>NC_092141.1:23210244-23842297 GCF_043159975.1 Macaca nemestrina
TGGCCCCTTCACCCACGCCGAACCCCTGCTGGAGCCCGGATCCGGCGGCCGCCGGGGCTGCAGCGGCAGCCCCCAGCGGCCCCCCCCCCGCACCCCCGCTCCCCCCCTCCCCAGCGCGTACACGCCCCCTCCCACCCCATCCCCGGCCCCGGCGCCCCGCGCAGCCGCCGTTGTTTAAAGGGGCCGCAGCCTGACTTCCAGGTGGCGAGCGCGAGTGGGCCCGGCGCGGCAGGGCCAGTGCGCATGCGCGAGGCGCGAGCGGCCTCTCGCGTCACAGCGGTTCCCACGGTTGTCTTAGAAACCGGCCCCCTGAGGCATGGCAAAGCAGGAGCCCTCCGTGGCGGTGCTTGGGTGTCGGGGCTGCGAGCCTCCTGCCTCACCTCTCCACCGGGTCGACAGGAACGTCTCCGGACGGACGCCGGGAGTCGCAACGCGCCGGCCAGGATGACAAAAGCGCAGGCGGAGTCCGGGGGAAGCGGCGCGTCGTCCCAGCCTCAGGCCTGCCCGGACGGTGTTGGGGTGAGTCTCCCCAAAAGTCTTGCCCCCGTGATCTCCACGACAGGTCCGCCCGCCTGTCCGTGGGCTGCTCTCTCCCCCGAGGGGCCTTCACGCGCGGAGCGGGAGCCTGCAGCGTCAGGGGGGCTGTGTGCCCGCGGGGGCTGCGTTTCTGCGCCGCTGCTGCCGTGTGAGTGTGTGTGTCTGCGTCTCTCCCATCCTCTCTTGTCTCTCTGGCCCTCACTCTCTGTGTGTGTCTTTCCCTCTTTCTGCCGGTTCGTGTGTGCGTGCCCGTGTGCGTGGGTGCGTTCGGACGAACGCGCCCGGTGCGCCCAAAGGCGACTTCTTGCGCGTCGGCCTGGCTCTGCCGAGCCTCTTTCTTCTGCCTCTGTGCCTGGGTCTTGCGGCGGGCTCGTCAGTGGTTTTCGCCGCCGTTCCACTTGGGGTCCCTGAGGGCCTCGGCCGCGTGAGGAGATGCGTCTTCCCAGCAGCAGTGGAAATCTCGTTACCCTTGCCGAGCGGACTCTCTCCTGGGATCAAGATAACCCCAGTCCAGCCAGGGCCAAAAGCCCCAGAGGAGCTCGTCGCCCTGCAGGAGAGGAGCAGACCCGCCTCAGAGGAGACGCTTGGACCTTTTCACGGCTCTTCTCTGAGAAATGAAGCCGCACCACGGCAGAAGCTTGAAGAGGAAGCCGGGAAGGGGAGATGCCAGGCCTCCCGGTCCCTGGAAGGCTGGCCTCTCCGGACAAGTCAGCCGTTGGGCAACCCTCCCCTTAGGCCCGCGGCGGTGGCACCGGGCAGTGTCGGGCCTGGGCTCCGGCCTCTGCTCTGTCCTCCCTCTTGCTCTGTCTCCCCTGTCTCTCGGGGGCCTACACGCTTGTCGGTCTGGCCGAACGTCTTGGACGCAGATGGCTTCCCAGTCCGTCAGGGAGACACTCCTCGGAGATCCGTGTGGTGACGGTTTCTCTCTCCAAACCTGTTTCTGCTTGCTTGGGCAGGTTCCATGACCCTGGAGCTCCCGGCTCCCATACGTGTCTCCCACAGGGAAGCTGTCTTGCTCTCCCTGTTTCACCTCATGGCTGGGTGGCCTGCCTAGCACGAGCGCTAGGCGACCGTGACTGGCCTTGTCTTCTTGGACAGGCGGTGCGGCACTTCCCCTCTGCACTTCCCCTCTCGTTCTTGAGGCACAGCCTCTCCTCGGCTCCTCTGAGCAGGTGGACTGACTCCCTGAATCTTCTGGCTCCCTCCTGGATCCCAGGCGTTCTTTGATTTCCCTTGGAATCCACGGGCAGGTCCCTTGGGACCCTCTTCCACCCGGGCACAGGCCTGGACTCCGCTGTTGGTTTCGCCGTCGCCCCGTACGCCCGGGCTGACACGCATTCACATCGTCTGCTCGGGGATCGGCCAGTGCCACGCGTGGGGCCAGTGGCTCCGCCGCGGGACCGCCCCTGTCCCTGTTTGCGCGGGTCCTGGAAAGCAGAGGCAGCTTGCGGGAGCCCCGGGGCTTTTGCAAGCGGGGCTAGGCCGCCGCTCTTTCGGAGGGGGAGGGAGGCCGAGGGCTCGTGGGTCAGTGAATTTTCGGCTGGCACCACGCCTTAAGGCCCCAGGGGATGATTCTGTGCCGCAGCGAGGCCCCGCCTGCCTCAGCCGATGATGGCGAGTCCATCCTCTCTCACCCGGAGGGGTCCAAAATCCCATCTCAAGAGGAGTCCTGAGACCCCAGCGGAGGCCCTGAAGCTCCCCCTCCACCGGTGGAAGTCGGCTCAAGGAGGTCCTGAAGACAGGACTCCGGGGGTCTTGGGACTGGGATGCCCGCGGCCCCTTCTCCCACGCCGAACCCCTGCTGGAGCCCGGATCCGGCGGCCGCCGGGGCTGCAGCGGCAGCCCCCAGCGGCCCCCCCCCCGCACCCCCGCTCCCCCCCTCCCCAGCGCGTACACGCCCCCTCCCACCCCATCCCCGGCCCCGGCGCCCCGCGCAGCCGCCGTTGTTTAAAGGGGCCGCAGCCTGACTTCCAGGTGGCGAGCGCGAGTGGGCCCGGCGCGGCAGGGCCAGTGCGCATGCGCGAGGCGCGAGCGGCCTCTCGCGTCACAGCGGTTCCCACGGTTGTCTTAGAAACCGGCCCCCTGAGGCATGGCAAAGCAGGAGCCCTCCGTGGCGGTGCTTGGGTGTCGGGGCTGCGAGCCTCCTGCCTCACCTCTCCACCGGGTCGACAGGAACGTCTCCGGACGGATGCCGGGAGTCGCAACGCGCCGGCCAGGATGACAAAAGCGCAGGCGGAGTCCGGGGGAAGCGGCGCGTCGTCCCAGCCTCAGGCCTGCCCGGACGGTGTTGGGGTGAGTCTCCCCAAAAGTCTTGCCCCCGTGATCTCCACGACAGGTCCGCCCGCCTGTCCGTGGGCTGCTCTCTCCCCCGAGGGGCCTTCACGCGCGGAGCGGGAGCCTGCAGCGTCAGGGGGGCTGTGTGCCCGCGGGGGCTGCGTTTCTGCGCCGCTGCTGCCGTGTGAGTGTGTGTGTCTGCGTCTCTCCCATCCTCTCTTGTCTCTCTGGCCCTCACTCTCTGTGTGTGTCTTTCCCTCTTTCTGCCGGTTCGTGTGTGCGTGCCCGTGTGCGTGGGTGCGTTCGGACGAACGCGCCCGGTGCGCCCAAAGGCGACTTCTTGCGCGTCGGCCTGGCTCTGCCGAGCCTCTTTCTTCTGCCTCTGTGCCTGGGTCTTGCGGCGGGCTCGTCAGTGGTTTTCGCCGCCGTTCCACTTGGGGTCCCTGAGGGCCTCGGCCGCGTGAGGAGATGCGTCTTCCCCAGCAGCAGTGGAAATCTCGTTACCCTTGCCGAGCGGACTCTCTCCTGGGATCAAGATAACCCCAGTCCAGCCAGGGCCAAAAGCCCCAGAGGAGCTCGTCGCCCTGCAGGAGAGGAGCAGACCCGCCTCAGAGGAGACGCTTGGACCTTTTCACGGCTCTTCTCTGAGAAATGAAGCCGCACCACGGCAGAAGCTTGAAGAGGAAGCCGGGAAGGGGAGATGCCAGGCCTCCCGGTCCCTGGAAGGCTGGCCTCTCCGGACAAGTCAGCCGTTGGGCAACCCTCCCCTTAGGCCCGCGGCGGTGGCACCGGGCAGTGTCGGGCCTGGGCTCCGGCCTCTGCTCTGTCCTCCCTCTTGCTCTGTCTCCCCTGTCTCTCGGGGGCCTACACGCTTGTCGGTCTGGCCGAACGTCTTGGACGCAGATGGCTTCCCAGTCCGTCAGGGAGACACTCCTCGGAGATCCGTGTGGTGACGGTTTCTCTCTCCAAACCTGTTTCTGCTTGCTTGGGCAGGTTCCATGACCCTGGAGCTCCCGGCTCCCATACGTGTCTCCCACAGGGAAGCTGTCTTGCTCTCCCTGTTTCACCTCATGGCTGGGTGGCCTGCCTAGCACGAGCGCTAGGCGACCGTGACTGGCCTTGTCTTCTTGGACAGGCGGTGCGGCACTTCCCCTCTGCACTTCCCCTCTCGTTCTTGAGGCACAGCCTCTCCTCGGCTCCTCTGAGCAGGTGGACTGACTCCCTGAATCTTCTGGCTCCCTCCTGGATCCCAGGCGTTCTTTGATTTCCCTTGGAATCCACGGGCAGGTCCCTTGGGACCCTCTTCCACCCGGGCACAGGCCTGGACTCCGCTGTTGGTTTCGCCGTCGCCCCGTACGCCCGGGCTGACACGCATTCACATCGTCTGCTCGGGGATCGGCCAGTGCCACGCGTGGGGCCAGTGGCTCCGCCGCGGGACCGCCCCTGTCCCTGTTTGCGCGGGTCCTGGAAAGCAGAGGCAGCTTGCGGGAGCCCCGGGGCTTTTGCAAGCGGGGCTAGGCCGCCGCTCTTTCGGAGGGGGAGGGAGGCCGAGGGCTCGTGGGTCAGTGAATTTTCGGCTGGCACCACGCCTTAAGGCCCCAGGGGATGATTCTGTGCCGCAGCGAGGCCCCGCCTGCCTCAGCCGATGATGGCGAGTCCATCCTCTCTCACCCGGAGGGGTCCAAAATCCCATCTCAAGAGGAGTCCTGAGACCCCAGCGGAGGCCCTGAAGCTCCCCCTCCACCGGTGGAAGTCGGCTCAAGGAGGTCCTGAAGACAGGACTCCGGGGGTCTTGGGACTGGGATGCCCGCGGCCCCTTCTCCCACGCCGAACCCCTGCTGGAGCCCGGATCCGGCGGCCGCCGGGGCTGCAGCGGCAGCCCCCAGCGGCCCCCCCCCGCACCCCCGCTCCCCCCCTCCCCAGCGCGTACACGCCCCCTCCCACCCCATCCCCGGCCCCGGCGCCCCGCGCAGCCGCCGTTGTTTAAAGGGGCCGCAGCCTGACTTCCAGGTGGCGAGCGCGAGTGGGCCCGGCGCGGCAGGGCCAGTGCGCATGCGCGAGGCGCGAGCGGCCTCTCGCGTCACAGCGGTTCCCACGGTTGTCTTAGAAACCGGCCCCCTGAGGCATGGCAAAGCAGGAGCCCTCCGTGGCGGTGCTTGGGTGTCGGGGCTGCGAGCCTCCTGCCTCACCTCTCCACCGGGTCGACAGGAACGTCTCCGGACGGACGCCGGGAGTCGCAACGCGCCGGCCAGGATGACAAAAGCGCAGGCGGAGTCCGGGGGAAGCGGCGCGTCGTCCCAGCCTCAGGCCTGCCCGGACGGTGTTGGGGTGAGTCTCCCCAAAAGTCTTGCCCCCGTGATCTCCACGACAGGTCCGCCCGCCTGTCCGTGGGCTGCTCTCTCCCCCGAGGGGCCTTCACGCGCGGAGCGGGAGCCTGCAGCGTCAGGGGGGCTGTGTGCCCGCGGGGGCTGCGTTTCTGCGCCGCTGCTGCCGTGTGAGTGTGTGTGTCTGCGTCTCTCCCATCCTCTCTTGTCTCTCTGGCCCTCACTCTCTGTGTGTGTCTTTCCCTCTTTCTGCCGGTTCGTGTGTGCGTGCCCGTGTGCGTGGGTGCGTTCGGACGAACGCGCCCGGTGCGCCCAAAGGCGACTTCTTGCGCGTCGGCCTGGCTCTGCCGAGCCTCTTTCTTCTGCCTCTGTGCCTGGGTCTTGCGGCGGGCTCGTCAGTGGTTTTCGCCGCCGTTCCACTTGGGGTCCCTGAGGGCCTCGGCCGCGTGAGGAGATGCGTCTTCCCCAGCAGCAGTGGAAATCTCCTTACCCTTGCCGAGCGGACTCTCTCCTGGGATCAAGATAACCCCAGTCCAGCCAGGGCCAAAAGCCCCAGAGGAGCTCGTCGCCCTGCAGGAGAGGAGCAGACCCGCCTCAGAGGAGACGCTTGGACCTTTTCACGGCTCTTCTCTGAGAAATGAAGCCGCACCACGGCAGAAGCTTGAAGAGGAAGCCGGGAAGGGGAGATGCCAGGCCTCCCGGTCCCTGGAAGGCTGGCCTCTCCGGACAAGTCAGCCGTTGGGCAACCCTCCCCTTAGGCCCGCGGCGGTGGCACCGGGCAGTGTCGGGCCTGGGCTCCGGCCTCTGCTCTGTCCTCCCTCTTGCTCTGTCTCCCCTGTCTCTCGGGGGCCTACACGCTTGTCGGTCTGGCCGAACGTCTTGGACGCAGATGGCTTCCCAGTCCGTCAGGGAGACACTCCTCGGAGATCCGTGTGGTGACGGTTTCTCTCTCCAAACCTGTTTCTGCTTGCTTGGGCAGGTTCCATGACCCTGGAGCTCCCGGCTCCCATACGTGTCTCCCACAGGGAAGCTGTCTTGCTCTCCCTGTTTCACCTCATGGCTGGGTGGCCTGCCTAGCACGAGCGCTAGGCGACCGTGACTGGCCTTGTCTTCTTGGACAGGCGGTGCGGCACTTCCCCTCTGCACTTCCCCTCTCGTTCTTGAGGCACAGCCTCTCCTCGGCTCCTCTGAGCAGGTGGACTGACTCCCTGAATCTTCTGGCTCCCTCCTGGATCCCAGGCGTTCTTTGATTTCCCTTGGAATCCACGGGCAGGTCCCTTGGGACCCTCTTCCACCCGGGCACAGGCCTGGACTCCGCTGTTGGTTTCGCCGTCGCCCCGTACGCCCGGGCTGACACGCATTCACATCGTCTGCTCGGGGATCGGCCAGTGCCACGCGTGGGGCCAGTGGCTCCGCCGCGGGACCGCCCCTGTCCCTGTTTGCGCGGGTCCTGGAAAGCAGAGGCAGCTTGCGGGAGCCCCGGGGCTTTTGCAAGCGGGGCTAGGCCGCCGCTCTTTCGGAGGGGGAGGGAGGCCGAGGGCTCGTGGGTCAGTGAATTTTCGGCTGGCACCACGCCTTAAGGCCCCAGGGGATGATTCTGTGCCGCAGCGAGGCCCCGCCTGCCTCAGCCGATGATGGCGAGTCCATCCTCTCTCACCCGGAGGGGTCCAAAATCCCATCTCAAGAGGAGTCCTGAGACCCCAGCGGAGGCCCTGAAGCTCCCCCTCCACCGGTGGAAGTCGGCTCAAGGAGGTCCTGAAGACAGGACTCCGGGGGTCTTGGGACTGGGATGCCCGCGGCCCCTTCTCCCACGCCGAACCCCTGCTGGAGCCCGGATCCGGCGGCCGCCGGGGCTGCAGCGGCAGCCCCCAGCGGCCCCCCCCCCGCACCCCCGCTCCCCCCCTCCCCAGCGCGTACACGCCCCCTCCCACCCCATCCCCGGCCCCGGCGCCCCGCGCAGCCGCCGTTGTTTAAAGGGGCCGCAGCCTGACTTCCAGGTGGCGAGCGCGAGTGGGCCCGGCGCGGCAGGGCCAGTGCGCATGCGCGAGGCGCGAGCGGCCTCTCGCGTCACAGCGGTTCCCACGGTTGTCTTAGAAACCGGCCCCCTGAGGCATGGCAAAGCAGGAGCCCTCCGTGGCGGTGCTTGGGTGTCGGGGCTGCGAGCCTCCTGCCTCACCTCTCCACCGGGTCGACAGGAACGTCTCCGGACGGACGCCGGGAGTCGCAACGCGCCGGCCAGGATGACAAAAGCGCAGGCGGAGTCCGGGGGAAGCGGCGCGTCGTCCCAGCCTCAGGCCTGCCCGGACGGTGTTGGGGTGAGTCTCCCCAAAAGTCTTGCCCCCGTGATCTCCACGACAGGTCCGCCCGCCTGTCCGTGGGCTGCTCTCTCCCCCGAGGGGCCTTCACGCGCGGAGCGGGAGCCTGCAGCGTCAGGGGGGCTGTGTGCCCGCGGGGGCTGCGTTTCTGCGCCGCTGCTGCCGTGTGAGTGTGTGTGTCTGCGTCTCTCCCATCCTCTCTTGTCTCTCTGGCCCTCACTCTCTGTGTGTGTCTTTCCCTCTTTCTGCCGGTTCGTGTGTGCGTGCCCGTGTGCGTGGGTGCGTTCGGACGAACGCGCCCGGTGCGCCCAAAGGCGACTTCTTGCGCGTCGGCCTGGCTCTGCCGAGCCTCTTTCTTCTGCCTCTGTGCCTGGGTCTTGCGGCGGGCTCGTCAGTGGTTTTCGCCGCCGTTCCACTTGGGGTCCCTGAGGGCCTCGGCCGCGTGAGGAGATGCGTCTTCCCCAGCAGCAGTGGAAATCTCGTTACCCTTGCCGAGCGGACTCTCTCCTGGGATCAAGATAACCCCAGTCCAGCCAGGGCCAAAAGCCCCAGAGGAGCTCGTCGCCCTGCAGGAGAGGAGCAGACCCGCCTCAGAGGAGACGCTTGGACCTTTTCACGGCTCTTCTCTGAGAAATGAAGCCGCACCACGGCAGAAGCTTGAAGAGGAAGCCGGGAAGGGGAGATGCCAGGCCTCCCGGTCCCTGGAAGGCTGGCCTCTCCGGACAAGTCAGCCGTTGGGCAACCCTCCCCTTAGGCCCGCGGCGGTGGCACCGGGCAGTGTCGGGCCTGGGCTCCGGCCTCTGCTCTGTCCTCCCTCTTGCTCTGTCTCCCCTGTCTCTCGGGGGCCTACACGCTTGTCGGTCTGGCCGAACGTCTTGGACGCAGATGGCTTCCCAGTCCGTCAGGGAGACACTCCTCGGAGATCCGTGTGGTGACGGTTTCTCTCTCCAAACCTGTTTCTGCTTGCTTGGGCAGGTTCCATGACCCTGGAGCTCCCGGCTCCCATACGTGTCTCCCACAGGGAAGCTGTCTTGCTCTCCCTGTTTCACCTCATGGCTGGGTGGCCTGCCTAGCACGAGCGCTAGGCGACCGTGACTGGCCTTGTCTTCTTGGACAGGCGGTGCGGCACTTCCCCTCTGCACTTCCCCTCTCGTTCTTGAGGCACAGCCTCTCCTCGGCTCCTCTGAGCAGGTGGACTGACTCCCTGAATCTTCTGGCTCCCTCCTGGATCCCAGGCGTTCTTTGATTTCCCTTGGAATCCACGGGCAGGTCCCTTGGGACCCTCTTCCACCCGGGCACAGGCCTGGACTCCGCTGTTGGTTTCGCCGTCGCCCCGTACGCCCGGGCTGACACGCATTCACATCGTCTGCTCGGGGATCGGCCAGTGCCACGCGTGGGGCCAGTGGCTCCGCCGCGGGACCGCCCCTGTCCCTGTTTGCGCGGGTCCTGGAAAGCAGAGGCAGCTTGCGGGAGCCCCGGGGCTTTTGCAAGCGGGGCTAGGCCGCCGCTCTTTCGGAGGGGGAGGGAGGCCGAGGGCTCGTGGGTCAGTGAATTTTCGGCTGGCACCACGCCTTAAGGCCCCAGGGGATGATTCTGTGCCGCAGCGAGGCCCCGCCTGCCTCAGCCGATGATGGCGAGTCCATCCTCTCTCACCCGGAGGGGTCCAAAATCCCATCTCAAGAGGAGTCCTGAGACCCCAGCGGAGGCCCTGAAGCTCCCCCTCCACCGGTGGAAGTCGGCTCAAGGAGGTCCTGAAGACAGGACTCCGGGGGTCTTGGGACTGGGATGCCCGCGGCCCCTTCTCCCACGCCGAACCCCTGCTGGAGCCCGGATCCGGCGGCCGCCGGGGCTGCAGCGGCAGCCCCCAGCGGCCCCCCCCCGCACCCCCGCTCCCCCCCTCCCCAGCGCGTACACGCCCCCTCCCACCCCATCCCCGGCCCCGGCGCCCCGCGCAGCCGCCGTTGTTTAAAGGGGCCGCAGCCTGACTTCCAGGTGGCGAGCGCGAGTGGGCCCGGCGCGGCAGGGCCAGTGCGCATGCGCGAGGCGCGAGCGGCCTCTCGCGTCACAGCGGTTCCCACGGTTGTCTTAGAAACCGGCCCCCTGAGGCATGGCAAAGCAGGAGCCCTCCGTGGCGGTGCTTGGGTGTCGGGGCTGCGAGCCTCCTGCCTCACCTCTCCACCGGGTCGACAGGAACGTCTCCGGACGGACGCCGGGAGTCGCAACGCGCCGGCCAGGATGACAAAAGCGCAGGCGGAGTCCGGGGGAAGCGGCGCGTCGTCCCAGCCTCAGGCCTGCCCGGACGGTGTTGGGGTGAGTCTCCCCAAAAGTCTTGCCCCCGTGATCTCCACGACAGGTCCGCCCGCCTGTCCGTGGGCTGCTCTCTCCCCCGAGGGGCCTTCACGCGCGGAGCGGGAGCCTGCAGCGTCAGGGGGGCTGTGTGCCCGCGGGGGCTGCGTTTCTGCGCCGCTGCTGCCGTGTGAGTGTGTGTGTCTGCGTCTCTCCCATCCTCTCTTGTCTCTCTGGCCCTCACTCTCTGTGTGTGTCTTTCCCTCTTTCTGCCGGTTCGTGTGTGCGTGCCCGTGTGCGTGGGTGCGTTCGGACGAACGCGCCCGGTGCGCCCAAAGGCGACTTCTTGCGCGTCGGCCTGGCTCTGCCGAGCCTCTTTCTTCTGCCTCTGTGCCTGGGTCTTGCGGCGGGCTCGTCAGTGGTTTTCGCCGCCGTTCCACTTGGGGTCCCTGAGGGCCTCGGCCGCGTGAGGAGATGCGTCTTCCCCAGCAGCAGTGGAAATCTCGTTACCCTTGCCGAGCGGACTCTCTCCTGGGATCAAGATAACCCCAGTCCAGCCAGGGCCAAAAGCCCCAGAGGAGCTCGTCGCCCTGCAGGAGAGGAGCAGACCCGCCTCAGAGGAGACGCTTGGACCTTTTCACGGCTCTTCTCTGAGAAATGAAGCCGCACCACGGCAGAAGCTTGAAGAGGAAGCCGGGAAGGGGAGATGCCAGGCCTCCCGGTCCCTGGAAGGCTGGCCTCTCCGGACAAGTCAGCCGTTGGGCAACCCTCCCCTTAGGCCCGCGGCGGTGGCACCGGGCAGTGTCGGGCCTGGGCTCCGGCCTCTGCTCTGTCCTCCCTCTTGCTCTGTCTCCCCTGTCTCTCGGGGGCCTACACGCTTGTCGGTCTGGCCGAACGTCTTGGACGCAGATGGCTTCCCAGTCCGTCAGGGAGACACTCCTCGGAGATCCGTGTGGTGACGGTTTCTCTCTCCAAACCTGTTTCTGCTTGCTTGGGCAGGTTCCATGACCCTGGAGCTCCCGGCTCCCATACGTGTCTCCCACAGGGAAGCTGTCTTGCTCTCCCTGTTTCACCTCATGGCTGGGTGGCCTGCCTAGCACGAGCGCTAGGCGACCGTGACTGGCCTTGTCTTCTTGGACAGGCGGTGCGGCACTTCCCCTCTGCACTTCCCCTCTCGTTCTTGAGGCACAGCCTCTCCTCGGCTCCTCTGAGCAGGTGGACTGACTCCCTGAATCTTCTGGCTCCCTCCTGGATCCCAGGCGTTCTTTGATTTCCCTTGGAATCCACGGGCAGGTCCCTTGGGACCCTCTTCCACCCGGGCACAGGCCTGGACTCCGCTGTTGGTTTCGCCGTCGCCCCGTACGCCCGGGCTGACACGCATTCACATCGTCTGCTCGGGGATCGGCCAGTGCCACGCGTGGGGCCAGTGGCTCCGCCGCGGGACCGCCCCTGTCCCTGTTTGCGCGGGTCCTGGAAAGCAGAGGCAGCTTGCGGGAGCCCCGGGGCTTTTGCAAGCGGGGCTAGGCCGCCGCTCTTTCGGAGGGGGAGGGAGGCCGAGGGCTCGTGGGTCAGTGAATTTTCGGCAGGCACCACGCCTTAAGGCCCCAGGGGATGATTCTGTGCCGCAGCGAGGCCCCGCCTGCCTCAGCCGATGATGGCGAGTCCATCCTCTCTCACCCGGAGGGGTCCAAAATCCCATCTCAAGAGGAGTCCTGAGACCCCAGCGGAGGCCCTGAAGCTCCCCCTCCACCGGTGGAAGTCGGCTCAAGGAGGTCCTGAAGACAGGACTCCGGGGGTCTTGGGACTGGGATGCCCGCGGCCCCTTCTCCCACGCCGAACCCCTGCTGGAGCCCGGATCCGGCGGCCGCCGGGGCTGCAGCGGCAGCCCCCAGCGGCCCCCCCCCGCACCCCCGCTCCCCCCCTCCCCAGCGCGTACACGCCCCCTCCCACCCCATCCCCGGCCCCGGCGCCCCGCGCAGCCGCCGTTGTTTAAAGGGGCCGCAGCCTGACTTCCAGGTGGCGAGCGCGAGTGGGCCCGGCGCGGCAGGGCCAGTGCGCATGCGCGAGGCGCGAGCGGCCTCTCGCGTCACAGCGGTTCCCACGGTTGTCTTAGAAACCGGCCCCCTGAGGCATGGCAAAGCAGGAGCCCTCCGTGGCGGTGCTTGGGTGTCGGGGCTGCGAGCCTCCTGCCTCACCTCTCCACCGGGTCGACAGGAACGTCTCCGGACGGACGCCGGGAGTCGCAACGCGCCGGCCAGGATGACAAAAGCGCAGGCGGAGTCCGGGGGAAGCGGCGCGTCGTCCCAGCCTCAGGCCTGCCCGGACGGTGTTGGGGTGAGTCTCCCCAAAAGTCTTGCCCCCGTGATCTCCACGACAGGTCCGCCCGCCTGTCCGTGGGCTGCTCTCTCCCCCGAGGGGCCTTCACGCGCGGAGCGGGAGCCTGCAGCGTCAGGGGGGCTGTGTGCCCGCGGGGGCTGCGTTTCTGCGCCGCTGCTGCCGTGTGAGTGTGTGTGTCTGCGTCTCTCCCATCCTCTCTTGTCTCTCTGGCCCTCACTCTCTGTGTGTGTCTTTCCCTCTTTCTGCCGGTTCGTGTGTGCGTGCCCGTGTGCGTGGGTGCGTTCGGACGAATGCGCCCGGTGCGCCCAAAGGCGACTTCTTGCGCGTCGGCCTGGCTCTGCCGAGCCTCTTTCTTCTGCCTCTGTGCCTGGGTCTTGCGGCGGGCTCGTCAGTGGTTTTCGCCGCCGTTCCACTTGGGGTCCCTGAGGGCCTCGGCCGCGTGAGGAGATGCGTCTTCCCCAGCAGCAGTGGAAATCTCGTTACCCTTGCCGAGCGGACTCTCTCCTGGGATCAAGATAACCCCAGTCCAGCCAGGGCCAAAAGCCCCAGAGGAGCTCGTCGCCCTGCAGGAGAGGAGCAGACCCGCCTCAGAGGAGACGCTTGGACCTTTTCACGGCTCTTCTCTGAGAAATGAAGCCGCACCACGGCAGAAGCTTGAAGAGGAAGCCGGGAAGGGGAGATGCCAGGCCTCCCGGTCCCTGGAAGGCTGGCCTCTCCGGACAAGTCAGCCGTTGGGCAACCCTCCCCTTAGGCCCGCGGCGGTGGCACCGGGCAGTGTCGGGCCTGGGCTCCGGCCTCTGCTCTGTCCTCCCTCTTGCTCTGTCTCCCCTGTCTCTCGGGGGCCTACACGCTTGTCGGTCTGGCCGAACGTCTTGGACGCAGATGGCTTCCCAGTCCGTCAGGGAGACACTCCTCGGAGATCCGTGTGGTGACGGTTTCTCTCTCCAAACCTGTTTCTGCTTGCTTGGGCAGGTTCCATGACCCTGGAGCTCCCGGCTCCCATACGTGTCTCCCACAGGGAAGCTGTCTTGCTCTCCCTGTTTCACCTCATGGCTGGGTGGCCTGCCTAGCACGAGCGCTAGGCGACCGTGACTGGCCTTGTCTTCTTGGACAGGCGGTGCGGCACTTCCCCTCTGCACTTCCCCTCTCGTTCTTGAGGCACAGCCTCTCCTCGGCTCCTCTGAGCAGGTGGACTGACTCCCTGAATCTTCTGGCTCCCTCCTGGATCCCAGGCGTTCTTTGATTTCCCTTGGAATCCACGGGCAGGTCCCTTGGGACCCTCTTCCACCCGGGCACAGGCCTGGACTCCGCTGTTGGTTTCGCCGTCGCCCCGTACGCCCGGGCTGACACGCATTCACATCGTCTGCTCGGGGATCGGCCAGTGCCACGCGTGGGGCCAGTGGCTCCGCCGCGGGACCGCCCCTGTCCCTGTTTGCGCGGGTCCTGGAAAGCAGAGGCAGCTTGCGGGAGCCCCGGGGCTTTTGCAAGCGGGGCTAGGCCGCCGCTCTTTCGGAGGGGGTGGGAGGCCGAGGGTCCTGCATGCTTCTCGGTCTGTCTGAATGTCTTCAACATGGGACAGTTTCCATTTCATCAGGAGATAGTTCCTAGGGGTCCAGATCTTGATTGCTTTCGTCTTCTGTGGTATTTCTTATTGTTTGGACCGGTTTTATTACTCTGGAGCTCTCATACCTATCTGGGATGGGGCACTTCCATTGATCTCCATGTCTCAAGTGATTGCTGCCTGGTCTGTCCGAGACCACTGTGTTACGACCCCTCCGTGCCTGACCTTTGCCTGCCAGGAAAGGCAGTGTTGCATCCGGCCTGTAATTTTTCGCTTATTTCTGAAATCCCTTCGGTTCCCCTGCTCCTGGGCAAAATGCCTTCAAGCACTGAATGTTTTGACTGCCACGGATTTCAAGTCTCCCAAGGGATTGGGTTTTGCTAGTTGTCAGGGGAGGTGGTGTCAGGGGAACCACCTGGTGGTGGGCTGTTGGTGGGGTATACTTTTTCAAAACGTCTCGGCCCCTCTGGCAGGCATCCCTGCATGTAGCTTGGACTCTAGCACAGGTCCTGTCTCACAGGTTTTCAGGTGTGCTTGGCTTTTCCTCAACTTTGTGTGGGAAATCCCAGTGGCCCCCGGGCACATGCCTGGACCTCACTATCTGCCTCAGCATCGTCCCAGATGACCTCAAAGACACACGCTCACTCCATCTGCTCTTGGGGGAAGTCAATGCCATGTGTGGTCACATTGGCTCTATCTTGGCCTCGCCTTTGTCTCTTGTTGCATGTGTTGGGGAAAGCTGTGTCGGGATTTCGGAGTCCCCGGGCCTTGGAGACGAAGGTAAACCCCTACCCTACTCAGGAAGGAGGGAGGCAATGGACTCATGGGCCAGTTTATTCAGCCAACAGCAGGCCATGCAACTCTTGGGATCTTTATGTGCCCCAGCGAGGCCCTTCCTGCCTCACTACATTGTAACCCCATTCCTGATCACCCGGTCGGATCCATTATTGGATTCGAAGGGGTGTCCAGAGAGCCCAGCGGGCACCCTGAAGCTCCTCCTCCACCGGGAACCAAAGCAGAAAACCAATCAAGAAGGTCGTGACGATAGGACTCCTATGGGTCTGACCCTGGCTCTCGCGCAGGCCCCTCTCCTAGTCCTCTTCCCACCCGCCGCCTCGGACTGCTCCACTGCTGCCACTGCCGCCCCAGTCCCCGCGTCGCGTCGCCACCATTTTTTAAGGGGTCCCCAGCCTGACTCTCTGGAGCAAAGGGGGAGTCAGCCTTGCCAGTGCTCATGTGCGAGGCCTGAGCTGCGGTTTTGGTCACAGCGATTGATACCATTTCCTGGGGATGGGTCCCTGAGACTTGGCAAAGTAGGAGCCCTGTGTGATAGTGCGTCAGAGTCGGGGCTGAGAGCAGTCCTGGCCAGGGCGTTAACAGGATGGTCTCCAGAGGCGGGGATTCACGGAGATCCGACCAGCAGGAAGAAACCTCAGGAGGAAGAAACCTCAGGCTGATCTCCGGGGAGGCAGCGCGAGATCCCAGCCTCAGGCCAGGATTCGTGGAGCGTCAAGGAGGCCTCTTTCCCAATCTTCACTTCACCTGCCACCGCCTCAGTCCCCACAGCCCCCGCTCCACCATATTTTTTTTTATGTAGTCAGTGTCTCACTGTCACCCAGTCTGGAGTGCAGTGGCGAGATCTCAGCTCACTGCAAAGTCTTCCGCCCGGATTCAAGTGATTCTCTTCCCTCCGCCTCCCGAGTACCTGGGATTAGAGGGATTAGTCAGAGTCAGGGCTAAGACCAGCTCTCGCCAGGGGCATAGACGGGATGGTCTTGGAGGCCAGGATCCACGGAGGGTCGTCCAGGAGGAAGAAACCACGGGCAGAGGGCCGGAGAAGCAGCGCGGGATCCCAGGCTCAGGCCTGCACCGACTGATGGTGTGCCAGTGAGTCTCTTCAAAAGAGGAGAGGTTTGCTTGTGTGCCTGTGGGCTGCTCTCTTACCCACGGGTCATAGTCACAGACAGCAGAACCCGGCAGCTTCAGGGGCTGCCTGGGAGTGGGTGTTACCCTGCCACTGCCATACGTCTTCGTGCATTTGTGTGTGTGCCTGCGTCTCTTCTTTCTCTCTCCTTTCTCTCTCATTCGCTCTGTGTCCGTGTGTGTGTGTGTGTGTGTGTTGGGACACATGTGCCCTGTGTGCCGGAGGGTGGTATCTTGTACGTTGACCTTCCCTCTGGTCAGCCTCTCCCTGCGTCTCTGCCTGGGGCATGTGGCCGGTTGTCAGTCTTTTTCCGCTGTTCCAGTTTGGGTTTGTGAAAGTCTGGAGGAGTTGGGGAGCTGTGTCTATCTGGTAAGGATTTAAATCACCTCTCCACCCTGAGAGGCCTCTTTTCTAGGATTAAGACCTCTACCCCCTAGCCAAGGATAATAGTCTCACCTGAGAAGTCATCGTCTACCTGCAGGAGCGGAGCAGAGCGACCTCAAAGAAGATGGTTCTCATTCCTCTCTCTCTTTCATCTCATTGAGAAATCTAGCCACAGGGTAACACAGGTTTTGAAAAGAAGGGAACGGGACCATGGCAAGGATCTGTGAGTGTGCAGGCTGTGTTTCACATATCATGAAACATAGTCTAGTGAGTGTTTTGCAGATAGCTGGCATTTAACTTTGTTTTATTGAATCAAAGAAAGAAAAAATGCTGAGAAGAAAATGACACAACTTGCCTGCCAGTCCGTCTGATTGTTACAAATTTAATAGTAATTTTAATTTATCTCATGTAAAGGTCCTTGGCAGTGATACCTAATTTCCTAAGATAGCCTTGCTTTATTCGGTATGATTAAGATGTCATGCATATCAGAGTATCTGGAAATTCTTCCCAACTCCCTTGACATAATGATTAATCACATTTCCAAAATAACATAACAAAACAAACAACAGAAAATCATTTGTTACTTAGTTCCTTCAAAATTTGTTTATTTAAGTTGTGGTTCCTTCATGTGCGAAACATTTTTATGCGTCTGGCACTCTTCCAGCCACAGATTTCATCTTAAACAACCTAAGTATTGAAATGCTTGTGCCCTTTGATTAATTTTTCCTACATAAATACTTTGATATAAAAGCTACATTGAGGCTGGGTGCAGTGGCTCACACCTCTAATCCCAGCTCTTTGGGAGGCGGAGGCCAGCAGATCACAGGGTCAGGAGATCAAGACCATCCTGGCCAACATGGTGAAACCCCATCTCTTCAAACATACAAAGAATTAGCCAGTGGAGGCCAGGCGTTGCTTCATGCCTGTAATCCCACACTTTGGGAGGCTGCGGCAGGCAGATTAAGGAAGGTCAGGAGTTCGAGATGAGACCAGTCTGCCCAACCTGGCAAAACCTGTGTCTATTAAAACTATAAAAAATTAGCCAGGTGTGGTGGCAGGCGCCTGTAATCCCAGCTACTCAGGAGGCTGAGGAAGGAGAATTGCTTGAACCCAGGAGGCGGAGGTTGCAGTGAGCTGAGATCATGCCACTGCACTCCAGCCTGGGTGACAAGAGTGAAAATTTACCTGAAAAAAGAAAGAAAGAAAGAAACCTTGTCTATACCAAAAATACAAAAATTAAACCCTGAAGGTTACGTCCGAATGAGAAAGACATTGTTTGGATCAAATTGTCTGACACTAAGGAATAGTGCAGACTGGCCAAGTGAGGTGACTCACACCTATAATCCCAGCACTTTGGGAGGCCAAGGCAGGTGGATCACCTGAGGTCAGGAGTTCAAGACCTGCCTGACCAACATGGTGAAACTCCATCTCTACTAAAAAAAAAAGTACAAGAAAATTAGCCAGGTGTGGTGGCACGTGCCTGTAAATCCCGGCTACTCAGGAGGCTGAGGCAGAAGAATTGCTTGAATCCAGGTGGCAGAGGTTGTGGTGGGTGGAGATCATGCCACTACACCTTAGCCTGGGCAACAAGAGTGAAAATCTGTCTCAAAAAAAAAAAAAAAAAAAAAAAAAAAAAAAAAAAAAAAAGAATAGTGAAGAGTTAGGGCAGATTTATTTTCAGAGAAGCAGGGAATCTGGAATTTTTGGTGAAATGTCCCTATTTCCAGAAGCTGAAAATGCTCTCAAAGGTAAAATTCAAGTTAGCCTATATCAAGCTTCTCCTTGTTCTATGTGTGAATAGCTAGTCTGTATCTTCACCTATGTATATTTAAAAATCAACCTTAAGAAGGCCCTTGGCCACCATAATCCTTCCACATGGTAGCAAGAGCCCAGCCTCTGAGACTGTGCTTCCTTCCCGCCTCCCACTGGAATGCCTTCCACCTAATCTCCAAGGTATCAAACCGGTCAGGGACAGCTGAGACAACCCTACTTCTGGGAGTCCCCCCCAACCCCTTGAAGTCACAGGCATCTCTGATGTCCCTGCCCTTCATCCACATCACTGAACAATTAAGTGCACACATCTCTGTACTTCTATTTAAACCATTCCATATGTGTTTACAATTAACGACTTCATGAATGACTGCGGTATGGATGGAGCAGAAAGGAATGCTGAGGGAGGACTCCGGTTAGAATGAGCTGCTCTTCCAGGACTAGGAATGAACTTTCCCCAGTACCAACCAGGCAGCCTCCAGGGCAAGAAAAGGTAAGGGGATCCATCCTGTTGACAGCCAAGATGGAATTACAGGTAATTCTCACCTCTTTTTCGACTCTCAGTTGGAAACCCCCAGCCACAAGGTGAAGCACAGTCCACTCCAGAGCCCCACAGTTGGGGCCGGGGATGTCACAGAAATCACTAGGGCAGCCAGTTCCCATCCGGGGGGGGCCCAGACTGACCCAGCACCCTCAAGCTTTGCTCCAAACTCAGGCCAGGGAGTGAAGCCCTTGTCCCCAAGCCACAGAGTGAGGGTTTGTCTCTAACCCTGTAGGCTCCAGTGAAAGGAAAATGGCCTGCAGGTGCCCACAGGAGAGCACCTGAGTTCTGAGACAGCTCTACAGCTCCAAGCCTTCATTCCCATGAGTAACACAGGGACACACAGAGGGGCATGCTGACTGCCTATAGGGCACCCATGGAACATGGATGCACCCAGCAGATCCTGAAACCGGTCAGGTAATGAGGTGCAGAGGTGTGGGGAAGACCTGGAGGGAGGCCTTACTGGGTGCCAACCAGCCTAACCAGCCGGGGCCACAGACCAGAAGTGCTTCTGACATTAACCAGACACAGGGAAGGTGTGTAGGATGGGTAGTAGAAGTGACTGCAGAGGCCTCTGGGGATTGTAGTTTTGGAGCTAGAGAGGCAGGAAAGCAGTTGGTTTTGCCCACACAGGGTGCCTCTGACATCTGCACAGCACATACAACCAAGTTTAGGAGCCTACTGTTAAGATGCCCAAGTGACATTGACAAGTTTCGCTGGGAGCCAATGAGGTCTGCTGACCACAAAAGCATCGCAGTACTGCTGAAGGATTCTGGAAAATGTGGTGCAGGTTGGCCGGTATGCACTGACCTTCCCCTGAAGGTGACCTGAGCTCACCACGCAAGTCTCCTCCCTGGTGTGCCCTTCCCCGAGCAGATGCCAGATTGGGACAGAAGCAGCTCAGGGAGAGGTGATGCTTTGCCATGACTCCTGGTTTGCAGGTGACACTAGCCCTGTGTTGCCTACAGTAGGAGGGTGTACCAGGACAGGGAACCCCAAGGCTGTTTTCAGGAAGAGCAAGATTGGCTTGCAGCAAACTCCCAGAATGGAGATGGGGAGAGTCTTATAGCATTTCCCCGGCATTTTAGCCTGGACCTGGGTGAACAGCAAAAGACCGCCTGGTGGTAGTGGTGGTGAGGATGGGAGACTTGAGCCAGAAATTCCTGAGGATCTTTTTTTTTTTTTTTTTTTTTTTTGACAGAGTCTCACTCTGTCACCCAGACTGGAGTGCAATGGTGTGATCTCGGCTCATTGCAACCTCTGCCTCCCAGGTTCAAGAGATTCTCCTGCCTCAGCCTCCTAAGTGGCTGGGATTACAGGTGCCTGCCACCATGCCCAGCTAATGTTTTTATATATATTTTTAGTAGCAATGGCGTTTTGCCATGCTGCCCAGCCTGGTCTTGAATACTCGACCTGAAGTGATCCACCTGCCTCGGCCTCCCAATGTGCTGGGATTACAGGCACGAGCCCCCAGTCTGATCTCATTTTTATCTTTTCTCTTACAGGTTTTTATTTTGTCTTTTTTTTTTTTTTATCTTACAGGTGCGGCTTGGAGGAAACTTCTGGAGGGTGGGGTGGTGCTGAAGAGGAGGCAACATTGTAACTGTTTGGTTCAACATGGGTGTTTTCTTTATGCATCAATTTGTATTTTTAAAGATATTATATTAAAATTTTGTTTATCTTGATTACTGTGTTTTTTTGGTGCCCCATAATTTCTCTATCCATAGTCCTGAGCCTTGATACAAAGTGAGGACCTGGCCTCTGGGCATCAAGCAGCCAGAAATTCCCTTAGGAGCTTTCTCCGAATTGTTGAATTGTGAGTGATTATTTTCCTTTCCTGACTTCCCTAATATCCACAATTTCCTCGTAATCATCCTCCAAAGCCACACCCACAAGGCACCTCTGAGACCTATCATGAAGCAGATATTCAAAAATTATTTGTAAATCTTCACACACCACCCCTGCCACAATGTCTTCCAACATCACTTTGCCTGGAGAATTAAAAAACAAGGTTTGCATGTTGAGTATCAGCCTCTCCCATTGGGTGGGTGTTTAGGAAGGAGGATCAGCCAAGAGTCTTATTCCAGCCCAGGTAAATGACCTTGCCAAAGATTTGATATCCACAAATGTGGAATCCTTGTAACAGAACTCAGTGGGAACCAAAGTCAGGCATGGGGCTGGGCTTTAAGGAGCACAAACGAAAAGGAAGGACTAGAAAACTTCAGAAAGGTACTGGTGGGGGATGGCGGGGTTGGGGGAATGGGGGACAGTGAGGATGTGGGATCCTGAGATAATCCGAATCCCTATGTGTAGACGTATGTGTACAAAGGCTGTAAAGAGAGACCCAGGCTGATGGGGTATCTGTAATCAAACATAATGTGGCAGCAGGTCAAGTGATAAGGGGACTCTGGAAAAACAGAACAAGCAGCAAAATGAGCAGTATCAAACTCCACAGAACTTAACCAACACCAAGACACTAAGAAAGGTATTCCAAGGAGGATCCAGGTGCCTGTGCAAAGACCAAGCAGTGAGCAGACGTGTGTGTTAGTGATTCCATTAGCATGAACTGAACATCATCTAATACAGCATCTCACAGTTCTGTGTGCATCAGACTTATCTGGGGGACTTGTTAAATACAGATTGTTGGGTCTCACTCCTAGAGTTTCTGGTTCAGTGTTTTGCGGTGCAGCCTGTGAGTCTGTATTTCCAGCATGTTATTCAGGTACTGCTAATACTGTTGGTCCAAGGACTTTGCTATGATCTAATTTAATACTAGGTTTGGGGAGGTACTAAAGAGCAAAGAAACAACAGAGGAAGGGACCTGAAGCCTGTAGGGGCTTCTCTGTGAACTCAAACATAAAAGGCTTCAAGGCACTCAAAGAGCATTTACAGCATCATGTCTACAAATACAAGATACCACGCAGGGAGTGCTCCATCAAGTAGAGAGATGAGCCCACTGAGTGTCCCTGTCTCAGTCTGTTTGTGTTGCTATAACAGAATACCACAGACTGGGTGATTTATAAGCAAGAGTTCACTTGGTTTACAGTTCTGGACACTGGAAAAGTGAGGGGCCTGCATCTGGTGAAGGTCTTGCTGTGCCGTCCTATGGTGGAAGGTGGAAGGGCAAGAGAGTGACCACATGTGAGAGGAGGGAGGGGGAAAGGGAGAAAGGGAAGGAAGCCATCCTCATTCTTTTATCAGGAACCCACTCCCAAGACAACTAACCCCCTCCGCCTTCATCCATTCCTGAGGGCAGAGCCTTTATGACCTAATCGCCTCTTCATGGTTCCACTGGGCAGCACTATTGCATTACGGGTTGAGTTTCCAGCACATGAACTTCGGGGAACACCTTCAAACAGCAGCAGTCCTCGTGCAAGCCTTCCAGAAAACCTGCGTGCCTGGCACTCTGGAATCCCTCTTTTCCACCCCTTCTCACTGCAACTCTAACATCAGTTCCCTCATCATTTTCCATTCAAGCACAGGAAAGAACATAATCACTACACCCATTTTTTATGAACCATTCCTAAATTAAAATAATTCTATCACTCAAATAGAAATTTGCAAAAATAAATTTTCATTTTTGATATGAGTGAATATGAATTTGAATTTTTTTTCTTTTTTTTTTTTTTTGAGAAGGAGTTTTGCTCTGTGGCCCAGGCTGGAGTGAAGTCATGAGATCTTGGCTCACTGCAACCTCTGCCCCCAGGTTCAAGCAATTCTCCTGCCTCAGCCTACCGAGTAGCTGGGATTATCAGCACCCGCCAACACGTCCAGCTAATTTTTGGGGGGTTTTTTTTGTTTTTTTTTGTTTTTTTTGAGATGGAGTTTCACTATTGTTGCCCAGACTGGAGTGCAATGGCGTGATGTTGGCTCACCGCAAACTCCGCCTCGCAGGTTCAATCGATTCTCCTGCTCAGCGTCCCAAGTAGTTGGGATCACAGGCATGCACCACCACACCTGGCTAATTTTGTATTTTTAGTAGAGACGGGGTGTTGCCATGTTGGCCAGGCTGGTCTTGAACCCCTGACCTCAGGTGATCCGCCCATCTCGGCTTCCCAAAGTGCTGGATTACAGGCATGAGCCTCTGCGCCCGGCCCTGAATATGAAATTCTGTATTAGTTTAATGAAAATTCTAAAATATATAGAAAGTAAAAATAATTATCAAAAGTGTTCAATGCTGCAAAGCAACACATACCGTGAGATCTTATATCCTAAAATATATAGACCTAAATATGTTATTTTAAAAATCAGGCAGAAACATAAGGGGCCGTATAGACACCTTTCAAAATAAGCTTTCTGGCCGGGAGCGGTGGCTCATGCTGTAATCCCAGCACTCTGGGAAGCCGAGGCGGGGAGATCACCTGAGGTCAGGAGTTCAGGACCAGCCTGGCCAACATGGTGAAACCCCATCTCTACTAAAAATACAAAAATTAGCTGGGCATGATGGTGGGCACCTGTAATCCCAACTACTCAAGAGGCTGAGGCAGGGAGAACTGCTTGAACCTGGGAGGCGGAGGTTGTAGGGAGCTGAAACATGCCATTGTACTCCACTCTGGGCGACAAAGCAAGACTCCATCTCAAGAAAAATAATAATAATATTAAATAAAATAAAATAAGCTTTCTAGGTTGGGCACAGTGGAAGGTGGAAGGGCAAAAGACTCACCACATGTGAGAGGAGGGAAGGGGAAAGGGAGAAAGGGAAGGAAGCCTTTCTTTGGGAGGCTGAGGCGGGCACATCACTTGAGGTCAGGAGTTCGAGACCAGCCTAGCCAAAATGGCAAAACTCTGTCTCTACTAAAAAGACAAAAATTAGCCAGACTTGGTGGTGCACATCTGTAATCCCAGCTACTTGGGAAGCTGAGGCAGGAGAATCACTTGAACCTGGAAGGCAGAGGTTGTACTGAGCCGAGATCGCACCACTGCACTGCAGTCTGGGTGACAGAGCGAGACTCCATTTCAAAAAAACAAACAAACAAAAAAACAAAAAACACGTTTTGCAGGGGTGTGGGGTAGACAGGAATCAAGGCAGAGAGAGCAGTGGGGATATACATAAAATCACCCTCCACAGCTGTGCTGTCCAATAAGACTCCACTACTTGGGAGGCTGAGGTGGGAGGATCATTGGAGCCCTGAAGGTCGAGGCTGCAGTGAGCTGAGATTGTGCCACTGCACTCCAGTCTAGGTGACAGAGTGAGACCCTATCTTCAAAAAAAAAATTAGATGGGCATGGTGGTGGTCAGGAACAGTCTGACCAACATGGAGAAACCCTGTTTCTACTAAAAATACAAAAGTAGCCAGGTGTAGTGGCACATGATTGTAATCCCACCTACTCAGGAGGCTGAGGCAGGAGAATCCTTTGAACCCAGGAGGTGGAGGTTGCAGTGAGCTGAGATCATGCCACGGCACTCCAGCCTGGCAACAGAGCGAGACTCTGTCTCAAAAAAAAAAAAAAAAAAAAAGAAAATATACAATTTTGGAGGGAAGTTTCAAAATCAATCAGTGAGCACCCCCCAGGTTTATCCTTATGTAAAGTGCCCCCTCTGCACATGCAGGATTAAATAAACCTTGAAAATATTATGCTACGTGGAAGAAGCCAGTCACAAAATACCACATGTTATGTAATTCCATTTAAATAAAATGTCCAAAATACAACAATACGTTGAGACAGAAAGTAGATTAGTGGTGGCCCAGGGTTAGGGGAGTTGGGGGGGAAATGGAGGGTTACAGGGTTTACTTAGGGGTCATGAAAATGATCTAAAATTTATTGTGGTGATGTTTGCACAGCAGTGCAAATATACTGAAAACTATTGAATTTTGCACTTTAAATGGGTGGCTTCTGTGGTATGTTATTAATATTTCTCAATAAAACTTCAAAAAAGTATATAGTGCTTGTGTGTCTTTTAATGTATTATTCCTCCAGAGTTCAGTCCACAGTTTTACACTTGATGAAGAAATTAAGAGTTTGTTTCTTCTTCTTTTTTTATTTTTTGAGACCGAGTCTCCCTCTGTTGCCCAGACCGGAGTGCATTGGCACGATCTTGGCTCACTGCAACCTCCAGGCTAATTTTTGTATTTGTAGTAGAGACAGTGTTTCACCATGTTGGCTAGGCTGGTCTCGAACTTCTGATCTCAAGTGAGTCCCCCACCTTGGCCTCCCAAAGTGCTAGGATTACAGGCATGAGCCACCGCGGCTGGCCCAAGATTAGTTTCCGTTGTTTCAGATGCCCTAGGATCATTTTATTCTACCTTAATTTCTGACGCATCATCTCAGTGGAAATTTTACATTAGGTCCCAAAGTATTTTACTCTTTTTAAGTTTTTATCAGCTGGGTACAGTGGCTCACACCTGTAATCTCAACACTTTGGGAGGCCAAGGTGGGAGTATCAGTTGAGCCCAGGAGTTCAAGACCAGTCTCTGCAACATAGTCACACCCACATATCTACAAAATAAAATTTTTTAAGTAGGGGACATATTGGTGCATGCCTGTGGTCTCAGCTACTACATAGGCTGAGGTAGGAGGATCACTTGAGCCCAGGAGGTGGACACCGTGGTGGCCATGATTATACCACTGCACTCCAGCCTGGGTAACAGAGCAATACCTTGTCTAAAAAAATTATTTTTAGTTAGAATTTTTTTTTAGAAAACAAAGTATATACTTAGTGACTCGATACAAATGAATGACTTTGATAATCTAAAGAAACCAAAATAAATAAATAAAAACCCACAGCCATTCTTCTTATGTGAGTCTCTGGTGTCTCTGAGTTGTAAGAATTATGAATTATGATTAATAACAAATACGCATGACAAGGATTCAATAAGGGATAGGCATTAATAAATTGCAATGCATACTTATTGGAGTAAGGCCTTTAAAGATGTACAACAAAAAGAAAGAGGCCGGGCACGGTGGCTCAAGCCTGTAATCCCAGCACTTTGGGAGGCCGAGACGGGCAGATCACGAGGTCAGGAGATCGAGACCATCCTGGCTAACACAATGAAACCCCGTCTCCACTAAAAATACAAAAAAATTAGCCGGGCGTGGTGGCGGCGCCTGTAGTCCCAGCTACTCGGGAGGCTGAGGCAGGAGAATGGCGGGAACCCGGGAGGCAGAGCTTGCAGTGAGCCGAGACCGCACCACTGCACTCCAGCCTGGGCGACAGAGCGAGACTCTGCCTCAAAAAAAAAAAAAGAAATAATAGCTTGAATTTTAAGAAGGTACTAAATAAGAGAACTAAGTGGGAGAATGATTTTAACAGTTATCTGTGGAGGAAAAGGTAAGTTAGCAAAGGAAACACAAAACTACATGTGTGTAAATCTTGCATCAAAAAAAGTAAAAGATCAATGCTTTGTGTGATTTCTTTCTTTCCTCCTAGGATTTACATAGTGTGTTGAAGTTTTTCCTTTTCTTTTTCTTTTTTTTTTTTTTATATTTCCACCATTCAGCATGCTCCTATTTACAGGGAAAAATGCAGTTTCCACATTGTTTGTTGGGTTATCAAAATAAGCGTTGACCACCGTTCCCGCAATGCTTACGGTTTGTTTTAATTACTTCCTGTCATACCAAATGCATCTACCATATGGATTTTAAGAATTGGCCTCAAGATATGGGCGTGCTGTGTTGAAAAATAGGACAACTTGACTACTGAATCTTCAGGTTCATTCATTTGTTCATTTATTCATTCATCCAGAAAAACGACCGCCCCAGGCACTGTACAGAAATGAACAAGTCTGCCTGCCTTCACATAGCACGCTATCTGCTCAATGGGATGATACAAAAAGTGTGTGTGTGTGTGTGTGTGCGCGTGTGTAGCTGGTACCCAGCTAGAGTACGGAGTCCATTTTGCAACAATAGGCGGAAATATATATAAAGGAGTTCTTTTTCTGTCCAGCAATATCGGGCAGTGGAACTTTGCCAGAAGTCAGTAGTGCAGGTAACTGAAGATAATCATTCTTAAGAACCAATTAAAAAGCTGGGCGCGGTGGCTCAAGCCTGTAATCCCAGAACTTTGGGAGGCTGAGACGGGTGGATCACAAGGTCAGGAGATTGAGACCATCCTGGTTAACATGGTGAAACCCCGTCTCTACTAAAAAATACAAAAAAAGCTAAGCCGGGCGAGGTGGCGGGCGCCTGTAGTCCCAGCTACTCGGCAGGCTGAGGCAGGAGAATGGCGTGAACCCGGGAGGCGGAGCTTGCAGTGAGCTGAGATCCGGCCACTGCACTCCAGCCCGGGTGACAGAGCGAGACTCCGTCTCAAAAAAAAAAAAAAAAAAAAAAAAAACAATTAAAAAATTGTAAGAGAATGTTTGCTGGGAATCACTCTAAAATATAGCACTTACTCCTTTGCCTTCCTTTCATTTGGTCATGATGACCCTTGATTACAGTTGCTTTAATACAGGGAGTCAGGGGCCTGGGAGGTTTTTGTTTACTTGTGTGTTTATTATATGTCACAGTTTCATCCTTATTGCTGTGTGATTTGGGGCCATTAACTTCACTAGTTGTGCTTCTTCATCTGTAAAAGGAGGGGATGGACCTCACTAGAAGTTCTTTAAAGGCCTGTTCTAGTTTTGATGTTCGTTGCTTACGTTGTGCCATTAGAAAAGTCCCAGTGCCTTTACACCATGGACGGTAGCACGCCCCTTTGGAAAATGCCCGTAGTATGTGAGGACTTGGGACCCTTGTTAGGATCAAGGCTGTGCTTGTTAGAATTGTGTCCAAGGTACCTGTGAACATGTTCTGAGGGAGGCTATGTGAAGCTCTTGGAGGTTTCAGGTCATGAACTTGACAGCCTTTGTGAACTTGTCAGGATGCTCACAGGTTTCTTTTTGTTTTATTTCTCTCTTATTCCTATTTATTTATTTGGCTTGTTTCTGCTTTCAGTCATAGTCTGGAAAATTGAGGGCACTTTAAACCTTATCTCTAGATAAATGGAGTATAACTACATATACACACCTTCCAATTGTGCTATTTCAAGGCAGAGGGAAATTTTTCCTACTGTGCATCTCTAAATTTCCAGAACAATGGCACAAAATACATTCCACTTTTCTGTGCATCAATTTAAGTTAGCTTCTTCTCTGAAACTGCTATCAAGGAATTTAGCAAACATTTAGTAAATAGGCACCTTCTCTGCTCCAGCCCTGGGAGAGTTGCTGAAAACAGAGAGATGAAAAGCCTGATCCCTAACAGGGTGAAGTTCCCTGGTATATGTAGCTCACTGGTATAATGTCATGACACAGCCCTGCATGGCCCGCAGGTCTCACCACACTCTCTCATGGGTTTGTCATTCAGATGCATTTGTATGTTTTGCCCCAGATAAAGACCTAAAAAGTGCAAGTGAAATCCCACTGTTCTGTTAAAATAGAAAACATGTTTGATGTTGCCTATATTTATGCCTTCTCCACATATTTGATAATTAAAGGGTTATTTTCTGTCATAACAATATGATGTAATACATGATTATTCTGGAAATCTTAGAAAATACAGAAAACTTGGAAAAAAGGAATAAAAATCTGCATGAGTTGCTCCACTTAGAGGCAACTACTGGCAACACTCTGGCCTATTTCCTTCAGGTCTATATTCTTACTTACCAGCACTTTGCCAGGCACTGTGCTAGTGACACTGCAATGAATGACTGCATCCTCCCCTCAGAGCTCACAGCTTAGAGACCTTGTGTTAAGTGTGATGACCTGGAAGTACAAAAACTAAGTAGGAGAGGCTTGACCTCGGGGCACTTCCATGGACTCTGGGTTTAGGAAAGGGTTTCCAGAGGGAGAGATATTTAAGTTGAGACCTAAAGAATCAAGGGAAGTGGTCCAGGAGATGGGAAGGGTGGCAATGGGGGGAAGGTGTGAGTGAAACATGGCACTGGGATGACTGGAGGGCAGAGGGTTGAGGCCTCCAGGAGGAGGAGAGATAAGAGATGGTGCTGCAGAGGTAAGCCAGGCCCCAGGCAGGCAGCTTATCAGCCCAGTTATTAATATTCTGTAGCAACAACTTTGGGTCCTGAGTCTTACTGGTTGTATTTCATTTTAGATTCTGCACTAAATACCATAGCATAATCTTGTTTTATATTAATATAAATTATTTTAATGGATATATAATATTCCCCCAATGGATGAGGCATCATTGACTTAACTGTGCCCCTTTTGTTGAAGATGAATCTAACAAGAATTTAAAACAGAAAAGAGACTTTTTTTTCTTCATATTCCACTCCCCTTGTAGTTCTCCAGTCTCCAGATAATGGTAAAACTGGAACATTCTAAGCAAGGTAGATATATTCATGCTTTTTTACCCCAAATCAGAACTTGAACCATCAACCAGAATCCACTGCCTCAGGACTCCTGGCAACAGCTGTTAAATTCCCTTCCAGAAGCAGAATCAACACAGCTTTCATTTCTTCCTCTAAGCAGCCTACTCCTGCATCCAAAGAAAGATCAATGCACAGAACCAGTTTCTAAGTAATACCAAATCCCCTCTTCCTTCCTCCACTCGTCTCCCCCTCCTCCCCCTACTCTGAAGAAACTCGGATCAGAATCAGTTGACAAAAATATCAACCTTTTATTACAGAAAACACTTTAGAAGGAAGAATCATCGCAGACAAAAATCGTGTATGACAAAACATACCCTTTCATCCCTCTTAACCCAGGAAAGTTACGAGCACTCATTCATACCTTCATTCATTGGTTTATTCAACAAGTACTTATTTGGTGTTAGGCCACCCTCTGAGTATAGAGTAAGGGCCAAAACCAACCTGGCTGCTGCCTTGCAGACCCTACAGCTGAGAAAAGAGTCTGACATCACCTGTTATCATTGGCCCCTGAAATTCCCTGCTGGAGACTCAGAGACACTTCCTCTTTCCAGATTTTGCCATGGTCTTTAGTAACTCTAGGCCTTCATCTGTTCATTGATTCATTGATTCATTTGCTCATATGTTCAGTTAGTATGTGTCATTGGTGGGCAGGACAATTTGGTTTTCACAGAAAAAAATTTGTTAAATAAGTCAGTACATCAACAAACAGTGGCTGGTGAAATAGGGAATGTGCTGGAACAGGGGAACAAATACCTAATCCATGGGGTCAAAAAAGACCTCCCTGAAGAGGAGTCATTTAAACTGAGATCTGAAGAATGTGTAGGCATCAGCCAGGTGAAAAGAATCAGAAGGATGTTTTGCCAGAAGAAGCAGGATGTATGAAATCCTGGGCGTGAAAGCCGCTGTGATGAAGCTCGAAAAATCAAAATGAGTGCAGCAAAACTTGAATAGAAAATGCCAAGGAAGAACAGTAACAACTGAGGCTTCAGAGGTGGGTGGGGCCAGGCCCTAGAGCCTTGTAAGCCATCCTGAGCAGTTTCAGAAGCTATTGAAGAACATTCAGTGCAGGGGATTGACATAGATTTGCATTTTAGAAAGATCATTCAGACTTGCAGTAGGGAATGTGCATTGGAAGAGGAGAAGGAAGAGGAGGACAAACAATGGAATAGGGAGACATGAGACATCTGGAAGCTGATATAATATTCTAGCCAAGCCAGGTGCGGTGGCTCATGCCTGTAATCACAGCACTTTGGGAGGCCTAGGTGGACGGATCACGAGGTCAGGAGTTCGAGAGTAGTCTGGCCAACATGACCAAACCCCGTCTCTACCAAAAATACAAAAATTAGCCGGGTGCAATGGCACACGCCTGTAGTCCCAGCACTCAGGAGGCTGAGGCAGGAGAATCACTTGAACCCGGGAGGCGGAGGTTGCAGTGAGCCAAGACTGCGCCATTGCACTCCAGCCTAGGTGACAAAGCGAGACTCTGTCTAAAAAAAAAAAAAAAAAAAAAAAAAAAAAAAAAATTCTAGCCAAGAGATAATGGAACCCTGGGAGATATGGATAAATTTTAGAGCTATGTAGTAGGAGACATACAGAAACTCAATGAATGATTAGATGTGGAGGGTTGGGGTCAGCCAGGAACATTTCTAGGTTTCTGGTTTAGGCAACTGGCTGAAGAGTGAGTCTCTTGCTACTGAGGTGTTCACTGTTTATTCCCAGAGAATGGGAACTATCTATTAAATGAATCAATGAATGAATGGAAGAATACAGACAATCATTTTAAAAGGAGATGAAATGATACGTTCCACTTTGGATGTGGTGGGCTTAAGGAATCTGTGGGATATCTCAGTGGAGAAATGTCCATGAGACCGTTGTATCTGCAGGTCTGAGCTCCAGAGAGAAGTTTTGGGCACAGCCTTTGCAGTGCTATGTCCTGTGTAGAGTGGGAATAACAGTCCCTTCTCTGCTTCAGATCACCATGAGAATCAAATGAGGGAAGACGACAGTGGTGCTCTGAAAATAGTCATATGTTGGAGGAAAGGGATTAGGTTTAGAACCAGCCAAACCTGATTTTAATCTGTACTTACCTCTTTATGAGCTGTGCATTCTTGGGTAAGTCAATTAACATCTCTGAACCTTGGGTTTTCATCCACAAAATGGAGTAGATATCACCTCTCTCCTAAGGTTACCATGAAGCTTAGATTAACTAAGCTTCCTTCATATCTGGTGCTACGTGAAGGCTCAAAATGGTGTCATCACCATTATTGTTTGGCAATGTGTAGTAATGTCCTTAGTCTTGTCCTTTTTAATTATTTTGAGGAGTTGTAACTTTGACTCTATCCTTCACCCACGCAAAATGTCACATGCACCTGTTTCATGAATCTTCTTGCGTTTCTCCCTCACATCATATCTCTACACTGTGTCTTCCTCCATAGGCCAACTAGACCAAAAATGGTAACATGTATGTGAGCTTCACACTGACACCTCCATAAGGAAGAGATTCAAAGCTTAGGTTCTAAAGTCAAAAGAACTTGCTTCAAACACCCAACTTCACCACTTGTAGGTGGGTGACCTTGGGCACATCATTTAAACTCTCTAAAACTCGGTTTCCTTGTCTGTAAAATGAAAATAATAACAGTGCTTACCTCACAGCTCATAGGAAGAACAGAGAAGGCTATGAGAAAATGGCTCGCCAAGGAGTCTCAACTCATTGAGGGTGAATATTGTTTTATCTGTATTAGCCTGGTCTCATACTGCTAATAAAGACATACCTGAGACTAGGTAATTTATAAAGGAAAGAGGTTTAATTGACTCACAGTTCCACATGGCTGGGGAGGCTTCACAATCATAGTGGAAGGTAGAGGAGCAAAGTCACATCTTGAATATCAGCAGGCAAGCAAGAGAGAGTATGTGCAGGGGAACTCCCCTTTACAAAACCATCAGATCTCCTGAGACTTATTCACTATCACAGGAACAGCAGGGAAAGACCCGCCCTTATGATTTAATTACCTCCCACAGAGTCCCTCCCATGACGTGTGGGAATTATGGGAGCTACAGCTCGATATTTGGGTGGGGACACAGCCAAAGCACATATCAGTATCTAAAACCTGCCACTAATTATGTTCCATCAAACCCCCTTTTCTGTTAGATAGTAGCACCCTTAATGATATTTCATTCTGGTTCTGTAACTTCTCGGCCATTTTTTGTTTTCTCATTTTTATTGTTGTTGTTGTTGTTTTAAGTAGCCTTATTTCAATCCTTTGGATTAATTCTTATTCAATGAAAACCTACAGATTCTAAAAGTTAGCTGCCTGGATTGGAATCCTAGCTCTGCCACTTACTAGCTGAGAGCTTTGGGCATGTTACTTAACCTCTGTGCCCCAGTTTCATCATCTGTAAAATGGGGATAATGATAGTAGCTACCTCATAGGAACATTGCCAGGGTTAAATGTGTCAATATGATTAAGGTGCTGGGAAGAGTACCAGGCACAGGAAGTAAGTGCTATGAAAGCTTTGTTATTATTATACCAAATTCGAAGTCCTCGTCCTCTTCCCCAGGCAAGATTAGACTTGGGCTTTGTCTACTTATAGTTCTGGTGTTCTGTTCTGACTCCCATCATCCTTTCTTCTCCCTCAGTATTACCAGAATAAGGCCAATATTGGGGCCTGAGGAAGAAGTAAAAGACAGTTGTCCCATTTGACCCGGCAAGGAGACATCCTCTCCTATCCAGCAGCAATGCACTATGCATGGGCTTGATGCTGACCAGTGGTGCTTCCAATAGGCACTCTAAGGAGAGCCCCCTCCTGTGTGCCTCCCATGGCCATTGATGGTCCTTTTAGACTCTTGACATGTATCTTCCTGCCCCAGCTCACAGCAAACTGCTACATGCCTCAGATGTTCCATTCAGTGGTGGTCACAGGCTCCCGAACTCACCTATCCTTGGTAGCAAACTCTTAGGCCTATGGGCATATGCAGAATCAATTTTATGTCCCAACTGGGACTGAAACTCCAGGCCAGGGGACAGGAAGATGGGTCTTGCCCTATCTCTACCCACAGCCCTCACCAAGGAGCTCACCCCAGGGCTGTTCACCTGCACCCTGAACACTGCTGCATCAGGCTGAATTAAAGGGCTCACTGGTTCTTAAACAAGCCAGGAGTGTATAGAACCCACATCCTGCCAACTTGACAAGGGTTTCCCAGAGGCCTGCCTCCCTTGGCTTAAAAAAGGGAAGCAGCTCCCTTGGCTCCCTCAACAGGCCAGATCAGTCTTCCTCCAGGCCTTTCCTTATAGCCAACATTGCGGGGTTGGGGCTGGTGGAGTGATGCCCACACATTCTAAAAAAGTGGTTCCCCCAGTAGCCCCATGCCACAGTTCCCTGAAGCTATAAAGTAGAGTCCTTGGCCAGGTGCGGTCACTCACACCTGTAATCCCAGGACTTTGGGAGGCCAAGGCGGGTAGATCACTTGAGGTCAGGAGTTCCAGACCAGCCTGGCCACCATGGTGAAACCCCGTCTCTACTAATAATACAAAAAGTAGCTGGGTGTGATGGTGACACATGCCTGTAATCCCAGCTACTTGGGAGGCTGAGGCAAGAGAATCACTTGAACCAGGAAGGCAGAGGCTGCAGTGAGCTGAGATTGCGCCATTGTACTCCAGCCTGCATGACAAGAGCGAAACTCCATCTCAAAAGGAAGGAAGGAAGGAAGGAAGGAAGGAAGGAAGGAAGGAAGGAAGGAAGGAAGGAAGGAAGGAAGAAAGGAAGGGTGGATTCCTGATCCTTTTCTTAGCTGCAGACTTTGGTTACCAATTTATGTACATGACCTACAACACTATCCTGTGACATAAATTTTTTTAAAAAAAGAATTTGCACATTGTTTTCAAAGCATATTTGAATGAGTAAATGAATGCAAATCATTCATATTATAAACCCATATTATAAATATAATAATAAACTCATCAAGTAAGTGACAACAATAATAAACTATAATATTATAAATATGATCATTGTATAAATATTATTTAAAGGCCAGGTGCAGTGGCTCATGCCTGCAATCCCAGCACTTTGGGAGGCCAAAGTGGGCAGATCATAAGGTCAAGAGATGGAGACCATGCTGGCCAACAGGGTGAAACCCTGTCTCTACTAAAAATACAAAAATTAGCTGCACATGGTGGCACACACCTATCATCCCAGCTACTTGGGAGGCTGAGGCAGGAGAATGGCTTGAACCTGGGAGGTGGAGGTTGCAGTGGGCCGAGATTGCATCACTGCACTCCAACCTGTGCTACAGAGCGAGACTCCATCTCAAAAAAAGAAAAAAGAAAAAAGAAAAAAAAAACATACAAATTGTGTGACTAATTAATATGAACATATTTCTTTCTTTTTATAAAATTTTTTGAATCTTGGTCTTTGATTATGAAATATTCTACTTATGTAGGTACTTCTTATAAAAACTTGAATTCAATTTTCGTTAAAATGCTTCTGTTACTTCTGCCTTTTTTTCATCTTCCTTCTGCTTGTCCATTACTTCATGTTTTCCAGAGGAACTTACGAGTCCTCAGTAAATGACATCTTAAACATATTTTTGGATTTTGCTGTCTATAATCTGCATTATAATCGTGTTGAAAGGAAGGTCCATGTTTTATTTTTCTGATCAGTAGTTTGAGAACGCATGAGGTGCTGTTCAATAATCTATGAATTTTTGGGGGTGAAAATATCGACCAGTTCTTTTTTCTTTTCTTTTCTTTCTTTTTTATTTTTTCTTCTTTGAGACATAGTCTCACTCTGTCACCCAGGCTGGAGTGCAGTGGCACAATCTGGGCTCACTAAAACCTCCATCTCCCAGGTTCAAGTGATTCTCCTGCCTCAGCCTCTTGAGTAGCTTGGACTACAGGCATGAGCCACCACATCCAGCTGAGGTTGCAGTGAGTCAAGACTGCACCACTGCACTCCAGCTTGGGCAACAGAGCGAGACTCCATCTCAAAAAGAAAAAAAAGAAAAAAGAAAAAAAAGTGCCCTCCCATATAACGAAATGCCATTATCACACCTTAGAAAATTAACCATATTGTCCTAATATTATAGATGATCCAGTCTTTGTTCATGTTTTTCCAATGGTCCCCAGAATGCCTTTCATAGTTTTTAAAATTCCAGGATGTAATCAAGGTTCGAGCTTTGCATCTGGTTGCTATCTCTTAAAAATCTAAACTTTTCTTTCTGGTCAGACGTGGTGGCTCACGCTTGTAATCCCAGCACTTTGGGAGGTCAAGGTGGGCAGATCATCTGAGGTCAGGAGTTCAAGACCAGCCTGACCAACATGGCAAAATCCCATCTCTACTAAAAATACAAAAATTAGCTGGCCGTGGTGGCATGCACCTGTAATCCCAGCTACTTGGGAGACTGAGGCACGAGAATCGCTTGATCCTAGGAGGTGGAGATTGCAGTGAACTGAGATGGTGCCATTGCATTCCAGCCTGGGGGACAAAGCAAGACTCCGTCTCCAAAAAAAAAAAAAAAAAAAAGAGAGAGCACATTCTGGGAGCCACTTCCAGGAAGACGTATAGATTCTAAAAATGTCAAAAGATAGGCACCAGGTATATCAGCTCACACCTGAAATCTCAGCATTTAGGTAGATGGGAAGGTAGGAGGATTGCTTGATTTGAGGTCAGGAGTTGGAGACTAGCCTGGGTCACATAGTGAGACCCCCATCTCTACAAATAGTTTTTAAAAATAGTAGGGCATGATGGCCTATGCCTATGTTCCTAGCTACTCAGGAACCTGTGGTAGAAGTATCCCTTTGAGCCCAGGAATTCAATGCTGTACTAAGCTATGACTGTGCCACTGTGCTCCAACCTGGGCAACAGTGAGACCCTGTCTCTTAAAAAGTAAATTAAAAAAAAAAAAACATAGGCGGGGGTCAGGCTAAGCCAAAGAAGGACATGAAGGACATCATGTTTGATAAGTATTAGTGTCACTGAGGCTCAGCAGGATCTTCTGGGCCTGTGAACTTGTTTAATTTCTGCTTAGCAAGCTCTTCCTCCAGGCCGCATGTGGTGGCTCACGCTTGTAATCCCAGCACTTTGGGAGGCCGAGGCGTGTGGATAACCTGAGGTCAGGAGCTCGAGACTAGCCTGACCAACATAGTGAAACCCCGTCTCTACTAAAAATACAAAAGTTCCTGGGTGTGGTGGCATGCGCCTGTAGTCCCAACTACTTGGGAGAGTAGCTGAGACAGGAGAATTGCTTAAACCCGGTGGCGTGTGCCTGTAATCCCAGTTACTTGAGAGAGTAGCTGAGGCAGGAGAATCGATTGAACCTGGGAGGTTGAGGTTGCAATAAGCCAAGATGGTGCCATTGCACTACAGCCTGGGCAACAAGAGCAAAATTCTGTCAAAAAAAAAGAAAGAAAGAAAGAAAGAAAGAAAGAAAGAAAGAAAGAAAGAAAGAAAGAAAGAAAGAAAGAAAGAAATGAAAAGAAAGCAAGCTCTTCCCCCATATACCTGTAAGGATCATTATCTTAATTTTCTTCATGTCTTGACATGATTCTTGCCTTGTCAGAGATCATCCTATCTGAAATTGAAACTACTTACCGTTTCCCTAATTTTGTTTCCATAGCACTTAAAACTTTTTTTTTTTTTTAATTTGAGATGGAGTCTCACTCTGTCACCCAGGCTGGAGTGCGTTGGTGTGATCTCAGTTCACTGCAACCTCCCACTCCCGGGTTGAAGTGATTCTCCCGCCTTAGCCTGTCAAGTAGCTGAGATTACAGGCACCTGCCACAATGAGCAGGTAATTTTTTTTTTTTTTTTTAGTAGAGACAGGGTTCACCATGTTGGCCAGGCTGGTCTTGAACTCCTTACCTCAGGTGATCCACCCACCTCAGCCTCCCAAAGCATTGGGATTACAGGCATGAGCCACCGCACCCAGCCCTGGCTAATTTTTATATTTTTAGTGGAGACAGGGTTTCACCATGTTGGCCTGGCTGGTCTCGAACTCCTGACCTCAAGTGATCTGCCTGCTTCGTCCTCCCAAAGTGTTGGGATTACAAGCCAGAGCCACCATATCCAGATTGCTTTTTAACAAACCATCTCTATTCTTATTTCCACTAGAATGTAAACTTGATGAGAGCAGAAGATAAAAATTTTATTCAATACTGTTTATCCCTAGAGCCTAGAATTCTGCCATGCACATGTAAGGAGATAAGTATTTGTTGAACGAATATTTTCAGCAGCTGTTCTTAGACTGTTTGGTCTCAGAAACTCTTTACTTTTTTTCTGTAGAGATGGGGTCTCACTATGTTGTCAAGCCTGGTCTTGAATTCCTGGACTCAAGAGATTCTCCCACCTTGGCCTCCAAAATGTTGGGATTACAGGTGTGAACCACTGTGTCCAGCCTTGTTCTTTCTTTCTGAGAACATTTATAACCTCTGTATTTTCTGTTTTGAAATGTACGCTAATGTGTCTAGGTATGGGTCTTATTCTTACTCAAGTGGGCCCTTTGACTTACAGTAGAGGCATTTTTTTGTTCTTTGAATATTTCCTCCAATGAGTTTTCTTTTCTTTTGGAACTTCTTTTACTCAGCTTTTTGTTTCCTTGGTGTATACTCTGAATTTGTCATTGAAACTTCTACCATGAAATGACACTTTTCATTTGTGATCCTATTTTATCAGCCAAGTGAGCACCTAGCCATGCCTGAGTTTGCTAGGGTGAGGCAGGCTATGCCTTCTGGAACAAGGTGTCTTCTTATTGATGAATGTGGATACGCTCCACTTTATCATTCCCCCCCCGCTCCCCACAGTCTTAATTTCGAAGGGAACTTTCCTTTCCATTTCTTGCTTACAAAATCCTGTTATTGTTTAACTGACAAAATATCTTCTACCTATTCCAGATTGGTTTGAGTGTTGTTTGCTGGGCCTTGCCTTTATTTCCTCATAGCTTTTTTTCTCTTGATTTTGATGTCTTTCATGTTGGTGGAATTAGTGGAATATTTGTTAACAGCTCACTAAAAGGTGATCATAAGCTCTTTTGTGCCCAGGTGCTTGTATCTGGTAGGCTTCAGTGACTGAAAAGTGAAATGCTTAGTGAACCATTGGTCTCCGTCTTACAGAAGGATTACACTGTCTGACTCCAGTGAACTCAGCCACGGCCAAGTCCTTTCTTTTAGCCAATGAAATATGAATACAAGTGACACTTATCATCTTGCAGGGGCATCTTAATGAGGTTTTGTTTGTTGGTTGGTTTTGTTTTGTTTTGTTTTGTTTTGTTTCTGAGTCCTGCTGTGTTACCCAGGCTAGAGTTGGAGTGCAGTGGTGTGATCTCAGTTCACTGCACCTCTGCCTCCCAGGTTCAAACGATTCTGATGCCTCAGCCTCCAAAGCAGCTGGGACTACAGGCGCACACCACCACTTGGGCTAATTTTTTGTATTTTTAGTAGAGATGAGGTTTTGCCATGTTAGCCAGGCTGCTAATGAGGTTTATTGTGGGCCTTTCAGTTTGTCCAGAGAAGGATCCTCTCATATCCTGCCCATAGGTATATATACCTGGTTGCCAGCATCTTTTGTCTTCAGCTGCAGAACGGTGCTGCAGGTCTTACCATATATGTAGGTTTAATTTCTGATTTTCATATAGCAGCTCATTCCTGTCATCTGATTTGCTGAATGACCCTGAGCTCTGATTAAATTTCTGCAGAGGATAAACTTCTATTTCATGTAAAGGTGTGGCCAGTCCTTTGTTCTCATGAGTGGACAGTGTGTGTTCAACTTCTCCTTACGCTTTTTTCAGCCATCATCGTTTATTCCTTTTGAAAAACCTAATTCCCTTCATTTTCTGAGTCTTTCTGATATTTTGTGGTACAAATCACTGGCGTTCTCTTCTGCTGTACATTTCCATTATTTGAGTTTCCTCAGATAACTCTGTTGTGCACTGAAATCTTCCATATCCTTTCCATTATTGAAAAATCTGTTAATATCTGTTGCTGTGTACCAGCGTTTCTTCTATATTTTTTTCCTTGTGAGTTTGTACCACTTTCCTCTTTCTTATCATTTTAATGGGGTTTTGGGAGGAAGTACTTGTTGGTTGATCTATTCTCTTTCTGTTAAATATGAGCATTATTTAACCAGGTGTGGTGGTTCACGCCTGTAATCCCAGTTACACGGGAGGCTGAGGCAGGAGAATGACTTGAACCCAGGAGGCGGAAGTTGCAGTGAGCCAAGATTGCACCACTGCACTTCAGCATAGGTAATGAGCAAAATTCTGTCTCATAAATAAATAAATAAATAAAATATGAGCAGTATTTTTCTTCCTTAGCATCCCAGGTGGGCTTTCTAATATTTATGTAGTCATCTTTTTCTTCTATGTAACAGTTCTTCATTATTTGTTATACAACTTGCTAAATTCTGAAATAGAAAGGTTGTTTTTCAAGAGTACTCTCAGCTTTGTGGACCCATTTATGTTAATTTTCTACCTAGATCACCTCAAGTAGGGTTCCCTTCTCATAATTTAGTTGGAAGCTTTAATGATATAGACGCTTTTCATATTGGGAAATGGGCTACCAGAGTTAATCTCAAAAAAGCACAGTTTGACGTTTCATTGCTAGTAATGGGAAAATTCACAAATAAAAGTGACGGTAATATATAGGCAAGATGAAGGGCTTACCATGTGCCAGCCATGGTTCTGAGCACTTTATGAATTAACTCCTTTGTGCTATGGTTCTTCATACTCCATTTTAGAAGAAGTCTGAGAAGATGATGAAGAGATAGACAGGCACAAGGACTTGGGGGGCACGTTGATTCATCTCCAGTAAAGACTGAGGAAAAGAGCATTGAATATAAGAAAAAATACTTCCTCTGTTCTCAGACCTTATTTCTTTTAAGGCCACACTTTTTTGAAGTTTTGAGTTTGAATCACAACCTGGACTGAAATCATGAGGGAGCTCGTGTAGGAAAAAATCATCAAGGGAGTTAGTTGGGAACTTCTCTACCACAGCTTACTCCTTATGGTATTAACCCTCTTTAAGTGTAAATACCTTTGGTTTAAAACATTTGTTCCTCATCTGACACCAGAGTGTTCATCCTGGAGAGAAGCCCTGTGAATTTACTGAATGTGGGGGAAGTTTTACTCGCATGTCGCATTTCATCGAACGTAGAAATCATGCTGAAGAGAAACCCTGTGCGACTAAGGAGTATTGACAAACCCTTAGCTAGATGACAACCCTCACTGAGAAGCAGCAAATTCATGCTGGAGAGAAAGCAGTGAAGGTAGCAATACTTTGCTGAATATTAGAACATTTTTCTGGAGAGAAAGCATTGAATGTACTGAGTGTGATAACATTTCCTCTCAAACCGTATCCCTTACTCTGCATTTAGGAGGTTACACACAGAGAACCCTTATAAATGTAAGAGATGTGGAGATATCTTAAGCCAAAAGTACATCCTCATTCATCAAGAAATTTGTACTGGAGAGAAACCTTGTGAATATGAGAAAGCTTCCATTCAGATGTCACACCTCAGCTGGCAGAGAATTTACAGTGGGGAAAACCCCTTTGCCTGTAAGGTATGTGGGAAAGTCTTCAGCCACAAGTCAAACCACACTGAGCATGAGCATTTTTACATGAGAGAGAAACCTTTTGAATGTAACAAGTGTGGGAAAGCCCTTAGCCAAAAGGAGTATGTCATTAAACATCAGAACACCCATGCCGGTGAGAAGCTTTTTGAATGTATTGAATGTGGAAAATCCTTTAGCCAGAAGGAAAACCTCCTTATGTACCAGAAAATTCACACTGGAGAAAAATCTTTTGAAAGTAAAGATTGCAGGAAAGCTTTCATTCAGAAGACAAACCTCATCAGACACCAGAGAACTCACACAGGAGAGAAGCCCTTTGTATGTAAGGAGTGTGGAAAAACCTTTAGTGGTAAATCCAACCTTACTGAGCATGACAAAATGCAAATTGGAGAGAAGACTTTTAAACGTAGTGAATGTGGAATAACCTTTGGTTAGAAGAAGTACCTCATACAACGTCAGAACATTCACAGTGGAGAGAAACGCTATGAATGTAATGAATGTGGAAAAGCCTTCTCTCAGCAAACATCACTTATTCTACATGTGAGAATTCATCCAGGTGATAAACCTCATGAATGCAATGCTTGTGGAAAAGGCTTCTCTCAGAGCTCATCTCTCACGGTGCATGTGAGAAGCCATACTGGTGAGAAGTCCTATGGTTGTAATGAATGTGGGAAAGCTTTCTTTCAGTTCTCAACCCTTGCTGTGCATTTGAGAATACACACAGGTAAGAAGCCTTATCAGTGGAGCGGCTGTGGGAAAGCTTTCAGCAAGAAGTCACACGACATTAGACACTAGAAAATTCATCCTCACTAAAAACCCCATGAACGCCTAGAAAGTGGGAAAGCTTTCATCAGAAATTTGCACCTCATCATGCACCAGAAATAATCCTTCTGAAGCAAAGCACCACAAATGAGGTTAACTTTAACAACTAAAAACTCAAGGGACACAGAAAATTTGTACAGAAGACAAAGACACGCATATGATAAAGAGCCTGTGTCCAACAAAGAAACCTGCAGCAGAGATAATGGTAAAAGTTTAGGCACATTTTCACTAAAAATTGCAACACAAAATGGACGCCTATTTTTTATTGCTACACCATAGATCTGGAGATCTTCACCAATAACAAGAAAAATGAGTGTAAATATTGGAAAGGAACAGACAAAAATAGATAACATGGTCATCTACAACTAATATTAAGACTCCTGTGGTATTGATTCAACAGAGCAGAAGAGATTTCAGAAAAAGACCTATGCACTTATTAGAATTTGGAATATGATACAAACAGCATCAGGAAGTGAGGAAATAATGGAACTATTATTTTAAGTAGAGGTAACTTGTTCTCCAAGGGGGAAAAAATACATCATGAACTATACACAAAAGTGAATCCAGAGGTTAGAAACAGAAATATGAAAAAGCTATATACTAAAATACTTATGACCTTGGGAATAGGGGAACATTCTTTGTAACAACTTCAGAAATACTTAGCAGTTCTACTTGTGAGTATGAATGCTCAGGAAACATATATTAGGATGTTTACTGTGGCTTGATTTGTAGTAGCCAAAAATTAGAAACAACTGAAAAAGCCCATCATGAACAATATGGGAAATTCTTATGGAATGCTATGTACCTGTAAAATGCAACAAATGAAATCCACTTGTATTAACAGAAAGATCCCAAAGTTGTTGATGGGGGATCAAGTTGCAGCGCCATGCAGCTAGTACAATGACATTTTGTAAATTTGAATTAAAAGTTCCCTCACAAAACTCAGTACTATCTATTGGTAATGGATGCATATATGTATGTACATGTTTTTGAAATGGATTGCAAGGATACAGACCAAACTCTCGATAGTGGTCACTTGTCAAGAGTGGAGAAGGGAAAGTAATGAGCGTGGGAGGTGCGGTGGGTATTGGTTAAAGGGGACTTCCGTTTTGTATATAAACATCCACTTCTCTTTCAAAAGACTTCAAGTAAATATGAGAAGATACTGATTGATTCTGGATTGTGGTATATGGATATCTTGTCTTATTTTTTGTACATTTCTGTATTTTTAACATTTCTCAAAATTAATAAGAATGGGAGTGAGGATGTGAATGCTATCTGTGGAAGTCATGTTATACTGGATTCATTTCCAATCAAATACAAAACATTTTATAGAAAGTATTTCTAAAATTTTATCACAGATGAGTGGATGGATTTGCTCTCTATGTAATATGAAATTAATCTATTTTATTAAAATTTAAAAGGACAGTACAATCTAAATCTCTTGTAATTATTTTAACATGTTATACACACTATATCAGGGTCCCCAACTCCCCCTCAGCTGCATGGCAGGAGGTGAGTGGCAGGTAAGTGAATATTGCCACATGAGCTCCACCTCCTGCCAGATTAACGATGGCATTAGATTCTCATAGGAGCATGAACCCTATTGGTAACTGTGCATGTGAGGAATCTAGGTTGTGTGCTTCTTATGAGAATCTAATGCCTGATGATCTGAGGTGGAACAGTTTCATCCTGAAAATGTCCCATCCCCATTCCCCTAGCCCCACAAACCATCCGTGGAAAAATTGTCTTCCATGGAACTGATCCCTGGTACCAAAAATGTTGGAGACTGCTGCACTATATGATCTTTTTCTTTGTGTTTCTAACATTTTGCAAAACGAGCTTAGAAAATTTCAACTTTTTGTTAAACAGACATGTGCAGGCGTCATATAATTAGTCTCTTTCAGTTATGCTAATTTTGGAATGTCAATTTTCCTGTCCTGCATATTTCCATGGGACACATGTGCATTAAATATTAAATTTTTGATAAAATCTTGTTTTTTTTTTGTTGTTGTTGTTTTGTTTTTTTTTTTGGTCTTGCTCTGTTGCCCAGGCCAGAATACAATGGCAGGACCTTGGCTCACTGCAATCTCCTTCACCTACTGGGCTCAAGCAATCCTCCTACCTCAGCCTCCCAAGTAGCTGGGTCTACAGGCACGCACCACCATGCTGTGCTAGTTTAAAAAAAATAAAATAAAATTTGTAACCATGGGGTCTCCATATATTGCCCATATATAAACTCCTGGGCACAAGTGATCCTGCTGTGGCCTCCTAAAGTGATGCCATTACAGGTTTGAGTCACCATGCCTGGCTAATTTTATTTTTAAAAGCAGAAAATAGCTTCCCAGAACTTCCACAGTTCAGTGCATTAGATGTCAACACCTGCATGTCAGTCTTAACCTGCGAGCTATGTCACTCCTCCCACTGCTGTTACGGAGAGAGAATGGGATGGGTATGAGAAACATGGCAAAGACCCTAGAGAGAGTTCCATTTTGTAAACCAGCCCTTCCTGAAGAATTTTTTAATCCTTCATCAGTGTAATATAAAGAGTGTTATGAAAGGTTTTCTTAAATAGTGGTGGATGTCAACAACACACAGCATTTGAGCTTGATTTTGAAACCTTAAAGAAAAAAACTCATTAAATGCCACTGCATCACTGTATCTTTAGGCTTTTAGGAGGAATTAGATAGTTAAATATCGAAATGAATTTGTATTTTCTAAGATGACATACCCCATCTTTTTCTCTGCTTTCCCTCTTTGCACATATATTTCATGTTTTAAGGTGTTCTCTTTATGATACGGTTGGCCCTCTTTGTCCGTGGATTCTGCATCCATTAATCATTGAACCCTGGATGGAGAGTATTAAAATATACAACAATTTAAAAAATACAAATGTTAATATACAACTATTTGGATAGCATTTACATTGTATTAAGTATTATGAGTAATCTAGAGATGATTCAAAGAATATAGGAGGATGTGTTTAGGCTGTATGTAAATGCCATGCCATTTTATATGAGGATCTGGAGCATCCATGAATTTAGGTGTCTGTGGGGGTGTCCTGGAACCACTTCCCCTTGGATACCAGAAGGATGACAGTATTAAGAAAAAACACAAGCTGTTTGATGAAAAATCTGGCATGGGAATTTTGCCTATTGACCACTGCTCAATAGCAAGGTTAAACATGACTTTGTCATACAAGGCAATGATAACATATTTTGGCATTTATTTAGCCTCCAGTTCCCTCCCCCACATCCCCCTGCAGAATGTTTTTATCTAAATTCGTGGTTCTTCAGTGTACATTAAAATCACCTAGATAATTTGTTGCTGGGCCCTTCTCCAGGGTTTCTGATTCAGTAAATCAGGTCGGGGTTAGAATTTGCATTTCTGAGAAGTTCCCAGAGAATGCTGATGCTGCTGTACCAGGGACGACAGTTTGGAAACCCCTGTTCTAACCATTTTATCTTCAGGAAAGTTTTGTTGGATAGTAGCATGCATCCAATTATTTTCCCATTGTATATCTAGGGAAAGAAGAAGGCTGGGTGCGGTGGCTCATGCCTGTAATCCCAGCACTTTGGGAGGCGGAGGTGGACAGATTACTTGAGCCCAGGAGTTGGAGACCAGCCTGGCCAACATAGTAAAACCCAGTCTCTATAAAAATACAAAAATTAGCTGGATGTGGTGGCACATAACTGTAGTCCTAGCTACGTGGAGGGATGAGGCAGGAGGATAACTTGAGCACAGCAGGTAGAGGCTGCAGTGAGCTGTGATTGTGCCACTGTGCTGTAGCCTGGGTGACAGAGTGAGACCCAGTGTCACAAAAGGAAAAACAAAACAATACTTTCATGTCTACTTAGGGAGAGAGCCAAAACTAAAGCAAGTTTTGACTTCTGACTATTTCAGTGCAATAGATAGGTGAGAAAGCTCCTGTACATTTTTTGAGGAGTATTTGCCTAAGGCTTTTATGCCAGTTTGGTTCATCTTTGTGTGTGCATGTGTGTGTGTTTTAATTGCTATAAATGAATACTTGAAACTGTATAATTTATATGGAAAATAATTTTATTTTGGCTCAGGGTCCCTGCAGACTGTACAGTAAGCATGGTGCTGGCATTTGCTTTAGGTGAGGCCTCAGGGAGCTTACAATCACAGTGGAAGAAGGGGATGTCACAATTCACATGGCAAGAGAGGGAGGGAGACAGGGTAGGTGTCACACTCTTAAACAACCAGATCTCTCCTGAACCACCAGAATGATAATTCACTGATCACCAAGAATTAAGCCATTTATGAGGGATCCGCCTCCATAATCCAAACACCTCCCACCAGGCCCCACCTCCGGGGTGACAGAGTGAGACCCCATCTGAAAACAAAACAGCCAACAACCAGAGTGAATGTGGAGATAGGAAGCGGTGATAGTGTGTAGACTACTCTTTTTTTTTTTTTTTTTTTTTTTTTTTGAGATGGAGTCTCACTCTGTCGCCCAGGCTGGAGTGCAGTGGCCAGATCTCAGCTCACTGCAAGCTCCGCCTCCCGGGTTCACGCCATTCTCCTGCCTCAGCCTCCCAAGTAGCTGGGACTACAGGTGCTTGCCACCTCGCCCGGCTAGTTTTTTGTATTTTTTAGTAGCGACGGGGTTTCACGTGTAGACTACTCCTGAAATGTTTTGCTGGAAGGCCAGATGTGGGTCAGTAGCTTGAGGCAGATGCAAGATTTAGGAAGGGGTTTTGTTTCTTTGTTCCTAAAGATGGAAGATACAGAGGATGTTTGTAAACTGATGGTAGTGACCTAGTAAGAAAACTGCAGTACAAGGCCAGGTGCCGGTGGCTCATGCCGGTAATCCCAGCACTTTGGGAGGCCGAGGCAGCCGGATCACCTGAGGTCAGGAGTTTGAGACCGGCCTGGCCAACATGGTGAAACCCCGTCTCTATCAAACAATACAAAAATTAGCCGGGCATGCTGGCAGGCGCCTGTAATCTCAGCTACTCGGGAGGTTGAGGCACAAGATTAGCTTGAACCCAGGAGGCAGAGGTTACAGTGAGCCAAGATCATGCCACTGCACTCCAGCCTGGGTGACAGAGCAAGACAGTCTGAAAAAAAAAAAAAAGGAGAGGAAAAAGAGAAAGAAAACTGCAGGACAAAAGTATTTGAGAGGCTGCGAGAAGACCAGCCTGTTGGCCCAGTTAGTGTTTAATAGGAACTGGGATACTTCCTCTTTGGAGGGGAGGGAAGAGATTATGTAGGTGCCAATTCACGCAGATCTGAGAATCTGATAGTGGGGGAACTAAAAGTAGTTCCTATCTGGTTAGTTGTATTTTCTGAGTAAAATGTCAGCTGGATAAAAGGGAAGATGTTGTTTGTTTGTTTATTTATTTATTTATTATTTTTGAGAAGGTGTCTTGCTCTGTCGCCCAGGCTGGAGTGCAGTGGCACAAAAGGGAGTATGTTATACTTCAGTTGAAGCATGCTCATAGGCCCCAATACAATGTATTTTTATTAAAGCTCTGAAATTTTTCAGTTACGTTCCCTTTTTTCTTTTTCTCTTTCCTTGATTTTTCTTTTTTTTTGTTTTGGCGTGGGGGCTGGGGGGGAGATACAGGGTCTTCCTCTGTCTCCCAGTCTGGAGTGCAATGGTGTGATCTCCGCTCACTGCAACCTCCACCTCCCGGGTTCAGGCAATTCTTCCGCTTCAGTCTCCTTCCCAGTAGCTGGGATTACAGGTGTGCGTCACCACCTCTGGCTAATATTTTTTTGTAGAAAGTAACTTTTTCTCTCATCAGGCAGCCTTCATTTCAGACATCCCTCAGATGTGTCTAACAGAACACATCCGGGGTTTTGTGGAACTGACTTAGAACATGCTAATATTCCAAGCAACATTAGAAGACTTTCCCTCTGATTATTTTTCTGCTTTCAGCTGAATAGCAAACTTGAGAGACGTATTCAGATGTCCTGCCACATGAAAGGGAATGTTGTGAGTGTGATTGAATGAAAATTGCACTATAAAATGAAACCATCATTAGAACTGAAGAGAAAATGCAGGTGGTTTGAGGAGTGGTAAATTAACTTCAAGGCAAGTCTGCATGGCTTGGTATAAATATTACATAGACCTAGGGAATTTCCGGCACTGTTATGTCAGCCCTGAGGCTCCTCCTCCACAGGTGGAAGTCGGCTCAAGGAGGTCCTGAAGACAGGACTCTTGGGGTTTGGCCCTGGGATGCCCGCGGCCCCCTCTCCCACGCTGCCCCCTACTGGACCCCGGATCCAGCCGCCACAACAGCTGCAGCAGGAGACCCCCCCCCCCCGCCGCCGCGCAGCCGCCATTGTTTAAAGGGGACGCAGCCTGACTACCAGGAGGCGAGCGCGAGTCGGACCCGCCAATACGCATGCGGGAGGCGCGAGCCCATGCTCCCCTCACAGTGATTCCCACGGTTGTCTTAGACACCGGTCCCTAAGGCTTGGCAAAGCAGGAGACCTCAGAGGCAGTGCTTGGGTGTCGAGGCAACGAGGCTCCTGCTAGACATCTCCACGGGATCGACAGGAACGCCTCTGGCTGCCAGGAGTCGCCAAGGGCTGACCAGGATGAGGAAACCACCAGTCCAGTCCGAGGGAAGCGGCGCTGAAACCCCACCTCACGCCTGCCCGGACGGTGTTTGGATGAGCCTTCCCAAAAGTTGTGCCCCCGTGATCTCGAAGACAGGTCTGCCTGCGTGCCCGTGGGCTGCTTTCTCACCCAAGGGCCCTTCTCGTGGACAGCAGAACCCCGCAGCCTCAGGGGTTTCCTGGGGAGGTGGGGGGGGGGTTGTGTTTCGGTGCCGCTGCTGTATGACTCTGTGTGTGTGTGTGTGTGTGTGTGTGTGTGTGTGTGTGTGTATGTGTGTCTCAAATTCTCTCCTCTCTCTCAACCTCTGTCTGTTTCTTTCCCTCTCTCCGTCGGTTTGCGTGTGTGTGTGTTTAACGAATGTGCCCTGGGCGCCAGAAAGCGATGTCTTGCATGTCGGCCGGTCTTCGGTGAGCCTCTTTCTGCGTCTCTGCCTGGGTCACGTGGCCGGTTGTCCATCGTTTTCCCGGCCGTTCCGCTTTGGCTTCACGAAGGCCTCCACCATGGGAGGAGATGCGTTGCTCCCGGAGCAATTGAAATCTCATCCCCATCCTGAGTGGCCTCTTTTCGAGGATCAAGATGATCACGCTCCAGCCAAGGACAAAAGTCCGGCAGGAGCTCATCCTCCTGCAGGAGAGGAGCAGACCCATGTCAAAGAAGATGGTGGTATCTTTTCACGGCTCTTCTCGGAGAAATGAAGCCACACCACGTTACAGTCTTGAAGAGGAGGCAGGGAATGGGAGATGGCAACAATCCCTGTGCCTGGAACGCTGGCCTCTCCGGACAAGTCACCCGTTTGGCACCCCGCCCCTTCATGCCCGTGGCGGTGGCACGGTGCTGCATCCTGCCTGGGCTCTGGCCCCTGCTCTGTCCTCCCTCTTGCTCTGTCTCCCCTGTTTCTGAGGGGTATAGCTGCTTCTTGGTCTGGCTGACTGTCTTCCACGAAGATCACTTCCCAGTCCATCAGGGAGACACTTCGTGGAGATCCGCGTGGTGATTGTTTCTCTCTCCAAACCTGTTTCTGCTTGATTGGGCAGGTCTGATGACCCTGGAGCTCGTGTCTCAGACAGGGAAGCTACCTTGGTCTCCATGTTTCACCTCACGGGTGGGTGGATTGCCGAAAATGAGCGATAGGCGGCCGTGACTAGCCTTGTCTCCTAGGACAGGTGCGGTGTTGCGTTTCCTCTGCACCTCCTACCTCATCCTTGAGGGACATCCTCTCCCCTGCTCCTGGGTGGATTGACTCCCTGAGTCTTTTGGGAGTAAAGAATGTCAGAGAACCAACGGGACTGGGCTGGGACTGGGGCTCCGTACAGGCGAGATTGTGTCAAGGCTGCCTGGGCATTGGAGGTTTGAGGGTGCATTGAACTTTTCAGAAACCTCTTTGTTCCTCCAGCAGGCTTTTCAGAATGTGGCTTGGACTCATGCAAATAAAAATTTAGGTTTTGAAAGGGCCCCTTTCTCATTGGTACTCTGGGTAACATCGCTTCAGCACAATCATATGAAAGAGAAGCCTTATCAATTTTGCTGTCCCTCAGGGCTCTTACAAATGCTTGATAAATGTTTAGGGAAATAAGAAAATGATTGAGGAAGGAAGGAAGTCAAACACCTGCCCCAGAACAATCATAGATATGTTTGGATACTTATTCATTATTTGCCCCAGATAGAAAACGTTTTTAATCAAAAGGCAAAAGTTATAATGAGGATAATGATATTGCCTGGGGCAATGTTGAGACAAGTAAGATGAAGATCAAACAAAGGTCCTGAGTCCTTTGTCCCAAATCCCTGCTGGGGACCCAAATACTTTTGATACAGCATCTTGCTACCTGAGGAATGCAAGGAGAATAATACTCGTAAGCAAAGAGCCTCTATTTTCCCATAGGACTGACTGTAACTATATGAGGAACTGCTACATATTCTACAGTGCTTGATAGGCCATTCCCATCTAACAGGAGTTGTTTGGCTTGTGGATAGCAGTTCCAAGATGAACAAATGACATTGTGTTTGACAATCACTGCTCTGATTAAAGAAGAGTCAAGCAAATGTTTTTATGTTGAGTTATTTATAGCTTAGAAGAATTGGGCAAAGTGTGTTTTTGTGAGCAACTTTATTTTTCTCTAGGTTATCCAAAATTTGAAAGGTATGAGTATTCTGATTAGGTGACAATATAGTTATTTGCTTAAGTAAGTGTATCTTTGATTGTAAAATGGGATAAATGGAGACACTGGTTATTTTACCCAGGCTTTGACTAGAATAACTTAATTTTAGGTAAAATTCCAACAAACCCAACTTGACAGGAGCCTGTATGGCCAAGTAATTGTTTCTGCACTTTAAGTGAATACTCAGGCTGTACTAGTCCCTTCTCACACTACTATAAAGATATTACCTGAGACTGGGTAATTTATAAACCAAAGAGGTTTAATTGACAGTTCTGCATAGCTGGGGAGGCCTCAGAAAACTTATAGTTAGGATGGAAAGGAAAGTAGGCACCTTCTTCACAATGTGGCAGGAGAGACTTTGTGTGTGTGTAAAGGATACAATGTCAAACACTTATACAATCATCAGATTTCATGATAACTCACTATCATGAAAACACATGCATGACACAACTCCCATGATAGAATCACCTCCCACCAGGAGGGATTACAATTCGAGATGAGATTTGGGTGAGGACACAGGGTCAAGCCATATCACAAGCCAACCATAAGCCTAAAATTTATTTTTCATACAAATTGTTCTTACTATGACTTCTCTTTAATAAAAAAGGAGAGCTAGAGAGAAAGAGAGAGAGAGATTGTCTCAAGGGAAAACATTAATACTCATTACTAAATGTCAGCTCTGGCTTTTATTTTCTTGAGTACAAATTGAATCATAAAATTTTTCTATGTTATTTTATTTTACTTTAAGTTCCAGGTTACAAGTGCAGAATGTGCAGGTTTGTTAAATAGGTATACATGTGCCATGGTGGTTTGCTGTACCTATTGACCCATCCTCTAAATTCCCTCCCCTTACCTCCCACAGCCCAACAGGCCCTGATGTGTGCTTTTCTGCTTCCCGTGTCCATGTGTTCTCACTGTTCAACTTCCACTTAGTAGTGAAAACATGTGGTGTTTGGTTTTCTGTTCCTGTTTTAGTTTGCTAAGGATAATGGCTTCCAACTTCATCCATGTCCCTGAAAAGGGCATGATCTCATTCCTTTTATGGCTGCATAGTATTCCATGATGTATATGTTCTACATTTTGTTTATCTAGGCTATCATTGATGGGCATTTGGACTAGTTCCATGACTTTGCTATTGTAGATAGTGCTGCAATAAACATATGTGTGCATATGTCTTTATAGTAGAATAATTTATATTCTTTTGGGTATATATCCAGTAATGGGATTGCTGGGTCAAATAGTATTTCTGGTTTTAGATCCTTGAGGAATTGTCATACTGTCTTCCGTAATGGTTGAACCAATTTACATGCCCACCTACAGTGTAAAAGCATTCCTATTTCTCCACAGCCTGGTCAGCTTCTACTGTTTCTTTATTTCTTAATAATCGCCATCCTTACTGGTGTGAGATGGTATCTCATTGTAGTTTTGATTTGCATTTCTCAAATAATCAGTGACGTTGAGCTTTTTTAAACATGTTTGTTGGCCATGTAAATGTTTTCTTTGGAGAAGTGTCTGTTTATGTCCTTTGCCCATTTTTTTTTTATTGGGTTGTTTTCTTCTTGTATATGTGTATAATTTCCTTGTAAATTCTGGATATTAGACCTTTGTCAGATGGGTAGATTGCAAAACTAGACCTTTGTCAGATGGGTAGATTGCAAAACTTTTCTCCCATTCTGTTGTTTGCCTACTCACCCTGATGATAGTTTCTTTTGTTGTGCAGAAGCTCTTTAGTTTAATTAGATCTCATTTGTCAATCTTGGCTTCGGTTGCAGTTGCTTTTTGCATTTTCATCATGAAGTCTTTGCTCATGCCTATGTCCTGAATGGTATTGCCTAGGTTTTCTTCTAGGGTTTTTATGGTTTGGGGCTTGACATATAAGTCTTATGTTTGAGGTTTTAAGTCTTAAGTTTAAGGTTTAAGGAAAGGTTCAAGTTTCAATTTTCTGCATATGTGTAGTGAATTTTCCCAGCACTATTTATTGAATAGGAGATTCTTTCCCTATTGCTTGTTTTTGTCAGGTTTGTTGAAGATCACATGGATGTAGATGTGTGGTGTGATTTCTGAGGTCTCTGTTCTGTTTCATTAGTCTATAGATCTGTTTGGGGTACCAGTACCATGTTGTGTTGGTTACTGTAGCCTTGTAGTATAGTTTGAAGTCAGGTAGTGTGATGCCTCCAGCTTTGTTCTTTTTGCTATTCCAAACAATTGAAAAAGAGTGACTTCCCCCTAACTCATTTTATGAAGTCAGCATCATCCTGATACCAAAACCAGGGAGACACACACACACACACACACACACACACACACACACACAAACTTCAGGCCAATATCCCTGATGAACATTGATGCACAAATCTTCAGTAAAATAATAGCAAACCGAATTCAGCAGCACATCAAAACACTTATCCACCGCAATCAAGTCAGTTTCATCCCTGGGATGCAAGACTGTTTCAGCGTTCACAAATAAACATAATCCATCACATAAACATAACCAAGGGCAAAAACAACGTGATTATCTCAATAGATGCAGAAATGGCCTTTGATAAAATTCAACACCCCTTCATGTTAAAAACTCTCAATAAAGTAGGTATTGATGGACCATAATCTCAAAATAATAAGAGCTATTTATGACAAACCTGCAGCCAATATCACAGTCAATGGGCAAAAGTTGGAAGCATTGCCTTTGAAAACTGGTACAAAACAAGGAAGCCCTCTCACCATTTCTATTCAACACAGTATTGGAAGTTCTGGCAAGGGCAATCAGGCAAGAGGAAGAAATGAAGGGTATTCGTATAGGAGGAGGGGAAGTCAAATTGTCTCTGATTGCAGACAATATGCTGTTATATTCAGAAAACTCCATAATCTCGGCCTCCAAACCTCTTAAACTGTTAAGAAACTTCAACAAAGTCTCATGATACAAAATCAATGTCCACAAATCACAAGCATTCCTTTACACCAACAATAGACAAGCAGAGAGACAAATAATGAATTTTATTCACAATTGCTAAAGAAATGAATAAAATACATAGAAATACAGTTAATAAGGGATGTGAAGGACCTCTTCAAGGAGAACTACAAACCACTGCTCAAGGAAATAAGAGGACATAAACAAATGGAAAAACATTCCATCCTCATGGATAGGAAAAATCAATACTATAAAAATGGTCATAATCTCCAAAGTAATTTATAGATTCAATACTATTCCCATCAAACTACCACTGACATTCTTCACAGAATTAGAAAAATCTACTTTAAATTTCATACAGAATCAAAGAAGACCCCGTATAGCCAAGATAATTCTGAGAGTCCTGAAAATTTTTATAGTTACAATAATCTTCTAATGAGTATAAGATTATCATGTTTTTCATATTTTCAGTTAGTGACCTAATGAAATAGGGTATTTTTTCTCTCTTGACACCCAAATACTCTTCTGATGGTCAAAATATTAACGTCATTTATCTCTCCTTGTCTCACTTCAAATGCAACAAGAATCATGGCGTTGTGAAGACTAGAGATGCAAATCTCCCTCATTTGGCATCCCACTGGACCCAATATGTTTTTCACTGCAAATGTCCTACTGCTATGACTATGCAAGGACCCTCCCTCTAGGCCCAGAGACTGTTGCAGAAGAGATGAGTGCATGAGATTGTAAGGGCTGGTTTTGAGGGATACAGTTAGCTCAGACCCTCCAAATCAAGGAGGGTACACAGGTGCCTAAACAGCTTGTAAAACAAACAACTTTGCTTTCTCAGCTATTATGTGGCACCTTTTTATCCACCCCAACCATAAAAAATGTACTGCTTCCTGGAATTAAAAGAAAATAATTATTAAGAGGATAAAGTTACCTCATGACCAAGCCTCCTGGGTATACTACTCCCAGTTATAAGTTTTGCAGTTATATATATTTAGATATATAAATTTATTTTTTAGAAAAATGCTTACGTTTTGTATAGTTAATCACCATAAGTCTGTAATTAAAACCAAGATTATAGTAGCCCAATGCATAGAAGTTAAAGAAAAGTCAATTTTTGTAAACTCACCATTGGCTTTTTGCTTTTGGCTCCTTACTTTAAATAAATCTTTTAAAGGGTAATGAATGCTTGTCCTAGTCCATTCCTATCCAGCCTAGAACACTTACTTGTCTGTAAGTCTTTTCACTTTAAGTCCCTCCACCGTAGGGAGTCTCACTGAAGGACAGGATGGACACAGGGCAGGCAGCCATGCCACCCAAGCAGTGCTGTGGGAAAAAAAATTAGTAGCCATTGATGTTGACTCTGGCAAATATTAGCCATAAGGGGAAGAATGTAAACCAAAAATAAAATTCTCAACCATCTGAATGTACCCCTCCTCTCGTGCATAGGGATTCTGGAGTGAACCTGAAAATCTAGTTTAGGCCATGATGGAAGAGTGCGTTGGACATGTCTCATTATATTTCTCCAGCATTAACATCAACACAGACCTTAAGACATCAACATCAGACCTAAGAGTCTGATCAGAAACATTTAACGTCTATTTTCAGCCAGGCGCAGTGGCTCACACCTGTAATCCCAGCACTTTGGGAGGCTGAGATGGGCAGATCACCTGAGGTTGGGAGTTCGAGACTAGCCTGGCCAATATGAAGAAATGCTGTCTCTACTATAAAATACAAAAGTAGCCAGCCATGATGGCACATGCCTGTAATCCCAGCTACTCAGGAGGCTGAGGCAGGAGAATCGCTTGAACCAGAGAGGCAGAGGTTGCGGTAAGCCGAGATCATGCCATAGCACTGGGCAAAAAGAGCAAGACTCCATCTCAAACAAAAACAAAAATAAAAAACACCTATTTTCTCTGAAGCCTGCTACCTGGAGGCTTTATCTGCATGATAATATCTAGGTTTCTCCAACCCCTTATCTTAACCCAGACATTCCTTTCTACTGATAATAACTCTTTCAACCAATTGCCAATCAGAAAATTTTAAAACCTACCTATAACCTGAAAGTCCCCACTTGGAGTTGTCCTGCCCTTCCAGACTGAAACAATATATACCTTACATGTATTGACTGATGTTTCATGTGTCCTTAAAATGTATAAAACTAGGATGTGCCCTGACCATCTTGGGCACATGTCCTCAGGGTCTCCTGCGGGCTGTGTCATGGGCCATTGGTCCCTTATATTTGACTCAGAATAAGTCTCTTCAAATATTTTAGAATTTGACTCTTTTTGTTGACCAGTCACCTCCTAGTAAGTTTATGAGCAGGGATCTGACAGCAACCAAATAGTGCTTAGAAACAGCATTCTCTCATCCACTGTCCCTAGGCTCTGCAGAACTTGGCCAGGTTCCTGTTATCCATAACCCAAGGAAATGGGAAGGAGTCATGAGCTCTTGGGCTTTCTCATTCTCTGAAAATGGGCAATTGAAAACTAGCCTTGATTTTGTTTATAAGTATACATAAATGTCACACTTCTAAGCAAAATCAAGTCTAGTTTCAAATGTGTGAAAGGAAAATAGAAACTTGGGACCCCATATCACTCTGCCAAAAGGAGAAAGTTAAGCTGAAAGCTGAGTCAAGAGAGAAGCTGACTTTGCTTTTGCTCCTAAGCTCACCCTTCCTCTTTCCCCTCCAGCACTCTCTTCCCTTTTAAATACTGAAGCCTCAACATCATCTTTGGAGAAAGGCACAGACTACAGATTGTTTCTATGATTCTGTGTTTTTTCCTTCCAACTGTCCCTAACCTTGGCAAAATACACTTCTAAATTGATTGAGACCTGTTTCAGATACTTACTGGTTTATGAATATTAGAAGCAGTTTGTGTTCTCATCGTGTGTGTGTGTGTGTGTGTGTGTGTGTGTGTGTGTTTTTAATTTACAAAAGGTAGGCTATGTTTATTAGAATCACACACAGTTGACTGTCTCAGTGTGACTCAAGACCACAAAAAACCCATTTCTCCTTCACTTCTGAGTCCTGGGTTTAAGACCTATACCAGCAGGCATACTGCTTGGGGTCCATTCACAGGTTTACAAGTTTTTCATTGAGGGCAATCTGTGACTGTGTGAGGTTGGCCAGGTAGGTCACCATCAGCAGGTCATTGATGTTGCTGTTGAGCATGGTCTCGAAGTCATCAGGAACTATTTTGGGTACTTGGTTAACCAGGCTCATCAGGAAGCGGCCCACAGTATTGTCAGCTGACACCTTTCCAGACAGTACATCCTCTGCATATTGCAACACTGTGCTCAGGGCATCCTGGATGTGAGCTGATGCCCCTCCTACTTGCTGTAAGTCACTTGAGAGTCCAATCACTCTGTTGGGGCTAAAGCAGGTCTTCAAGATCAGGTCAACTCCAATGCGTTCAGGTCATAGTATGCGTATTTCACTGTCAGAGGTGTGAACATCACTCCCATGGTCCTCCCAGGGACACCCATTAAAGTACTGACATAGGCTTTGATGCTCATGCGGCCATTCTGGAGACTTGTGTCCACAGTGAGGTGGATGGGGTTGGGGGCCTCTCGGCTGTAGTACTCATGGATTAGCACAGAGTGCTCTGTGATGTCATGGCCTGTAGCGTACCAGCCCAGGATGAGCTCATTTCGAGAAACTTTTTTATGCAATTCATACGTGTTCTTAGCAACCATGTCAACAGCCACTTCATCTTCTGACTCATTGTGTGGCACTGAAAAGCAATTGGTGACCTCCACTGAGTGCTTGTCGACAGTTCCCAACAGGGTCCCGATAACTCGGGCAGCACCCTCATTGCGTCTCTCGTAGCTGTCCACAATGGAGGCCAAAATGACTGGGTGCAGCCTGACCACGCGGCCGCCGGGGAAGGGCCCTGGGAGAGCAGGACCAGGCAGAGCGGGCGCTGGGGTCTGCGCTGGAGCTTGCGCTGAGGCCCGGGTCTGGCCAGGAACGGCAGTTGTAGCCGCTGCTGCTGCCGCAGGGTATGAGGATGCGGCTGGAGCCGCAGCGGGAACCGGAGCCGCAGCCGGTGCTGGCATTGGCGCTGGGACTGAGACTGAGGCCGATGCTGGTGCCGCCACCGGGGCTGTGGCTGGCGTGGCCGGAGGAGCACTTGCTGATACCACCGGTGTGGCCATCTTGTCGAGAAAGGAGGCAGGAGCGGAAATGATCATGTGTGTTTTTACAGCTATCATTTGTTATCCACACTTTTACTATCATGTTCAACAATTGAATAAAATCAGATAACTTTTTAGGTGAGTCCCTGTCTATATAAACTCTTGCTATTCATACTGGAGCTACATTCATTTAGATAGTGCTCTCCCTCCTGAGTCAAGCTCGGTGCTTGACTCTCCCTATCCAAATCAGAAGCCAAAGAGACTTGGAAGGTTCCGGCAGTCAGTGTACACAAAACACGCACCAAGCTTTTTGTTTAGCCATCTCTAGTTATCTCTAGTGGGTGTAATAACGAGAGACGTTTACTTTTCAAACACATTGCTGTGGTGGTTTAAGTTTTACAAGCATGTTTACATAACTAATTTTTATAAAATACACCTGTTGCTGATACCTCTTGTCCCTGTCTTGATAACCATCACCCAGATTTGCAAAGGAGGCCGTGCTCAAATATTTGGAAACTTATGCCCTCAGAGAGATGTCCCCCAGCCTTGTTCCTCTCGTTCCTGTTTAAAGATTGTGATGTCACTGGATCTTTCCCTAGGGTGGCCCCTGGTTTGCCAGGCTGGACACTCCTGTGTTGAAGATGCATCAACCCATGTACTGCATAAATGTTTTAGATTTTACTGTGAAGCAAACAATTCACTCCTCAGACCCTCAGTCACCTAAGGCCACATCTCAACTTGAGGTTCGGCTTCTCTGGTCCTAACTGGGACTTATCTGACCCTGACAGGAGATAACTTCAGTAGGAACTTTCCCTAATAGCGAGCATGCACGCTTCAAATTGGCTTGCCCTAAAGGTAACATTTACTCATTATAATGGTAAAAAAACATACCCCAGGGTGGCGATTTCAGACATTAATAAGACATGTGATATATGTACTAGCATGTATCACCATAGGGCATGTGCGCCCAGGAGACCACCCAAAACATGCTTGCTAGTAACACCCCTTCACAACCCCTTTCATGAATAATCATACAAGACCCTCATAAGGGAGCTTCCCCAGCCGATCAACGCTGTCTCTTTTTCCAAGCAGCCCGCTCTGACTTGGCTTTCAGAGTGTACTGTCTCTTTAAATGAACTCTGCAGCTGCTTCACTGTCACTGCTTACTTCTTGGCTGAATTCTTTCCTCCAAGAAGACAAGAACTGAAGACCCCACACCAATGGTAACATTACCAACTCTTTCTCCTTTTTCTCTGGAGCTGGTGCTCAGATGGTGAGAGACCTGTGCTAAGGGTCCTAGGGTGGGAGCCTGTTTGCCCCTGTCTGGTCCTCAGCAACATCCTTGGTCAGCTGCCTGGCAACAGCTGTCAATTACCAGAGGGAACAAGTGATCAGCACTAGAGTCGATCACTTCACAGAGGAGCTGAAGTGGACGGGGTCAGCTCAGGTCTCCTGGACCAGGGAAGGAATATCCCATGATGTCAGGTCAGTGTCTTCACTACCTTGGAGGCACCTCTTCATAGACTGCAGGGATCATTAGGTAAAAATGCAGCCTGTTGATTTTTACACCTTGCTGAAAATCTTTGCTAATAGCAATCTGTTAGCTGTGACAGTTACCATTGTTTTTTATTTTTCGTTTTGTTGCTTATTACTGAAGATATTCTACAGAGCTTTAAAGCCTCCTGCAGTAAGAAACTAGTAAAGAAACATACTGTTTGGAGAAAGGAAAATTACCCACAATTCTTGTTCTCTAAGGTGCATGGTTATCATTCCAACAGCCGTTCTCAGCAATGAACTGAGCTCAGATGTGTTTCATTCCCTTAGTATTTTAATCCTCTCCTCCGCTCTCAATTTTTCCCATGAATCGGGGGAGAGGGGTTTGGAGGGATGTCTCCCGTCTTGGGCCCACAGATTTTGAAGTTCAAGTCAGAAGCTCCAGTGATTGCCTGTGTGTAGTAATCAGGGGGTGAGACAGATGTGGGGTTAGTAGTCTTTCCTTCTCTGTACCTCTGGCAGCCTCTCTCCTTAAGTTGGGGCTTCATGGAGTCCCAGAACTTTGAACCTGAAGTAGTGTCAGCAGCCATGCTGCAGCTGGAGTCAGGCCAAATGTTGGTCTTTCTCCCTCGTGACTGGGATGCTTCGAAAAGCCAAACAGGCAGGCTTGGAGAGCGTGTACTTGTGCAACTCAAGGGTATCTTGAACCATTTCATTACATTGTGTGTGTGTGGGTGTGTACGCACACACGTGTGTGTTGGGAGGACATATAACAGCCTCAATGAGGGGTGATTGACATGTAGTAGAAGGACTTGTGCACCCGTGAAACCATCACCATTATCAAGACAGCGAGCATGTCCATCCCCCATAGATTTTCTTGTGCTCCTTTGTGATCCCTTCCTCCTGCCTTTCCTGCCATGCTCCACCCCAAGTAACCACTGATCTGCTTTCCATCACAATATATAGATTGGCAAACTACTTATAATACCAATTCTAATCTCATCAGGTGTGGGAGAAAGAAAGAGATCAGACTGTGACTGTGCCTACGTAGAAAGAAGTAGACATAAGAGACTCCATTTTGTACTGTACTAAGAGAAATTCTTCTGCCTTGAGATGCTGTTAATCTGCAACCCTAGCCCCAACTCTGTGCTTGCAGAGACATGTGCTGTGTTGACTCAAGGTTTAATGGATTTAGGGCTGTGCAGGATGTGCTTTGTTAAAAAAGTGCTTGAAGGCAGTATGCTTGTTAAGTCATCACCATTCTCTAATCTCAAGTTCCCAGGGACACAATACACTGCGGAAGTCCGCAGGGACCTCTGCCCACGAAAGCCAAGGCATTTGGCTTGTTTCTTGGACAAGAACAAGGCATATTGTCCAAGGTTTCTCCCCATGTGATAGCCTGAGATGTGGCCTCATGGGAAGGGAAAGACCCGACCGTCCCCCAGCCTGACACCCATAAAGTGTCTGTGCTGAGGAGAATTAGTGAAAGAGGAAGGCCTTTTTGCAGTTGAGATACGACAAAGGCATCTATCTCCTGCTCGTCCCTGGGAATGGCATGTCTCCGTGTAAAACCCGATCATATGTTCTATTTACTGAGATAGGAGAAAACTGCCTTATGGCCGGAGGTGAGACATGCTGGTGACAATACTGCTCCTTAATGCACCGAGATGTTTGTGTAAAGTCAAACACAAATCTGGCCTACATGCACATCAAGGCACAGCACCTTTCCTTAAACTTATTTATGACACAGAGATCTTTGCTCACATGTTTTCCTGCTGAACCTTTCCGCACCCTACAGTCCTGCCACATCCCCCTCTCCGAGATGGTAGAGATAGTGATCAATAAATACTGAGGGAACTCAGAGACCAGTGCCAGTGCGGGTCCACTGTATGCTGAGTGCCGGTCCCCTGGGCCCAATTTTCTTTTTCTATACTTTGTCTTTGTCTTATTTCTTTTCTCAGTCTCTCCTGCCACCTGACCAGAAATACCCACAGGTGTGGAGGGGCAGGCCACCCCTTCAATCAGGCAAATGCTTTCTTTTTGCAAGTTGGGCTTTTCATTGTGTGCTCAACATTCTTGATTCAGAAACAGTGAGAGAGAAAGGCTGGTGTGGGCCCCTCCTGGGAGGCCTGGCCCTATCCACAGCTCCAGCATGGCTCACATGCCCGGGAGCCCCTGCCCACAGGACAGCCCTGACTGCCCATCCACAAGCTTTGCGGTGTCTGCCATTCCTGGGCAGGCTCTGTACAGTTCAGAACTTTCTCCCAATCCTTGCACCAAAATAACAAATGCCAGAGATAGTACATTTTGAGCCAGTGGCTCCGCCCTCACCTCTAGATGCCCGTAATACTGAGCTGCTAAGCAAAAGGTCCCTCCCTTCTTGCCCTTTTCTTGGGGCCTCACCCTTCATGCTCTGCTCTTCCTCACAGGATCTCTCTTCTATCTGCTCCTCTCCCACCTCCTGCAGTCTCTGGACCCCCATGGCAATACAAACAGACGATTCTATATCCTCAGTCCATTGCAGGACCACAGCTCTGACCCGGCTCTCCTCCGTTTTTGAAGCCCCGCACCTGTGGAGTTGGGAATTAGCACCCACTTGACCCCATTGTTGCGTCAGGCCCACCCTCCCCAATGCAGGAAGAGCTCTCGATGTTGGGGAGCTATGGCATTATCCTGCACACATATCGTGTCCTGGCCTGGGAAAATGATGATGATATTTTCTCACAAAATAGACAATAACATCATGAAAGTGCCTAGTTCTTTTTCTAGCATAAAATATATATCAATTTTCTGGTTGGTCTTTAGAAATACCAACATTTGGCCTGACTCCAGCTACAGGGGTTTAGTAAGCATATGTAGATTTTAAAAGCTCCTCAGAAGGCAGGTAAAGATTTCTTCAATAGAAAAAAATCATTACCCCAAAAGGAGTAGATCAATACATTGGATGATAGTAAAATTAAGAAATTCAATAAGAGAGCGAAAAGATAAGTCACAAATGGGAAATACATTTGTCACAAATATAATAGGCAAAGGACTCATGTCCAGAGTGTAAGGAGAATTTCTACAAATAAAAGAAAGAATCCAACAGACAAATGAACAAGAGAAAGGAATAGGAACTTCATTTTTTAAAAAAAGAAAGAAAAGACCCCGTCTCTACTAAAAAAAATACAAAAAACTAGCTGAGCGAGGTGGTGGGCACCTGTAGTCCCAGCTACTCGGGAGGCTGAGGCAGGAGAATGGCGGGAACCCGGGAGGCAGAGCTTGCAGTGAGCTGAGATCCGGCCACTGCACTCTAGCCTGGGCGACAGAGCGAGACTCCGTCTCAAAAAAAAAAAAAAAAAAAAAAGAAAAGAAAAAAGAAAAAGGAAGTAAGGAAAGACAAATGATCATCCAAATGGCTAGAAGCATATAAAAATGCCCAACCTCATAAACTATCAGACAAATGTTATCCACAATGAGAAGCCAATACACACTGACCAGCATGGCTAAAATTAAGAAGACTGTTAATACCAAGTGTTGGTGAGAATGTGAAGTATCTGAAACATTTATACAGTGCTGGTGGAAATGTGAAATAGCACAAGTACTTTGGAAAATTCTTTGGGAACACTGCTAAAGGTGAGCACCCCTATGATCCTGAATTCCCACTCCGATGTGAAAACCCAAAAGAAATGCATCCTGATAGAGGTATACTTCATAATAGCATAGTGTTAATCACAGAAGAATGGACAAATATATATTATACCATGGAATTTTTATGGTAATGAAAATAGTTTAATAACTGCCACACACAGTTGGTGAATTTCACCAACATAATGTTGAGTGAAAGAAGCCTGATACAAATGAATGTGTACTGCACTATTTCATTTCCATGAAGCTCCAAAACCAGCAAAATAAACCTATAGTGTTACAAGTCAGCATAGTGATTATCTTAGTGTTTGCATGGGAGCTCTGGTAATATTTTATTTCTTGATCTAAGAGCTGGTGTCCCAAATATGTTCACTTTGTGATAATTCATCAATCTGTTTTCTTGGGATTTGTGGCTTATCTGTACAGATAAACTTCAATTAAAGAAATCATTCAACTCAATGACAACAACAAAAAAACTTGATATTTTAACATTTTGTGGAGTGTTTATTATGATCCAGTCAGGGTACTAAGTATACTATTTTATTTGATCCTTATAATAACTTAAACAACTTGATTTAAATATGGGCAAAGGACTTGAGAAGACATTTCTCCAAACAAGATATACAAAAAGCACATGGCAAGACCCTTGACATCATTAGTCATCAGGGAATGCAAATCTAAACCACGGTGGGATGCCACTTCACACATGTTAGAATGACTATTACCCAAAAATAAAACAAAACAGAAAATAACAAGCATTGGCAAGGATGTGGAGAAACTGAAACCCCCATGCATTGTTGGTGGGAATGTAAAATGGTGCAGCCGCTGTGGAAAACAGTTTGATGGCTCATCAGAAAACTATACACGGAATTAGCATAAGATCTAGCAATGCCACTTTCAGGTATATACCCAAAACGATAGAACAAAACACATAAAGAGACATGTTCATAGCAGTATTATTCAGAATAACTGAAAGGTGGAAGCCATGTTAAGTGTTCATTGACAGATGAAGGGATAAGCAAAATGTGGTATATCCATACAATGGGATATTATTCAGCTTTTAAAAGGAAGGAAAGTTGATACATGCAACAACATGGATAAATCTTCAGGACATTGTGTTCAGTGAAATAAACCAGTCACAAAAAGACAAATACTACAAGATTCCAATTACACGGACACCTAGAATAGTCAAATTCATACAGACAGAAAGTAAAATGATGGTTTCCAGGCCCCAAAGCCAACATAAAGCAGTGGTTGTGGACAGCTTCATTTTCAGCTGAACTTGACTGTATGTTACACTGAAACCAGGGTAATCTGATGTCCAATACTCAGAGCCAGTTAAGACTTTTATTTCTGGCGACCTGGGGAACTGATGGTGCTTTTCAGGCACACCAGGGATAACTCTTATTTCCCAGATGGATTGGCAGATTGTTGTGGGTGCTAGGTCTTTGATGAAATGGATTTAGACACAAATAAATAGCCTGCTGGGATTTTGATTGGGATTGTAGTGAATCTATATTGAATCTGTGTTTCAAGAGTATAACATCTTAACAATATTGAGTCTTCTCACTCATGAACAAGATATATCTCCCCATTTATTTATGGCTTCTTTAATTTATCAAAGCAGTATTTTGTAGTTTTCAGTGTACAGGTCTTTTACATTTTTGTCAGATTTGTTCCTAAGTACTTTACATTTTTCATGCTATTGTAAATGTTGCTAATTTTTTTATTTTAATTTCTTTATTTTATTTTTTACTTCAGAAACAGAAATTTTATCTATTCATAGTATACAATATGATATTTTGCAATATGTATACATTTTGGGATGGCTAAATCCAACCAATAGTATACACATTACATTTTAATTTTGAGTTACAAATCTTTCACTAAACCATTTTTGTACTTTAATTTATGCTGAAACCTCGATAAACCCACTTAATAACTTATTGTAGATTCTATTGAGTATCCTACATAGACAATGATGTCATCCATGAATAACAGCCATTTATGTCTTTCTTTCCAACCTGAATGTCCTTTATTTCTGTTTCTTAGCTGATTGCACAGTCTAGAGCCTCCAATACAGTGCTGGATAGAGGTGGTGAGGGCAGGCATCCCTAGTGTGTTCCTGATGTGAAGGGGAAAGTATTCAGTCTTCCACAATCAGATGTGATGCTAGCTGAAAGATTTTTGGGATTGCCCTTTATCAGCTTGAGGGAGTTCCCTCTATTCCTAGTTTTCCTCAGTTTTTATCAAAAATGGATGTTGGATTTTGCCAAATGCTTTTTCTGTATTGACTGCAGTGATCATATAGTTTTTTAGTTTATTTATATGGCAAATTATATTGATTTATTTTTTATTCTTAAATCAACCCCTCATTCCTAGGATAAATACTACTTGATTATGATGTATTACCTTTCTATTATATTTAGGATTCCATTTGCTAAACTTTTGCATAGAATTCTTGCCCTATGTTCGTGAGGAATATTAGTCTGTAGTTTTCTTTTCTTCTAATATCCTCGTCTGGCCAGGGTACAAGGATAATTTTGGTATCAGCATAATGCTGATTTCACAGAATGAGTTGGGAAGTATTTCCTCCTCTTCAGTTTTTTGGAAGAGTTTGTGAAGTATTGTTATTATTTCTTCCCTAAATATTGGGTAAAATTTACTACTATCACCATCTGGGCCTGAATTTCTTTATAGGGAGGTTTTCTTGTTATTCTTTTTTTTTTTTTTTTTTTTTTTGGATACAGAGTCTCACTCTGTCGCCTGGGCTGGAGTGCAGTGGCACAATGTCAGCTCACTGCAGTCTCTACCTCCCAGATTCAAGCAATTTTCCTACATCAGCCTCCCAGGTAGCTGGTAGCTCCCAAGTAATGGCACATGCCACCACCCCTGGATAATTTTTTGTATTTTTGGTAGAGACGGGGTTTCACTGTGTTAGCCAGGATGGTCTCTATCTCCTCTTCCTGACCTCGTGATCCACCTGCCTCAGCCTCCCAACGTGCTGGGATTACATGTATGAGCCATGGATCCCGCCCCCCCCCTTTTTTTTTTTTAGGGAGAGTCTCCTTCCGTCGCCCAGGTTGGAGTGCAGAGGTGTGACCTCAGCTCACTGCAACCTCCCCATCACAGGTTCAAGCAATTTTTGCCTCAGTCTCCCAAGTAGCTGGGGTTACAGGTGCCTACCACCACACCCAGCTACTTTTTGTATTTTTAGTAGAGATGGGGTTTCACCATGTTGACCAAGCTGGTCTCGAACTCCTGACCTCAAGTGATCTACCTGCATCAGCCTCCCAAGGTGCTGGGATTACAGGAATAAGCCACTGTGCCTAGCCTATAGGGAGGTTTTAAAACAACAATTTTCATCACTTCTAGGCCTTTTACCTAAGATCAAGTGTAAAAACAAATTTCAGTTTCTTTAATAGATTCAGGGCTATTCAGGTTATCTATTTCTTCTTGGGTGAACTTTAGTAATTTGTGTCTTTCAAGGAATTTGTCAATTTTATTCATGGTGCTGAATGTAATTGGCACAAAAGTATTCCTGATGTTATTTTACTATCCCTTTATACCTGTAGAATCTTTAGTGATGTCATCTCTCTCATACCTTCTACTGGTAATTTTCTCTCTCTTTTTTCCCTGATCAATCTGGCTAAAAATGTCTCAATGTTATTGATTTTCCCAAAGAACAAGCTTTGGGATTCATTGATTTTCCTCTAACCTATTTTCTTTCATTGATTCCCACTTTGATCTCTATTATTCCATTTTTCTGCTTACTTTGGATTTAATTTGCTTTTCTTTTTCCATCTTTAAGTGAAAACTGAAGTCACTGATTTGAGACCTCTCTTCTTTTCTAATATAATATTTAATGACAAAAATTTTCCTCTAGGCACTGTTTTAGTGACAGCCCACCATATATTCTATGTTGTTTTCTGTTTTCATTCACTTCAAATTTCTTTCTAATTTCCCTTTAGATTTCTCCTTTGACCTATGGGTTATTTTGAAGCGTATTAGATGTTGGATATTTGGGGATTTTCAAGGGTCTTTCTGCCACTGATCTCTAATTTAATTCTAATTTGTCATATGCAGTATGTTCCACAGAGAACATACTGTGCATGATAAATACTTTTGAATTTATTGAGACTTTTAAAAATGGGCCACAATGTGGTCTAGCTTCATAAATGTTCCATGTGCACTTGGAAAAAATCTGTATTCTGCTATCGTAGAGTGAAGTGTTCTACAAATATCAATCAAATCAAGTTAGCTGATAGTGTTGTCCAAATCTACTATATTCTTTTTTTTTTTTTTTTTTTTTTTGAGATGGAGTCTCACTCTGTAGCCCAGCTTAGACTGCAGTGGTGCAATCTTGGCTCACTGTAACCTCTGCCTCCTGGGTTCAAGTAATTCTCCCTGCCTCAGCCTCCCAAGTACCTGGGATTACAGGGACTTGCCACATGCCCAGCTAATTTTTGTATTTTTAGTAGAGACAGGGTTTTGCCATGTTGGCCAGGCTGGTCTCGAACTCCTGACCTCAGGTGATCTGCCCACCTCGGCCTCCCAAAGTGCTGGGATTACAGGCATGAGCCACTGCACCCAGCCAAATCTACTGTATTCTTACTGATTTTCTGCCCACTTGTTCTATTAATTATTGAGAGAGGGCTTTTAAAATCTCTGATAGTTGTGCATTTGTCTATTTCTCTTTGATGTTTTATTAGTTTTTCTTTTATTCATTCTGAAGCCTTATTAGGTACAAAAACATTTAGGATTGTTGTATCTTCTTCACTGACCACATTGTCAGTATGAAATAACCTTTAATTCCTAGAAATAATTCTTTGCTCTGAAATCTATTTTGATATTAATATAGCCACTCTAAATTTCTTTTGACTAGTGTTAGCATGGTATATCTTTCTCCATCTTTATACTTTTAACCTATTTATGTCTTTATACTTATAGTGCATTGCTTATAGGCAGAATATAGTTGGGTCTTAGTTTTTCAATGTAATCTGACACTCTGCCTTTTAGTTGGAGTATTTAGACTATTTACATTTACTGTGATTACTGATATGATTAAGTTGAGCCACTCATCTTGCATATATTTTCTATTCATTTCATCTATTTTTATTTCCTTTTTCCATTGTCCTTTGAATTAATCAAGTATTTTTATCATACCATTTTATCTCATTTTATCTCTCTTGTTAAACAGCTACAGTTTTTTTGTTTTGTTTTGTTTTGTTTTGTTTTGTTTTTGAGATGGAGTCTCACTCTGTCGCCCAGGCCAGAGTGCAGGGGCACAATCTCGGCTCACTGCAAGCTCTACCTCCCAATTTCACACCATTCTCCTGCCTCAGCCTCCCAAATAGCTGGGACTACAGGCATCCGCCACCACACCTGGCTAATTTTTTGTATTTTTAGTAGAGACAGGGTTTCACCATGTTAGCTAGGATGGTCTCAATCTCCTGATTTCATGATCTGCCTGCCTTGACCTCCCAAAGTGCTGGGATTACAGGCATGAGCCACTGCACCCGGCCTTCAATTCTTTTTTTTTTAATTGTGAACCTTAAGATAATACATTTTATTTGAAGAAAGGTGATGAAGATGTGTTATTTGTGTAGGGTGTTAAAATAATGGTAAGCTATGAGAAAGGGGAAAATGGCTTTGAGGCTATGGAGTTAGTGTGAAAAAAAAAAAAAAAGAAAACAGACCAGTACACATGGGAATGTTGGTGTAGTTTTGTACTGGGATCTGCAGTCGCTGAAGCTAAGTATGTAGGCAGAGAATGAATGAGAGATGAATCTGGAATGACAAGTTCAAATTAGTCGTTAGAAGACCTCAAACAATCCCTCCTACAACCCCAATTCTGTAGCTATTGAGAGAATGGTGGACCAGGGGTCTGCTCTCTCTGAACTTGACTCCTCACTTCCCTATGAAAGCTGGCTTTGCTGTGTGCCCTGTGATATATATCTGTTTGTCCTCACTTTACAAATGTATGAACCTTGTCTCTGGTTCACCTCCAGTGCCTAAAAAAATATGTGGCAGAACACATGCTTCAGTAAATATTCTTTTAACCACTGAATATTTTAAGAATTCCACATAATTCTATATGACATTATTAACTATTGTAAATTTTTAAGTGGAGAAAAAGTACCAGGTTGCCTTTATTTCATGAAAGCAAACTTAAGAGTTGTCATGAACACATCTATCCATCTACTTGTATTTGTGCTCATATACTCATATCCCAATTACTATGGATGAATGGAATGATCTATCACCTGAAGTCATTATTTATTTTTCATAACTTCCAATCCAAGGACATTATTCCAGAAATACTTCCTTGTATTTCCTACATTATCAATTTTGCCCTCTCTATGGATGATTTCTATTGGCATGCAAACATGTTATTATTTTTTCTCATCTTATAAAACATTAAACACAGCGATCTTGACTCTACTTCCTCTATAACTACTTACCTTTTCTCTATTCCTTTTTTGAGTGAAGCTTCTTGAAATTGTTGTCTGTGCTTACTGCATTCAACCCCTCTACTTTGTTCTCTCAGAAATCCCTTTCAGTCGAGCTTTCTCCTTATCACTTCACTCAAAGGACTCTTGTGAGGTCATGAGGGCTAGTCACTTTACTAAATCCAATGGCTGATTATCAGGTCTCATTTTATGTCAACTTTCAGCAACATTTGACAAAGTTGGCCACCATTTTCTTGAAATAATGTTTTCCTTTGGCTTTGTGAACATGATACTCTCCTTTACTGGTTGCTTTTCAGTTTCTTTTTCTGATTCCTCTTTACCCTTCTTTATTCAATAGGTTTTTGTGGGGAACAGGCAGTGTTTGGTACATGAATAAGTTTTTTAGTGGCAATATCTGAGATTTTTGTGCATCCATCACCAGAGCAGTGTACACTGTACCTAATGTGTAGTCTTTTATCCTCGACCCCTCCCACCCTTTCCCCCAAGTCCAAAGTCCATTGTATCATTCTTATGCCTTTGCATCCTCATAGCTTAGCTCCCACTTGTGAGTAAGAACATACGATGTTTGGTTTTTCCATTCCAGAGTTATTTCACTTGGAATAATGGTCTCCAATTCCATCTAGGTTGCTGCAAATGCCATTATTTCATTCCTTTTTATGGCTAAGTAGTATTCCATGGTGTGGAATTATCTTTATTCACGTTTTCTTTATTCACTCATTGATCGATGAGCATTTGGGCTGGTTCCTTATTTTTGCAATTGTGAACTGTGCTGCTATAAACATGGATGTGCAAGTATCTTTTTCGTGTAATGATTTCTTTTCCTCTGGGTAGATAACCAGAAGTGGGATTGCTGGATCAAATGGTAGATCTACTTTTAGTTCTTCAAGGAATCTCCACACTGTTTTCCATAGTGGTTGTATTAGTTTACATTCCTACCAACAGTGTAAAAGTGTTCCATTTTCACCACATTCACACCAACATCTATTTTAATTTTTTGATTTTTTTATTATGGTTATTCTTGCAGGATTAAGGTTGTATCATGTTGTGGTTATGATTTGCATTTCCCTGATAATTAGTAAGGTCGAGTATTTTTTCATATGTTTGTTGGCCATTAGTATATCTTCTTTTGAGATATACCTAGTGTAAATGATGAGTTAATGGGTGCAGCACACCAACATGGCACATGTATACATATGTAACAAACCTGCACGTTGTGCACATGTACCCTAGAACTTAAAGTATAATAATAAAAAAGAGAAAATTGTCTATTCGTGTCCTTAGCCCACTTTTTGATGAGATTGTTTGTTTTTGCCTGAACAGCTACAATTCTTTGGTTTGTTATTTTAGTGGTTGCTTTAGGGTTTATAGTGCATGTCTTTAACTGATCACAGTCAACCTTCAAGTGGTAATATATGACTTTAGTATAAGAAACTTACATCAGTATACTTCTTCCCTTCTAGTCTTTAAGCCATCACTGTCATCCATTTTATTTTACATATGTCATAAATTCCATATTACCCTATTGTTTTTGTTTAAACAATTATATTTTAAAGAGGCTTAAGTAATAATAACAAATCATATATTTGTCCGTGTTGTTACTATTTCCAGTGCTCTTCATTCCTTTGTGCAGATCTAGATTTCAATATGGTATCCTTCTTACCGCCTAAAAGACATCCTTTAATTTTTCTTGTAGAGCAGATCTCCAGGTAAGAAAGTCCTAAGTCTTTACACATCTAAAAATGTATTTATTTCTTCATATCCATTATTCTCTTTTTGGTAGTATCTAGTTGGCTGCGACTCTAATCCATTAAACTTTCCATTTTGATTACGGTATTTTTCAAATCTAGATTTCTATTTGGTACTTTTTCCCAATCTACTTGATTATTTTCACACTCATGCTCTTTAATCCCCTTGTTTCTTTATGTGCAAGACACACTTTATGTGATGTTTGGTGACTCTAATATCTTAAGCCTCTGTAGGTTGCTTCCTCTGTGCATTGTTTCTGCTGGCTCTTGCCCATTATACATGTTTGCAATTTTTTATTAAGAACTTACATTCCTTGAAGCTGTCTTCCATTTTGCTTTTGCCAGGCACCTGGAAGGCATTAAAAACCTCATGTTACTTCACATTTGCAGCTTGAGACTTTTTAGATTATACAGCTTGTGTGTGAAGCCACCAGTGGAAGGGCTGCCCATGGTTATATGTTAATGTATACCCACTCTCAGGAGAGATGTTTTCCCTCAGGATGGACAATCCTGCTGCTGTTCCAGGGGCTGCAGGGACTGAGCGGGCAGGAGACAGGGGAGGCAGACAGGTTGATTCACAGTTCCCTCCTACACTAAGCCTATCTTTTTGGTGTCCTATTTTTGAGGTCTTCTCCTAACCCTCCTAGCTTGGACAGGATCTTTTTTTTTTTTTTTTTTTTTTTTTTTTTTTTTTTTTTGAGACGAGTCTCGCTCTGTCGCCCAGGCTGGAGTGCAGTGGCCGGATCTCAGCTCACTGCAAGCTCCGCCTCCCGGGTTCACGCCATTCTCCGGCCTCAGCCTCCCAAGTAGCTGGGACTACAGGCGCCCGCCACCTCGCCCGGCTAGTTTTTTGTATTTCTTAATAGAGACGGGGTTTCACCGTGTTAGCCAGGATGGTTTCGATCTCCTGACCTCGTGATCCGCCCGTCTCGGCCTCCCAAAGTGCTGGGATTACAGGCTTGAGCCACCGCACCCGGCCTTGGACAGGATCTAAACTTTGTCTGCTATTCTGCTGCCCCATCCTCATCCCAGACTATGAAAAAAGAGTTTCAGTACGACACTTGGCAACTATCTTAAGGGTGAAAAATGGCATCTAATTACTTCTTTGGGTTTCTACTTTCACTTTTTAATTTTGATTTTTTTTGCTTGTGAGAACTCTTATTTTGCAGCTCATTGATACATTTTTTAAATGGTTCACGATATGTATTCCAGAAGTTTTTGTTGTTTTCTGGTCCTTGTCAGCCCATGTTGCCGGAAATAAAATTCTTTCAACTTGTTCTTTAACAATTTACAGTACCCATATAGTCCTTCCTGTTCCAGAGGCAATAGAGTGAGAACACACACTTAGGAGCCAAGCTGGCCTGAGATCAAGTAAGATCCACCAGCAATGTGACCTCAGTAGCCTATTTACATTCTGAGCCTCAGTTTCTCACAGCGTGGGTGTGAGAATTAAATGAGGTAATATATGAATAACACTTAAAACAGAGACTGACACTGGTAAGGATGGACTTTCTTGTTGTTATTATCTGAAAATTTTGAAAACTTGTGAGCCTGAGTAACAGTTATACATCTTACCCAATGGTTCACTAACCTCTGGTCCCTGGCTACCCCGGCCCCTTCTAGCATGCAGTCACCCACACCCAGGCTTATACTGATGGAGAAGTGTCAACTATGAGCTATTCACTGGATGATAGGCCCAGCTACTCTCACAGATGCACCCAAAGTCCAGGACAGAATGCTCACAGATGGCTGCTGGTCTGAGAAATGTCCTCATCATACAAGCCTGAGTGAAAACACAGCCCCTTTACTACTAAAAAATCTGAAAACAAAAAAACATAATTTTAAATTTGGTATTTTTTATGATGTCATTTGTCCCAACAGCCATTTGACATCAATAGTCCTGATTACTAAAAATCTCAATGTTATAGAAATGTTCTCCTCCTTTTGGAAAACCATGTTTACTTTTCCCGAACAATACAGGGCTATCTGCAAACCCCTGAACTGATAACATAGCTCAGGGGCTACCTCTGTCTTAGCAGAGTAGCAGCTGAAAAAAGCAGACAATTCTTAACAAACAGGTAGATCAGGAATGCTCACTACTAAAAACATTATTTATTCGGGGCAAGTGGTATTTCTGATGTGCAAATGAAGCTTAAACTTCAGCTTTAATTTGTAAGAATTAGAAAATGCAGATTAAATCTCTGATGCCATATTGTGAATTCAGTAAAAGTTAACTAATCTACCAGGGAAAGACAAACTTTAGCTATCCTATGCTTATTATTCTGGAAATTTAGTGAAAATTAAACAAGAAGACTCACAGAGTATAAGAATTGTCCCCCCGCCTTAACAGTGCTGTTTTCAGCTTCGGTTGCCTGAAACACTGCAGAATAATTCAGATTTTTTGTGACCCCACCTTTTTATTGAGTAAAACCAAAGTACTAAACTAATAAATGTGAAAAAGGATGTTGGCTTTAAAAAGAAAAAGCCCCAAGACATCGAGCCTCTTAGATATTTTAAAAGTGAAGAGTGAGAAGGAACTCACTGTTGCTAAATAGAATTATAGGATTATGGTCAATTTATAATCTTTCAATACGGGATTTGAATGTTCTGATACTAGATACGATGTACATACTTTATTTATATAGTACCTCCAGAGAAGGAAAAAAGTCAATATTGGTTTATACAGCATTTGGCATGTTATTCACATATGCAGTGATGTATACGATGTCAGAGCTAGAAAATACCTCAGATGCGATTTGGATTTAGCGCTGGGAGAGCCCGCCCTGCTGAGCCCGCCCCGTCCCCTCCCACCCCACCACGCCTCGCCCCGCCCTCTCCGCCCCCTGCCCCTCCGCCCCCTCCCTTTAGTCCCCCGCCCCTCCGCCCCGCCCCCTCTCCGCCCCCGCCCCCCTCCTTCCAGCCCCGCCCCCTGAGGCATCCGCAGTGCGCCTGGCCGGCAGGGGTGCATGTTTGAGGACTGTGCGTGGGTCTCCGAGACCGGTGTCTGAAGTCGTCAGTTTACTGCTTGTAACGAACATAGCGATGACTGGGAACCTGGAAGTAGAGACTCCTTTCCGCCGTCCTTCCGTCCCTAGGGCTGCTGCTAATCCGCCCGCCGGCATCCAGGACCCCTGGCTGGCTGAACGCCCGCACCCATCTCGCGCCCCAGGGCCCGCTGAGCGCCTGGCATAATGGGAAAAAAATCACGACGGAAAGGTCCAACCCCTCACCATGCAGAGGGGAAGCTCGGCCGCACGTGTAAGGACCCTTACGCCCCTTGGGGTTTCACCCCCGCTTCGCTGGTTCCAAAAGCCTGGGTCGGGGCCTCTTTGTCCTGTGGGGGCTTCTCAGCCGCAAAAACACAGGCCCGAGCCCGCGGGCCTCCCACCCGCCATGCATAGGCTGCGCTTCTGCGCCTCAGCACTGCGCCTGCGGGACCACCTGGCTCACTTTTCCATTTGGATGATGTCCCTGTACTTCGTGGCTGCAGGCTCCTCAAGCCCCAGGTCTGTGCGGGAACAAGCAAAGCAGCAGAATATCCGTGCTACATCTTTCTGGAGCACCCATTTTACTACCAGATTTGGAAGGAACGAAGTTAAGTAATTTCCAAGGCAAGTAATTAAAATTTTACGGTGAAAAGGCTGGAAACTCTTCTGCCGGTAATAACTGTCAGACATATCTGTGGCTGAAATGTCAGACTTTCTCTGAGAAAAAAACTGAGAACTTGTTTCCCATTATTTAAAATAGGAAAAATTATAGGGCACAGCAAGTCAATAGAAAAAACCTACCAATTTCCTAACTCACAGTGTGGCAGTAGGTTTAAGTTGCACATAAGTTAGGATGTAAAATGCTTAAATGTTGCCACTTGGTCACCCACATTTGATATGGTTGTTACATGCAGTTGCCTTGTACGCAGTAGCAGTGGCTTGAGACCAGCAATATCACTCGTTTGTCAACACACCAAAGCTTTTCGAAGTCACTGTCATGATCCTGGTGGTCTACCAGTTGTTTCTGGAAGCAACATGTGGCTTTTCCAGCAAACGATTTAGTTTAAAATGTTATAATCTTTGAAAGCTCAAACTTTATCTCTACAACCATCAGCTAAAAAATTTGAGACAGGTTCTTGTCTTTTGCCAAAAGTGCACCACGATAGGGGCTCCACTGATCCACCTGCTTCAGCCTCCCCAGTAGCTGAGACCACAGGTGTGCACCACCATGCCTGTTAATTTTTATTTTTATTTTTGTAAAAACTACATCTCCCCACATTGCCCAGGCTGGTCTTGAACTTCTGGGCTCAAGCAGTTTTCCCGCCTTGGCCTCCCAAAGTGCTGGAATTACAGGCGTGAGCCACCAACTGAGCTAGGAGTTAGAGACCAGCCTGGGCAACATGGCAAAACCCCATCTCTACAAAAAATTTAAAAATTAGCTGGGAGTGGTGGCACTGCCGATACTCCCAGCTACTCAGGAGGCTGAGGTGGGAGGATCCTTGAACCCAGGAGGTCCAGGCTGCAGTGAGCTGTGATTGCACCACTGTACTTCAGCCTGGGCAACAGTGCCAGACCCTGCCCCATCCCCCAAAAGAAAGAAAACTATTAGTTCATAATGTAGTTGATGAAATAATGTAATCCACAAAGAAAGGAGCAATGATAATATGTGTGTAATTACTCAGTATTAAAATATTGTATCTAGTATTACATATATAATATTGAATACCGATAATGAATGGGGCACTGCTTTAAGCACTTTATACTCATTATCCCACAAGGATTCTCTCTCGGGTAGGTCTGAGTATATTCAATTTAAAGGCTAATTAGTAAGCAACACATAGAATTGAACAGGAAACTATTTAAAACATAGAAGGCTCTCAAAAATACAATGTGGAATGAGTAATGCAAGTTACAGAGATACATAGCACATTTATAGAAAGTGTAAAAACTTACAAAGTTAAACAGTATGTTTTTAGAGAAACAATATATTATTTAGAGATATTATTATGTAATAAAACTATAATGAAAGTCAGGGAAATAATACTTTTTGTAAAGCTTCAGAAGAATGATTGTCCAGATGGGGAGGCAAAGGGTTACATTTAGGAAGGGCCAACCATGCACGCGGCTTCAAGTGATGGCTACAATGTATTTACTTTACTTTTATGTGAGTCTGTGTGTGTGTGTGTCTGTGTCTGTGTCTGTGTGTAATTTTGTATGTATAAAATAGTTCATAATAATTTTTTTTTGAGTTGGGGTGTTTCTCTGTCTCCCAGGCTGGAGTGCAGTGGCATGATCCCAGCTCACTGCAGCCTCCAACTCTCAGGCTCAAGTGATCCTCCCACCTAAGCCTCCTGAGTACCTGGGATTACAAGTGCACACCACCATGCTTGGCTAAATTGTTTAAATCTTTTGTAGAGATGGGGTCTCACTCTTGTCCAGGCTGGTCTTGAACTCCTGGTCTCAAACAATCCTCCTGCCTCAGCCTCCCCAAGTGCTGATATTACAAGGTTGAGTTGCTCTGCCCAGCCTCATTTTTTTTTTTTAAACAGCTTTATTGAGGAAAAATTCACATACCTTATGATCCACTAGGGTTTACTATAATCACAGATATGTGAAACCAACACCATAGTTAAGTTTAGAACATTTTTATCAGTCCTATACCCTTTAGCTATCACCCTGTTATTTCCCCCAGCCCCTACCCCAGCTGTAAGCAACCGCAAAGCTAGTTTCCATCTCAATAGATTTGTCTTCTCTGGGCATTTCATATAAATCGATCCATATAAGTGATTTTTCATGTCTGGCTTCTTCACATTTGTCTCATTCCAGAAGGTGACTGAATTGTTTCACAACTAGGAATACTAAACTGTGGGGTGAATGTTTGGTTCCCAAGTGAATGTGAATGAGGCAGAGTGGAAGGAGAGTTCTTTTACTGAGGGAAAGGGACAAGAACCAATGAAAGAAAGAGATCCAGCAGGAGGGAAGGGAGGAAGAGGGGTGGAGAGCTGCTGGAAGCAGATGAACAGAGCTCTGGGCCTTGACAGCAGAATAGAAGGTGCAATGCTGTGGGGTGCAGGTCCTGAGGGGGAATGTGGAAAACGGCAGGTCATAAACTCTGAATTCCAGCTGCTGGAGATGTGGATCCCAAGGGCCTGGTTATCCCCTCACAGGCAGGGGCTGGAAAGTGGGGTTCTGCTCAGGTCCAATAAGGAAGTGGGTGCACAGGTGGTGTGGACATGTGCGTGGAAGCCCACAGTGTGAGGTGCAGAACTTCAGGGAGAACCTGCATTTGAGCTCCAGGCTGGTTGGAAGTATTCTTTCATTCAGCAGCCTTCTCATTAAGTGTCTGTTGTGTGACAGACATTGCAGAGTTTATAGATGCAATCTTACCTGTCCCAGCCTTCCAAGGACTTCCCTGGAAGACTGGGACATGATTATTTTCCATCTCCCCACGGTTCATGGAACTGTATTCTGCATAAAACGGGCAAAGTAAAACTATCATTGATTAGTACTGGAAGAAACAAAGCTTTTACCTTCATGTTTTTTACAAAATGCAGTATCTGAGACGTAGCATTCTGTATCTTTGGCTTCTTTAATGTTAGCTATACAGAAAAAATAGAAAATGAAAAAAATTTTCCAATATTAAATATTCACATTGATGTCTGTATTAGTCTATTTTGTGTTGCTATAAAAGAACACCCGAGGCTGGGTAATTTATGAAGAAAAGAGGTTTATTTGGCTCATGATTCTGCAGGCTGTACCAGCCTGGCACCAGCATCTGTTTCTGGTGAGGACCCTGGGAAGCCTCCAGTCATGGTGAAGGGGGAAGTGGAGCAAGGAAGAAAGCAGGTGGGTACCATGTGCTTTCAAACAACCAGCTCTCATGTTTCATAGAGGAAGGACTCACTCACTACAACCAGGACAGCACGAAGCCATTCCTGAAGGATCTTCCCCCAAGACCCAAACACCTCTCACTAGGCCCCACTTTCTTTTTTTTTCTTTTTTCTTTTTTCTTTTTTTTTTTTGAGACAGAGTCTCACTCTGCCACCCAGACTGGAGTGCAGTGGCATGATCTCGGCTCACTGCAAGCTCCACCTCCCAGGTTCATGCCATTCTCCTGCCTCAGCCTCCCAAGTAGCTGGGATTACAGGCGCCCACTACCATGCCTGGTTAATTTTTTGTTTTAGTGGAGATGGTGTTTCACCATGTTAACCAGGATGGTCTCGATCTCCTGACCTTGTGATCTGCCCGCCTCAGCCTCCCAAAGTGCTGGGATTACAGGCGTGCACCACTGCACCTGGCCTAGGCCCCGCTTTCAACATTGGAAATCAAATTTCTTTTTTTTGTTTTGTTAAGGATATAATCTGACTCTGTCACCCAGGGTGGAGTGCAGTAGTGCAGTTGTAGCTCACTATAGAAGCCATGGCTGAGCTGAGCCATAGCTTACTGTGGCATCCAACTCCTGGGGCTCCAGAGATCCTCCCACCTCCACCTCCTGAGTAGCTGGGATAACAGGCTCAATCCACCATGCCCAACTAATTTTTTTATTTTTTGTAGAGACAGGGTCTCACTAGGAGATCAAATTTCAACATGAGATTTGGAGAGGACAAATTTTCAAACTATCAATGTCAATAGTTTTTTTTTTTTTCCTCATAAAGAGTATCTATGTGTTAGGAACTTTAGATGTTTAAAAAGTGGTGGCAGGGGAGAAATATATAATAAGGGACACACACTGTATAATTTCCTCACATTTTAAATTACTCTGATAACTAATACATACATAGATTTATGGGTCTGGAATTTTTTCAGTGAGACATTTGTTTATAATTAAAATGTAGATTTGATCTCCTTATTCCTTTTTAATTCAGTCCCAGGCCTGAGCCACTATCCAAACATTCCTACATTGAAACTGGGATTTTTCCCTGAAAATGTTGCTTGTTAGGAAAACAGGAGACAGTTGCCTTGAGCCCTCTGGCCTTGGCCGCCAGGCCGCTCTCACAGAGGAGTGTTATTCAGTGGGAAGTTGTGCTCCCTGCATGGCACCACAGCCCCTCAGCTCTGAACTCAGCAAACACTGTCCCATTTTTCCCTCAGTAACAAGCACAGAGGCACCACCACAGGCTAGTACCCAGTGGGAACTCAGTCTTGGGAACTTACTGGAATTGTTGAAAGATATGTCCCTTTTTAGTAATGCATATGGCCCTAAATATTAGGTACAATCTGACTTCAGATTCAAGTCATCATGTGTTTTGGCTCAGCTGTGGCCTGCATATGGTATTGTTGATATTAGAAATGAAAATGCTGGTGAGCCACAGAAAGAAAAATCCCGTGTTTTCTGAAACTTTCAAACACCTTTAGCCTTGTTCGTTAATCACCTGGAAGGAAGAGACCCTATAAAAACTGCAAACGCAGTGGCCAGCAGCCAGCCCTCGAGAGGCTTGCTGAGCTGTGAGGTCTGGAGGAGGAAGCAGCTCTGCATTGCTTCTGCAGCCCCAGTCAAAGCAATGTTGAATTCCAGCGTGATATTGAAATGAATGTATTTTATTGTAATGTTACACCTTACATTTTTTATTAAGTCCTTTGTTCATAAATGGAAACAACAAAATGACAAATTATTTAACATTTTCATATTTTACAACCTTCCTGGCCACTAGCAAAAAAAAAAAAAAAAAAAAAAAAAAACCAAAAAGAAAGAAAAAGAAATTTGATTCCCAATGTTGAAAGCAGGGCCTAGTGAGAGGTGTTTGGGTCTTGGGGGCAGATCCTGCAGGAACGGCTTGGTGCTGTCCCGGTGTTAGTGAGTGAGTCCTTGCTCTATGAAACATGAGAGCTGGTTGTTTGAAAGCACCTGGCACCCACCTCCTTTCTTCGTTGCTCCACTTCCCCTTCCATCATGACTGGAGGCAGCCTGAGCTTCAGAAGGGAGGCCGTCCTCTAAGACAGCCTGTCCGATATAAACAGAATATGATCTAGGCCTGTCTGTAGTTTTAAATTTTCTACTAGCCAGGTTAAAGAAACTAAAGAGAAGCAGGTGGAATTGATTTGTGATAATATAATTTATTTGACCCAATATATCCAAAATATCATTTTAATGTGTGATCAGTATAAAATTATTAATGAAACATTTTACATTTCTTTGTCTTAAATCTTTAAAACTCACCCCATATTTTACACTTCTAGCATATCCCAGTTCGGAGCAGCCACATTCCTGATGTTCTGAGGGCTCTGACTCCCTGACCTCAGGAAGGTGAAGGGCCTGAACCGAATTTCTCTGCCAGGAGCCAGGGACCTCCCCCTCCCTACCCACATCTCTTTTCGGTCCCAAAGGAAGAGAGAGTGCCCTAAGAGAGCAGGGGCTGCCAGCAGGAGGTGGCCACAGGTACAACACTGCTACCCATCTGCTGCTTGGTGGGGCCATTCTCCCTCCAGAGATCAGAGGATAGCGGGGTCCCAGGAGGTGGGCCCTGTCCACAGCCTTGACCTCCAGAGATTAGATTTGGAGGGAATAGATTCCAGACAAATGCTTTACCTTGCTATTTGGCCTTGGCCCTAGTGGTCAGGCTGTCATCTGTTTCCTCCTGTGTTGTGTGATACTGTGTGAGTTTTAAGCACATACATGTCTACATGCATTTCTTTATAATTCAAGGGACCCAACTTCTAATAAGGGGAGAAGGAATTAGGTACCTAGATGGTCCCTACCGTTTGCCAGCTAACTTGTAATCAGCATGTTGTTAATCCTGGCATCCTGTCTGCTCTGGGTGTGTTAGTTCACTGTTACTGTGTAATAGCTGTCCCAAAACTTATTTAGCTCATGATTGAGCAGGTCAGCAATTTATGGCAGGCTCCTACCATAAATGAATTGTGATACCTATAAAACCTGCCATACCTTATAAGGCATAGCAATCTTCATGTGTGTGTATGGGAGAAGGGTGTCAGTGACCAGGCAGCTCTGCTGTTGAGAGTGAGTTGGCTGTGGACTGGGCAACTTCGGTTCTCTTCCCCATAATGTTTCATCCTCTAGCAGGCTAACCTGGGCTTGTTAATTGAGATGGCAGGGTTCTGAAAGAAAAGGAAGAAGCATTCAAGACCTTTTGAGACTGGGCCCAAAACTGCCAGCTGGATCCAAGTCTTGGGAAACAGATTCTACCCCTGGATGGGAGCAGCTGTAAAAGCACATTGCAAAGGATGCAGACACAGGGAGGGACGAAGAATCGCTATTGTTGCAGTTAGCATCACTATGCCTTTTCTTGCAGACAAAATGTATATAACTGTCCAAGTCAAGTAACTTGTCCAAAGCCCCACAGCTACTAAGCGGGCTGTGCTGGGCCTCAGTATCTGCTCGGCCTGACTCCAGAACACAGCCACCTCCATGGGCCGCACTATCACACGGCTTCCCTGGGCCTTCCAGGTTCTGGAGGGTGACTCTTCTGCAATAGAGGCAGGATTCCAGCAAGATTCTCATCCTTGAAGTGTTCTTCACCATTAGGAATATTCCTCTCCAGATAATGATTGGGAAGCGTCTTGGAATAACTTGGAATAATTTTGGGGAAATGGTTGAAGGCTGAGTTAAGAAATCAAGGCACTAGCACTATATTTTTCATTTCTAATCATAGGAGAAATTTGAAAACACGTATAAAGCACTCCACATGTTTGGAAATTCTTTTCATCCCATCTTGGCATTTGGAGGCTATTACTGGTCTTCAACACAGACTAAATCAAAATGCTGTGCCCCAAACAACCTCTTCCTCTGAAAACACCTGCTGTAAAGATAGATCTGCTGAGAAGACATTTCCTCCTGCTGCAATTTAGTCAAGCAGCTGAGCATGTCTTGAAGCCGTCATTTGATTTTAACAGGACAGAGCTGTTTTCTAAGACTGCCCGCCACCCCTCCCTGTAAAGCTGAGATGCTGCAATGAGGCAAATCCCCACAGCACACAAGGGAATCAGGCACAGCCAATGCATCCTTTAGCACAGCTAAGGTTCTCACCCTTGATGCACCTTACAATTACCTGGGTGGCAGGGGGCTTTTAAAATTCCCAAAACTGAAGTTGCAACAGACCAGTGAAATCAGAATCCCTGGGGCAGGATCCAGACACCCTTGCTGTTTAAAGCTCTCCAACTGGTTACGGTGTGTGGCCAGCGTTGAGAACCACTGCTTGAAACCAACATCTTTTGATGAACTAGTAGCAAATGATTTCTCAAATGAATGTAAAGTCTTTGCTGCTGAGCTATAGCCTTTCAGTCTTACTTGCGTTATTTACATACTGTCTTTTGCAGGACCTGACCTCTGCTACTCATTTTGTTTGACTCAACTCAATTTCACAAGTACTGAGTGCATATGATGTGCAGAGCACCATGCTAGTTATTGTGTCCTTGGTTTGGGGAGGACTTTGCTGGGAAATAAAATCACATCGTCAGAAATAAGAGTCTTGCTACTTATCAAATTGAGGCAAAAATGGGAAGACCTAGGGGGTCTCACCCAAGGGTTGGGACATTAATAGATACATCAGAATATGACAGTTCATCTGATGATGCTGTGGGTAGAAGTGTCCCACTTTGAAACAAAACAAAACACTGCTGTTACTCTGAGATACTAAATTATGTGTGCAAATATGTGGTATTTAAATATTTTGTTGATACATAGCATGCATACAGAAATATGGGCATAAAGCGTTCACTTATGCTCGACATATATTATGACAAAGTTAATACACGTGGGTAACCACAAAATAGAAGCAGCCTCACTCATGTGGTCCACAAGCGCTTTCTCCCTCCCTCCTCCTCAAAGGTACCAGTGTCTTAACAGCTGACATTATAGATCAGTTTCGTCTTTCTGTGCAAGGTGTTTCATTACAGAAAAGTTTAAATATATGCAAAATGAACAAAACTGTATAATAGACCCGTGACCCAGCTTCAACAGCTAGTAATCATGTGCCATTTTTGTTTCTTCTGTACCTCAGCCCTTTCCCTACCCCTCACTTTATGTATTTTTTTAGTTCTTTTTTGGTGAGGTAAGATATACATGCATTGAAAGGCACAAATCTTAATTGTACAGCTTTGAAAAATAAATAACACCCATATAACCATCACCCCTTTTCAGAATGGAATATTTCCATCATCCCCAGAAACCTCCCTCATGCTCATTCCTAGGCAATTTTTAACTCCCCCAGAGGAAAGTACTGTTGTGGGGGTTTTTTAACCATTAAGTTCATTTTGCTTGAAATCATACAATATACATTTTTATGTCCAGCTGTCTCAGCATAATGCTTGTGAGACACCTCCATAGTGTGTATTTTAGTTTATTCCTTTGAATTGCTGAATAGTATTCTGCTGTATAAATGCACTGTGGTTTGTTCATACATTTTTCTGTTGATGAATATTTGGGCTATTTCTTGCTTTGGGCTATCATATTAGTAAAGATCTATGAATATCCTTATACAAGTACTTTTTTGTATTGTTTTATTCCTTTATTAGCATTGAAGTGACACATATTTTCATTTTTTAGCAGTTGCTCCAGGGATTACAATGTGCATCATTAACATTCTCACAGTCTAGAGTTAATATTGTACTATTACAGTGAGTGTAAAACAGAAAAACTTACTACAGAATAGCACCATTTATCTCCTATCCTTTGTGCTGTTGTTGCCATAAATTTTATATCTGTACATGTCAAAAACCCCACAACACAGTATTATATTTGCTTTAGTCATAGATCTTTAGACGAAATTAAGAGGGAAAAAAAGAAAAATATATTAATAAATATTTGGAGGGAGATATTTTGAGGCCACAGAAACATACTGTTTCTTCTTTAAGTTTCATCCAATTTTTGCATTCATTGATGACTCTTTCCTGCAGTAATGATTACTGTAGTGTTCTAGTGGTAGTTTTCTATTTGTGCTATCCTTCAACATTTATTACTTGGAATTCTTCTGTGAGGAAGATTTGTCTTTCCTTCCTGATTGATTTAATCTTTTCTATATCAGTATGGACTTGTGGCTATTTCTTTTATGTTATGGGTTATAATTTAGTGCTGTCATAATTATTTGCCACTCACATTGTTCCACCTTGAGCCACAGAAAGCTCTTCCAGGTTGGCTTCTTTTGACATGTCTCCACCCTTTTATGTTTTTTAAAAGCACTTTTTTATTTTCTGGCACTGCAAGATGCTCTAGTCTCATCTTGTGTTTTTCATGGCAGGCCTAGAATTAGTCTTTTCTCCAAGAAGCCCGGGTTTCTTTTATAGGAGAATGGTATATAGAAACTAAGATCTGGGTACTGGGTGTGCTCATTAATACTGGGATATCACTGCTTCTAGGCTCTCTCAGCATGTGAATGTTTCCAAACATGTATGCATGAATACAGACTCAGCATCTACCTATCTATATCTGTCTATCTAAACAGATACATTAAAATAGACAAAGGTTCATACTGACATTCCTAACTCCAGTGCAGCACCTCAGGATTTATTCTAGCATTCTCCCTTTGCTTATTTGTAACTCTTTCACCTACAGAGAGAAACTGGGATCTAATTCTCTGAAATATATTTGCTAACATGGAAAATCATTTCAGAATTGCTAACCCATACCCTGAAACAAATTTGCCAACAGTATATTTGTGTACAGTTCTTGAGTCTTACAGTATGCAGTCAAAACAGTATTTTCCAAGGTTACTTAGGTGAAGACTCTTTTCCCCCACACTCTTCAATATGGGTTAGTCATAATTTGTAATGCAGTAAGATTCATTTGTCACCCACTGCATTCCATCTGACCCCCTCACCATCTTTGTTGATTTTTAAATTTACGTTGAATAAAACCTGTAGCAGACGCTTTTTCTACATCAGTTGAGATAATCATGATTTGCCACTCCATTCTGTTAATGCAGTGACGTTTGAATGTTCAACCATCCTTGCATTCCAGGAATAAATTCTTCTTGGTCATAGTGTATAATTATTTTAATATGCTGCTGAATTTAGTTTGTTGGTATTTTGTTGAGGATTTCTGCATTGGTATGCATCAGGGAAGTGATATGGATCTCTAGTTTTCTTGTCTACATTTTTTTTTCTGGCTTCGGTACAGGGTAATTCTGACCTCATAGAATGTCATAGAATGAGTTTAGAAATGTTCTCTCATTTTCAATTTTTTAGAAGAGTTGTATTAGTGTTATTTAAATGTTTGGTAAGATTCACCAGTGAAACCATCTGGTTCAGGGCCTTTCTTTGTCAGAAAGTTTTTGATGACGGATTCAATCTTAGTAGTTACGGGGTCTATTCTAATTTTCTGTTTTTTCATTATGCAGTCCTAGTAGGTTTTGTATACCTAAGAATTTGTCTATTTTATCTAGACTGTCCTATTTGTTGGCAAACAGTTGTTTATAGTACACCTCTTATAATTCTTTATTTCTGTAGAATTCATAATAATGTCCCACTGTCATTTCTGGCTTTGAGTCTCTTTTTCTTAGTCAATCTAGCCAAAGTTTTGTCAGTTTTGTTCATCTTTTCAAAAACCAACTTTTGGTTTTGTTTATTTACTGATAAGGAGGGATTTATTTCTGTCATATACTGATTGTTGTTTATATGCCTTACAGCTTTTTTGTTCTTCATTTCCTACTGTCTTCTTTTGTATTTAATTGATTTTTGGTAATGAAATGTTTTAATTTCCTCATTTCCTTTTGTATATATTCTATTTTGTGTGTGTGTGTGTGTGTATGTGTATGTGTGTGTCATCATGGGTATTACATTTAACTTGCAAGTTTATTCATTTTATTCAGTTGTATAAACATACTGTAATTTATTTATCCATTCTACCCTTTATGGTCCTTTGGATTTTAATTATTGGACTTTTTGTTAGAGCAGTTTTAGATTTACATGAAAAAATGAGTCAGGGAATTCCCATATACCCAGTCTCCTGCCCACATGCTCTGTTGTTACCCTTACAGCCTTGCCTTGTGGTACATTTGTTACAGTTGATGAACAATGTAGAAACATTATTATTAACTAAAATTCATTAGAGGTCACTCTTTGTGTTGTACCTTCTATAATTTTGAGAAATGTGTAATGACATGACATGTATCCATCATTAATGCAGCATACAGAATAGTTTCACTGTCTTAAAATATCCCTTGTGCCTCAGCTATTTGTTTCTTTCTTTCACCCTCCCCTTCCCACAACCCTGATAACTATTGCTCTCTTTACTGTTTCCATAGAATATCATGTGGAATTTTACAGAATATCGTATGGTTGGAATTCTATAGTACATAGCATTCAAATGGGCTCCTTTCACTTGCCAATATGCATTTAAGTTTCCTGTGTGTCTTTTCATGGCTTGTGAGCTCAGTTTTAAATCAAGGAATAATAATTTATTGTGTGAATCCACAACAGTTTATCCATTCACCTACTGAAAGGCATCTTGATTGCCTCCAAGTTTTAGCAATTATGAATAAAGCTGTCATAAACATTTACGTGGAAGTTTTTGTGTGAATATAAGTTGTCAGCTTATATATAAGGGTATACTTAGCTTTATAAGGAACTGCCAGGCCAGGCACAGTAACTCATGTCTGTAATCCCAGCACTTTGGAAGGTTGAGGTGGAAGGATTGCTTGAGCCCAGGAGTTCATGACCAGCCTGGGCAATATAATGAGACCTTGTCTCTACAAAATAAATTTAAAAATTAACCAGGCATGGTGGCGCCTGTTGGTGTTAATATCATTGTTATGCAACCTGCTCTAGGAAGTGACGATCCTGTGTTCTCTAAGATGAACGTAATGAGCATCACTCAAGTCAGTAGTCACAACCCATCATTAGCAGAAGCTCAGAAAATAAGATGTTAAATGCCTGGCCATTAAGTTTTCTTATCTTTGTTCATTTCTACAGAATCATCTCCCCTGCCCCACAAACGTGAAAGAAAAGACAAGAGAAGCACCCGAGAAGAGGAGGGGAGAAGTGCCCCAGAAAAAAGTCATCCAGTCTCTGAAGCTTCGCCCAGGTGGGCACAGGCCAGCCAGCCTCTCCTCTGGTTGCCCAGCCAGCTGCAGGCTGTCATATAACCTTCCACCCGGCGTGCTTTTGAGTGTGTGGAAGTGCTGTATGCCCTCTTCTTTGAAAACCTGTTGAGCAAATGCCTCCGCATTTTATGCCCCTTCAACCTCCACCTCCAGGGGCCCCCAAGACCAAACATGCTGTGCACACACAGCAGCTCTTTGTGTCCCACTCCTGGCCGATCTCCTGCATCATCTGGTTGAGCTCCATTGAACTCCGCAGTCTGCATACTCTGTGGAACTCAGGGTCTTCTTGCTCCATGGAACTCAGGGTCTTCATTTTCCATGGAACTCAAAGTCTTCTTGCTCTGTGGAACTTGAGGTCTCCTGGCTCCATGGAACTCAGGGTCCTTGTGCTCTGTGGTACTCGGGGTCTGTGTGCTCCATGTAACTCGGGGACTGCATGCTCCGTGGAAAGCACTGGGACACACTTGACCCCCCACACCCACACATACATCCTTCATTTTAATCCTGCCCCTCACCTGTCCACCCTGTGAGGCTTCTTCACCCCCACTCTGCTTTGAGCTCATGCCGGGTCTTTCGGGCTGGCCTGAAGCATGGGTGTTGGTAGGAGGAAGTGGCTGAGGTCACACGTTCAGGCAAATTCTGCTGGTGTTGCACCTGATGGAGCTGCCTGGAGAGGATATTTCCTTGGAGGATGTGCCTTGGTGGCCACTGGCTTCTTATGCTGCCCACACCGCTGCTGATTCCATGGAGGAGCCACAGGGCCACACTGGGGGCTGTTCTGGAATTGGTGGTTTTCATCTGCACGTTAGGTAAGAACTGGCAGGCACCTTGGCTGTCCTTGTGGCCTCTGCCCTGCCCCTGGCCCTCCCCAGGTTGCTGATTTTCTGAGCTGCTGCTCTTCCAGGAGGAATTAAAGGTGGGAATGGCTGAAACCTGTGCTTTGGATTAGCAGAGACCCTAGGCTGTGTCATGCAGAAAAGGGAAGGATTGCAGATGGTGGCGGGATCAGCCGAAGGCAGGGGCTTCACTGTGATGCTGGAGCCCTCCATGTTGGGATGTTTGCATACAGCCCAGGTTCAGTTAGGTGGCCCATCAGCGAGTCCTGGATCTGGTCTCACTCACAAGCCATGGACAACAAGAGCTCAATTTGCCAGGGCTCCCTGGGAGGGGATTGGAGAGCCTGAGAAAGAGGCTGGGCTGCCTGTTACGCCCACCCCACACCCTGCCTCCTGTAACCCCTTAGGAGGTCAGCCAGAGACAGTAACTCAAAACCTCGGCTTTGGGCAGCCAGATGCCCAGAAATGAGGGAGAGGGCAGGCCTAGACACCAAAATAAAAGTCTATATATTTTAATATAAATACCAGAGGTGTTTGAACCAGAACAACTCCATCTTGAATAGGTCCTGGGTAATTTAGACCCCACCCTTAAGCCTGGAGAATCTTGAATGAGGCTGAGACCTACTGGGCTGCATTCTCAGGAAGGCAGGCATTCTAAGTCACAGGATGAGTTAGGAGGTCGGCACAAGATACAGGTCACAAAGACCTTGCTGATAAAACAGGTTGCGGTAAAGAAGCCAGCCACAACCAAGATGGTGATGAAAGTGATGTCTGGCTGTCCTCACTGCTCATTGTATGCTAATTATGCATTAGCATGCTAAAAGACACTCCCACCAGCATCATGACAGTTTAGGAATGCCATGGCAATGTCAGAAAGTTACCCTATATTGTCTAAAAGGGGGACGAACCCTCAATTCCAGGAATTGCCCACACCTTTCCTGGAAGACTCATGGATAATCCACCCCTTGTTTAGTATATGATCAAAAAGTAACAATAAGTACAAGCAGTTGAGCACCCCTTGCCACTGCTCTGCCTATGGCGTGGCCATTCTTTCTTTCCTTTACTTTCTCTAATAAACTTGCTTTCACTTTATGGATTTGCCTCAAATTCTTTCTTGCACGAGATCTAAGAATTCTCTGTTGGGGTCTGGATCAGGACCCCTTCCCAGTAACATAAATATGAAACAAAGGTCCATAAATTGCCCCAATTGGAAACACAAAATTTACTATGAGGATTTATATAACAAAGAGATAAAAGGGGCCCTGATTGTCTTTTGTGCCTATACAGCATGGGCTCCAGATTAACAAATGCTAAAATGCACCAATTGACAAAGCTTCATGAACTTAGTCAATGCTGGGACTCAAGTTACAGTTATACCTGGGATAAACACTGCAATGCCTGTAATCCTGGCAAAATAACTATAGAGGAAAAATAGGCATGCTTTATTTTAACTGTAGCTTTGCCCAAATTTCACATAGGCATAATACTCATTGCCCTAAAATATGCTCAAACACAATGAATAATAAATATGATTCAATTAAGTCTTTGGCACTTATAAATTGGCTTGGACCTTGGAGGTCCCCAGTTAAAATAGTTAATATGACTATGACTATGAGACAAATTGGACCTTGCAGATCCCCAGTTAAAATAGTTAATACGACTCTGTAAGTTATAGCCAGATGTGTTAGTTTGCTAGGGCTACCAGAGCCTGGGTGACTTTAACAATACAAATGTATTTCCTCACTGTTCTGGAGGCTGGAATTCCAAGACTGAGGTGTGGGGGATTTGGTTTCTCTGAGGCCTCACTCCTGACCTGAGATGACCCTTCCTATGAGCACACCCAGCACTGAGGTCTCTCTATGTCTCCAGATTTCTTCTTTTATAGCGACACCTGTCATGTTGGATTAGGGCCCACCTTAATGGTCTCATTTTAACTTACTCACATCCTTTAAAGGCTGTATCTGTAAATATGGGCACATTCTGAGGTACTGGGGGTAAGGGCTTCAACATGTAATTTTGGGAGAGACACAATTCCGATGTACAGGACCTTCAAGTTTAAAACTTAATATATGAAACCTAATTAATAAAAGGGTGATTCTGTCCACTGTTTCTCCATTAGACAGCTCAGTCTTGCCTGTGCTTAAGCCTGGAAGAAATAAGTGGTGCTTCACAGTAGAGTCCTACAGCCTTAACATTGTAATCCTTTCATTAAGGCCCCTATACCCAATAGCCAGTATTAAAGAACTTACTGACCCCATCCAATCAACAACTGGTAAAGATTTTGCTATTATAGATTCAGCTATCATGTTCTGTTCAGTGCCTACTTCAATAGCCTCTCTGCCCTAATTCACCTTCACCTGCAATGAGACATGGTACTTCTTTTCTAGGCTACCCATGGGGTACCCCAACATCATTGCCACCACATATAGTCTTCATAGAGTGCTTAAGTACACCCAGCTTTCTCCAGGAGCTCAGGTTACCCCAGACCCTCATCCGAGACAGCATTGCCCCGGAGCTCATAGCTGGAGATGACATCCCCCAGGGAGTTTGATCTCTACAGGGAAATCAAACTCAGGGAAAACTTTGATCTCTACAAACCATGACATGTAGAGAGGCTCACACATCTGATTCAACAATCCCTGATCCAGTGGTCCATGGACACATTTGCCCACAAGGAATAACCTAGAATCTCTCTCTGGTGGGGGTCAGGGGCTGAGTAGAACTTAGTTTTTAATCATTAGACATAGGCAAGGTGTTTAAGTTACTACACTTTCAAGCAGTATGGCCCTCACTCAAAGTGAGGTAAATATTGCTGCAAAGGAGCAACAGCTGCATTGTTGGAGTTTTGCTTTTGAGGGCTGTGTGTGTGTGTGCGCGTGCACGTGCATTGATTTCTTTCACAAAATACATTTTCAAATATTTCCTTACTCCAATCAACATTGCCCCTTCCTTTTAAATAAAGTTTTTGAAAACTAATAAGCCTATTTTTTAATTTACATTTTTTACTTACATTTCTTTACAAACTGTTTGCTATTAGTCTACAGTGAAAAGTCAACACTTTATAAAATAAGATTGGCATTTAAAAGCTTGTCAATTCTAATACTTTGAAAGGCTATACCCATTGTCAGAAAGTCTGGGCTATTCAAAATATTTTACAAAATTCTGAAACTTTGAAAAGTTGCAAGATTTGGGGACAGCAAGATGAGGTGTTTTCTCTAACAGCCAGTTTTGTTCACTGTATTATGAAATAAGTACTTTTTAAATTAACAGCTTGAATTCCAAATTATATTTTTGAAAATCAATAATGATTTTTGTAAAAATAGAAAGTCTGTTGTACCTTTATCTTAAAATTCATTTCTTATCTATTTTCTAGATTTGATGTTTTGCCATTTTATTTTATTTATTTTTTTTATTTATTTTTATTTTATTTTATTTTATTTTATTTATTATTTTTTTTTTTTGAGACAGAGTCTCGCTCTGCCGTTCAGGCTGGAGTGCAGTCGCCGGATCTCAGCTCACTGCAAGCTCCGCCTCCCGGGTTGACGCCATTCTCCTGCCTCAGCCTCCCGAGTAGCTGGGACTACAGGCACCCGCCACCACGCCCGGCTATGTTTTGCCATTTTAAAGGATACTAGACAAGAGGATCTCAATTTGGATCATTATCTTGGGCTCCTAATATCCTAATATAATTTTAAATCATCCCAAACAATGCATTATTACCATATATATCAACAATTCCCAAACTGCTATAAGCTATGTATACTACTGATATTTTTCAGCTAAAATATACTTATAAATACATAAAAATATAAAAATATTTTTAACTATGTGTTGTTATGCAATAATGCACTTTTCAAAAAGAAACGATATACCAGTCTCAAGAATACCTGGAAGCGGCATGAAAATTCTTGATTCCTTTTAAATATAGTGACAGAAAAAGATGTAAATCTAACAATTGGCTGTTTTTATTGTATAAAGTTTTTTCTATAAGTACATGTGAATTAAGTATTTGTTATTCCACATTTCCCATGTCACCGATGCTGTGTGCCCATGGCACGGCTATTCTAACACTGCAGCTGCGGGGCTGAGGGTGGCAGACCGGGCACTTGCACTGAGCTGCATTCGTCACACAGTTGGACCAGCCCTGAGCCGGGGGCGGAAGTATCCTGATGTGAAAAGCTGTTTGCCGAGTACAATGACCACACGTTTTGTCTATTTTGAATCCACCATCAGAACAAAATCTACACTCTCGACAGATGAGACAGGCAGATATGATCTTTGAACATGAGTGAGAAAGACGTTCACACAGAATCCCATCCTCCCTCACATGACTGGAGGATTAAAATGGCAGTGGAGGAGTGGATGTTCAGCTCAGGGGTAGATCAGTGGCACTGTCACAGCTATTTTAGGACCTGAAATATTTATATGAGCCTATTCCAAACCCTAATAATACATATATAATGAACTCAGAACTGTACACAAAGGGAAACAAAAAACCACTCTGACAGTGTCCAGGTCCCTCATCAACTCCCCAGAAGTCAAGGAGGTCAAGGCTGGTCTCGAACTCCTGGGCTCAAGCCATCTGCCCACCTCGGCCTCCCAAAGCTCTGGGATTATGGGCATAAGCCACCACACACGGCCTAGTAAGTTCTTTCGATATGTTTGGAATGAATGTGTTTCCAGGATAAAAGCTTACAATGACATCTTTCTTACTTGTAAGATACCTGAAGAGCAGAGAGAGGGTCCCCAGGCTGGCTAAGCATCCGGAACACTGGGGGAGCTTTAAAAACACAGATATAAATGATTGTGCCTCACCCCTTACTTACTGAGTCACAATCCCAGGGATGGAAGCGCCCAGAGAGCTGTCTTTTCAGAACTTCTCCAGCTCTCCAGGTGGTGCTGACAGTCAGGCAGATTTAGAGCCAGTGCTGCAGGCAGCCCGTCCCAGACCTCGGGAGCAGGGGAGTCACCCAGGGCTAGGTCAGACTGAGGGTTCTGGTGCACCAGGGGTGGGGAGGGGCTTGAGAGTTGGCCTTTCCAACAAGCTTCCCAGAGAGGCTGGTTTGCTGATCCTCAGACCAGGCTTTGAGGGTGCACAGCACTCTTCCTCTGGGTGTGTGTCCACATACCTGGCACCTTTGTTGTTGCATTGCCCCAGGCATGAAGTGCAGGGTGCCCCCTCTATGCCTTCAGCCTCACTCTCTCCTCTGCTGACCCCCAAATTGCTGGGGCTTGGACTTGCCTTTATAAAGGGAGCTCTCAGCTCAGGGATGGGCCCTCCCCACCGGCCCCCTCTTCCCAAGGCCCAACATCAGCAGGAGCTGCTAGAGCAATTCATTCTGGGGAGTCTATGTGGTGTGAAAGGCTTAGGGAAACCATTCTGTTTATTGTCAAGGGCCAGGAAGCAAAGCCTGGAAACAAAGTCTGGTATTGCTCGACCCAGTGGTGATGAGTGACAAGATAGGGCCGGGTGCGGAGGAGACTCCCACACACAGCAGGACCGAGTGAGCGCCAATTCTTCCTTCAAACACTGGCACCAAGGAGAGACCGCAGTCCATTCCCATAAAGGCAGTGGACAAATGGAAGCATCGCTTGGTGTGCCAGCTCCTTTGGGGCAGGAGAACAAGAGGTGACTTGAAGCGGGGTCGGGAGCCCCGTCCCAAGCACAGTGGATGTTGAAAGGGGTCCCAGGCTCCCCAGGTCCTGGGCTTCTCTTGATTCTCAATGTTAAGCTTGTTGATTGAATATAGTTGCTTAATGCGGACCCCAAGGCAAGGAAAAGACACAGGCCAAGAACCGGGGGCTTCAGTCAGCTCTGAAAAGTCAGGAAGAGCATTTCTAACATCCAAATGCAAACATCTGCCACCCCAGGCTGCTCCCATCTGGAAACTGCACTGCAGGGCACAGCAGGTCGCAGGTTTGCCTCCACCACCCAGCTCCTGCCTCCCTCACTGTGCGGGATGAGAGGTCCACACACCCATTCCTTCTCACCTTTGAAATGGAAGTGGTGGCTGCAGCCTGGGAGCTGAGGGTGTCCTGAGCAGGTGAGACCACCAACAGGGGCCTTGGGTGCCTGCCAGCTACAGGCTGAGCCATCCAGGCTGTGCACAGCCATGCCTCAGCCACCAGGATTTCCTTCCTTGGAACTGGGCCTTCCATCCAGAGAGGCTTGCAGCAAAGAGCAGAAATGGGTTTTTTCAGCCGGGAGTGGTGGCTCACGCCCGTAATCCCAGTACTTTGGGAGGCTGAGGCAGGCAGATCACGAGATCAGGAGATCCAGACCATACTGGCTAACACGGTGAAACCTCGTCTCTATAAAAATACAAAATATTAGCCAGGTGTGGTGGTGGGAGAATGTAGTCTCAGCTACTCGGGGGGCTGAGGCGGGAGTATGGTGTGAACCCGGGAGATGGAGCTTGCAGTGAGCCGAGATAGCGCCGCTGCACTCCAGCCTGGGTGACGAGCGAGACTCTGTCTCAAAAAAAAAAAAAAAAAAAAGAAGTGGGCTTTCTCTCTGCTGGTGTAGGAAAGCCATGGCAGGAAGGCGGTACCAACAACGCACAACTGCCTGTCCCATGTGGGGTCCCAGACCTCCTGCCTCCCAGATTTCCTGCCCCTTTCCTTTGTAAGTGTGCTCTTTAATTAAGTGTCATCTTTTTAATTGTGTCCAAATGTTCACACGGTCTCAAGTGATGTTGGAGCCACAGCCTGGGGCCAATGCAGGTCCTTCCTCTGGAGCAAAGGGTCTTTGTCACAGTATTTCTCTAAAGCATATCCATCCTGAGTGACACTTATTTTAGAAACAGTTACAATTGGTGAAGCAAGGGTTGAACATTAGAAAATGTCTCTGGATTTCAAAGAAGTTGACCACTATCTATAGGGAACTAGGGATGAGTAACTGCTCTTTAAGTAAATGAGGACAGGCCAGGCAGGGTGGCTCATGCCTGTAACTCCAACACTTCGGAAGGCTGAGGCGGGTGGATCACTTGAGGTCAAGAGTTTGAGACCAGCCTGGCCAACGTGGCAAAACCCCACCTCTACTAAAAATACAAAAATTAGCTGGGCATGGTGGTGCGCACCTGTAATCCCAGCTACTCAGGAGGCTGAGGCAGGAGAATTGCTTGAACCCAGGAGATGAAGGTTGCAGTGAGCCGAGATTATGCCACTGTGCTCCAGCCTGGGCGACAAAGCAAGATTCCATCTCAAACAAAAGTAAATGAGGACAAAATCCCAAAGGCTAGAGCCACCGCCCAGAGCACGCTCAGGATTGAAGTGCCCCTGTGGTTCCCCTCCCACCTGAATGCTCTATTTTAAAATGAAGGTCCAGGACAAGGGGAGAGCATGTCATTACTAAGGCTCAGTGTTAAATAGAGACACTCTTCCACTGATGACAGCCACAATGGGCCACCTGAGCTTTCTTTGCTTTTCCCTGCCATCTGCGTGGTCCTCCACTGCACTTGAACAAGGAGTCCTGAGGGTCTGAGTAACTTGCAGGGATTGCTGTGCTGCCAGGAGGGGGTGAAAGAAGAGACAAGAGCAGCCGACTCCGCTAAAAAGCAAGCCAGGAGAGGGTGGGTATTTAGGAAGCGGGGATTTTTAATTTCAGTAAATTCTGTAATTAAGGAAAAGGGGTGGTGGTGGTAGGGCTCAGGACTGGGTGCTCTGACACTGCCCCTAACGGCAATCACAGTGCTGGCTTTGCTCCTGTGCTGCCGTCCCTCCTCCCTCTCAGCAATAGGAAGAAGACGTGTGCTTTTGATGCATGTGGTGCAGCAGGCCTGGGATGCCACATTTCACACAAGCTTCAGGTAACCCCAGTGCTGCTGGTCCATAGACCACGCTGTGAGTAGCAAGGTCACAAACTCCCCTGAAGGAGGGAAGTAGCTGGGCTGGGTTTCTGAGAGACCCTATTACGAATGAAATACTTTGGACCTCCCTTCTTGAGAACCCACAACAGCTGCTGGGTGTGCTGAAGCCATATTCACCCCACCACAAAGACGAGGTCAGCACCTTTCTCCACACAATGGTATAAGCTTTTGTTTTCATATAAAACCTCAACAGATGAATGAGGCCACTATCAATGATTTCAGAAAGAAAGGCTAAAATAGCAACTATTTTTTTTGACAGAGTCTTGCTCTGTCACCCAGGCTGGAGTGCAGTGGCTCGATCTCCACTCACTGCAACTTCTGACTCCCGGGTTCAAGCAATCTGCTTGCCTCAGCCTCCGGATTAGCTGGGACTACACATACACGCCACACCTGGCTAATTTTTATACTTTCAGTAGAGACAGGGTTTCACCATGTTGGCCAGGCTGGTCTTGAACTCCTGACCTAAAGTGATCCACCTGTCTTTGCCTCCCAAAGTGCTGGGATTACAGATGTGAGCCACGATACCCGGCCCACAAATACCAACTATTCTTTAAACAAAAAATTATTATGTTGGAGGCAAAGTGGCTCATGCTATAATTTCAATACCTTGGGAGGCCAAGGCAGGCAAATTGCTTGAGCCCTGGAGTTGGAGACCAGCCTGGGCAACATGGCGAAACCCTAACTCTACAAAAAGTTTTTTAAAAATTAGCTGGGCATAGTGGCATTCATCTAGTCCCAGCTACTCAGGAAGCTGAGGTGGGAGGATTGCTTGAGCCTGGGAGGTTGAGGTTGCAGTGAGCTGTGATGGCACCACTGCACTCCAGCCTGGGTGACAGAGTGAGACCCTGTCTCAAAAAATATATATATATACACACACACACACACACAAAAATATATACACACACATATATATGTACACACACACACACACACACACACATACACACACACACACTTTGGGAGAGATGTCCCTCATAATTAAACTAGGTTAACACAGATGATTTTATTTAACAGCTGAAATGGTTCTGTTACCTGGGAGCTTGTTTTATATTTAGTTGATCTTGGAGGATCCATCATGAGTCCCCCTAGAAGTGCCCACAGTGACGTGTTCCATGAGTGCTTGATGGAAAACCATACATTTCTAACGCTCTGGTGGCAGGCAGCAGTTATGCGATGGCATGAGGAAAATCCATTTAGTAGAGTTGTCCAAAAGTGCAATGGCCTGGCTCGGTAAGCTGTAAATTATCTGTCCCTGTGAGGGGTAGAAAGTGAGGATGGAGAAGGAAGGAATATGCCAGAGAGGGGTTGAACCAGACGGGCTTCTTCCAGCTGTCAGCTTCATGACTACAGGTACTGTCCACGTCTCCAGGATCCACCTAGGATGCCTCTGATAATGTAACCATGTACCCCCACTTTTCTTGGGCAGTTTATTCCAACAAGTGAGCTGTGGTGCAGGGATTGGACCATGCAGTATCTGTTTGACTTTCAGGGGCTTAGGTCAGCTTGGTGGAGTTCTCTGGGTCCCTCTAGAGAAATATCCAACCCAGCGATGGCCTGCAGAGTCCTGCCCCACCCCTAAAGCACTTACATTCACACAAAATCCTGGAGCTGAATGTTCTCAGCAGGCTTTTTCCTCATAGCCAAAAGCCAGAAACAAATCCAGATGTTCTTCAAGGAGCAAATGGCAAAACACTTGGGGTCATTGTGGAAATGGAGGAAAGCCTTTGGAGAGATGTATAGGAAGAATGAACAGGACTTGGTAATGGATTGTTTATGATGTGGGGGGATACAGGCTGAAGAAACTCTTCTAGAGTCTGGAATGGGGTCCCTAGGTGAGCCGTCACACCATTTATTTAGACAGTAAGCCTGGGTCACAGCCAAGTCAAGGAAGGTGACCTAGACTATAGAGCGGGATCAGTTTTAATATGTAATGTCAAAGAGGCATTTCAGTCTGGAAATCAGCTAGGCAGTTGTGCATATAATTCTGAGTGGAGATAAAATCTGGAGGTTGTAAGAATAGAGTTAATAATTAATGCATTAAAAATCAATTTGGTCACCCAGAGGGCTTGGGGTTCTTTTTTTCCCAGCATACCAATAAAAGAATAACAGAGTCCAGGGGTGAGTTATGATGCACTTCAGATTTTAAATCCCAAGCAGGGGTTGTGAGCGCACTGGCAAAAATTGGGGAGGAGCATTCAGAAGGTAGGACGTTCCAGAAGGAGAAACATCGGTGTCAGAAGCCAGGAGCAAGATGGAAACAAAAGGGAGCCACTTACCTGGACTGCTCCTTGGACGTGGTAAATGGAAAGTGGCCATTAGATTTTCCATCATAGAACTGTCAAAAGACAAAAGTACAGCAGATTTAGTTTAAATATCCTAATTGGCTTTATTTGCTATTCTAGAATCAGGCAACACTTCATTCCGTAAAACAGACTGAGCGTTCCTCCCAGCAGAGCGGGGGAGATGGGCTTCATGGATAGAAAAGGCTGAAGCAGAAACAGAGAATAAAACACGGATTGGTTGCAAAGTTACTTTCCATGTAAACATTAAAGCAGACGGGAGGGACTGCTTATCATGCTGGCTTAACCTGGCCTGTTGGGGATTTGCCTGTTATCTCTCTGTGTCCCGACTTCTCAGAAGGTCAGATCAACAACTTAGTTTTGGTTTGGAAAGATGGAACTTTAGCGCGAGGAACTCCATTCCAGTCTAGTCTTGTTACTGAACTCAACCTGAGTCGGCTTGCCCCGTGTGGTAAAACCAAACACCCACACTGAGGTTTGCAGCAGGAGAAATGAGGGTGTTAACTTGTAGGACACCAAGCAAGGAGAATGGGGTAGCTTACGCTTCAGATCCAACCTCCTGGATGACTTAAAAGCAAGGGATTTTAAAGGCAGGGGAACATTTCAGGAAAGCAGAGGTTACAGGGAAACCATAAATCAATACAGAGGGTATACCTTGGTTTGGACCAAAAAGGTGGAAGCTCTTGAAGCAAGGGACTTACAGGTCATAGGTGGCTTCAGGATTCTTTGATTGCAATTGGTTAAGGAAGGCAGGCTTTGCCTAAAAACTTGGGGTCAGCAGAAAGGAATGTTAAGGTCTGGCTTATGGGCATAACTCTCTCCAGGCCCCTGAGGAAGAACTTTAGAACAAAGAGCAGCTGTCAGAGTGCAGCCCTCAGCTCCAGGTCACCTGAGGTCTCTGTGATGATGGTCAGTATTTTCCATCTGAAGTGGGTCTGGGTTTCTGAAAAGCCATTCAGGGACATATGCTAAGATGTAATCTTTAGTTTCAATAGGGGACCAAACACCTTGTGGCTCTGACTTGCTTGAGTGGCTATTACTTGAAGCTATGATTCCCTCTTGCTTATCAGGCGGCTCATTTACTTCTCAAGGCCAGCTAGGTGCCTGAATTTCCCTTGAAGGAAATCAAGATTTTCCTTTGTGTCCACGCTTGGAGGAGGCCCAGCAGGCCTCTAATAGGGGTCCCTGCTCCATCTCAGTCTGTTGGGCCTAGTGCAGAAGCTCAGTCCAAACCAATGGCCTCCTGTAAATGTATTTTACAGAAGTCAGCAGTGTCCACAGCAAGGGAGAGTTTCTTGAGCAACCTGCTGGGAAATGTAAGAGTGAAATATGGAGGGAATGTCAGGTGAAAACATTGAAAAGATGAATACTGACAATTATTTACAGAGGTCTAACTCTGAAGTGGTTCCAAGAAACTGGGATCTTGAAAAGCAGGTAGTGGAGGGGAAAAATGGATTCCCCTTCCCGTTCTAGATTCTTTGGCTGGGCTAGGAATTAAATTGACATAAGACAGGCTAATAGGAGAAAAACCATTTTAATTACGTCTATATGCACAGGAATCCCACAAAGTATAGACCAGGAGAAGGGCTAGATGAATGAAGCTTAGATAGTGTCCTGAGTTACAGAAAGGAACAGGGGCTTGGGGCTTCTTGGGGATGGGCACAAGTTCTGGGAAGGTGAGGGGAGGCAATGTCTGGTAAATAAAAGGTGTCTTGTTCTGCAAAGAAAAGTCTCTGGGGTGGTGGAAGTTGTCTGGAACCAGCCCTCTTCCTGATACAGATGCTTCACTAATGTAGATTTATTTTATAGTTATAAATTTCTTTTACAAAAGGGCAGCTTTTAAGAGCTACTCCTGTGTCTGCAATTTCTTAGAATAACAGATCAAAATTTGCCTAAGAAGTATATTTTGTGTTCACATATCTGGTTTTGTATTGTCATATTTTGGGGGTGGTGTGTCCTGAGCCCCCACCAGCAAGGACCATGTTAGAGGAATATAATTTTTAATTAACTTTTTTAGAGTTGTTTTGAATTCACAGCTGAAGGAACTTAGTATATTCCATCCCAAAATATGCCACTCTGACATAAAGATTATTTTGAGCTGAAGACAACTGAGACCAAGCAGACACAGGACAAACTCTCTGCCCTGCCCCCATCTACCAGAAGAGCAGGATGGCTCTTACCAGTCCAGAGGTGGCACCAGAAAAATCAACATCACAAGCATGCCAAATCAAGCTTATCAGTCAGCTTCCCCCATATATCTACCTTCCTGCAACTTGTTATCCAAAGAAGCTCAAGGTCCCCTTCCTTTGTCTTTCTACTTCTCTACAAATATATTGCTCTCCCATTAGTGTGCTAATAAGCCCAAGTTCTAACCGCCTTTTTGAGTTATTACTTATCACTGAGCTCTCCCATGTGTATTTGCAATGCAGGAATTAATAAATGCGTTGTTTTCTTTTGTTAACCTGGCTTTCATTGGTCTACATTTGTGGGGCCAAGGCAATAAACCTAAGATGGGTGGAGGAAAGATTTTTTCTACACCTATACAGCAAAATTGAGCTGAGCATGCAGAGAGCTCTCATATGCACCCCTCACCCCCCACCTAGCAACACACACGCAGCCTGCCCTACTGTCCATGTCCCGCATCAGTGGGGCACATTTGTTACTACTGCTAAACCCACACCAACATATCATTATCACCCAAAATCTGTGGTTCACATTAGGGTCACTCTTGGTGTTGTATTGTCAGTGAAAAGAGCCAAACTCTGTAAAATATTTGAAGAGATTTATTCTGAGCCAAATATGAGTGACCCAAGGTACAGTCTCAAGAGGCCCTGAGAACATGTGCCCAAAGCGGTTGGGTTGCAGTTTGGTTTTACACATCTTAAGGAGACATGAAACATTAATCAGTACATGTGAGACGTACATTGATTCAGTCCAGAAAGGTGGGACAGCTTGAAGGCGGTTGGTGGGAGGAAGGCTTCCGGGTCATAGGTGGATTCAAAGATTTTCGGATTGGCAGTTGATTGAAACAGTTATTATCTAAAAACCTGCAATCAATAGTAAGGACTATCTGGGTCAAGATAAGGGGATTGTGGAGACCAAGGTTCTTACCATGTAGATGAAGCCTCATGGGGGTTGCCCTTAGAGACAATAGATGGCAAATATTTCCTATTCAGACTCTTAAAAGGTGCTAGACTTTCAGCAAATCTCTAGAGGCTTGGGAGGGCCTGGAAGGGGAAAGAGTTAGCTATGGTAATAGAGATTCTTTACAGATGCAAATTTTCCCTGTAAGAGACAGCTTTGCAGAGCCATTTCAAAATATGCAAAAAAAATCCTATTTTGGGGTAAAATATTTTTATTTCCTTCTCTATCTGTCATATGATGTTATACAAGAATCAGGTGGGAAAGTAAGCTGTGTTATATATAAGGTTAAATAAAGTCCAACTGTTGAGATGTTATGGTTTACGGGGTATGACTCCCTAGACCCCTTAGATGGGAATTTGGGCAAGAGAGAAAAAATGTCAGTTTAGTCCTCAGTACATTCTGTGAGTTTGAACAGATGTCTAATGCTGTATCCACCATTGTCATATCATACAGAGCAGTTTCAGTCCTGCAAATCCCCTGTGCTCTGCCTGTTCATCCCGCTCTCCCCCAACCCCTGCCAACCACTGCTCTTTTTACTGTCTCCATAGTTTTGCCTTTTCCAGAATGTGACAGAGTTGGAATCTTACAGTATGCAGCCTTTTCAGATTCATTTCTTTCAGTTAGTAATATGCATTTAAGGTTCTTTCATGCAGCTCAATAGTGTTTGGCAGAAACTCAAAGGCAGGGAGAGGAATGGGAAATCTGTGTGGTGGAAAAGGGGAAGAGGAGTCCTGATGGGGTTGCCAGCTGCTTCAGGAAGCCAGAGGCGGCTGCTAGTAAAGTGGCTTCATTGTCTGGGGTGACAGCAAAGGTTCATTGTCTTACAGCCACAGAGATAAAAGGCGCGGACACAAAAAGGGTGAGGTTAAGAGTGGAAATTTAATAGGTGAAAGAAAGAGAATAGCTCTCTGCTACAGAGAGGGGTCCTGGAAAAATAGGTTGCTGATGCACAGTGAAATGCAAAGAGTTTTATAGATGAGCTAGTGGGTAGCAGTGTCTGATCTACATCAGGTGGAAAAAAAGTTAGGACCAGATGTGCCATCTGCATAGGGCACAAACCTCTGGACACCTCCACACCCATCTTTTATTACACAGGTGGGTAGCTACTCCATGTTGCTTATTTCTTTCTTACTATGCATGTGTTAACAAAAAAAAAAAAAATTAGGGAAGGTGAATCCCCTATGGTGGACATGTCTGGCCCCAAGTAGTCCTTTTCATCAGTTTGGCTGCAGGCCTCCCCCCAGGTAAGTTTCCAGCTTCCTTATCTACGTTTGCAGCTCAGTCTTTCAGGCTGCTCTTTGTTAGAAAGAAATGCTTTCTTGGGCTGCTTTTTGTTAGAAGTTCTGCCAAGGACTGGTTTGCCCTATCTGCCTATTTCTTTCTATCTCCTGTATCACTGGAAGAGGGGATCCTACCTGACTGGAAAGAGGGTGTCTATTTGGTTCTCCCTTTTGGTCCTAAGTTGGAAGCAAGGGCTAAAAGGTGGGAAGCCATCAGTGCAGTCTTGACCATTAGGGCTGCTGTATGCAGAGCTGTAGTTTGGCTTTTCCAGCTGGTTACTTCACAGACTGTGGGTCAGAGCATCACCAGGTTCTTGGGTGGATTTTTTAAATCCCACGGACTGAAACCCTTCTTTATTATCTCCAGTCACTTGAACGTCTTTCTTTGACAGAGACAGTTTATTCAGTGTTGTTACTTAAAAAAAAGCTGCTACTACTACTACTACAATTACTATTTATAATAGTAGTAATAATTACAATAATGATGAATCACAGCAAGACCAAATAATTATAATTACTGATTTAATATTTATACATAAATATTTATTAAAATATATAATCTATATATTACATATATTTATACTACATTTATAGTATCTACATAATTATATATTATTTGTGTATTTATGACAATTTATATTAATAAGTAACATAATAAAAAGAATATTATTACTACTACTACTATAAACCTCAGGACTCCCCCATAACCCCAACATAACCGAATATCCCCTTTAACCGTCTGGCCACCCAATCCCACGTTGCCCCTGCCGATCGAGCTTGCTATATATAAAGGCGGCCGCCAGGTGTCGCCAGACAACCAGCCTGAAAGCCAGCCGGAGGGATCAGGATCGCGGGCAGGCGGGCAGGACGCCAGGCCTTGTCCGGGTCCACCTTGGGTCGCATTTCCACCTCGGGGCTCCCTGGCAGGCATGAGTGGAACCGTGAGATCCCTGGCAGCCAAAAGAAGTCTTGGAAAATTTGGGGGGAAGCGCCCGAGGCCAGGGACAACTGCCGGGCAGGGGACAGACTCCCCAGCGCCTCCTAGGCCAGATCCCCACCCAGCGTGGATTTCAAAATTTACCGGAATCGGCCTGCCTCAGCCTCCCCAGGGGCATTTAGAAATTTCTGCGGACCGAAAACCCCTCCTGCGTCCTCTTCAGAACTATAACTGTTTATATCTAATCACTATTTATGTAGATTTAGTATTTATAAAGTATACTTTATACGTACAATTATTTAAAATGTAAATAATTTATTTGTTTATAATACTTGCTTATAACAATTACTATTGCTATATAAACCTCAGGTTCCCCCATCCCCCTGCCCCTACCCTTCCCTCCTCACCTCCCCACAGGCCTCCCCCCACGCCCTTCTCCCCTCCCCTTGCTCCCTTCCCCTCGCCCAAATTCTAGTTGCCCATCTGCTGGGTTGGGCTGCTGGTCGGTCTGATCAACTTTCTGAGGCCACATCAAAACTGCAGAAAAGGCTGATCAACCCAGCCACTCTAACAAAGATCATCCATCGGACATCTGGTCACCCCTCTATCTCGGAGCCAGAGGCTGCAGGCTCTTCCCCGGTGGGGAGAGTGGGGCCCCAAAGTCCAACCACAATATCCTCTTATGCAGGCCGCAGCTAAATCCACTGCGCCTTTCCCGTTTTTCTCGTACTGCCCAAGCCAGTCTCCACCTACGAGACAAGACTCCGAAAAAGGTGTAAAGCTCAAATCGGATGATCATGACCCACGCGTGGCCACGGACGGTCCCATATTACCCTTTGCAGTCCTCCTGGAACAGCCGGGCCGGTCCTCATCTCCGGGGCGGGGCTGAGATAATGGGTGTAATGGAAGACCTGAGGACAGGGCCCCAAGCCAGTCCGCGTCCGGGCTGGGTACCCCAACCCCCATTCACACTCTCGGAAGGCCCATGGATTCCCGCGTGTACTAGTTGACCCGCTCAGGCCACAGTACTCCGAGTTCAAGAGCGCGCCTCCAACGCTGACCTGCAGGTTTAATCTCCGACGAAAGGACGAAGAGTACACCCGGCAAAGCTGGGCTCATCCTGCCAGTGCTGCCAGTCGCCTGAACTCTGCACGGCGCCCTGTGGTCAAATCCCCTTTCTTGCCGGCTTCTCCAGAGCGCCGGAGAGAAAACCTTAACAGTGCAGCCAGGTGGCGCCCGACAGCCGGTGCGAGCAGCCGCGGATCCGATCGGCATAGCTGGCGGTAGAGGCCTCTCCAAGTCCCGGGACACCTGGTATCTCGTTTCTCAGCCGGGGGCAAGCGGAGGAGCTCTCAGTTGGCACGGCCTAGAATGGCGCGACACCGCAGCCGAAGGGGACTTGAAAATTTTTCCTAACCACCGTTCCGTTCCGAGGGACTGCTACCTGCTAGGACAGACTGCCCACGCGGCTCCGGGATGGGCGATCTTCTCCGCGAACCGGGAACGTTTCCGGAGACCCCCGGGGCCGGCGCCCAGCCTCATCTTCCCAGCGCAGCGGGGTCCCGGGCTCCCCGCGGATTCGAAAGTTTTGAGGCGGGAGAGAACGTGAAGTTGAAACTGTGAAAGGGAGAACGTGGGTGAATCGCTTTTATCCTGTCTTTTCGGAGTGGGGAAGCCTTTCTAAACCACAAAATAAACCCAGAAGCCATCAAGGAAATGATTGATCAGCTTGACAACATAAAGTTTGAACAAAATACACAAGCAAAGTCCAAAGATAACAAATGACTGTGGGAATCGCTTCTGCAAATACGCGGGTGATAAGAATATTGATTTCATTCACAGTAGCCAAGATACGGAAGCAGCCTAAGCATCTACCAGTGGGTGAACAGATAAAGAAAACGCGATGTATGCACACCATGCGGTACTATCCCGCCTTTAGAATAAAAGGAAATCCTGCCATTGGCGACCACATGGATGAACGTGGAGGCCACTGCACTAAGCAAAGTAAGCCAGGCACAGACACTTGGTCTCTCCTGTATGTGGAATCTGAAAATAGCTGAACTCATAGAAACGGAGAGTAGAACGGTGGCTACCTGAGCCCGGGGGAAGGGCAGGAGGCGGGGAGACATTGGTCAAACGGTAGAAGGATTCAGTTAGACAAGAGGAATACGTTGTAGTGATTCACATGACACGGTGACTGTAGTTAATGCATTTTATATGTCAAAATTCCTAAAATAGTAGATTTTAAATATTCTCACCACAAAAAATAGATGTGTTGGCGATGGATATCTTAATTAGCTTAAAGTAATTGTTCCACCAATGTATACATATATCAAAACATCACATTGTATCCCATAAATATATACAATTATGACTTGTCAATTAAAATAAACTTTTAAAAATCCTTTTAAAAGATTTCTGCATTATTTACTATGACAACAAAAAAAACTGGGATGGGGGATAATAGCCATTCATTAAGAGGGGCCAGTTTAAATAAACTCCAGTACATCCACACCCATACACTGTGTGAATTTGTTTTGTTTTGTTTTAGATGAGACAAATGTTGATGATGAAATATTAAATGAAGAATTTAAAACAAGAATTAAGTTGCCCCTATTTCATCACATTAAATAGCTATAAAGACCATGTGGTATGGACAGAGGGAGATGATCTACAGAACAGAATAGAGACCCAAACAAATGTGCCTAGCTGGGTTTTGACAAGCATGCAAAAGCAACTCGTGGGAGGAAAAGTGGCCTTTCCATCAAATGGGTGTCGGGCAATTGCACATCACAGGCATAGCAAACAAGCAGGCAAACCAAAACCCTTGACCTAGACACTGTCAACTTTAAAATCCTAAGCCCCCACCAAATGAATGGACCCCCTCTTGGCCAAGGGGACCTCAGGAAAATCTTAAAAATTTAGTTCTAGTCATAATGTGGTGGGAGGTCAGACACGCCTCATTATACACCCTGCCTTTTGGGGTTTAGACCAGCATTAATGCTAACATAGAGATCAGAAGACTGACAGAACAGACTCTGTGGCAATAAAATACCAAATTATAAATAGGACCTAAGGCCACGCCAGGCAAGGGTTAAGTCACTACGCCTAAAGAATAAAACTGTATTCTAAGGACCACAAGGCTTTTCTTTTTCTCTAGCAGCTAAACAACCACTGGCCTCCAGATAGACAAGATTAAAACAATTTCCAGCTCCACCACCCACTAACTTACTGAACCCCTGCTCTACCAGACATAACTTCCTGATAAGACCACCAACCATGGAGTGTCTCTGGCTGGTTTAGAGAGGCTGCACACTTGTGTGCCTTCATGCACTGAAAAGACCTGTTGACATATAGGACCTAATTGTAACACATTTAAATGTTAAGTCTCCACCCCAAAGTGAACATGGGTCATATGCTACATGCATGTCTGTTCAATATGCATGTCTCAGGACCACCTTCATGAATATTCATAACTCCTCCTATAACCCATTGAATATGTATGTTTAGCCAACCTGCTCAGCATAAAGCTCCTACCCCAACCCCTCCTCCTTCTAAGTGCCTGTTTCTGGTCCCTTGGCTGGGATGGCCACCTTGCAGGCTGTAATCCTTATGAGAAATAAAGTCTCCTCACCTTTCTAAATGGATAAATTGTGGGGGTTTTACCCTCACACCTCATACAAACATTAACTCCAAATGGATCACACATTTCAATGTAAAATGTAAAACTATAAAACTTCAGGGAAAAATAATTCTTAGAGAAAAATGGGATCTAGGCTAAAAAAGGAGATTTTGTATTTGATATTGAAAGTATGATTCATAAAGAGAGATGGATAAATTGGAAGTCATCAAAATTAAAAACCCAGGCTCTGTGAAAGGTCCTCTTGTTTTTTTTTTTTTTTTTTTTTTTCCTGAGATGGAGTCTCACTCTGTTACCCAGGCTGGAGTGCAGTGGTGCAATCAGCTCTGTGCAACTTCCGCCTTCCAGGTTCAAGTGATTCTCCTGCCTCAGCCTCCCAGGCAGCTGGGACTACAGGCATGTGCCACCACTCCTGGCTAAATTTTCTTTTCTCTCTCTCTCTCTCTTTTTTTTTTTTTTTTTTTTTTTTTTTTTGAGACACAGTCTTGCTCTGTTGCCAAGCTGGAGTGCGGTGGCGCGATCTTGGCTCACTGCAACCTCCGTCTCCTGGGTTCAAGCGATTCTCCTGCCTCAGCCTCCCAAGTAGCTGGGACTACAGGTGCATGTCACCATACCCAGCTAATTTTTGTATTTTTAGTAGAGATGGAGTTTCACCATATTGGTCAGGCTTGTCTTGAACTCCTGACGTGGTGACCCACCTGGCTCGGCCTCCCAAAGTGCTGAGATTACAGGCTTGAGCCACCACGCCCAGCTGAAAGGTCCTTTTAAGAGGATGAAAACAAAGTATAGATCAAAAGAAAATATTTGCAAACCACATATTCTACAGGAATGTGTTAAGAAAAAAAAAACCTCAAAATGTAAAGGTGTTTTTCTTCAAAATCCAATTACAAAATTGACTAAAGACATGTTAAAGTATGCCCCCTGCAGAAAGACAAAATGACTCCCAGGAGACTAACTGAGGTGCTCAAAGTTAAAATGGAACCAAGGCAGTCATAACTGGGTGAGAGAGCCTTCATGTACTCTGTGTTCTTAGAAAGATGTTATAAAAGTATCAAGACCTCCCTTCCACAATCAAACCAAACCAGTTCCAGTTGTCAGTGCCAAGATAACTGTAGCCTGAGCACCCCTCCCCTGGGCACCCTGACGGCCGTTTATAAGAAATTTCTGACAGTCTTCTGCTTAGGGCTTAAAGAACAACACGTCAGAACTCCCCTGCCTCGGCCAATCGGGACTCCCCTGCATCGATCAATCAGGGTTCACCTGTATTGACTAATCAGGGTTCAGCTACATCCGCCAATCAGGACAGCACGAGTTTCAGTCCTTCATTTACATAAATGAAAGTAATTGGAAACGTGGACAGAAACTTTTACCATAGAACCCAAATTCTTTCTTAGTTTTCTAGAACCTACTTTCCTTTTACACCGAAGGCTGCAACTCCCCCATTTCCAAACTGTTCACTGAAATAGAGTCACTTTCCACATTCCTTTTCAGAAAACTTAGTTCACAGACATGAACTAGCATTTCACTGAGCAGGATGTACAGATGGCAAGTCGGCACATGAGAAGACGTGAGCCTTTTGTGGGAGTGTAAATTAAAATCACGGTGCGATGTCATGACACATCCATCAAATGCCTTCAACAAAATATAGGAACAGCATCAAATGCGGGTGAGGCTGTGGAGGAATGGGCTATCTCACACACTGCTGGTGGTAAGGTAATATTGTACTATCACTCTGGAAAACTGTGGCAGTTTCAAAAAAGAAAACAATAACAACAAAAACGTGCGAGTGAAGTGTGGCAGAATATGCCACCCCAAAATATGCCACTTTAGCATAAGGGTTATTTTGAGCTAAAGGCACTTGAAAAACAGCAGACACAAGGAAGATGCCCTGACCTCCCCTTCTTCTCCCCGAAGGTAGGAGGTCAGTCTCCCATGAGAAAGGCACCCTCCCTGTACCAGGAGGAAGGAAGCCATTCTTACCACCAGAGGCAGGGAGTTGGGGCCAAGGGGAATTTGTATGAACAAATCTTGAACTCACCCTCATCTGCCTCATCACTTCTCCACAATGAACTGCCCTAGCCCAGACCCCGTTGTCTTGCACATTTTCACAACTTACTCTTTGTCCAACCTAGTATATAAGCGTTCAGACCTAATTGCTTCTTCGGATCTTTCTTTTTCCTATGGGATTTCATTTACATGTGCAAATCTGTGTGCTTTTCTCCTGTTAATGTGTTTTATGTCCACTTACCTCTTAGGCCCAGCCAGAGACACTAACAGTAGAGGTAAAGTTTTGCTTCCCCTGCATAAGGGCCATGTAACCCAGCAACCAAACCTCCGGGCATTCACCCCAGAGACACAGGAACTTGCTGTGCGTGAAGGGCTGATTCAGCACCTCTGGGGCCGAGGACTCCCCCGACCTCTGCGTGTGAGGATGTCCAGGCTCCGGCAGGAATTAGAGTATTTCCCAGCCTGAAACTCCTCCTTCCTCATCTTCAGTCAACCAGACACCCTTCGTGGATGGAAAAACTTCATTCAGCATTTTTATAACAATGACAAATAATAATGGTAATCATTACAATAATGATGAACAACAGCAACAGTGATTATTATTATTATTAACCTCGGGGGATGAAAGGGTAGGGTTCAGACCTCGGCACACGCTCCTGGAGAATGACCACCTACCCCTGCTGGATCCCAGGGTGGACTGGAGTCGGAGCCCCAGGTTTGCACATGCAACATGCTCTGTGAAGGCAAGGGGTGAGCAGCAAGAAGAATGGAAAATTGCCCTAAGATGGTGCGGCAGACCAGTGAGGACCCTGGGAGGGGAAATAGGGAAGGGGCGTTCATGGAGAGGGACCCAGGTCAGGCACCTGCTGCCTGGTCAGTGAGCTGCCAAAGCTTCCTCCACAAGGGCTGGACTCCTGGTCCATGCCTGCCTTCCCAGCCCCAGGCCAGCAAACTGCGGGCACCAGCTCAGGGTGCACAGAAATATGCACTCCGGATGAATCGCACACCTCAACGTTAAATATAAAAGAGAAAACCTTAGAAGAGAATGCTAAGCTTTTGTGTCCCCTGGAGAAATGTTCTTCAGTGTGAGAGAGCAGAAACCCAGGTGGTCGGCAGCCGTCTGGTGTGGTGCCAGGGCAGAGCGCTGACCTGTTAGAGCAGCCTGGAGTTCTGCCCACCTCGACCCACTGCGGCGGCCTCTGCATCTGCAGGGTAAGGCCTTCAGATTTAGCACCGCAAACCCAGGTATTTGGGAGCCTATTGGGCCAGTATCGCTGATCAGGTGCAGATGGGCCGGCTGACTTTACCTGAATTGTAGCTGCCAGGCTTCGTGAGAAATGTGGGTGATGCTGGTACTGGCCGGCTGGGGCCTCGGGTGCACCATTTCTGCCTGGACACATGTCCCCCAGGCACTTGGGGCCCCCAACACCCAAAGCGGCCATGAGGTGCGGGGCCTCCCTCTGGCTAGGGGGAGCAAGGAGACAGCGAGTGTGACAGCCAGGCTGGGCCTCAACGCTCCCAGGGTGGTGGGGATGTGACGGGTGGGGTCAGGCCAGGTCCACAGGGAAGGTTTGTAGGACTGGGGCTGGGGGCTGGCCTTGAATCCTGAGCCACCCACCAGCAGCAAACTGCAGTTTTGCAGAGTTTGATCCTCTGGCACCTCTCTAAGGCAGCTAGGCTGGGACAGGGCTGTCAACAGCAGCACCAATGCCTGTGTCCTGAGCAGAGGGTGCTGCACTCACAGGCTCCAACCAACAACATCATTAACATTTTTCCCCACTGCAAGGATCATGCAAACCCTACCAGTTTCATTCCAATGTTTTTTGAAAAACATACTTGAACACAGAGCCGGGAGTTTTGACAGGTAGGCTTTAGGAGCTTTGTCACTGCCGCCAGGACACAGGGATCTCCTGATGAGGTGCTCAGGGACCTGTGGGGCCCAGAGGCCAGGGGGTTGGGAGCGCCTGGGGTGGCCAGCAGGGAGGCCTCAGAGCCACACCTCCTCCTCCCCTAGTCACCCCAGCAGACCAGGGAGGGGGTATCTATCATTCTCTGCCTGTCACTTTCTTCTCCACCCCACCACCTATGCATTGAACGTAGACAATGCATGAGGTCGCGCTGTCTGGAGTCAGCCGCAGCCACTGTTCCATCAAAGGACTCTGCACCGGAGACCCTGGGCTTCCTGCAGGGGCTAAGCTGTGCAGGGCCCCAAGACAGTGAGAAAGATTCAGCCTGGAGGCTGGTGGTTAGACATAGGTCCCTGAGGGTCCCTTTAAGGTCTCAACCCTAGGATCCCATGGGGTCCTATTGCTGTGGTTCGAATTTCTCAGTCTCTCCCTTGATTTTGCTGATTTTGCCTCTTTACAGATTATTTCCTTTTGGGTTTTCTGTACTTCCAGAGAATTTTTTATTGTAATTATTTCTGACACTGCCTGAGGATTGAGATTTTATGGTTTTCAGGAGTTATGGTTTTCAATACATCTTTACGTTCTCTCATCTTGTTCTCCTAGAAGCTGGCTCTATGCTGATAGCTGCCTCCACACATATGCCTTTCATTTGTTAGGACTCAAGTGTCACATCCGAAATGGGGTCTAGTGAGGTAGATCTGCAAGACCCATTCCTTGGTTGAAGTAGCAAGCCCTGGAGTGGCCCAGCAGGTGCTGGTAAGCTGACCTGCGAGAGACTGACTATACAATGACAGAGCCCAGACTACATATAAAAATCAAACTCCGAGCCACAGTCTGCAGCAACCAGTCCCAAAGCCAGCCCGGGATCTGCAGCAACAGCCCAGGAAGCCAGCCTGCTAGAAGTCAGAGGTGCAGGAAGCCAGCCCGCTATCTCCAGTCAATCCAGGGAGCCTAACACCACCCTGTAACAATCAGCCCAAAACAGCCAGAACTTGACTAGTTAACAGCTTCCCTAATTTTTGTCCAGGCTTCCAACTTAGAACCAACCAGAAAAAGTGAAATCTGCTGCCCTAACTGACCACACAGGAGATGCTATTTCTGGTCAGCCACCACAGCTTCCCCAAGCCAAGAGCCTCCACTCAGAGTGTACCTGGAGCCTCCCCTTTTCCCACTGTGAACCTTTCCCATCCTCTGCCTGTCTGCAAGTCTCTATCAAAATGCAAGTGCCGATTGCTGACTCCTATGCTAGGGCCTTTGTGTCTCTCATTTGAGTGATCTTTGTTTATCTCCAGGCTGCTTCCCATGCTACTATAGATGGGCATTTCCTGCCCAACCAGAAAGATTTCACGTGTATGCCTGGGGACAGGGCGTGCCCAGGTGCATTTCTCCTGCCTACTCCTTCTCTCTTTATCCCATAGTCTTCCTCCTCACCCAGCTAGCCACAGGTGTCCACACGGAGCACAGTCTGAGGAGAGGCGGGTCAAACACAGTCAGGTTCTAGGCGGAGCTGAGTAGTGTTTGACAGGAGCCAGGTTCTCCCCTAGACAGATCTTTACATCATAAAAATGATTTTGTACTTGAGGATGTTGCTTCAGATCCACCAGGCATGAAGTCACCGCCTGAAATTAGGAAGAAAATATCCAATAAAGAGACCTTTTTCACTCCAGCATCCCTCTCCCCGTGTGCCTTCTGAAGCTTCTGCAGCAAGCCTACAGACAGGTTCAGAAAGTGTTTCTAATAGGAGCAGAACAGCTCTAACACACACACACACACACACACACACACACACACACACTCAACATGTGGGAAAGATTGAGGAGTGTGATGGCATGCAGTATCTGAGGGAATCTAGTCTCGAGGATTAAGGGAAGGCTCCCCAGCTGAGTGGGAAAGGTGAGCGTGTTCAGCCTCTCAGAGGCGTGGATGGCAGAGTCGTCCAGGCAGAAGACAAATGCACAAGGCTTGAAGCCGGTGCAAACAGCTTCCATATGCAGGAGCCCAAATACCAGGCACTTCTATGGCAAGTCCAAGAGTGAGGCAGGAGGGGTCAGGGTCTGGCATGCCAGGTCAATGACTTCGTGGACCCCGCAAACCAAGCTAGGCAAAGAGGGGTATGTTACTTCCTTATAGTATTTTTAATTAGAATAGTAATATTTTCTCTTTAATGCAAAGAACTTCTTAAATAATACCTATCCCAAGCCCCACTATCCAGAGACACTCACACTGCTAGAGTTTTTAATGTATCCTTCAAGAGATACTTTCTATATAAACGGAAGGCTGAGATGTATATTTCGTTTTTTGTGGTCTCTTCCACCAAAACTTCCTCAAAGGTACTAAGAGCACAACACTTGAAAGCATGTTCATGTGTCTGTTGGCTGCATAAATGTCTTCTTTTGAGAAGTGTCTGTTCACACCCTTTGCCCACTTTTTGATGGGGTTGTTTTTTTCTTGTAAATTTGTTTTGAGTTCTTTGCAGGTTCTGGGTATTAGCCCTTTGTCAGATGAGTAAATTGCAAAATTTTTTTCCCATTCTGTAGGTTGCCTGTTCACTCTGATGGTAGTTTCTTTTGCTGTGCAGAAGCTCTTTAGTTTAATTAGATCCCATTTGTCAATTTTGGCTTTTGTTGCCGTTGCTTTTGGTGTTTTAGACATGAAGTCCTTGCCCATGCCTATGTCCTGAATAGTATTGCCTTGGTTTTCTTCTAGGGTTTTTATGGTTTTAGGTCTAACTTAAGTCTTTAATCCATCTTGAATTAATTTTTGTGTAAGGTGTAAGTAAGGGATCCAGTTTCAGCTTTCTACACATATATGGTTAGCAAGTTTTCCCAGCACCATTTATTAAATAGGGAATCCTTTCCCCATTTCTTGTTTTTCTCAGGGTTGTCAAAAATCAGATGGTTGTAGATGTGTGCAGATGACATGATTGTATATCTAGAAAACCCCATCGTCTCAGCCCAAAATCTCCTTAAGCTGATAAGCAACTTCAGCAAAGTCTCAGGACACAAAATCAATGTACAAAAATCACAAGCATTCTTATACACCAATAACAGAGAAACAGAGAGCCAAATAATGAGTGAACTCTCGTTCACAATTGCTTCAAAGAGAATAAAATACCTAGGAATCCAACTTACAAGGGATGTGAAGGACCTCTTCAAGGAGAACTACAAACCACTGCTTAACGAAAAAAAGGACACAAACAAATGCAAGAACATTCCATGCTCATGGATAGGAAGAATCAGTATCTTGAAAACGGCCATACTACCCAAGGTAATTTGTAGATTGGATGCCATCCCCATCAAGCTACCAATGACTTTCTTCACAGAATTGGAAAAAACTAAAGTTCATATGCAACCAAAAAAGAGCCCACATTGCCAAGTCAATCCTAAGCCAAAAGAACAAAGCTAGAGGCATCATGCTACCTGACTTCAAACTATCCTATAAGGCTACAGTAATGAAAACAGCATGGTACTGGTACCAAAACAGAGATATAGACCAAAGGAACAGAACAGAGCCCTCAGAAATGAGTATGATTTTTGATACTGTGTATTAACATACCAGCATAACCCAATGGACCAATATTTTCCAGTGACCAATATATGATGTCACAAAATAATGCATGGATTAAAGAAAAATTCAAAGTGCCTGAGATCTCAATGTACTCTGAAGTAACAGAGCATAAAAAGTGCATTGTTAAGATTCCACACTGCAACTAGCCTTTCAAAACCAATCATTTCTCAGGTTTTGGTATAGTGCCAGAGACTAACTAAAACTACCTAAAAAGGTCTACTATAATACTTCTCCTTTTTCCACCTAACATATCTGTGTAAGGCTGAAAGTTCTTCATAACCTTTACTAAAACAACCTATTATAAAAGACTGATGCAAAAATACACATGAGAATTCAGCTCTTTTCTGTGAAGTCAGATATCAAAGACATTTGCAAAAGTGTAAAACAATCAATGCCACATAATTTTTTTGTTTTGAAAGTTATTTTCATAAAAATAGAATTAAGTTTTAATTTGAATACACTAATACATACTTTTTCTATTTCTCATTTTAAATTTTGATTATAGTAAATGTAGACATAAGCCATATAAGTAAATGCTCTTTTAGATTCTCAATTTTTAAGAGTGATAGGATCCTGAAACCAGAAAGAGAATCACTATTTTAAGGGCATTTTCTTAAGAGGCTTTTTTAGATGAAACTTTGCTAATTTCCTTTTTATTTCAATTGAAATAATTTAATGAATTTTCCAGAAAACTCATACTCTGGCATTAAGACAAACAATTTTCATCAACGGCTACTATGTAACATAAACACAGCACTGCAATATGAACAGGAGGAAGATGGCTAACCAAAGGCCTTAAACTCCAACACCTGCACATCCTAGGCATGCGACATAAATGGGTAAAATAATCCCCAAGAACTAAGCCCTTTCTGCTTTCTTAAAACCCACCACATTATTTTTCATGTCACCATTTTTGATAGAAACTTGAATTTCAAGAATAACACTTTCATCTTGAGGCAACCATAAGAAAACAATGGAACAAGTTTCATGAATGGTCATCCACAGTACTGCCTTTTGGCTTTCATCCTGAGCACAGAACAACACTTTCTGGCCCTCCTCCATCTCCGCCTCTCCCCACCGTGAAGAAGCTGCAGAGTCCAGGGGACATGCCACTGGGAGCCTGCTCCAAAACCCCGTTTCACAAGCCCTGAACCCCAAAGTTCTCCCCTAAATGGGTTTGAATTGCTTCAATGACTTGTGTGAGCCTCTTTTCTAGATGTATCCTCCTAATGTTGGAGACTGCACCCTCTTCCCACATGATGACCCCCAGACCTGAGGAGCAGGCACGGGGTCCTTCATGGCAATGGACAGAACTTGTACAAGTAGACTGGGGTTTCTGGGAGAAAGCAGGGTCGAACAAGCAGGAGTGAAAACCACAGTGTGAAGATGGGCTCCTCCTCTGGCACCACGTGCCACCCTAGAACTTTGAGAATCACAAATTTGAACCTAGCCTTCTGGGCAGTTATGAAGATGTATTTGTCAAGGTAGAAGGATAAAATATATTTTATATAACAGTTTGTTGGCTTGGTTTATAACTTAAATATTTAAATATATAAAATGTGGATGTGTATTTGAATTCCATCTCCAAATCACAAATATTAAAGGATTACCCTGGCTTTTGATGTTTGGCTTAGAAATGGGAAGAGCTGGCCACGTGCACTGGCTCATGCCTGTAATCACAGCACTTTGGGAGGCCAAGATGGGTGGATCACCTGAGGTCAGGAGTTTGAGACCAGCCTGGACAACACGGCGAAACCCTGTCTCTATTAAAAATAAAAAAAAAAAATTAGCTGGGCTTGGTGGCAGGCACCTGTAATCCCAGCTACTTGGGAGACTGAGACAGGAGAATCACTTGAACCCAGGAGGCAGAGGTTGCAGCGAGCCGAGATTGTGCCACTGCACTCCAGCCTGGATGACGAAGAGAGCCTATGTCTCAAAAAAAAAAAAAAAAAAAAAAAGGAAATAAATAAAAAGGGCTGAGGGAAGAGGGAGGGAAGATGGGAAGATGGCCATTATGCTGGTATATTCTGTCTAAAGACTAAACACTATAGACATTCTGAGATTCAGCTGAAGCGTGCCAGACGTTCTGATTTTTAAAGGAGTATTAGGAATCCAAATTTTAATGCAGAAAATTGCAATTTTAAAACCTTGACAACTAATTTTAAAAATTAACACCTGGTAGCAAACACTGACTAGTCTAAATAATGTATTCTGGAGCTGAGAGCTGGACAGAGGCCCACTAGCTTATAATGGTTTGGGCTTGAAGAAAATTTGTAACATCATGGAGTTTTCAATGCTTTTCTTTCAGTATCCTTCCCGGAATCGTGATTAATAAAAATGGCTACCTATCATTACATGCCAGACTTTATATTAAGATTTTTGAACATGCTATTTCAACAGCATTCATACTTCCAAGTGCTTTGGGTTTGTTTGATTTCATCCATGGGAAAGCTTAGGAGCTCAATCATCCCTTTGCACTTGTCCAGTCTCTTTTATAATAACTTGTAACAAGAAATCTGTTTATCCTTTTGCTCAGTAAATATGTACGGATAAAGTATATGGTCATGGATTAGAAGATTTACTTTGTCTGTGAAGAGATTAAGCCTTGGTGCCAATTGTTGTAATTTAGGTAATCTGCTTCCCATATTGATTCTAAGTCTGTAATTCAATAATAGGTTCTGGGCAAGTGAAACTTGAACTTCCTGAGCAATATGGGCATTGGGTGTAAAACTCTTCTGCTTCTCTGCCAATAAAGTGTCATCTCTTGATTACAACTTATTTCATAGCTTTTCCATAATTCCTTCAAAGGGCCTTCTAGATGGGCTATAAAATAATCAGAGTAAATTAAAATTTGTACTTAAGTGTTAAAATGTAAATTTATTACATGCTTTCCCCCAAAGCTAACCATTTGAAACCTCTGGTATGGATATTTTAGTGCTTCATTCACTCTAATGGTGATAATTTTAGCAAGTTGTTAAAACTACCTCTCACTTCCCCATCACAGTAGTCCAAAGGATGCAGCTAATGTTTCAGCATCGAAGCATCTCTTACAAACTCATTAGAGAAACAACCGGTCCTCTTTGGTTCATCATAAATTAAAATAGAGCAGAACGTTATCATCTGTCCACTGCCCACCAGACAACGAAATCACTGGCCTTACTGTGAAAAAAGTTTAAAGTTTTCAAGAATCAAGGGCATTAAGTACAGAAAATTAATCTTTTCTCTGCCAAGCTTTACACTTTTGCATATCAGTTTCCCCCAGCTGTGATAGTTTCTTTTACAACATCTGCTGGAGAGAAGGGATGCAATGTGATTGTATTTAAGTTTGCCAATACATTTTTGATGATTAAGGCCAACCTAACTATGGGAATTTTGTGACATGTAAATCATATAAATTATATAAATTATATAAAAACTATAAAAATGCTCATTACTTTTAAATAAGAAATACGTCAGGAAAGATTTTTCCGACGTTCTGAATAATGTGTATTACAAATGACAGATAATAATTTATGCAAAGAGGATCATATATTGAATTCAGACTGTTCATATTTCACTTACAGGTGTGATGGATAACACTGAGTGTCACCTAGATTGGATTGAAGGGTACAAAGTATTGTTCCTGGGTGTGTCTGTGAGGGTGTCACCAAAGGAGATTAATAGTTGAATCAGTGAACTGGGAGATGCAGACCCACCCTCAGTCTGGGTGGGTGCCCTCTAATCAGCTGCCAGTGCAGTGAGGATAAAAGCAGGCAGAGGAACATGGCAGGGCTAGACTGGCTAAGTCTTCTGGCCTCCACCTTTCTCCTGTGCTGGTTGCCTCCTGCCTTCAAACATCAAACTTTAAAATTCTTTTAGCTTTTGGACTCTTGGACATACACCAGGGGTTTGCCAGGAGCTCTCAGGCCTTTGGCCACAGACTGAAGGCTGCACTGCTGGCTTCCCTACTTTTGGGATTTGGGGACTCAGATTGGCTTTCTTGCCCCTCAGCTTGCAGACAGTCCATCATGGAACTTAACCTAGTGATTGTGTGAGTCAATACTCTTTAATAACTCATTTTATATATACATTTATTGTTAGTCCCGTCCCTCTAGAAAATCCTAATACAACAGGACACAGGACCTAGTCACAGTAAGGGAGTGGACATTATTTAGAAGCAAAGACAGTTCACCCATATGAAAAGGAAACAGAGCAGAATGTAGGTATAGCCATATGAAGGTGAGCAGATGTAGCAACTGGAGATTTTGAAGTTCTTGTCAAATTATCACTTTTTTATTTTACAAGTGGAATAGAAAATAAAGTCATCAGCAAAGAGTGAAAATGGGAAGGAGAGAAAATAAATATGAACTGTTACTCTGGGAAAGGATGAGAGTGAATGGAGCAGGAAATACTATTTTTTTCTGGGAAATATAAAGACATGAGCTTTGCGATCATGAATTTCAGCTGAAACAAATCAACCTGATTCCCTCTTAGTTATTGCATTTTAAATTTGAATTTTATTTAAAAATCTGAATATAATAATCATAATTATAGTATTATACAGAAGAGTTTCACTGCCCTAGAATTCCTCTGTGCTCCAGCTGCTCATCCCTCTGTCCCCCGTAACTCCTGGCAACCACTGACTTTTTAAAACTGTCTCCAGAGTTTTGTCTTTCCCAGAAAGTCGTGTAGCTGAAGTCATACAGTATATAGCATTTTCTGATTGGTTTCACTCAGAAATATGTATTTGAGATTCCTTTATGTCTTTTTATGGCTTGAGAGGTTATTTCTTTTTAATGCTGGATACTATCTCATTATTTGGATGTATTACAGTTTATCCATTTACTAATGAAGTACATTTTGGTTGCTTCCAAGTTTGGCAATTATTAATTAAGTTGCTATTAACATTCTTGTACAGGTTTCTGTGTGGACGTGTTTTCAATTCCTTTGTGTAAATACTAAGGAGCATGATTGCTAGATTATATGAAAAGAGATTGCTTACTTTTCTAAAAAGTTGATGAACTTGTCTTCCTAAGCAGTGTAACATTTGCATTCCTACCAGCATCACCAGCATTTGGTACTGTCTGCCTTTCACATTAATCAGGCTTCATCTTCATAATTTTTCTGCACTTACTTTTAAAATGAAAGTCTTCATCCTGTGCTTTGTTTCTTAATCTTGAATGAGTCCTTTAAAGTCTAAACATCTCCAGAAAATAAAAGTGTTAACTACATGCTGAGAACTGAAGGTTGCAGAAGAGTGACACTAAATTGGTGACAATATAAAACCTCAGCTGAAAAAATTCTAATAGCTAAAGAAGTGTTATGACATTTTCATATATAGTTCCTTCTCTTTTACATGTGCAAACTTCAGATACTCTGAAGTACTATATACTTAGGAAAATCAGAGCTCTTCAAAAAATTGTTGTTCATAATGTTTAGAAATTTAGGACTAACATTTTCATTATATAGACTAGACTTAGCTAAACAGAACCATTTATAAGCCTGTTGTACATATTGTTTTAGACACATTTATTATATTACAAACTAAGAAAGGAGAATAAAATAACTAGTTTGAGGAGGTATCTAATAAAAATAAGATAATTATGGGTTTTCTATTATCCACACTCAATTTAGAATACTAATAGGGTCATAAAAATCACTGGTATGTAGAACAACTCAGTGATAAGAAGCATAAAAATATAGGTAGCAAATTTCAGTAAAAACTATTAACATTCATTAATGAGCTCATACAATCAAATGCTTAAAACCAAAGACTTCGGTATCTTGAAGTGTGTTTTAAAGGCTTTTTTTGTGTGTGTGCATTTTGTTTTGTTTCTTGCCAGCAGCCTTCTCCTTATTAAAACAAAGGCAAGAGACCAATGAAAATTCATACAAATAATTTTATATATAGACATTTTATAAGAGTTAATGTTTGTTATTTATTACTGTAAATTATTCACAAAAAATAAAGAAAAAAGGGTAAATTTGAAAGGAAGGAAATATTAAGGGAAGTAGAATAAGTAGAGTTTAACTAAGTCATAAATTAGAAGAAAAATATTTGCAACCAGTAGGAGTTCCTCAGACATTTTCCAACATGAACAAAAGGGGTATATAATGTGGATAGTAAGTACTATAGATAGTTCAGCAGTTTGAGGTGACAGTGAGCTATGATGACACCACTGCACTCCAGCCTGGGTGACACAGAGAGACTCTGCCTGAATTAGAAAAAAAAATTAACCATGACAATATGTATATTCAACATTGTATCATTTGAACTAATATAATGCTTGTTGTACATATATCACCTATATGAAACTTGTCATATAATTTCTTCATTTGGAATTATTTCTGATTATCCTGTTACTGTAAGACCCTCTTTGTAAAATTCTGAAAGATTTGGATAGAACTGGTTTTATTTCCAACAATTTATAGCACAAATTTGTCTTATAAATAAAATCTAACCACTAAAGACATAAAACAAGTTAAAATATTAACTTTATTATGAACAATAAAAATTTAATCTTAGTACATTTTGGATCATGAGCATTTTCTTTTGTTTTAATAACAATCCCTGGAATTAAAAAGAATCGTGCATAGATGTGTCAGTTGTTTAAGTGACAAGAGAAGGGACATTTGTTGAAATCCTTTTTATATTTAATAATGTTTGCTACTACTTTTATTTAAAAATTACAAAAACTTATGTCTAAAATAACTTATTAGTTGCTTTAACTGTATTCTGGCAGTAATTCCATAATTCATTTATCATGAATTAGAAAACATAGCACTTACAGAAAGTGATATTTATACATTGAAATATACATGAAATAAATAAGCAAATAAAACTATGCATTTTATTAAGACTGAGATGTGATTATTTTGCTTTGTAATACTAACATATTAAATAATAAACTTTCCAGTTTGTGTTATAATATTTAGAGCTATATCAGAATCTACTTGTATGGTTTGAAATGTTCCATTTTGTAAAACAAAAAAATAACTCATTGAACAAATTCTCAGTATGATGCTAGATTGGAGAGGAAAATATGTTATCTGTATACTTAATTCTTCTGGCTTTCAGTATGACTTTTGGCTGCTTCAACTATAAAGACATCCAAAGAATGGCTTTTGTTACAGCAGAGTTGACCTTTTCAAATATAACTCACACATTTTGGAATGATGCACTTCCAAGATTAAAGCTATCTGTGACTTAAAAGAAAAAAATCCAGTATGTCTTTGGTGGCTAAAATCATTTAGATAAAGCAAAAGGTTTTGTCAAGGATGAGTAATTGATTTTCAATGTGAATCAAAATCTAACAGTAAAAGTAAATATTTTAGTTTCTGAATATAGTTTAAAAGTTCTTTGGAAGATAATTTCTGCAATATGTAATTTAGAAAAGTCTTTATAAAACATTTTAATGGACACTTTTTTTTTATAAAGGGCTACCTAGTGTAATTTAACTTTGTTTGTTTGTTTTTGTTTTTTTGAGACAGAGTTTCACTCTTGTTGCCCAGGCTGGAGTGCAATGGCATGATCTCGGCTCACCACAACCTCTGCCTCCTGGGTTCAAGCGATTCTCCGGACTCAGCCACCGGAGTACCTGGCATTACAGGCATGTGCCACCACACCTGGCTAATTTTGTATTTTTAGAAGAGATGGGGTTTCTCCATGTTGGTCAGGCTGGTCTTGAAGTCCCGACCTCAGGTGATCTGCCCACCTCGGCCTCCCAAAGTGCTGGGATTACAGGCCTGAGCCACCCACTGTGCCCAGTGCTAATTTATCTTTTTTATTTTTATTTTTTTGAGACGGAATTTCACTCATTTTCCAGGCTGAAGTGCAATGTCGCGATCTCAGCTCACCGCAAACTCTGCCTCCCGGGTTCAAGTGATTCTCCTGTCTCAGCCTCCCAAGTAGCTGGGATTACAGGCATGGGCCACCATGCCCAGATAATTTTGTATTATTAGTAGAGACAGGGTTTCTACATGGTTGGCCAGGCTGGTCTCAAAACTCCCAACCTCAGGTGATCCACCCACCTTGGTCTCCCAAAATGCTGGGATTACAGGCGTGAGCCACGGCACCTGGCCATCTTTTATATTCTTGAAATTAATTCAGTTCTCTATAATGTAAAACTGCGACTAAACATTGAAAAGCAATTATCATGACTATTGCTACAAAATGTACTTCTGATATTAATCAAATAAGTTTAAGAACTTTCTAGCATTACTGTGTGAACACACGAGCTTATGTCTGTTCATGTGTATTTGTGTGTGTTTCTATAGATTTAGAAGTACATAAACCAAAACTGCATCTTAATCATCTACATGAATTTTTAAGATTTAAAAAAATGATTACACCATGGAATACTATGCAGCCATAAAGGATGAGTTTGTGTCCTTTGTAGGGACATGGATGCAGCTGGAAACCATCATTCTCAGCAAACTATCGCAAGAACAGAAAACCAAACACTGTATGTTCTCACTCATAGGTGGGAACTGAACAATGAGATCACCTGGACTCAGGAAGGGGAACATCACACACCGGGGCCTATTATGGGGAAGGGGGATGGGGGAGGGATTGCATTGGGAGTTATACCTGATATAAATGATGAGTTGATGGGTGCTGACGAGTTGATGGGTGCAGCACACCAACATGGCACAAGTATACATATGTAACAAACCTGCACATTATGCACATGTACCCTAGAACTTACGAAGTATAATAATAAAAAAAGAAAAGGAAAAAAAAATCCCCCCCCCAAAAAAAAAAATTCAGAAGCTTCAATGTTTGCATATACACGAGCTAGATTTGGTATGATCATGCAAATCAAAAGCATTTTATCTTTTTCATGTATTCAGCAGAATATCTTTAGTACTTCAGTTTTTAGTGCAAAAGTTCGTTTGTTTATTTAGAAAATGTTCAATTGTGTTGTTGCAAGTCACTCTTCCAGGTTGCAGGCAGCCCTTCATAAATAGAAAGATTCTGTTCCTTTCAACAAGGGACTTCTTATTTCCTCTGTAACTTTCTCCAATCCCCTTTTCCCCCAGAATGATTTACTAAAAATTTGGCAATGAAAACCAGTACCAATGGGAGTTTACTTAAATACATTTTTCACAGAAGCTATTTTTACGTCTGTTGAAATATAATAAGATCAGTCAGTTCTAATCATTTGTGAATTTTCACCAAATGTTTTCGCTATATGTAGTTGACAATACTGAATCAAAATTAGTATTATTTTACTTTTAGGTAGAAACATTTGTTGAAATCTGAATTCATTTTTTTCATGTTATATGTACTTTTTTGTCTAAGTTTTATTCTAAGATTGATGATTAAAATTAATATTTTAATTAAGATATCACATGTACATAATGTGATAATAAAATTAAAGAACTTTAAGCAGAATGCAATAGCAGATGGAGGAGAAAGGGCTTTATTCTTATACATAAAATTAAATTTTGAAAATAGTTATAATTTTAAGCTATTTTATCTTAGTAAAATATAATTTTATCTATTTCTGTGGTATTACATAGAGCACTTCATACAACATTGTAATATATTTAGCATGAGAACATAATTATTAGCATGGGAACAAGTGTGAGTTTTATTATAGATTTTAATTCACTGCAAATGATCTCTTTAATGCCCAGTGACCCAGTTACTCATTTGTTTTAAATGAGCATTTCCCCTAGGTATCATTCAGAATTAGCAAGACCCATGAAATGTAAAATACGATTTATATTTCATAAAGACTCTTTGATTACCACTTCACCATCAGTTAACACCAACTGGATCTTGCAGTTCTTGAAATACTGATGATGATGATGGGAGCAACTTTTGTGGTTTAGAGTGAGTGATGGGATTATTTAGCATCAATAATATCACTCCTTTTGTTCTTACAACGAAAACTAAACATTTTTATAAAGAGTTATTTATAGATACAATGTTAGTTTTCAAACTAATATATGTACAAAAACACATTTGTATAGAATAAGATTTGCACGTATGTCAGGCCAGGTGCCTCACGCCTGTAATCCCAGCACTTTGGGAGGCTGAGCGAATCACTTCAGGGTGAGGAGTTTGAGACCAGCCTGGCCAACATGGCAAAACCCATCTCTACTAAAAATATAAAAATGAGCCGAGCATGGTAGCACACACCTGTAATCCCAACTACTCAAGAGGCTGAGGCAAGAGAATCGCTTGAATGAGGGACGTGGCAGTGAGCCAAGATCGCACCACTGCACTCTAGCCTGGGCAACAGACAGAAACTGTCTCAAAAAAAAAAAAAAAAGATAAAAAAAAAGATAAAAATAAGGTAGCATGTATATAAGAACATTTAAATACTGATATATTCCTTCTCCCAGTTAAACAGGACATTACATTCTGCCCTTTGAGATGAGTATAACAGAAGACGGTCCTTGCAATATGGAGAAAGATTTGTCACTGCACGTTAAAATGTCAACACTGAGTTTTCTTGTAATGATATCCCAGTACATGGTTAGAAAAATTATCACGAAACAAGTTTGGATCATTCCATGTGTTAAAAAATACCACTTTCTGCTCACGCCTGTAGTCCCAGCACTTTGGGAGGCTGAGGCCGGTGGATCACCTGAGGTCAGGATTTCTTTGTATATGAAGAGTCACTTGTCTTCTGGCTTAGAATACTCTTTTTGTCTTTCAAAAGTTTGTTAGAAGATGTCTTGATGTGAGAATATTTTAGTTTATCATACTTGGAGCTACTGAGCTCCTTGGATCTTTATATTAATAATTTTCAATAAATTTGAAAATTTGGGGTCATTATTTATTTAAATATTCTTTCGGTCACTTCTATCACTCTTCATCTGGGACTCTCACAATGCACATATTGCTCTGCTTTATGGTTTCCCACAAGTCAATCAAATTTTGTTCACTTATCCTCCATCTTTTTTCTTTCTATTCCTCAGACTCAAGAATTTTCATCGTCCTCTCTTCTAGTTTGCTGATTCTTTATTCTGCCTACTCAAGCCTGCTTTTAAAACCTTCCAATTTTTTTATTCCAGTTACTGTACTTTTTAGCTTCAAAATATTTTTGTATTTTTAGGATTCTATCATTTTATTTTTTCATTTTGTTTATACATGTTTTCTTGATTTTTCCCATGTCTTCCTTTAGTTCTCTAAGCATCTTTAAGACCATCGTTTTAAAATCTTTGTCTAGTGAATCTGCTCTCAAAACATTTTCAAGAACAGTTTCTGTTCATTTTATTTGTGCTTTTGAACAGGCCATATATTTCTGTTTCTTTGTATCCCTTGAGATTTTTCTTGAACATTGAACGTTTGAATGTAACAATATGAAACTCTGGAAATTGATTCCCCTGATTCCTCACGGTTTACTGATTCTGTTTTTATTATTATTATTTATTCTTGTATCTTTTTAGTGGATTAGTCAGAGGTGTAACCTTAAAATGTTTTCTGAAGTCACTTCTCAACCTGTGACTTCTCTAGCCTTTACTACCTGGCTTCTAAAAGTCAAAAAAAAAAAAAAAAAAAAAGGGCGGGGGGGGAGAGAAAAGGAAGAGCCATGGGGCACTGGCCCTTTTAATTTCATAAAGCTCATTTCAGCCAGTAGGGAGGAGCTTTCAACAATGGGGGGCTAATGTTTCTACCAAAAAATAAAATAATACCAATTTTGATCCAGCTCTGTCAACTACATAGGTTTGAGTGAAAATATTTCGAATATAGTGAAAACATTTGGTGAAAATTCACAAATGTATAGAACTGACTTATCTTTTTATATTTCAATAGCAGTAAAAATACCTTCAATGAAAAATAGTATCTTTAGGTAATCTCCCATTGGTACTGGTTTTCATTGCCAAATTTTGAATGAATCATTCCTGGGAGGAGGGCATTGGGCAAAGTTACAGAAGAAATTAAAAATCCCTTGTTGAAAGGAATAGAATCTTTCTATTAATGACGGGTTGCCTGCAACCTGAAGAGTGACTTGCAACAACACAATTGAACATTCTCTAAATAAACCAATTTTTCCACTCCAAACTGAAGTACTAAAGATACTTTCTCCTAAACACATGAAAAATAAAATCCTTTTGATTTGCGTGATCATACCAAATCTACCTCCTGCATATGCAAACATCCAAACTTCTGAACCATTTTTAAAAATCATGTAGATGATTAAGATGCAGTTTTGGTCTATGTAATTCTAAGTCTCCAGAAACATACATACACATACACATAAACACACACATAAGCTCTTATGTTCACAGAGAAACTGATGCTAGAAATTAATTTTTAAACCTATTTCATTAATATCAGTATATTTTACAGTAAGTCATCAAAATTATTCCTCAATGTTTACCCATGGCTTTATAGAGAGCTCTATAAGTTAATTTCAAAAATAAAAAAGATAAATTATACTAGGTAGCCCTTCATAAAAATTAAAATGTGTCCATTAAAATGTTTTTTAAGACTTTTCTAAATTACATATTGCAGACTTTCCAAAGAACTTTCAAAATATATTCAGAAATTAAAATACTTACATTTACTGTTAGATTTTGACAATTACTTGTCCTTGATATATAAAAAACCTTTTATTATACCCAAATGATTTTAGCCACCAAAGACACACTGGATTTTTTTTAAGTCACAGACAGCTTTAACCTTGCAAGTACATTATTCCAAAATGTGTGAGTTAAATGCGAAAAGGCCAAATCTGCTGTAATGAAAGCCATTCTTTGGATGTCTTTACAGCTGAAGCAGCCAAAAGTCTATACTGAATGACAGAAGAATGAAGGATTCAGATACATATTTTTCCTCTCTCTTATCTAGCATAAAACTGGGATTTATTCAATGAGTTATTCTGTTGTTTCACAAAATTGCATATTTCAAACCAGACAAGTAGATTCTGATACAGCTCTAAACATTGTAACACAAACTGAAAATTTTAATATTTAACATGATAGTATTAAAAAGCAAAAGAATTATATTTCAATGAGCCTAATGAAGATGTATAGTTTTTTTGCTTTTTTATTCCATGTATCTTTCAATGTCTAAATATTATCACCTTCTGTAAGTGGTATGATTTCCATTTCATGATAAAAGAACTGCAGGATTTCTGCCAGAATACAATTAAAGCATTTCTGCCAGAATACAATAAGAAACTGTAAACATAATTTTTTATATAATGGGAGCAAACATTATTAAATATAAAAAGGGTTTTAACAAATGTCCCTTCTCTTGTCAGTTAAACAACTGACATATCCATGCATGATTCTTTTTAATTCCAGTGATTGTTATTGAAAGACAAAAAAATGCACATTATTCAAAAATACTACTGATTAAATTTTCATTGTCAGTTTACAATAAAGCTAATATTTTAACTTGTTTTATGTCTTTCCTGATTGGATTTTATTTATAAGACAAATTTGTGCTAATAAGTTATTGGAGATGAAACCAAATTTCTATCCAAATCTTTCATAATCTTATAATGAGGGTCTTACAGCTAGAGAATAATCAAATTAAGGAATTACATGACAAGTTCCCTAGAGGTGATATATGCATAAGCAGCATTATATTAGTTTAAATTTTACAGTGTTGAATGTATGTTATTCAACATATTTTGTTGAATTATGTCACGGGTATTTTTTTAAAATTCAGACAGTGTCTCTCTGTGTCGCCCAGGCTGGAGTGCGGTGGTGTCATCATAGCTCACCATCACCTCACACTCTTGAACTCAAGATACCCTCCCACTTCAGCCTCCTGAGTAGCTGGGACTACAGGTGTGCACCACCATACCCAGCTGTGTGTGTGCATGTGTTTTGTTTTGTTTTGTTTTGTTTTTGGTAGAGACAGCATCTCATCATGTTACCCTGGCTAATCTTTGCTCCTGGCCACAAGCAAGTTTTCTACTCTGGCCTTCCAAAGTGTTGGATAATATTATAGGTGTGAGCCTCTGTGCTGGCCTAAGGGTTAATTTCATGTGTCAACTTGACTGGGTTAAGGAATGCCCAGGTAGCTGGGGAAACACCCTTTCTGGGAGTGTCTGTGAGGATGTTTCTGTATTAGCATTTGAACCTGTAGTAAACAACCAGGAGCAAAAAAGGTCCACTCTCACCACTGTTGGTGGACATCATCCAATTCATTAGGGACTGCCCCAATAGAACAAAAAGCAGAGGACGGGTTCTCCAGCTCACAGACAGAACACTGGACTTGTGGGCCTCCACAGTAATAAATGTGAGCTGATTCCCATCACGCATCTCTCCTTATATATTTCTGTGTGTCCTATTGATTCTATTTCTCTGGAGAGCCCTAATTATATATATGTGTGTGTGTGTGTGTGTGTGTGTGTATACAGTTTATTAAAATAATAAAGTTTAAAATAACTACTTATTAATTTAAGTGAGCTAATAATTTTTAAAAGCCCACAAAGATGCCGATTATCTCTAACCCTTGAGAGAACATCCACTTATCTATGGCCAATGGTCAATCAGAGTTTAATAAGATAGTATGTCTCATTTATTTAGCATTTTCTATGTTTCAAACCCTGCCCAAGTCCCATTATGCATGCTAATACCCTGATTCTTACAACTTGGTGAGAGAGTTATTAATATTCATACTTTCAGATGAGAGGATGAAGTTAGACAAGTTCAGTTAGCTGCTGGAGTCTTGTACAGTTAAATGATGAAATAACTAAAATCCAGTACCGTGACTTCTACATACATACTTTTTGCTTTGTGCTTCATTATCTTGGAAAATCAGTTCCCACACTTCTCTACGCACTTATAGAAAGAGGTAGACGTTCATAGGCTCTAAACTGAAGTACTACATTCCCAGTATTGTACTTTCCAAAAGGTACACAAGCAGGCAGTAACCATTCTTACTATCCACACTGTATAGCCATTTTATCCCTGTTGGGAAATGTCCGAGGAAATCCTACTGATTGCAAATATTTTTAATCTAAGTTATGACTTAGGTAAACTTTACTTATTCTACTTCCCTTAATATTTCCTTCTTTTCAAATTTGCCCTTTTTAAATTTTTCATTTTTGGTGAACAATTTACAATAATAAATTAGGAATATCAATATTTAACTCTATAAAATGTCTGTTTATAAAATTATTCATATGAATTTTCACTGGCCTTTTATATTAATAAGGAGAAGGCTACTGGCAAGAAACAAAGCAAAACAAAATGCACACAAAAAAAATCCTTTACAACTTTGGGATACTGAAGCATTCTGGTTTTAAGCATTTGATCTTATGAACTTGTTAATGAATGTTAATATTCTTCACTGAAATTTGCTACCTATATTTTTATGCTTCTTAGCAAGTTGAGTTTACCGACCAATGATGTATATTACCCTATTATTATTCTAAATTGAGTAATAGGTAGTAGAAAGGCCACAATTATCTTATTTTCTTAGATACTTCCTCAAAGTAGTTTCGTATTATTTTATTCTCCTTCAGTATTTTATTATTTAATATATATGTCTAAAACAATATGTACAACAGGCCAATAAAAGGGTCTGTTTAGCTAAGTTTACTCTAGTTGAATTACCATGAAAATCTTAGGTCTAAAGTTCTAAACATTATAAACAATAATTTTTTTGAAGAGCTCTGATTTTCCCAAAAACGCAATACTCCTGACTATCTTAAGTTTACACATGTAAAAGAGAAAGAAATATATATGAAAATATCATAACTCTTCTTTAGCTATTAGAATTTTTCAACTGAGGTTTTAAATCACCAATTTGGTATCACTCCTTTGCAGTCTTTAGCTCTCAATATATAGTTGACACTTTCAATTTCTGGGGATTTCTGACTTTAAGGTACTCATTAAAGGATGTTTAAGAAATGAAGCAGGGGATGAAATGACTTTTATTTTAAAAGTAAGTGCAAAAAAATTATGAAGATGGAGCCTGAAGAATATGAAAGGCAGACAGTACCAAATGCTGGTGATGCTGGTAGGAATGCAAATGTTACACCACTCTGGAAGACAGTTCGTCAGCTTTTCACAGAACTAAGCAAAACTCTTATCTCATAATCTAGCAATCATGCTCCTTGGTATTTACCCAAAGAAGGTGACAGCACGTCCACCCAAAAACCTGCACAAGAATGTTTATAGCAACTTAATTAAAAATTGCCAAACTTGGGAGTAACCAAGGTATCCTTAATTAGGTAAATGGATAAACTGTAATATATCCAAATAATGAAATAGTATTCAGCATTAACAAGTAATGACCTATCAAGTCATAAATCAGTTTCAACTGAAATTCATGACCCCAAAGCTCATGTCTTTATATTTCCCAGAAAAAAATAATATTCCCTGCTCCATTCACTCTCATCCTTTCCCAGAGTCACAGTTCATGTTTATTTTTTCTGCTTACATTTTTACTTTGTTGATTACTTTATTTTCTATTTCACTTGTAAAAAAATAATAATTTGACAAGAACTTCAAAATCTCCAGTCGCTACAGCTGCTCACCTTCATATATCCATACCTACATTCTGTTACATCTCATTTCCATATGGGCGAACTGTATTTGCTTCTAAATAATGTCCACTCCTCTTACTGTGACTAAGTCTTGCCCACTTGTTTTATTAGTCAGGATTCTCTAGAAGAACAGGACTAATAGGATAAATAAATATATAAATATATATTATATATATATTGTATTATATACATATATATATTGTGTGTGTGTATCTATATATATGAGTTTTAAAGAGTATTGACTCACACAATCACAAAATGAAGTTCCAAGATAGGTCATCTGCAAGAGCCAGTCCAAGTCCCAAAACCTCAAAAGTAGGGAAGCCAACAGGGCAGCCTTCAGTCTGTGGCCCAAGACCCAAGAGCCCCTGGCAAACCACTGAGGAAGGTTCAAGAGTCCAAACGCTGAAGAACTTGGAGTTTGATGTTGGAGGGCAGGAAGCATCCAGCATGGGAGAAGGATGGAGGCCAGAAGACTTAGCCAGTCTAGCCCTTCCATGTTCCTCTGCCTGCTTTTATCCTAGCTGTGCTGGCAGCTGATTAGAGGGTGCCCACGCAGACTGACGGTGGGTCTGCATCTCCCAGTTCACTGACTCAACTGTTAACCTCCCTTCGTGACACCCTCACAGCCACATCCAGGAATGATACTTTGCATCCTTCAACCTAATCAAGGTGACACTCAGTATTAACCATCACACCTGTTATCTACTCATGCCTATCATTCCAACAATACTCTTGTTCTGCATCTGAAATTGTGTAATTCCTCTACCAAGTTCTTCACATAAAAAAACAAAAAATAAAGTTATGTCATTTAATGTGAAAAAAAAAAAAACAACTTTCTTCATCCAGTTGGCCTCCATCTAGAACCCGATTAGCAGTTTATGTCTAATCTTTGTGTTCAATTACTCTACTCCCATTCGCTCTTGAACCTATTTCATTCAGGCGTATTTTCTTCTACTTCTACATTGGAACAGTTATCAAGGTGACGAATACAATAACTACTTATACAGTGGTCATATATTTATATATAAACAAAGAATACAGTTCTAAGTGTAAGGTATCCTACTATATTATACTTAGCAACAGTGTCTTCAATCTACTCCTTTGACATCATGATCACTGTTCCTTGAAATATTTTTTTCTTCAGACACCATATTCTCTTAGTTTTTCTACAGCCTCCCTAGATAATTCTTGTCCTCCTTATCGTCCTTACCTCCTCCCAAAATTTGAAGTTTCCCAGATTTCTCTACTATTTGAATTACCCTTTGCTACACACCAACATTTCTTAAATCCAGTTTCATGATTTAGGCATGCTTATAACTGCCACACAATTCTTCATATTCAATTTGGATAGTTACTCAATGTTTGTGTTGAATCATTCTCATCATCCTGACTTAAATAACAGGGCTTGGGGCTTGAAATTTTTACCTTTAAAGAAAGTTACACTTATTTCATATAATACACAGAAATAAATGTCCTGAATATTAAAAACATTATAAAGAACATATTATTTATGACATAATTATATTCCTCTACATTTATATCAAAACTGTTAAAGTTTCAAAGTTCACGTATGTCTTTAATATTTACAATGAATTCCGATGATGCAAGTTTAGCTCTCACCTTCTTGTTCTTTTAGAATTGTTCTTTGATATTTATCAGGATACACGATTATCCAACTAAAAACTAGGTTTCCTATCAGTCCTTCTGTCATCTTAGTTTAGGATTTTTCCCAGAATTTTTCACGTTTAACTACCTTATTAATGGCTGCATTAAGGTAGGCCCTGAAGGTTTCTGTGCTTCCAGATTCTCCCCCGATTTCCTCTCACAGTACATAAGATATCTGTGTGGGCACAGCAAGAAGGGTTCTCACTGTGACAGAAGCTTGTATGTGAATGATGTCCAGTAATATAACCAGTCTCTCTATTCTTAAAGCTCTCTGGATGCACACAACGCAGCCAACAGTTTCCTTTTCTATGGCAGTAGGCATATGAATATAAGCTATTTTTAAAACTATTTTATAATTTTCTTTAGAACAATTTTTTAGATCTACCGATACAGTAAGAATAAATTGCTGATAATAAATATTTCAAAAAGTATATAAGTATGTTTAGCACTCCCCTTCTCCCCTCAAAGTTGCTCGGGTTTGGACAATAAATTCTATAGCCACACTACTATTTAGTCACCATTTTAAAGATCAAACTTGCCTACACTTCCTCGCCCCTTTCAAGTTGCCTGGAAAATAACACCGTTGCAGTTCCCATGGAACCAGGAATAGATGTTGAGCATGCATGGGAGTAAGAGCCACTAAAGATGGGTTTCTAGGAGAAGACATGGAGCAGAGACTCCCACCAGCCCTGGATCCCTCAACTGCACACTGTTACTCAAGAGAGAAATAAAGTGCTTCCTCTTAAGACATTGTATTTTGATGTCTTGTTGCTACAGGAATTTAGTCTGTTTCCAAAGTAGTATATTCCCTAAATAACAAACATTGAACCTTATTTGTATGGCTCCACATTTAGGGAGCAATAAGAAAATCTTACTGAAACCTGGCCAGCCATGACTAAGAACCATTTTTCCTTCTCAAACTAGGGCCAGAATGCAAAGGATTCTGGATAAAAGAGCTCTTGGCTGCTATCAGAACCAAAAAAGAGTAACTAAGAGCAACTTCCGGTGAAGGGCACACTGAGAAAGGAAATCACACATCAATGCAAATCCTCCTGCAGGCTCCCTCACGCTGCTAGGCAGAGTCTGGAGACCTGAACAGGATAGTGGCTGCCGAAAGCCATCTGCTCTCATCTCTGAGGGTGTGGCCAGGCAGGACCTGCAATAGAAGGGGCAGCCCAGAGATGCCACAGTGCCTCCACAGAGGACCGGGAGCGAGCCACAAGCCTGCCTCACAGTCCAGCTGCCACAGCCCTGAGGGATCCTAAGTGGACCCAGAGCCCACTCACACCCTCTCCTCAGCTGGTGACAGAGCCAGAGCCCCGCCTTCCCAATCGAGGCAAGAATGGAGGGTGGAACAGCTGTGATCGATACTTGCACCAAGGCCATGCACACTCACCACTCTCAACCCACAATCCAGTGTTTTCTAAAACAAGGGACAGTCCAATCAGGAGAGGCCCAGCCTGCTCAATCTGGTCTTGCATTATATAGATGGGGAAACTGAGGCCCAGGAGGTTGAGTGCCAAGGGGACCTACTTAGGCCACAGGAAGGCAGCACTCACAACCAGTCAGCCCTGAGCTAGGTCTGGCCGCCCCCACAGTCAAGAGCCCCAGGCTTGGACGCCCACCCTGGAGTGACCAGTACCTTTGAATGCCTCCAGCAGGTGCTTTTCCATATACCAGCAGGCAGTTTTGAAGTTGGAAAACTGAGTCAGGCTGCCCAGTTTCAACATTCTTTACACTTCATATGCTCTGGAAGCCACCAAATAGCCGTTTTCAGTGCACTGACCATCAAGCAGGTGATGCTGGGGGTGGATCCAGGTCCCAGGCACGCCAGCTCAGGCTTCCCCACAGGGCCCTGCATAGCTGAGGTGGACAAGGTGACAATTGCCCCTGGGTGGCTGCAGGCCTTGGGGCCCATGAGAGTTCTGTCAGTGCCTGAGAAGAGAAAGGAGCAGCCTTTTAAGCAACCCCAACCCCACCAAAGGCAACTATGACCGTCCAGCAGCCAGATGACTCGAAGAGCCGGCCTGTATGACCCCAGAGCCCACCTCCTCCTCCTCTCCACACCACGAAGAGGCCCATCAAGGCTGACGGTCATGTCCAGGTCACCCACAGGCAGGGTGAGCCAGTGCTCAGCCCGAGGTGTCTGGCACCGACCCAGCTAGAGGGAGGACCCTACCCCACGGAGCCTGAGGGCAGACAGCACACGAGGCACTACCTCCTCTGCATCTCCACGTTCAGGCTGTGGAGAAAATGTCCTGTGAGGGCCAGGCAGTCCTCAGGGGTGAGTGTGACATAGATCCAGCCTGGGAGAGAGACAGGAGTGGCTGGCACCTCACCTGGCTCCCATGAAGGGGCTTCTCATGGCTCCAGATCAGGGAGCAGCAGAGACCAGCACAGGCCTTTCCAGGCCCAGCTCAGGCTCCAGCTCCTGCCCGCCTGTGCCTTGGTGCCCTGTCCACCTCTGCAGCTTCACCAGCAGCCTGGGGCCTCCCTGGCAGAAGCTCTGTGGCCCTAGCCCCACCCCGGGCTCCATGGAAGGGAGTCAGTGAGAGACTGTGTCTGAAGCAGCACAGACTAGTCAGTCCAGCCCTGCACCACACAGACAGGGAAACCGAGGCCCAGAGCTGAGGGGACTCGCTCAGGCCACATGAGGGCAGTACTCAGACAGAGAGAGGAAGCTCCAGCCTATGTCCAGCTCCCCCGGCCTCCCAACCACACTCAGGGCCAGGAGAGAAGGCCGGGGCAACTACATCACCACCAGAGTTGGGACTGGATCCCAGGTTATCCTTGGAGACAGCTTGGGCCAGACCCTGGGAAATCCACAGCTCTTTCCTAAATAGCTGTGACTGTGAGGAAACTGATGGAAGGAGGAGGGACTCATAGATTACAGAAGATTCTGAAGCTTATAAATCATTAAAGGGTGAGGGTCTCAGATTGATACTTACTTAAAATGAAAAAAAAAACCCTATAAAACAATGTGAAAATCTGAACACCAATTGGCTATTTGATGATACTAGGGAATTGCTGTTAATTGTTCATTTTTTCGAGATGTGGGAACAGTATTGTAGTTATGTTATTTTAGAAGGAAAGGAAGTCCTTCAGAAATAGTGGTATATTTAATGAAACAGAGTATATGGGATTTGTTCTAACATCATCTAGGGGCACAAAGTGGCTCACAACGGGCTTTCTCCTTCAGCAGAGACTCAAAATGTACCCCAATATTGACTTAATGAGCAGCTTGCACCCTCTTCCCTCACTGGCTCTGATGTCGTGGCTGCTGTTCCCACACAAGGCTCTCTGAGCTGGGTCTCCAGCCATGGGCTCAGTCACAGTGAGCCCAGCCAGGCTGTGAAGGGGCCTGACTGGCTGTGCAGCTCCAAGGTGTCCTCAGTGGTGATGAGTGCCCATGCTGAGCAGACAGCACAAGCCCCACTGCTGGCCCCTCTGCAGGGACTGGGCTGGGATGGCATTAAGGTCTGGACAAGGGAGCAGGCATGCCAGGGATGCCAAGAGATCCCACGGTGGGGACACGGCCTGAGAGGCCAGTAACCTTGATGAGGGCCTGCAAGCCCTAGGACACAGTCCCCAAAGCTGCCAGCACTCACCTGAGGGAATGAAGAGTGTCTGGCCCCACTTGATGATGCACTTGTAGCATTTGTCGACCTGGTGGGCAAAGAACATCTCGCTGTGGTTGTGAGTGCAGACCTCCAGCACTCCTACAGATATTGGCTGAGGCTGGCCTGATGAGACAGAAGGTTCTCTCCCCCTGCCAAGAGAGCCTGTTGGCAGAGCTGCCCATGCCAGTACAAAGGGTGGGGGTGCAAGTGATAGCTCCTAATGTGAAAAGTACCCTGTTCAGGTCCACGACTCCTGTCTGTACCACTGAGGACACAGGGGCTTGGCAATTCAGAAGTGTGTGTGTTAGGAAGATTCTGGGTATCTGGGCCCCCAGCACAGTCAAGGGCTAAAGCCCATAATCCCACATTACATTGTTTTGAGGCACTACAAATGGCGTGGATGCCTAGGTTGCAAATAAAGCTGCAACTGGCTGTCAAAAGAATTCCAGGTAGCTCCACTCTTGAGAGCCACTTGGATCCCAGGCTGGGTCAAATGATGCCACTGTGTTCCAGGTGGTCTTATGCCTGGCCCCGGGAGGGGTTCTGCACTGGGAACAGAGAGACCCCTGTCCTACGGCAGTGGAGCCAAGGCAGGTTCTGAGGGTGCCCCAGTGACTTCCTTAAGGCCTCCCAGAGGTGGGATCAGCACACCCACCCGCCCCCAGCTACAGCCCCAGCCGGTCTGGAGAAGCTCAGTGAGCAGCTAGGGGAGCCCGCAGCTTAAGGTTTCCTTTGTTTCTTTTGCTATTTTTCATTTTTCTTCTGGCTTTTCTGGCTTCCCTCTCTCAGCCTCGACAGTGAGGCTCCTAGCCATCCCCGTCTGCTCAGATGCCCCCATCCTGCCTGCTGGCTCCTGTGCGGGGCCCTGGTTATGACTGGCCCCTCTTCCAGGATGTCTTGACAACACCCCCCTTTCTCCTCTAAGTGCACAGTCACCCAGCGGCTTCATCCGATTGTTATTGAGCCTGAATCCCATTAGAAAAAGGAGACATTCGTGTGCTTATCTGATCCCACATGCACCCCTGCCCCTCCATCCAGGGATGTCTCCATGGCCTCCTGTCCCAGGGATGGATGGTCCGAGGGCCCTCTGGGGAGTGGCATCTTGGCCACAGTCAGGGCTCGTGGGACTGCAGACAATCTTGCAGATGGGTCATGGCCACAGCACAGCTGAGGTGTCCCAAGGGGCGTGGCTTACTTTGAACACGCGGTATCAGGCAGAGGTGCCCCGAGTCGATGTGAAAGTTGGGGTAGCTTTCCTTCATGCAGATCAGGTAGTACTGGGTCACTTTGGGCTTGGCCAGCAATATATCGTCTAGCCAGTAGTTTTCTACCCAGGGCAGTTTCTTCATGATGTCAGGTGGCTCCACGAAGCTGGGCATCCTGCGGGTGGGAGAGGAAGGTGGAGAGGGAACCTGAGACTCCCTTTCTGATGTCCCCTGGAGTGGGAAACATGCTCTGTGAGGCGCGTCCCACACTCTCACCACCTGCAGGCCACGCATCACAGCTCTCATTTCACAGAGGAGCAAACAGGATTACAGAGGGCGGAATGAGCCCAGGCGCTGGCTGTGGCCCTGGCAGAAGACTGGGTCTGACACTGGCCTCCACCCCCAGAAGACAATGAGAAGGCCCCAAAACCATCCACCCCTGAGGAGGAGCCTCCTTTCCTGCAAACTGGAAAGTGAGTCCGGATTGGCCACGTGCATGTGACTGTGGCAAGCAGGGCTGGAGCATAGATATCATTTCTCACACTCAGTCCAGGCACCTCTGGTGTCACCTGGATAACAGCCACTGCTCCTCAGAGCTGACAACAGGGCACCTGCGACCCCTGGCCATGTCAAGTCACAGTCAAATCCAGCCGACTCATATTCAGGGAAGATAGGGAAATGCAAAGCCTTCGATTCAATGAACTATAAACTGTCCTGGATAAAATGCACTACATTTCATCAAAAACATCAAACTAGGCCAGGCACGGTGACTCACACCCGTAATATCAGCACTTTGGGAGGCCGCAGTGGACAGATCACAACGTCAGGAGTTCGAGACCAGCCTGGCCAACATGGTGAAACCCTATCTCCACTAAAAATACAAAAACTAGTTGGGCATGGTGGCGTGCCTGTAATCCCAGCTACTCGGGAGGCTGAGGCAGGAGAATCGCTTGAATCCAGGAGGCAGAGGTTGCAGTGAGCTGAGATCACTCCATCGCCCTCCAGCCTGGGTGACAAAGTGAGCCTCCATTTCAAAAAAAAAAAAAAAAAAGTCAAGCTCAACAGCACCTGTGCAGTGACATTTCAGCTACCACCAAGAACCAGACCTGGAAATTCTTGCTGTCTCCAGGAAGACAGGGTCTGTCATGTCTCTGTCATTCCATCTGAAAGTGCTGTTGTCTCTACTCGAAGGCCACACCAACCCGGACAAGACTGTCACAAATCACAAGCAGAGTCCCACCGCCCCAATCCCACCAGCCTCAGTCACAGACCTCACCTTTCTCACTTTTACATCTCCAGCAGGTTCCAAACCAGCACCCTTCTCCATCCTCCAGGAGTCCTCATTGCCCCCATCCATGCCCGCTGCCAACTTCTGAACACTCAGCAGTCTGGGCACATTGCTGCCCAAAGGACAGGGTTCCCTGCCACAAGGGCCCTCACAACCCACCTCCAGCTGGGTCTTTCAAACACCACACACGATGGGGGCCAGGCTGTCCCTGCCTCCCACCACACCCTCAAATGTCCTTCTTTCCTTTGCTTGGCCTGCTTAGGTGCAGGCCACACCTTTCTCTGAGTTGGTGGGGGGTGGTCCTAAAGCCCCCATGGACACGCAAGGCCACCATGAGCAAGAGTCCAGATGTGACATGTGTCTGACCAGCAGTGGGCACATCACCTTAGACCTGCCACACAGCAGGCATCTGTCTGTCTGGTCTGGGGGTACACTGGTCACTGTGGGCCCCCGTGAGGCAGCAGGCCCCAAGAGCTATCCCCAGACAGCCCATGGGGTCAGGCCTGACCTTACCTACTTGGCCAACATCCTAGGGGACAGACTTAATGATGAAGCAGAGCCCACTCCATGGCCCTGACCCAAGCTCATGTGAAGGCTCTGATAGGTAAGCGACCAATAAAAGTTGCAAACAACCCCCTAATGGTCCACGGACTGCACCAGTGGACACAGGAGGCAAAGGGATGGCCCTGAAAGGCCCAACGGAAAACCACAGGCCAAAGTACCCTCTCTCTCTCTAGCTTCATCATCCTGACCTCTCTCTGTGAGAACCCCCTTACCCAGGCAGGGAAGGAAATTAAGTTGATGGAGACATGACTCAGTTATGTTGTTTGCTACCAAAGCAATACATACTGCTTTCCCTGATACCATAACCCACTCCATTTCCCTTTTTGCCTTTGCTGTTAGGAAGCTCAAGCCAAACTGAATGCTCATTACCTTTTTAAAAAAAAAAAAAAAATTAAAGATAGGTGCCCAGGCTGGTTGCAAACTCCTGGCCTCAAGTGATCCTCCTGCCTCAGCCTCCCAAAGTGCTGGGATTATAGGCATGAGCCACCATGCACAGCCATATTACCTTTTTGTGGCTCTTGGCACAGTGTTGTATTCTTTTTCTTGGTATGGTTTTAGATAATTCTTTTGTTTATTCCTACCTGCCCCTTTGCATGTGTTGTGTGCTTTCAGGAAGTAGGGATGATGGAAATGATGCAGACTGAAGCCATCCTTAGCCACCCATGCCTAACACTGAGTGAGTGTTCTGGATCTTTCCCAGGGGCCAGCTGGATGGCAGCAGATTTGATGGAGAGGGGGTGAGGGGTGGATCCAGGGCGGGCACCGACCACCCCCAGGCTCAGCAGCCTGGGGGAGAACCAGGTCAGAGCCACAAAGTACGGGGCCAGCAGCTCTGCCACCAGGAAGCCAGGCTGGTGTAGATCAGCCATGACAGAGGATGCCCCACCCAGTGACCGCAGGGCTGATGACAACTAGCGCCAGGAACTCAGGGGGACCGGGCCAACCAAAACACATCTGTGGGGAGTCCACCTTGCCTGGAAGGCAGGGAAGCAGGTCACAACAGCGACCCCTACAGGATCTCGTGTGTGAGTGTAGGTGTTTCTACGGGTGTGTGCAGGTGTTGGTAACTGTGCCAGGGATGTGGATGTTAGGAGTGTGAGTGTGCCAGTGAGTCAGTGTCTCAGTCTTTCAAGAATGTGTCATAAGCGTGTCATGAGTTCCTTTGTGTTTGTGTCAGTGCGTATCAGGAAGGTGTCCACGGTGTGTCCGTGAATGTCCATGAGTGAGTGTATCACAAGTCCATGTCACGCGAGCGTGTCGGTGTGTTGTGAACGTGTCATGAGCGTGTTGGTGTGTCCATGAGTGTTTGCACCCTGTGTTGCTGAATGCTGAGTGTCATGAGTGTGTCCATGTGTCTGATAGTGTGTCGTATCTATGAATGTGGCATGAGTACGTCCATGGGTGAGTGTTGGTGTGTTGTCAATGGGTCAGGAGTGTGTTGGTGTGTCCATGAGTGTGAGTTCACCACGCGTTGGTGTCTGTGAGTAGGTATGAGTGTGTCATGACTGCGAGTGTGACATCTATGAGTAAGTGTGTCCATGAGCGAATGTGAGGGTCCGTGTGTCATGAATGTGTCAACGTGTTCGAGTGTCCATTGAATCAGTGTGTCATGAGCATGTCCATGAGTTGGTGTCATGACTGTTGAGTGTGTCCATGAGTGTGAATGTTGTGTGTCCATAAGTGGGTGTGTCATTGATGTGTCTTTGAGTGTGTGATGAAGTGTGTGCATTCTGGAAAAAACTACACACCATTACCAATGGTTCTCTCTGAGGACTAGGATGGGATTGGCCAAGGTCAGAAGAGGCTTTGCCTTTTTGCTCCTTATTTTTGAATTGTTCACAATGTGTCACCTTCACACTTTGAAAGAGAAACAGCTGTGGGCCAACCTTAAAAAAAAGGAAGGAAAAAGGGAAAAAATTTAAAAGAGCGAGAGAAACAGGAAAAATCCATGTGTGCCATGTGCAGTATTCCAGACTGAGACCTTCGAACTGTGCTTCTCAGGCGACTGCCAAGGATGGCACAGCACCCCTGCCCCAACCCCAGCCCCAGGGTGGTGGCACTCACTGGGTATCAGAGAACTCTAGGTTAGTGGTGTTGAGGACCCGCTTGCAGCTGGTGCTGTAGTAACAGTCCACAAACTCCTTCAGCTTCATCTTGCAGTCCTTCTGCTTGGTGACATCTGTCACATCCACACTCTGCTCCAGCCGTGGGGAGGTGCTGGGAGGAGCTCGAGCACCCTGGGAAGTTGGCACAGCCTCCCTGAGGCCAGGATGTGCAGAGTGGACACATACCCTTGGCTGCCGTCACACACAGCAGAGTTGCCAGCGGCTGGATGCTAAGGCTCTGGGTGCCAACGTCCAGCTTCACCCACCTGCTTTTCCTCTGGCTCAGCAAAGTGTCCTGACCACTCTCCCTCTGACCTGGTGATAACTGCAAGGCAGCCAGGTGACAGGCCTCAGTGAGGGTGGCCAGATTAGCGAATGAAAACACAGGACACCTGGCCCACCTGAATTTCAGATGAACAACAAATACATTTCAGTGTATGTTCCAAGTAATTCATGAGACATACCTACTTTTTAAAAATTAAGCTATCAAATCCCCCACATTTGTACAGCACCAATTCATGACTCTGATAATTGGCAAACTGATAAAGGGAAAAGCCTTCTCTGTAGCTGACAAAGAAAAGTTCAGGATAGCCAGACGAGCTGAGAAGGCAAATTTCTTTATAAAAGACTCATGACTGAAAGAGGCAGAAGAAAGCACAGAATTGCCAGCAGCCCTTTACAGTAGTTCTCCATAGCTGCTCTGTCCACAAAGTGCAAGGCCATGGGGTTAGTGTGGACAGATGAGATGTGTGCCGTGGCCACTGGCCTTGTTGGCATCACTGCAAGAGTGCGGCCAGGCACGATAGGCCTCCCCACGGATGGAAGCACATGCACCCAGAGGGAGTCCTGCCAAAAACCTGAAGGCAAGTCAAGCAAGCCTCTAACCACGAGTTCATAGGAAACACCTGGGACAAAAGGATCTGCTCAATGACACCACTGGGGACGCTGGCAACAAAATCCTGGATGTCGGACATTCTGCAAGACCAACCATGGCCTCCTCTCCAACAAACCAATGAGATGGAAGGAAATGTCGCTGTCAGAAGAAAAGAGACTCCAGGGACATAAAAAGCAAATGCAATGTGGGGGCCTCATTTGGATTCCACTGCCAAACGTAGAGAGGCATTTTTGAGGCAACTGGGAAGAATTAAACTGAGTCTTACATGCCACCGAGGAATTACTGTTAATATTATCGAGTGTAATGGTGGAACTGTGAGCGATGTACTGGAATTTTTATGGGTGAAATGGTGTATGTAAAAAGATTTTTTTTTTTTGAGATGGACTCTTGTTCTGTCACCCAGGCTAGAGTGCAGTGGTGCAATCTTGGCTCACTGCAACCTCCACCTCCCGGGTTCAAGCAATTCTCCTGCCTCAGCCTCCCGAGGAGTCGGGACTATGGGTGCCACCACTACAACCGGCTAATTTCTTTATTTTGAGAAGGGGCAGGGTTTTGTCTTGCTGGCCAGACTAGTCTCGAACTCCTGGCCTCAAGAAATTCAGCCACCTCAGCCTCCTAAAGTGCTGGAATTAAAGGCATGAGCTACCATGCCTGGCCAGAATTTCTTTTAAAATACTACAAGAAAACAAACGTATGGAGGCAGAAAATCGGCTGAAGGCTGCTGGTTTTTGTTTCCAGTGCTAGCTGCATGAGGGTTTATTGTTTCTTTAATTTTGTGTGTGTTTAAAAAGTTTCATCACAAAAAAAAAATTAAGAGGAAAAAGACATAGAAGCAATACAAACTACGAACCATTGCCCTGCTTCTTCAGGGACAGCTGTGGAAGGAACAGGGCAAGGGGACAAACCAGGCCCTGTCTGCGTAATTAGATGACCACAGGCCTTGGTGGCAGAGCAGGAGCCACCTCTCAGAGCTGTGGGAGGGAGGAAATTAGCTCCTACATGGGAAGAACTTAGAAAAATGCCTGACACTGGGCACACCCTCACTTGTATTAGCTGTTATCCTGCGTGCACCATGCGGGGGCTGGGAAGGTGAGAAAGAACACTGGCCCAGTGAGTGTGAACATTACAGCTGCGGTACACAAGGCTGCCTGACCAGCATTGTGCAGCAAGCCCACCGGATGGCCACAGCCCCCTCTCTACTCAGGCAAACCTGCGGCAAAGCTGAGCACAGGCAAGACCAGGGGCTGGATCCTGGCTCAGGCCAGGGTCAGCCACAGAGCTATTGTCACAGCTCAAACCATGCCCAGTCTTCCCTCCTCCTCAATAAGAATCCCACAGAATCAGCCCCTCTGCATGGACCCCCAACACCCCCGCCCCAGGTACTGGGAGAAGCCTTTTCTAGCCCCTCTTCCTGAGATGCCTCATAGCTCCCACAGTGCTCGCTCTTCCTCCTCACCACAAGTCCAGGAGCCCAGTCTCGGTGGCCCCAGCGTGGCCACGTGGCTCGAGAGAACAGTCGTGGCCCCAGGCCCCTGCTGAAATTGAACTTGCTGGCCTCCTGGTGGGTGCTCGTATGTGCCCAGAGGCTTGTACAGGTGACCTCATTTCATCTCCAGCACACACCTACCCACCTCACGAGTGGTGCACAGAGGAAGAGAGTGAGTCTCAGCGTGGTGGGGCTAGTCATCTCGGAGCCCCAGCACCAATAAGCCAGTGTGCTTGTCTGCCCATCTCCTGTCCTTAGCATTTGCCTGTTCAGGGTTTTTCCTCCTGGTGCCAGCCATCCAGGCATCCCCCATGAGCACCTTGAGGCCCGGCAACCACATGGGCCTCCATGCTTGGCCATGTGTCCACTGGCCTATCACAGTCACTGCTAGGTGTGCTGGCCTTTCCCTGCACTGGCTTTCAAATGGCACCACCACCAGTGCTTCCTGCACCCACAAGTACCCACCTGAACCCAGCAGATGTGGAACTGCAAGGGGACATGAAATGGGCACTGTTGCTGGCGACAGCACTGGCTAGAACCCAGATGGAATCCAGACGAGGAAGAGGCTCTAGTGCCGTGGAGACAGGTCATGCTACAGATGAGGAAGGCCAGGTGCCTGGCCAGGCAGCCAGGATGGGGACGTGGGCCCGCAACACCAGGGCCTCCTGGGCATGGTGGTGTGATGTAGCACCCACAAAAATGCAATTCATAGCTGCTGGAATCAAAGGGCCTCCCAGACCAGCCCCACTTTGCAGCCAGAATATCGGGGAGGGCAAGGGACCTGCCAGGTCATATGTCATCTCAATGGGACACAGGGTCTAAGAGCACCAGGAACAGAGTACAGTGAGCCTGGAGCCTCCCCTGCTCACGGCACAGAAGGGACACAGCCAGGGCCAGGGAAACAGCATGCACAGTGACAAGTGCCCCAGCACTCCCAGCTCAAGCTCCAGAGCACTGTGAAGCAGATGGTACTTATCCACATATTTCTCAATGTCACTTACATAGAATGTAGGGGCCCAGCCAGCCAGGCCCAGCCCACCTTTCTTAGGGATGAGGATAGGTTCCGTGAAGCCATGCTTCTCCATGTGGCCCAGTGTGAGCTGACTGCCCGGCACACAGGCCACCACGTCTCCAGCACTGCAGAGAAACACAGGTCAGAGGCCACGTTGGGTCTGAGGCCTTCTGCACCAGAACAGGTGTGGACAGGGCCTACGGCGCTGGAGAGGCGAGTCTAGGTCTGGCCACCTATCTCCCACAGCCACAGGAGGCGGCCTGGCCGTCGTGCCACATCTGGGACTATAGGGCAGCCAAGGCAGATGCAGTGCTGACTCTGGAACCCCACTGTTTGGGGGAGTGGGGACATGGGCTCCCACACGTGTCAGATGGAAATGTCGAGAGGTGACAAGGGCCCGTCCTTCATAACTATCTATAACGACCTTCATAACCCACCTACTTCCTCGCACTGCCCAAGTCACACCACCTCCCGGGGCACCAGGTACGCACACGTTGGACTTTGTACATGTGCACATATCGATAGTGAATATGTTCCCATGCAACAATGCAGGCACACGCATGTACACATGTGCAAGGCTGGGGACACTGAGCAGGTGTCGCCCAAGTGACAGATGTTTGGAAGTCCCTGCTTCTTAAGAGCTGAGATGGGCAGGGGGCCAAGGCAGGCCCTAGAGGTGTGTGTGTTGAGATGTTCAGCCCAGAGATTAAAGGAGTTGGAGAAAAGATACTCCCAATGACAACCCAGACCCTCCTAACCCCCCAACAACCTTAAACCTCGGCGACTGTGAATACCATCACCCTCTGCTGGGCCTGCTGCTACCCAGGGAGGTGTGGATATCGAGGGAGTAAAGGGTTTCAGAGTTCACAAAGTGCCTTCTCTGCCTCAGAGGGCCTCGTGGAAATGGATGCAGTTGCGTGCACTCCATGGGGGAGCCAAGTGGGACCCAGGGAGGAAACTTCCAGAGCTGAGCTTTCTGCACCAAGGAGAGCTCCCTGCCTGCCCTTAGATCATCACCTGCGAGGAGCACCAAGTGTGGACAGGGCTCCAAGGAGGGGCTGCAATGAAGGCCCAGGACGGCATCGATTCAGACAGGAGCACAAGGCAGCCCTGCGGTCACGTGGCAGCAGTGACACTGCAGCTGGGAGAGGCCTCAGGGCTGGCTGAGGAGACCAAGGAAAAGGAGGCAGCCCACAGAGACAGGGGGCCATGGTGGGAAGCCCGCAGGGGCCCAGCACGGCCGGCAGCATGGGGGCATCCTCCCCGTCACCTGTCTGCATGGTCATTATTTCACCTTCCCCGTCACCTGTCTGCATGGTCATTATTTCACCTGTCTGCATGGTCATTATTTCATCAATCGCACTCCTGTCCGTGAACACTCACTGAGGCCAGGGGCCCCCCGGCTATACTTGTGTACCTCCTCTCTCATGGGACAGGGTCCTCACACGGATGAAGCAACTGAAGCCAGAGAAGTGGCGCCATGCCAAGGTCGCTAACGAAGGTACACAGAGGAGCAAGGAGGCTGACTGCCCCTCCTGCTGCATGGGCACAGGGAACCCTGTCCCAGAACCACATGGGGAGCATGACGACGGCGTCCCTGTGACAACATACCCACGGAGACGGCCGCTGAACAGTCACCTCAACCCCACAGGGCAGGACAGGAAGAGAAAAGTCAGTTCAATAAGATAAGTAATTGTGTCTAAGTCAGGAGTTGATATTCAGGGCTGCTTATAACCACTATGCGGCTTTCTCATCAGATGGGGACACCTTCCCGAGTTCCTGGCCAGGTACCCTGGGCCACCCTGTACCAAATCTGTGTCAGTTGGGTAAACCTGTGGGCCTGTGGCCCCTGCCCACAGGCCACAGCCAAAATCAGCTCAAGAGACAGGTTAGAAAAGCACAGGGAGGGACCCTGCAATCCTTACCACGGTGGCTTTCAAAAAGAGGGGGTGAAGTGTGAGGACCAGGCCTCAGGCACCGCTAACTCTGGGAACCCTGAGCAGTCCCCGTCCCCACCTGCAGGCCAGGGTGGCAGGACAAGTGGAGGCAGGCTCGAGTCCTCCAGAGGTTCCCAGCTCTGGCTTAGAGCTTCTCCAGGGACATGGAGCGGCCCTCTTGTCCCTAAGGTGCCTTTGTGTGCAAGGCATGGACAGAGTCAGTGCAAAGACCAACTGGGGCATCACAGGCTCTGGGCACAGTGCACATTCACTTCAAATCTGAACATGCACACTGGTGGAAGGTGCTCGAACCGTGTACCTCTGTCCCTGACAGAGCACACATCCCTCAATAATCACCGAAAATCTGCCTCACAGAATTTATATAGCACATTCAGCCCATAGACACGTGCATGCAGACACACGCTCATGCACACACATACGCACGCACACAGCTAGGGACTGAATATCTGTCCCATCAAAATTTATCTGACACCAAAGGTCACAGTTTTAGGAGATGGGGTGTTTGGGACGTAATGAGGTCTTGAAGGTGAAGTCCTCATGAGTGGGATTACTGTCCTTATAAAAGGTACCCCAAAGAGCTGCCTTCTTCCTTCCACCATGTGAGGACACGTCACGACGGCATTGTCTATGAACCAGAAGCAGGCCCTCACCACACACTGAATTAGCCAGCACCTTGATCTTGGACTTCCAGCCTCCACAACTGTGGGAAATAAATTTTCTATTACTTAAGCCCTCCAGTCTGTAGTATTGTGTTACAGGATCCTGAACAGAGCATGACATACAAGCACAAGCAGGCACACAAACACATGCACAAATATGTAAGCACACACATACACGCACATGCACATGTGTACAGCCAGGCAGGGGCTGGGAGTCCCATCGCCTGCAACCTCAGCACTGTCCGCTGGTCTAGAATGTCTCTCCCCGGGCAGCTGGCCATAGGACATGGGAAGGGGAGCCTGCACTGTGGTTTTAGCTGCAATCGAGGGCAGGCTGGGACACCAGGCCTCTGCCTAAACTCCCTGCAGGCATGGGCAGGGCCTGGGTGAGGCAGGCACACAGGACTCCCATGGCAGGTGGGCTGTTTCTGGGGATGGATGCCTGGGGACATCAGAGAAATCAAAACTGAGAGCTCACCAATGTGCAAAACCTGCCCAGCCCCAGCACCACATCACTGCTCTACCCCAGCTCCAACTCATGCAAGAGACCCCAAGCAAGGACCCTTTGAAACATATGCTATGAGAAGAGGCCACTGGCCCAAGGGTTTTTGACACTTTCTTCCCTACTAGTCTGAAAATCTCTTCTCAAGTGATGCACACGTGTACCTGCTGCATGAAGCACACAAGAGCAGCGCCACCCCAGCATCCTCCCAAGACCCCACTTGGGGGCCCTGAGCGGGTCCTGTCCCCCAAGAAAAGCACCGCCTGGGGAATCCTGGCTGCAACCCTGTTCTGCCCTGACACCCACCCCCCAGGCCTCCACTCAAAACTCAGCCCTGTGATGTCATTCCTGTCATAAAGACAGCTCGGCCCTTAGCTTTCTGGGTAGGCTCAATAACTTGGCAACAGCATGAGACTGTCCCGTCCTGTCAGGCTGATCCTTCCTACCCTTTATCTGTTTTTGAGCAGTAATCAGATGACGGGTTAATGAGCTTGCCACAGGCAGATGCATTCTGAGCATAAATGCAGCCAACTAGTGGGGACCAGGGGTAAGAAGGCAATTTAGGAATCCCAGAACCTCCCTGCAGGCAAGCCATCAGCCTGAAAGTTCAGGAAGAACTGCTAGCTTCTCCTCATCACCCTCTTGCATATTTGGTGGTGGTTTTCTGGGTGTTGAGGCTGTGCTGGGGATCGGGTCCAGATCTGTTCTCGACACATGCAGCTCCCACCGCTGTCCAGCAATGGGCAAGTACAAAGCACTCAGGCCTTAGGAGAGGCCAAGAAAGAGCAGCCAGGTCCACAGAGTAGTGATACCCCAACCTGACCCAGTCTGCAGCATCACCAGCTGCCAGGACAGGCCTCCAAGGCTCCCTCGACCTGGCCTTAGTCCACAGAACAGGAGTGCTGGGGCCCCTTCCACCCATTGCCTGCATCCTCCCTTTGCCCCCACTGGTTCCACAGAATCCGTCCCACAGGGATCCGGGGGTCTGGTGCTTCAGCTTGCAACTGGACACTGGCAAGGGGCTCCCTTTGAAGGGGAGTGACTCAGACTGGCTGTGACCTGGAGTCAGATGCATTCCCTGCCCTACCTTGTCCAGGACTCAGGTCAGTAGGGATGTGATCAGCTGAGCCATCCAGAGCCCATGTTCAGCGAGTGCAGCTTCTGTGAGCACCTAGGACCCTCCAATGAAGTGGAACCCGGAGGCCACATTAACACACACCCCCACATCCATGTCATCTGTCCTGTCTACAGGCCACACCCCTCCTAAGCCCTTGAAGACCGCCACACAGCTCCCCCTCTGCAACCAGGGATGAGGCTTGAAGCTCAAGGCTCACATAACCTCCAGCTCACCTGGATGAACCTGCATAGTGTGAGGCAAGCCTGCACCCCAGGACCCACCACACCTGAGAGGGCCGAGACGAAAACAGAGCCTCAGCTCTTAGGATATGCAAACAGCAGGTTGGGTGGGAAAGGCACAGGACCTCCAGGCTTCTCTGCAGAGGAGGTGGTGGGTGGGATGAGGCAGGGCTGAAAAAGGAAAAGAGGACCAAGTCCACCAACAATGCACGTGCCCAGAAAACACAGGCTGGGCCCCCCGTGTGGCAGTGGCTGGCTGGGCAGGGCTAGGCTGGGGGCCCCTGGAAAACCCCTGCATCACCATTTATCCAGGTCCCCAAGTCCGTATCCTCCTAACTCAGGCTGGCCTGGCCTCTCCCCAGGCCTCAGAAAGCCCTTTGGGTCTTGGCAATGCTGCCTCTGCCAGCAGGAGCGGATCAGGAGGGGCTACAGTGGGTCTAGTGAGGCTACAGGGGACAGTCAGCTAGGCTGGCAGGGTCCCTAGGCCTAGACACTACTCAGGGAGTTTGGCCCCCAGCAACCCAGGGCCCAGACCCAGGAGACCTTGCCCTCCATGCAGTGCAGGCAGGGAGCATGTTGCTCTCATCAGCAAGAGATGGCTGCTTGGGCTGCAGTACTTACAGGTGGACTTCACATGGGTTTTCTCGTAGTTTGGGCAGTGGTGTATGTCCACATCAGGCACCTCCCCCTCCTCCACCCCCAACACAGCTGAAACGAATGAAACAGACCATTCCCTAGGCACTCAGCACCCGCTCAAGCACTTTCCATCTGCCAAGCTCTAGGGAGAACCCCTGCTCATCATCTGGGAACCTGGGCCAGATGGAGCACACCTGTGTAGGGACAGTGTTCCAACAGGAAAGCAAGGTGGAGGGAAAGAGCTGGAGAGATGTCATCCTGGAAAGGCATCTGCAGCTTGGACCGAGATGCAGCATCCTGATATCCCCCACCATGAGGACCCAATGAATGGGCATCCGGCATGCCTGCATTGGTGAAGATCACCAATGTCCTCTCACCAAAGGACAGGGAAGGAAGAGGGGGTCTCACAGCCAGGCTGTCCCCATCACTTCACCAGGGTTAGCCAGAGAGGACAGAAAACGCCAGAGGCAGCTTGGAGCCCCCTCCTGCAGGCCACACCATAACCACCCATCCCGCTTGTCCTCATGAGGGCCAAGAAGAGGCCCAGACACAGACCTAGCAGCCTGTCCTTGGAACATGCCCAGGACTCCAGACACCATGACCACTCTTTCCTCATTCCCTTCCTGGTGTTCCTCCAGATGCCTTGTAAACCCACTTGAGGACTTAGAACAAGAGAGAGCCACCTCCTATGCAGATGGCAGGGCTACAGGCCTTAAGCAAGCTAAGAAATGAAGACAAAGAGTATCAAAAGACACAACCTAAGACATCAGTAAACTTCTCCAGAAGCAAACGCAGCAAAATGGAAATGCTTTATTTTGATACCTTCTACTTTTCTTTTTTTAGTTAAAAGTGACATGAGGCCAGGCACGGTGGCTCATGTCTGTAATCCCAGCACTTCGATAGGCCAAGACAGGTGGATCACTTGAGGTCAGGAGTTCCAGAGAAGCCTGGCCAACATGGTGAAACCCTGTCTCTAATAAAAATACAAAAAAAAAATTGACTGGAGAATAGTGGTGCACACCTGTAATCCCAGCTACTAGGCAGACTGAGGTGGGACAATCGTTTGAACCTAGGAGGCAGAGAATGCAGTGAGCCGAGACTGCACCACTGCACTCCAGCCTGGGCAACAGAGTGAGATTCTGTCTCAAAGAAAAAAAAAGTGACATGAGATTGGCCATCTGTAACGTGTAAAGAGGCCCCAAGACTAAATAAGAACACAGTAGATAATGGGCAGGGCACAGGAGCAGACAACTCCTACAAGAAGAATGCAGCAAACAAATTGGAAAATACTTCAACATCTTCCTCCAGTGAGCAATGCATGTAAATAAAACTGACCAGTAAATTGAAAAATGGACATTCCCCCCAGGCAGCCCCAGAATGTTGCTATAGGAGGGAGTCAGGGCAGCAAGCTACCTGGAACGGAAGCTACAGATGTGCATGAAGCAGACTGTTTGTACTCAGAGCAAGCAAAAAAAAAAAAAAATTAACATATTGACATTGCTGACCTTAAGGAAATAAAAAAGGATTATAATGGAATACCATTAAAAATCATAAGTCAATAAATTAAGTAACCTGGATGAAATGGAGAAATGTTCAGAAGCACCCAAAGTGCCAAAACTGACTCAAAAAGAAATAGAACATTTGAACAGACCTATAACAAGAGATGAAATCTGTAATCAAAAAACGTCCCCCAAAAAGAAAATCCCAGAACCACCACTAGTGAATTCTACCAAACATTTAAAGAAGAGTAACACCAATCCTTCTCAAACTTTTCCACAAAGCAGAAGAGGGGGAACGTTTCCTAACTCATTCTATGAGGTCACCTTTACCCCGAATCCAAACCTAGACAGAGACACTGTAAGAAAAGAAAACTACAGACCAGTATCTCTAATGAATATTGATGTAAAAATCCTCAACAAAATGCCAGCAAATGAAGTCCAGGAGCACATTTAATAGGACAATGCACCATGACCAAGTGGAATTAATCACAGGAATGCAAGGACGGTTCAGCACATGAAAATAAATCAGTGCTGCAACCCCTGAAGCATCACATCTGACTGCAAGAAGAAAAGAAAAGGTGCCCGTGGTGGCAAGTGCCTGTAGTCCCAGCTACTCAGGAGGCTGAGGCAGGAGAATGGCATGAACCTGGGAGACGAAGCTTGTAATGAGCTGAGATCACGCCACTGCACTCTGGCCTGGGCTGACAGAGCGAGACTCTGTCTCGGAAAAAAAAAAAAAAAAAAATTCAGAAGTTATAGGTGCAAAAACAACACACAAAAACCAGTTGAATTTCTATCACTGTCCCAGGGGCTCTGTCCTGGAGGCTGGGACAGCAGAAGTTATGCTTCTCTTTCCTTCACCCAGGAGGACAGATCTCATCAAGTGAGTAAAATACAAGCAGCAGCAGGGTTCACCTGGCTTTCTCCTCAGCTGGCACAGCCCTCTGCCTCATTCCTATGTTCCCATCTCTCCCAATTCTTCCCCAATTCACCGTCCTTCCCAAGACACATTACACTATATTACCACAATTATAAAAAATCCTAAGTGACCATCTCAATTGATACAGAAAAAGCACTTAACAAAATCCTTTCATGATAAAAATACTCCATATACTAGGAATAGAGGGGAATTTCTTCAACATGATGAAAGCCATGGATGAAAAATTCACAGCAAACATTGTATACAATGGTGAAAGGCTGAAAGTTTTTCCCATGAGGAACAAAATAGGATGCCTATTGTTGCCACTTCTATTTAACATAGTACTGGAAGCTCTAGCCAGAGCAATTTGGCAAAAAAATAAAATAAAATAAAAATAAATCCTGACATAAAAGGAGTCTGAATTGGAAAAGAAGATATAAAATTATCTTTATTTGCATATGACATAATCCTATATAAAGAAAACTTTAAGAAATTCATGCATAGAAAAACTTTCTACAACTAATAAATAAATTCAGAAGGGCCAGGTGCAGTGGCTCACACCTGTAATCCCAGTACTTTGCAAGCCCAAGGCGGGCAGATCATGAGGTCAGGGGATCGAGACCATCCTGGCTAACATGGTGAAACCCTAAAATACAAAAATTTAGCTGTGCATGGTGGTGGGCACCTGTAGTCCCAGCTACTCGGGAGGCTGAGGCAGGAGGATGGCATGAACCTGGGAGGCAGAGCTTGCAGTGAACCAAGATCATGCCACTGCACTCCAGCCTGAGCTGACAGAGCGAGACTCTGTCTAAAAAAAAAAAAAAAAAAAAAAAAAAAAAAAAAAAAAAAATCAGAAGTTATAGGTACAAAAACAACATACAAAAACCAGTTGGATTTCTATATACTAGAAATGAGTAATCTGAAAATAAAATCAAGAAAGCTGTTACCATTAACATAACATCAAAAATAAAAGAATAATTATATGTAGGAATAAATTTAACCTAGGAGATACAAGACTTGCACACTACTGAAAGAGGTCTTAAAGGCTATAAACAAATGGAAATACATCCCTTGTTGATGAATTGGAAGACTTAATAGTGTTAAGACAGCAATACTACCAAAAACAATCTACAGATTCAATGCAATCCCTACCAAATCCTAACAACTTTGTTTACAGAAATGGAAAAGCTAACAAAACTTACACTTCCTGATTTAGAACTTACTACAAAGCTATGATAAAACAGTGTGGCACTGGCATAAGGATAGAAATATAGATCAATGGAATAGAACTAAGATCTCAAAAATAAACCCACAGATCAACAGTCAATTGATTTTTGACAAGAGTTCCTAGACAACGCAATGGAGAAAGAATTCTCTCTTCAACAAATGGTGCTAAAGCAAGTGGACATCCATACGCAAAGGAATAAAGTTGGATGCCTACCTCACACCACATACAAAAATTAACTAGAAATGGATTGACAGCCTAAATATGAGCTAAAATTGTAAAACTCTTAGAAGAAAATATAGGAGTAAATCTTCATGATCTTGGATTTGACAATACATTCCTAGATATGTATGACACCAAAAGCATGACCAACAAAGAAAAAATTGCTAATTTGGATTCCATCAAAATTAAAAACTTTTTTGCATTAAAGGGCACTATCAACACAGTAAGAAGGCAAGTGACAGAAGAGGAGAAAATGTTTGCAAATCATAAATATGACAAGGCTATGGCATCCATAACATATAAAGAACTATTACAGTTCAATAAAAAGACAAACAATCCAACTAATAAACAGGTAAAGGACTTACACAGACATTTCTTCAAAGAAATATGCAAATGGCCAAGAAGTACATGAAAAGATGCTCAACATTCTCAGTCATTAAGGAAATTAAAATCAAAACCACAGTAAGATATCACTTCACACCAACTAGGATGGCTACAATATTTTTTTTCTTTTTTCTTTCTTTTTTTTTTTTTTTTTTTTTTTGCGACAGGCTTGCTCTGTCACCCAGACTGGAGTGCAGTGATAGATACAATCTCAGCTCACCGCAACTTCTGCCTCCCGGGTTCAAGCAGTTCTCCTGTCTCAGCCTCCCAAGCAGCTGGGATTACAGGCGCCTGCCACCATGCATGGCTAATTTTTGTATTTTGAATCGAGACCAGGTTTCACCTAGTTGGTCAGGTTGGTCTCAAACTCCTTACCTCAGTTGACCAACCCACCTCGGTCTCCCAGGCGTGAATCACCGCACCCGGCCAATTTTCTTTTTTTAAGTGCTGGAGAGGATGTGGAGAAATCATAACTCTCTTACATCAATGATAGAAATGTAAAATGTTGCAGGCACTGTGAAGAAAAATTTGATGTTTCCTCAGAAAATTAAACATAGAATTACAAAGTGACCCAGCAATTCCACTGACAGATACATACCCAAAAGAATTAAGAATAGGTACTCAGGCTGGGTATTGTGGCTCATGGCTATAATCCAAGCACTTTAGGAGGCCAAGGTGGGCAGATCACTTGAAATCAGGAGTTTGAGACCAGCCTGGCCAACATGATGAAACCCTGTCTCTACCAAAAATAAGCTTGGCGTGGTGGCACACAACTGTGATCCTAGCTACTCAGGAGGCTGTGGCACAAGAATCACTTGAACCCAGGAAGCAGAGGTTGCAGTGAGCTGAGGTTGCACCACTGCACTAAAGCCTGGCCAATGGAGCGAGACTCTGCCTCAAAAAAAAAAAGAAAAAAGAAAAAAAGAAAGAATAGGTACTCAAATCCTTGTACACAAATGTTTCTCACAGTATTATTTACAATAACCAAAAAGTGGAAATAGCCCAAATGTCCACTGAGAGATGAAGGAATAAACAAAATGTAGTCTGTATATATAACGGAATATAATTCAGCCTTAAAAAGGAATGAAATCCTGACACAGCCTACAACATGGATGAATCCCAAAGGCATTATACGAAATGAAAGAAAAATGACACATGCTTCCACATTCCACTCACGTGAAATTATAGTATGTTTATAATAGGTATATCCATGGAGACAAAAAGCTGACTAGTGGTGCCAGAGAGTGGGAGGAAAGAGGAATGAGGAGTTACTGTTTGGTGGGCATGGAGTTTCCTTCAGAAATTAAAATAGTTTGAGGCTAGACAGAGGCAATGGTTGTATAGCATTGTGAATTTACTAAGTACCACTGAATTGTTAACTTTCAAAGATTAATATTATGCTATGTAAATTTAACTCAATAAAAGAGAAAAAAATAACCTGGGCCTGTGAGAGTGACATCACCACCATGGCCATCACCACCATCACCATCACCAACATTGCCACGCCATCATCACCACCACCTCAACCACCATCATCACCACCATCACCATCACCAACATAACACCATCACCATTATCATCACCTGCACCACCATCATCATTATCATCACCATCACCAGGTAAGGTGAGACAGGGCGGCTTGAACTGAGGAGGGAGAGGTTGCACCATCACCAATGTTGCTACACCACCATCATCATCTGAACTACTATCATCACCACCAACATCACCACACCATGATTATCATCATCTCTACCACTATCATCACCACCATCACCATCACCATTGACACCAACATCATCTCAACCACTATCATCACCACCACCACCATCACCATCACCACTGACAGCAACATCACCACACCATCATCACCCCAATCACTATCATCACCACCATCACCATCACAATCACCCACACCAACATCACCACCACCACCATCACCACCGACACCAACATCACCACACCATCATCTCAACCACTATCACCACCACCACCATCATTGTCACCACTGACACAAATACCACCACACCATCATTATCATCATCCTAACCACTATCACCACCACCACCACCATCATCGTCACCACCATCACCATGGACACCAACATCACCACACCATCATTATCATCATCTCAACCACTATCACCACCAGCACCATCATCACCACCATCACCACTGGCACCAACATCACCACACCATCATTATCATTATCTCAACCACTATCATCACCACCAGGACCATCATCATCACCATCACCACCACCACCATCACCACCAACACCAACATCACCACACCATCATCATCATCATCTCAACCATCATCACTACCACCACTATCATCATCACCACCATCACCACCAACACCAATATCACCACACCATCATCATCATCTCAATCACTATCATCACCACCATCACAATCACCACCAACACCAACATCACCACCATCATCACCATCACTACCGACACCAGCATCACCACATCGTCATTATCATCTTAACCACCACCACCACCACCATCACCACAACTTCATTATCATCATCTCAACCACTATCACCACCACCACCATCACCACCAACACCAACATCACCACACCATCATCATCTCAAACACTATCACCACCACCAACTTCACCACATCATCATTATCATTATCTCAGCCACTGTCATCAACACCACCATTGTCATTATCATTACCATCACCACCAATACCATCACCAACATCACCATGCCAGCATTATCATCTCAACCACTATCATCACCACCAGCACCATCATCACCAACATCGCCACACCATCATTATCACCCCATCACCACCATTACAAACTCCATCATTACTAACTCTGGCTGAGCACTGACTCTGAGACAGGGAGCATGCCAAGAACTAGTCTAATAGCATTATTTTCCAACAACGCTGCAATAATGTGAATTCTTATTTTTAGCCTTATTTACCAGAATAGGGAAACTGAGGTACGAGAAGTTAAGGGCCTGCCCAGACACAGATTAGTCTCCTTATTCATTCATTGGGGATAGTACTGCCCTTGCCCTTGGGGCTTTTACATGTGCAAATAAAGCCAGGCAAAGAGATGGGTGGTTGGCCCAGAGAGAGCACTTGTTAGACAGGGTGAGCTGTTACTGCTAGTGCCCAAAGTATCAGACTAACCCTGCCAGGTCAGCAGGGTCTTGGGCCCTAGATGGGTGTTCTCTTCCACAGCCACCACAGTCCTGAGTTCTGAGAACAGAGCATGGAGCCCAGAAAAAGATCTTGGCAAATTGTTTTAGTTCACTTTATCTTAGAATACAAGCTAAAATAAAGGCAATGAAATCCAAAGAGTCAAGTATAAAAGGCAGGCCATTGGCCAGGCACAATGGTTCATGCCTATAACCCCAGCACTTTGGGAGGCTGAGGTGGGAGGATCATGAGGTCAGGAGATCAAGACCATCCTGGCTAACACGGTGAAACCCCCTTCTCTGCTAAAAGTACAAAAAATTAGCTGGTCATGGTGACACATGCATGTAATCCCAACTACTCGGGAGGCTGAGGCAGGAGAATCGCCTGAACTCGGGAGGTGGAGGTTGCAGTGAGCTGAGATTGCACCACTGCACTCCAGCCTGGGCAGCAGAGTGAGACTCCGTCTCAAAACAAAAAACACAAACAAAACAAAACAAAACCAGAAAAGCCATCAAAAGCACAACATGAGGGAATACTTGTTTGCTCTCAGGATGCAAAGTGACTTTCTTTATAAAGAAACAAAAATTGGAAAGGAAACTCAGCAACATTGATGGATGAAAATCGTGCTCCAAAACACCAAAACAAACTTTAAAATGCATGCTATTAAAAATATTTACATCAAATATTGCAAAGTGTTAACAGTCTTCCTTCAGCAAGTTTATAATAAGGGTGTCTTCCCAATAGAAGTAAAAGTCCAAAGCCAGAAACGGTACCAGGGCACAGCACTACAGCACGTGAAGAAGAGCTCAGCACAGAGGAGGGCAGGACAGGGCTGGAAAATGTCACATGCACTGACCACAGTGCCACATATACCTCAGGTTCTCATCAGTGACACCAAGTTTCAGTCACATGCAAAGACTTTTGTGGGACCAGATGAGCTGGGAGCTGAGGACAGTCCCTTCAGCACCATCATGATTCATTTCAAAGACACATGTTATAATACACTGCCCTGGAGGGGAGCTGGTTGAGCTCTTGCAGCCCAGATATTAGACCCAGAATTCACACCCATACATCAGACCCCACATCCATGTTAAGACCCCAAATCCACACACACAGCCACATCCACGCTCCATGTCCAGGCCCACATCCATAGACACACCCATGCCCCATATGTCCACACCCTCACCTGGCCCTCAGGCTGCTCCAGGCTGTGCTCTCACTGCAGCATCTGGAGCAGATGAAGCCACAGGATGGCCTACACCACCCTGACCTAGTTCTGCCACCATCCCAGCAGGGCCTTTGCATGCACACGGCCCGTCAAACACCCCTGCCTGCCAAGGCTTTATGGGCTGGTGCTGACTCTCAGGCAGAAGGTCAGAGATCAGACCACTAAACTCAGAGTAGAACAGACAGACAGACTCAGTGCTCAGTTAGCAGGGTCAGCAGTCCCTGAAACATGTCTGTTCTCAGGATAAGACTTGGGATGAGGGGCTGGAGACATCAGGATCCCCACAGGGCCTTTGGATAGGCACCCCCTGAAGGATTCGCTCTCCAGGCTGGAGGTCAGAAGTCCAGATGGGTCTCAATGGGCTAAAATCAAGGTGTAGGCAAGGGCAGCTCCCTTTGGAAGCTCTAGGAAGAATGTTTCTGCCTCCTCCAGTTCCTAGAGGCTGCCTGCACTCCCTGGCTCCTGGCCCCTTCCATGTTCAAAGCCACTGATGGCCAAACTCTCACAGACATCGCCCTGACTCAACCCTCCTCCTGCCCTCCTCGCCTCCTAAGGACCACTGTGATGATGTTGCAGCCACCAGGTCACCCAGGACAACCTCCCCATCCACAGCTGGGTGAACCGCCCCAACTCCATCCACAGCTTCCCTTCCCATGGGTGCCTTCAGGGGCTGTTATTCTGCCAACCAAGCTAAGAAAGACATCTCAAGGTCACCTCAGGCTCGGCATATGGACAGGCTGGCTGGGTCCTGTCTGGACCCCAAGCCCAACCAAAGCCTGCATAAGGCCCCAGCTGTGCCTGTGAGGGTAAGGGAGTCCTAGTCTCCTCAAACTCCATCCCTCTGGCATCCCAAGCCTCACCTCTCCCTGTGACATGGCAGGGACAAAGTGACAACAACCATGGTGAGCCAGTGACACAGTGCAGGAAGGACAAGCCATGGCTAGGAACTGCACCCACAGCCTAGACCACCTTGGTGCAGGGAAAGGCTCCCAAATGCCCCAGATGGTTGGGCACGTCCCAGTGAACATCTTTTTAATAGTCCAGGGGTGGGCACACTGCAGAAGGAGCTGAATGATCTCCAGACCTCAGCTGTAAGGGTGCAGAAGGAACTGCCCTGTCCAAAGTCTACATGGGAGTTAGGGCTGCAGTCTGTCAACAAGGATGGAAATCAACATGTCTTTAAAATACACCTCCCTGCCAAGAATCGGGCTTCTCGGCTCTGGACATTGGCACAGGGTCCTGGATCCTGGGGGCAGACAGCACAAGCCTACTTTACAGGTGAGGAGGCCAAGACTCAGAGATCACGAGAACATGCACAGCCAGCACCAGGACTCAGAGGCACTAAGGTCAGGTGGGGATCCAGTCTCACACCTGGCCCTGCCATCCACGCAGTGCCCACCTGTGTGGCTCCAGGTTCTGGGCCAGTGTCCATTGCAGGAGGCTCTGCCCTGACACAGTCAATCCACTTACACAAGGAGAGGCACCTTCCGGGCTTCCTCCTTCCAGCACCACCCACCTCTGAGCTACCCCTGGGAGGATGAACTGGGTGGCACAAGTGACAGGCCTCGCGATGGCCAGGACAGCCGCCTCAGTCAGTCATTTGCTGTTTTGTGCAGGAGACCTCAAGAGACTGAAAGAAAAGAGAGGTGGTCACAGTTCTTTTGGGCAGGTCTGCTGCCCAAAAGAAGCTCAGAGAACCAAAGGCCTCACCACCCCCTCACCACCTAGGTGCCTGGGCCAGAGGCAGGGGCTGCATCCAGGCTCTGTCCACTGCGGGGTGACAACCTGGCTGCCCCTCCTCCCCCGTCAAGGCTCAAGAAAGTGGACCCTCCACAGGGATCCAGGCCAGATCCCCTGCTGGCACTGATCCTACATCTGCATTGCTGTTCCAACCCCTGCTGCCTGTGCCACCAACCCTGACAGTGGCCACTTGGCAGGTGAAACTAAGTCTCGGGGCTTTCAGCTTGGCTCTGCCACTAGCTGTGGTTATACGCTGAGGAGACAGCACCTAACTCCCGGGGCCGCTGCTGGGATCCAGGGCCCCAACTGTGCAAGCTCCAGCACAGTGAGCTCCATCGGGGCCATCTGTCCTCACAGCAGAGGCTGTTTGCTGACACTGGGCATATCCTTTATTGTACCAGAATTAAGACTCTCTAAAATGCCCCCTAAGAAATTGTTTGGAAAATTGGCAAAATGAAAAAAGTAGAGGAGAATAATAGTTACAGAAAAATGAAAAACATTTCGTTGCACTAAAGCCAGGAGCCTAAGACACTGAGAATCTGAAGGAGACTAGGTAACAGCAAAACAGTTATGGCATCCCGAGGCTATAGTAGTGGATGAGTTCATTATTTCAGAGACAAAAACAGGCATGCGCTTCTCATTAACACAAAACCAACCTCACCCCCTCACTAATGCAGAGTATGCAATTCCCAGATGTTCACGTGCTTGCGACCTGTGTCCACTCAGCCCTCTGCAGGAAGCCCATCATGGGCCACCTCAGAGGCAAGCAGCCAGATCTTGCTGATTTCAAAGGCCGCTGCCCATGGGGACGGTGCTGGCTCATAGGAGCTGAGCTCCCACAGGACCCCCCCAAACAGGCCCACTCATCCAATTGTGTCCTGCAGACAGGCCCTCAGGCCTCACCTGCTGCCTCTGCCCCAGCATGGGGCTGCGTCCAAGGACACAGACAGAGGCTCTGTGAGGACCCAGATGTGTAGGAGGTGGGATAAGGATGGTCCTCACAAAACCAGGGCCCCAGACTCTGACCTTTCAGAAGACAGAAGGTGGGCCTCTCCCTCCTGGGAACAGGAACTGGAGCCCTCTGCAGGCCGCTGGCCACCCAGCCTCACACACTCCCAGGCTGGGCCCTGAGGGTCTGTCCCAGGAGCCCACTCACATCTTCAGAAAGAGCAGGCCACAGGCTGCTGGTGGTCAGGTGAGCTGGGGCTGCAGAATCAGCGGGAGAGCAGGGCATCTGGCTGAGCTGAAGCCCAGGGATGCCTTCTGAGGCTGTGCTAAGCAGGACTTCTGCTTCTCCAATATCTCAGGGCAGACTGGGAGAAAACCCAGGAGCTGAGAGAGGCGGTGCCTGGCCCCACACAGACCTCAGAGGCCACCAGGGGCATAAATGTCACCCCAGGACCTCAGTATTAAACAGAACATCAACAAAAAGGCAAAGCTGGCCAGCCCTTTTCCCGTTTTAACCCTGGCTAAGGAGCAGCACCTCCTGAGATGCCCCTGAGGCCGCACTCCTTCCTGCCACAACAGAAGTTTCAGATTAGCCAAAGTGCAAATTTCAGGGGCCGCAACAGGCCCACCCGGGCTAGGCAGCAGGCATAGAGCACAAAATACCGATTGTAAAAGGAAGATAAAATTAGCATTTTGCTTATTAATAAATGTTGAAAAAAGACCAACAGAAACAAATGGAACGAGATGAGTTAGAAACACTTTTTCTTTAAGAATAAAAATTAAAAATGTAAGAAACCATATATGACAGAAATCACACATAAAATCATGCATCATACAACATCGTTTTAGTCACCAATGTGCTACATGTACCATGACGATTCCATGAGAGTATAATGCCATATTTAATACTGTACTTTTTCTAAGTTTAGGTATGTTTAGATATACAAATAATTTCCACTGCATCACAACTGCCAAAAAGAGTACTCAATAAAATAACGTGCCGTAAAGATTTGTAACCCAGGAGCAATAAATTATATCATATAGCCTCAGTGCATAGTAGGCCATACCATCTACGTTTGTTTAGGTAGACCCTATAATGTTCACACAATGACAAAATCACCTACAATGCAATCCTCAGGACGCATCTTCATTATTAAATGACTCATGACTGTATAGATGATACATAAGTATATAAGAGAAATCAGAAAATCACATGTATATCTGATTTTAAAATAAGGGTTAGAACAACTTGGGGTTCCTCTACATGGAATTCCTTATTAAAATAAATTTTAGAATTTACTAGTTCTATGAAATGTTTCATTTCTATGTAACAATGTGTGTGAATATGTGTGTGCTAGAGTGTGCATGTGCATAGATATATGTGTATCTGTGTGGCTCGTTGGGTAGCCCTGAAGAAAAAAATGCACACATGTATCTTTACAGGCACATACATGTATACATGTAAGTACATGCACACTGTTTTTCTTCCAGGCTACACAAACAACAAACCTAATCATGTCTTCCTTGTATTTTTTTATATTTTGTTGCTAGCGAGCTCAAAGAAAATTCAGAATCCAAATATGAAAATACCATCAGATTTATAACCTAAACCTGTGGGATGCCCTGCCTCCCTGATTCTAACCCCTATTTCACATTTATTTTTCCCATATGCACAAAGTGTAAACTTGTGTGTGTGTATGTGCATGTGGGTATATGTGCATACATGTATGTGGGTGTATATATAAATGCATGTGTGTGTGTATATATGTATACATGTATATATATGTGCATACATATGTATATATATACGTATATATGTATGTTTGGCTTCAAATTCTTGTTAAAATTGGGTCCCCCATACATAAATCATGGTTCAACAATCAAGCACAAATAAAAGCTCTCTTGTTTCAGTTAAGTGTTAATTTTACCAACAGTTACAGTGTAAATCACCAAGATAAGTATTATGGAATATAGACTGCTAAGACTATCTCTTCTGCTGTGACTCTAAATTTCTAAAATAAAATTAACCAGAAGTACTTACGTAACAATGATTTATGCTGTTTTAATTGAAAAAATTCCTGGCATGGCTGTCTTTGATAAAAACACAAATTATCATTCTTCTTTATCATTGAGGGGCTTTATTTAGAAAATGTTGTAAGTTAAAAAAATAAAACTTATAACTAGTTTTTTCACCTATACCTCCTTTTTCACTTCTTGCTTCTAAGTACTTCCTTTTGCTATCAAACGTGTTGTGCTTTATATAATTCCAAGATGACATTATTTATATTAAGCATCATTTATTTTATATTGCAAATCTGTTCTCCTCCCATTTTCCTTGTTAACACATCCAGAATTGGTAGGAAATAAGGAGCAAAACAAGGCAAGGTTCTGCTTTCAGGACTCCTTTCTCTTAAAGACATATTTATACGTGATCAATCATGGAAATTTTTCTTATAGGAGTATATGTATCTGTGTCCACAATACAGAGATTCTGGAGTTAGACAGTAGCCATTGATAGCTCTGGCTTTTAGTGGGCCTGGGGGAGGATTTCTTGTAATTATCAAAAAATTGTTACAATTTTAACCAAAAGTGTTTAAAACATTTATATAGGGTTCAAATTTAGATCTAATAGTATAATTTTATCATGCATAAACTTAGCAACTTTCTTTGGTCACAGAAAAAGCACCACAGTTTTGCTAATTTTTCTTTTTAATTTAGAAGAGGGTAGAGAAAAAAATCAAAAAGTATCAATTACTCCAAGTTAATAAATGTTGACATTTATTTTTTAAACATTATTTATATAAAGATATTAAATATTATACACAAAATGTAAATAACTGTTTTTCTCTATCTTCTCTGGCAGCCACTACCATCAGACACTTCGCAGATGTCCTGCAAGATCTTCCTTGTATATTTAATATGTGAAGTTATACACATAAAAAAAAGCTTTGAAACAAAGCCAGTAACAGTCCTTTCCTTATTGTCTGTGGACAAGACTGCCAAAAGCCCCAGGATTAGAAGTGCTAGTAATCTTACTAAACTCAACATGCAGCTACCTTCATTAAGCCATATCAATGTCTTACTTATTAAAAATGACTTAAATTAAAGATAATTCTGTTTTGGACTGGGTTTACAGTTTTGAGGCCCCAATGCCAAATTTTGACACCTTATACTATTTGGCAGGAATATGTATAAAATTGTGTGATGTAAAGGAAAAACCTATGCTGTCAATTCTTAAGACATTTCTAATATTACCAATAATTGTAAAACTAATTTATTAAAGATTTTACTTAAGTTACATAAACTTGAAAAAGCATTTGACTAGCCTTTTTTAGTATCTAACATAAGCGCTTTTATTTTTCTTTAAGCCAATTAATTAGAGCTCTTTTATATATTTTTAGCAGTGGAACATTCTGTACACAACACATAAATACATATAAAAATCTATTAGACATGCCGATGGAAGTACTGAAACTGCCTTTGCACAACCATAACTAAAGAAATTATGACAGTGAAAGAAATCAGACGTAACCGACTCTATCTTGCTTCTAACCCTTAAGCTGTCCTTGTCCATTCTCGGACATAAGCTGAACTAACTTTGGGAAGGAATTTAGTTCACGATTTGACTCTGAAAGCAAACTGATAGCAGCCCTTTCCTGAAAAGAACCCCTTCTTGCCTGGGGAGCAGTCTGCATTTGCAGGACTAACATATTAGCTACAAGATTAGAAATTACAGTTTAGGGGTTATGCAGTCTCCGGCTCCAAACGTATGAACCTCCCCAAATTGCTCCTGCGGGTAACATCACTATTGTAAAGCCTAAAATAAGTGCTTGATACATGTTGCAGACCCTGCCCAGGCTGGTAATCTGGGCCAACGAGTTGTGCCATCACACCCATGAATAGAAGACAGCAAGAAAACCTAACTTCAACCTCCTATGATTCCATCTCCAACCTGACCAATCAGCACTCCCCACTTCCCAAGCCCCTACCCACCAAGTATCTTTAAAAACTCTGATCCCTGGTTAGCTCTGGTGGCTAACACCTGTAATCCCAGCACTTCGGGAGGCAGAGGCAGGCAGATCACAAGGTCAGGAGCTCAAGACCATCTGGTCAACATGATGAAATCCTGTCTCTACTAAAAATACAAAAAATTAGCCAGGCATGGTGGCTGGCAGCTGTAACCCCAGCTACTCAGGAGGCTGAAGCAGGAGAATCGCTTGAACCCAGGAGGCGGAGGTTGCCATGAGCAGAGATTTCACCACTGTACTCCAGCCTGGTCGACACAGTGAGACTCCATCTCAAAAAACAAACCAACAGAAACAAAACAAAAAACCTCTGATTCCCAAATGCTCGGAGAGACTGATTTGAGTAATGAACTTTGGTCTGCCACACAGCCAGCTATGCATGAATTACTTTCTCCACTGCAATTCCTCTATCTTGATAACTTGGTTCTGTCTAAGCAGCAGGCAAGGTGAACCCATTGAGCTGTTACAGTACATTTTATAGAGTTAAAGACCCCCCCCTTTTTTTCTTATCTTAGACTCTGATTCTTGATAACCTGTTTCACAACCCCAGACAGTTATCAGCTAAATAGCCTTAAATTTGAACATTAAAGGAAACAAAATTCAGTTGAAAATCAAATAGCAAAATTTGTATCATAAAGTACAGAAAGAAGAAGTCTGATGGTGCTAGAGGGAGACACTAATATTTTTCTTTGAGCCAAATTAAACATAAAATTAAATTACACTCTTCCTTAAAAACCCAAGATTAGCCTCTGTTGCATAACTATTTTAGAGGGAAAAAAAAAAGTGAAAACAGAATTCAGTCAACTGAGAAGACAAAAAAAAAAAAAAAAGAAAGAAAGAAAATAAAAAGACAAGGTCTTAGGAGAGTAAAACAAACAAAAAACCAAAACCATGAAGGCCTTTCATACACAAACACGCACACATACACACACACACATCTTGGATGTTACCCTTTAAATTAAGCTGACTTTTACACAATTGTTCTCCTTTAAATGAAACTCTTTTCATCTTATTACCATATTTCAGCTAGGATAAAATTCTGCTAAACTAACAATGATCACACAAATTATATGATTTCTGAGGACTCTAAATGTAAGCAGAAATTAACACCAGCTGGTTGTTAAATGTTAACTTTATTCTTCAGACGCAATTCGCAAGACAGAATCCAAAACCAGTTTCTTACCTTGTGATGGATCTCAGGCTGTAGACTGCTCTCTACCATCCCAGAAGCAGGGAAAAAACAAACAAAAACGAATTTGCCTGTTGGAAGAAGTGAGCTCAAACTCCGTAAAGGAGTCACCTGCCTTCCATCATCACGGAGGTACGAAAACTTGTCTTCTCATTGGACGCAAGTAAAACTCCAAAAACCGAGGAGTTGTACAGCAAAATAAACTTTAGATCTTGGCCAAATTTTTGGAGATCAGGGATTCTCTGGAGGGGGTGCTCTCAGACCTCAGCAAATTGTTCTATTGGTTTGAGCCATAAAGTTAGCTCACGCTGGTACCAAGCAATGATAGGAAATTTGTCAAAGGTCGGGGCATCTCTACTCAGAATCCCCCCGTGGTTACCAAAAGGAGAACTCAGAAAATCTGAAACAGGTCTCAGTTAATTTAGACAGTTTATTTTGCCAAGGTTGAGGACACACTCATGACAAAGCCCCAGAAACTCCTGACAACATGTGTCCACCAAGGTGGTCAGGGCAGAGCCTGGTTTAAACATTTTAGGGAGACATGAGACACCAATCAATGTACATTAAGAAGTACACAGGTTCAGTCTGGAAAAGCTGAACAACTTTAAGCAAAGGCAGGAAGATCGGAAGCAGGGAGGGAGCTTCAAGGTCATGGAAAAGTGATACACAAGTAATTACATTATTTTGAGTTTCTGGTTAGCTTCTCCAAAGAAGGCAATCAGATATGCATCTATTTCAGTGACCAGAGGGGTCACTTTGAATAGAATGGGAGGCGGGTTGGCCCTAAGCAATTTCCAGCCTGAGTTTTCCTTACTGATTTTGGGGGACCAAGATATTTTCCTTTCACGACACAGAGTAAGCACATGTTTGAAAAGAACCACAAAAGTCACCCTGGGAAGGGAGAGTCTGTCCAATACAGCGTTTGGGGAACTGGATATCCCTAGGAAAATAACAACATAGGATCTTTATTGTGCGAAATTCCCAATAATTCATTCAACATGAAAGAAACACCCATACCCAGAACTTGAAAAAGTCACTCTCTAAGAAGAAAAGGTACAGTGTGCAGATACCAGGGCCAACTTGGATCTATGCTCATGGTTTGCCAAGAGGAAAACAAAAAAATAAAGAGGACAGAAAAAAATACAAACAACCAACAACCCAAACTCACTGACAACAGACTGATATGCTAGTGAATTTCTTTTACTTCATCTGTCACCAACGTTAACGGAAAACCAGAACACTACACACACCTGAAACTGCATCTGACTACATGGCTTATGGGCAAGAAAGAACGAAAACAATGAATGAAAAGAAAGAAACATACAAAGGATGATAAGAAGTGTCTGGAGAAAAACACAGGTGATGAGGCATTTTTTGGAAAAGGTGTAAGTAACTAACGTTACTAACTAGCAAAAAACACCAGAAAAGAGAAATTAATTACCAAACCCAAACTTATAAACCTGAGGCTTTTCTGCAAAGAACACATAAAACTGAAAACAAGTATGCTTGTTAACACCTGGTTAACATCACTAATCACGGCAAAAATGAAAATCAGAGCAAGACTCAGATACCGTGTCCCTCTCGGTGGAATGAGTATTACAAAGACCTTCACATATCTTAAAAGAAGGGAAACCACAAATGCTGCTGTAAATTTCTAGAGAGGAGAGTTGTCTTATCCACAACTGTTGACAAGGTAAATTAGTATGTGTGCTACAGAGGCCACTTGGAGGTTCCTCAGAAAACTAAAAACACACCTACCATTTCATTGAGCTGTGCTGCTATTGGAAACATGAAATCAGTACAGGAAAGACATATCCGCCTTCCCATGCTGACTATGGCACCAGTCACAATAGCCAAGATAAGGTATCAACCTACCTGTCCACCCGCAGAGGATGAGATCCAGAAACTGCAGTATCCAGTCACAACCAGATACTCTTCAGCCAGACATGGGTACTGATATCAGGTCATCTGTGGCAACATGATGTAACCTGGAGGACATTATGGTAAATGAAACACGCTAGGCAGAGAAAGACAAACTTTGCATCACCTCAATCATGAGGAATCTAGGAAACTATCTCACACAAATCTACGAAGCACCATAGTGCTTGCCAGGGTTGGAACTGAAGGCTGGGCATAGGTGGGCATAGGAAACGGGCACAAAGACACATTGCATAAGAGGAATGAAACTTGCCGTTCTATTCCTCAGCAGGATAACTAGGGAAAACTTTACCAAAGGGTAGTTTTCAAGACAACCAGAAAGGAAGGTTCTCGCTCTCCTCAAAGACATGAAAACTCTACAAGGCAAAAAACAATGCTAAATACCCTGATTTCATCACTATGTGATGTATACATGGACCCAAATGTCCCACTCTACCATCTAGTTGTACATCTTAAGGCTAATTTTGTTTTTGAAAGCAACGTAGAGCAACAATGCTAAAATTACCATGGGACCACAAGAGGCCCATAAACTCCAAAGCCAGGCTGGGAGATCCAAACTACATTGGATGGAACGCATTCTCCGATTTCAAATTTCATGGAAGAGCTACAGATCCACTTCCGCCTACACAGAATAGGGAACCCTGAAGTAACCTGACATACCTACAACCATTTGACCTTTGAAACACCAAAGGTCAGATGGACAAAAGGCTCACTATGCAATGAAGGGCACTGGGGTAGGTAGCTAGCCACATGCAGATGGAACAACACTGGAGGCTTAACTCTCATCAGATGCAAAAACTAATCAAAAGTGAATGAAAGATTTCAGTAGAAGACCTCAAACTATAAAAGTCCTACAAGAAACCCTAAGACATACCTTTCTTAATACGGGCTTTGAAAAGCATTTAGATAAAAAGCAACAGCAAGAAAAGCCACAATGGACAATTGGGCATAAGAAACTGAAACACTGCCAGACAGCAAAATAAATCACAAGCATGGTAAATACACAGTCTACAGGATGGGAGAAAATATTCCCAAACTATGCTTCTGACCAAGATCTAATAAGCCAAACTTTAACATGACCTTAAAAAAAACAAGGGATAGAAAAACAAACCATTCAAACAATGAGTAGAGAACATGAACACACAGTTGTCAAAAGAAGATGTACAAGCGACTAACAAACAAGAAAAAAACCTCAACATCACTCATCATGAGAGAAATGCAACTCACACACACACTGAGATACCATCTCATGTCGATCAGGATGACCATTTGTCCTAAGTCCAAGCATTAACATGCTAGCAAGGCAGAGGAGGAAAGCAAACACTGCTACACTCCTGGGAGGAATAAAAACTAGTTCTCACACTATGAGAAGTTGTTTGGCAACTCCTCAAAGAACTCAGAACCGCCATCCAAATGAGCAATTGCATAACTGGGTATCTACACACAGAAAAATAAATCATAAATCCTTCTTTCAAAATGACACAGGCATGGGTATGTTCCTGGAAGTGCTATTCACATGGAAATATAAAATAAAATCGACCTATGTTCCCCTTAAGTTGATTCAATGTTTTAAAAGTGTTGTACAGGCCGGGCGCGGTGGCTCAAGCCTGTAATCCCAGCACTTTGGGAGGCCGAGATGGGCGGATCACGAGGTCAGGAGATCGAGACCATCCTGGCTAACACGGTGAAACCCCGTCTCTACTAAAAAATACAAAAAAGTAGCCGGGTGAGGTGGCGGGCGCCTGTAGTCCCAGCTACTCGGGAGGCTGAGGCAGGAGAATGGCATAAACCTGGGAGGTGGAGCTTGCAGTGAGCTGAGATCCGGCCACTGCACCCCAGCCTGGGCGGCAGAGCAAGACTCCGTCTCAAAAAAAAAAAAAAAAAAAAAAAAAAAAGTGTTGTACATAAATGCCACAACATCCCACAGAGTCAAAAAAAAAAAAAAAAAAAAAATTCATGCCCTTGGCAGCAACAAGGATGGAGCTGCAGGCAACTATGCTAAGCAAACTAAGGCAAGAACAGAAAATCAGATTCCACATGGTCTCATGGGGAAAGTATGTATGGACAACACAATGACTTTGTGATCCCTTTTTTTTTCTCTCTGATGGGACACAGAAATTCCTGCTGACAAAAGCAAATATAAACCTGTGAGACAAACACTTTAGAGCTTCTGCATGAGGGAGAAAACAACGAACCCAAAGAGAAAGCATCTTACCTTGGCGGAAAGGATGATTGGGGTGAAATTAAGGAAAATCATAATTTTGGAAGGGGTTGTTATTGAACATATTCAAGCACTATAGCTACTAAGTGGGGAAAAGTTTAAAAAAATACACAAGCTAAAAATATGCAAAGGACCTGCACAACCTCTTCTGCACAGGACATGAAACTGATTCACAGGTGAAACTAAAGGTTCTCCACATAACTAGTCACTCCAAACATGTAAGTCAGAATCACACTGATATCAGATACCATTAAACTCCACTGAGAATGAACATTACCAGGAAAAAGCAATAAAAACTTTGGAAGGTAAAAGCAAGTGTAGGCTTACAGAAAGGGAAACTCTTATACACTATTCATGCCAATGTAAATTAGTGAATATACTGTGAAAAAATGTTGGGATGTTCCTTACACTGTGTATATGCATTTAAAGGAAAGGAAACCAGTACCTTAAGGAGTTATCTGACTTCCCATGTTTCATGGAGCACTATTCACAATACAGAAGATATGGAATCAACCTACCTGTCCACCCACAGATGAAGGGATGAAGAAACTGCAGTATATCTGCACAACACAATACTCTTCATCCGTAACAAAGTAACATAATTTTCATTTGGAGTCACATGGATGAACCTGGAAAATATGTTACATAAAATAAGCTAGGCATAGAAAGATAAAGACAGATTCATCTCACTTATATCAAATCCAAAAAACTTTGCCTTCACTAAGTAGAAAGTACAGTAGTGGTTTTCCAAGCAGAGGGGAAGGAGAGGATGGAAGGATTGGTTATGGAAACAAAGTTGCAGTTAGTTGGGACAAATACATTCTTGTTTGTGCTCTATACCACAGCTTGGTGTTTCTGTTTAACAAAATACTGTATTTTTCAAAAAACCTGGAAGGGAGCAATTTCAATGTTCTCACAAAAGAACAATAATACCTGTATGAAGGAACAAATATGATAAGTACCCCGATTTGATCATTACTAAAACTATACACGCATCAAAATGTCCCAGAGGAAAAACAGTCCCAGCATACTCTCTTAATTATATACTTTACTATGCACAGAAATGTAACGTGAATACACAATGCTAACGTTCACATGGAAACACAAACGGCCCTGAATGTCTAAGGAATCCTGACAAATAGAAACTAAGTTGGAGGACTCACAATCCCTGATATGCCACTATGCTCCAGCCTGGGTAAGAGAAAGAGACTCTGTCTCAAAAAGATTGTTACAAATTTTGAGAGAATCATAGAAGTGATAACTACAGGGACTCTGTCACTCAGGCTGGAGTGCGGTGGCATGATCATGACTCGCTGCAGTCTTGACCTCCCCAGCACAAGTGATCCTCCCACCTCTTCCTCCTGAATAGTTGGAACTACAGGGCACACACCACCATGCCTGGCTAATTTTTTGAATTTTTTTTATACAGATAAAGTTTTGCCATGTTGCCTAGGCTGGTCTCAAATTCTTTGGCTCAAATGAGCTGCCCATCTCGGCCTCCCAAAGTGCTTGGATTACAGGCATGAGTCATCATGCGTGGCGATAAAAAAAAGAATGGCTAAATCAAAGTGAAAAATTTTTGCAAAAGAAAGGAAACAATGAACCCAAAGAGAAAGGCTGGGACAAGGTTTTGATGAATCACATATTGGCTAAGGGATTGTTATGGAGAATATGCCATATATTAACAGGACTAGGTAGCAAGAAAAAAACAAATGATCCACCCAAAACTCCCTTCCCCAGGTCAGGTGGCCATGAGTAGAGGGAGAGAATTAGGCAGGCGCTTGCATGGAGTGGAGAAAAGTGACCCCTATGTCCTGACAGCAGGGACAGAGATTTAAACATTCAGCAGACCAAGCACACTGGTTCACACCTATAATCCCAGCACTTTGGGAAGCTGAGGCAGGAGGATTGCTTTGAGCTCAGGAGTTCGAGATGAGCCTGGGCAACATGGCAAAACTCCGTCTCTACCAAAAATATTTTTTTAAAAATAGCTGGACATGGTGGCACAGGCTCAGCTACTGTGGAGGCTGTAGCTGGAGAATCCCTTGAGCCCAGAAAATGGGGTTTGCAGTGAGCTGAGATCTGCACTGCACTGTAGCCTGCGCAACAGGGCCAGACCCCATCTCCAAAACAAAACAAAACAAAAAAAACAATTAAAAAATCACCAAACTCTGCAGGTTAAGTTGGACCCTTTCCTTCCATCTAAGGCTTGGATGCAAGACAGCCAAACTGGGGCCTGACCCAGGCCGGGCTTCCCCTTCCTCCCACAGCCAGAGCCTTCCTCTCTCTCCAACTACATGGGGAGTTTCTCTCAGAAACAGCCCTAAAGTCTCCTACACTTTCCAACCTCAAAAGCCCTTAAGGAATGAGTACTACTGTAAAATCAATACTAAGATGGCAAGAGAGAAAAAAGAAAAAGAGTGGGAACCTAGCAGGAATACACACAACATTCCAGAAAATGAAATCTTCTGTACTCACCATGAAGGAAAAATGCCCCAAAGAAGCTGGGCTGTGGAGAAATCACATCAAAGTTGTCCTCAGCAGTCAGCACCAGGGATAGGAGGCCTTCTTCTTCCCCAGGATGCAGCCTTGAAGTTGTCCCAAAGGGGCCATGGCACGTGGTAGCTCCTGAGAACACACGAGCTCTTCTGGTTTAACATAGACAAGTCAATAAATGTAATACACCACATAAACAGAATTAAAAGCAAAATCACATGGTCATCTTGGTAGACACACAAAAGGCATCTGACAAAATCCAGCATCCCTTTATGATAAAAGCCCTCAGCAAAATATGCATAGAAGGGGCATGCCTTATGGTAATAAAAGCCATCTATGGCAAACCCACAGCCAACATTAATACTAAACGGAAAAATTGAAAGCATTTCCTCTGAGAACTGGAACAAGACAAGGATGCCCACTCTCACCATTTCTATTCAACACAGCACTGACAGTCTTAACCAGAGCAATCAAACAAGTAAAAGAAATAAAGGGAAATAAAGGGCATCCAGATTGGTAAAGAGGAAGTCAAAGTGTTGCTGTTTGCTGATGATATGATCGTATACCTGGAAAACCCTAAACACTCCTCCAAAAAGCTCCTAAAATGATAATTTCAGCAAATTTTCAGGATACAAAATTAATGTACCCCAATAAGTGGCTCTGCTATACACCAACAACACGTACACCAACAACATGCAAGCTGAGAATCAGATCAAGAATTCAACCCTTTTTACAATAGCTGCAAATAAAGAAATATAATACTCAGGAATATAACTAACCAGAAGGTAAAAAAGCTGTACAAGGAAAACTAAAAAACACTGCTGAAAGAAGTCACAGATGACACAAACAAATGGAAACACACCTCATGCTCATGCTCATGCTCATGGATGGGTAAAATCAATATTGTAAAAATGACCATAATGCCAAAAGCAATTTACAAATTCAAAGCAATTCCCGTCAAAATATCACCATCATTCTTCACAGAACTAGAAAGGATAATTCAAAAATTCATATGGACCCAATAAAGAGCCCGCATAGCCAAAGCAAGACTAAACAGAAAGAACAAATCTGGAGGCATTACGTTACCTAACTTCAAAATCTATACTACAAGGCCATAGTCAGCGGAACAGCATGGTACTGGTATAAAAATAGGCATGTAAACCAATGGAACAGAATAGAGAACCCAGAAATAAATTCAAATACTTACAGCCAACTGGTCTTTGACAAAGCACACAAAAACAAAGTGGGGAAAGGACACCCTATTCAACATATGCTGGGATAATAGGCAAGCCACTGCCAAAAAATGAAACTGGATCCTTATCTCTTACCTTATACAAAAATCAACTTAAACCTGAGACCTGAAACCATAAAAATTCCAGAAGATAACACTGGAAAAACCCTTCTAGGCATTGGCTTAGGCAAAGACTTCATGACCAAGAACCCAAAAGCAAGTGCGACAACAACAAAATGAAGATAAACAGGTGAGAATTAAACCAAAAAGTTTCTGCACAGCAGAAGAAACAATTAGCAGAGTAAACAGACAACCCACGGAATGGAGAAAATCTTCACAATCTATACATCTGACAACGGACTAATATCCAGAATGCACAACTCAGACAAATTATCAGGCGGGGGAAAAAAAAAAGAAAAAAACAAAGCATTCAAATAATGGTCTAAGGACAATTCTCAAAGAAGATATAAAAAATGGCCAACAAATATATGAAAAAATGCTTCTAAAAGAATCAGTAAAAAAATAAATAAATATATAAAGTTCACACCAAAAGTAGTAATACTAGGAATAAAAGAGGGCTCAACACTGCAACTACTTAGAGGCAAAAGTTAATAAAGTCTTGTTTTGGGTTGTGAATCTTTGCCTTAAAACATTATACATGGCCGGGCATGGTGGCTCACAGCTGTAATCTCAGCACTTTGGAAGGCCGAGGTGGGTGGATCACCTGAGGTCAGGTGTTCTAGACCAGCCTGGCCAACATAGTGAAACCCTGTCTCTACTGAAAATACAAAAATTAACCAGGCATGATGGCAGGTTCCTGTAATCCCAGCTACTCGGGGGACCAAGGCAGGATACTGCTTGAACCCAGGAGACAGGGGTTGCAGTGAGCCGAGATTGCGCCATCATACTCCAGCCTGGGGGACAAGAGTGAGACTTTGTCTCAAAAACAACAACAACAACAAATACTACACATGATTCCCCCACATTCCTTTTTCTCTTGCAAAGAGATGGGGATGAATCAGGTTTGCCCATGCGGCTGACAATACTCTTGAAAATGGTGGCAGAGACCTGGGCGTGGTGCCTCACACCTGTAATCCCAGCACTTTGGGAGACTAAGGCAGGTGGATCACCTGAGGTCGGGAGTTCAAGACCCACCTGGCCAACATGGAGAAACCTGTTCTCTACTAAAAATACAAAATTAGCCAGGCACGGTAGCGCATGCCTATAATCCCAGCTACTCGGTAGGCTGAGGCAGGAGAATCTCTTCAACTCAGGAGGTGGAGATTGCAGTGAGCCAAGATCACCCCATTGCACTCCAGCCTGGGCGACAAGAGTGAAACTCCATCAAAAAAAAAAAGAAGAAAAGGAAAGAAAAGAAAGGAAAGGAAATGAAAGGAAAGGAAAAAGGAAAAGGAAAGAAAAGAAAGGAAAAGAAAAGGAAAAAAAAGAAAAGAAAATGGTGGCAGAGAAATAAAATAAAGTGAATACAGTTCACATAATAATCTCATAAATTAGCACTTACTAGTCCTGTGACTCTTGCAAAGCTCCAGACAACTATGTGAGAGAGATGAAATGGCTCTTTGCTACCAATATTTTATGTGATGCTTCGTTTTTCGATACCTTGAATACCTACTTACAACATATTAGCCCATTTATGCCAGAGGTTGCAATTTTTTGAATTTTTGCATGAGTGAAAAATCAGACTTTGTCGATGACCTTGAGCAGTAGGATATAAGTAACTCCCTCATGCTTACCATTCCAATGATGGAACACTAGACATAAGTGGGTTAACACAATCATGAAAGCATAGGTATTCAAGTAACTAATTATACAACACAGTTTTTTTTCCTAATCTCTAGAACACAGTGAGGGACCATTTATTTCAAAAATACAACACAGTGACAACTAGTTTCTTTTTAACTCAGTTTTGGTTTGTCGTTTGTTATGGCCATTTCTGGGCATAAAGAAAACAGAGAAGAAAAAACAAGAATAGAAACATGAAATAGAAGCAGCAGCAAAAGAAAATGAAGAGGAACAAGATGAAAAGAAGAAAACACAGGCTAGAAGAAAAAAGAACAGGTGTGGGAATCAGAAGGCCTATTATGAAACCTTTTATCCCCTCTGCAATTCAGGAAAATGTCCAAGACTATCACAACAAAAAAGAAGCAAAAAAGATACACAAATAGTCACCCCCTAAATTTTGTTAAGAATGAGATAATGCTGCCACTTGCCTAGCTCAGTCACCAGCAGGAGGAGGGCACTCTCCAGAGATTGCAGGAGAAGGGGGAGGACTCCTCCTTTCCCTAGGTGCACCTCCACCACTGCCACCAAGGCCACCGGTACATCACCCGCAGGTTCCTCCCCACCCCAGGTCGGGCTGGGCCCTGCAGCACTCCTACTCCCCCTTCCCGGCTCCCAGACTTGCTGCTGCTACCACCACTAGCACCGATGCCAATACAACCACTGTCACCCTCAATGCAGCAGCCCACCCTATAAGGTTCCTAACACTTTGCCCCCGCGGGCATCCTCCTACCACTCCAGTCGAGTTGCAGTCTGTCGCTGCCACCAACCGCGCATGAGGTGATCTGCAGAGCCACGCTATAGGAAAGGCTCCTAGGCCATGCCCCCAGGCTCTGTGTTGCAGAGACCACCGGGTAGGGATTAGTAGGTATCATGGGGAACTGTGGGGGCGGGGCACTGTAGGTGGAGGTGTCAGGAACCGGAACCAGCATTTGGGTGGGGAGGGCTAGTTGGGTCTGAGTTTCTCCCACTCCTGCTTCGCAAGGAGCGCAGGCTGGTGGGTCCAGCAATTTCTGTCCAGCTGCACTTGGCCAGGGGCCGGTTTCAGCAAAGGCACTCACACCCACCCCAGGCCCCAGTTCCTGGCCAGCTTTTGCCAGAAGGATAGGCTGGACTTTGGAGGATGGGTGTGAGTGCCTTCACTGAAACTGGTCCCTGCCACCCAGTTGCCAGCATGACAAGGTGAGGCTCTAACACTACCATTCCCTGTGTCCCATTCTAGGCTTTTCTGGCTTTGCCTGCCCAGCTGCTGCAAGCCAGGCAGGAGGAGGAGGAGAAGTCACCTGTGCTACGCTGGAGCCTTTCCTATAGCGTGGCTCTGCAGATCACCTCATGCGCGGTTGGTGGCAGCGACAGACTGCAACTCGACTGGAGTGGTAGGAGGATGCCCGCGGGGGCAAAGTGTTAGGAACCTTGTAGGGTGGGCTGCTGCATTGAGGGTGACAGTGGTTGTATTGGCATCGGTGCTAGTGGTGGTAGCAGCAGCAAGTCTGGGAGCCGGGAAGGGGGAGTAGGAGTGCTGCAGGGCCCAGCCCGACCTGGGGTGGGGAGGAACCTGCGGGTGATGTACCGGTGGCCTTGGTGGCAGTGGTGGAGGTGCACCTAGGGAAAGGAGGAGTCCTCCCCCTTCTCCTGCAATCTCTGGAGAGTGCCCTCCCCCTGCTGGTGACTGAGCTAGGCAAGTGGCAGGTGACTTCTCCTCCTCCTCCCGCCTGGCTTGCAGCAGCTGGGCAGGCAAAGCCAGAAAAGCCTAGAATGGGACACAGGGAATGGTAGTGTTAGAGCCTCACCTTGTCATGCTGGCAACTGGGTGGCAGGGACCAGTTTCAGTGAAGGCACTCACACCCATCCTCCAAAGTCCAGCCTATCCTTCTGGCAAAAGCTGGCCAGGAACTGGGGCCTGGGGTGGGTGTGAGTGCCTTTGCTGAAACCGGCCCCTGGCCAAGTGCAGCTGGACAGAAATTGCTGGACCCACCAGCCTGCGCTCCTTGCGAAGCAGGAGTGGGAGAAACTCAGACCCAACTAGCCCTCCCCACCCAAGTGCTGGTTCCCGTTCCTGACACCTCCACCTACAGTGCCCCGCCCCCACAGTTCCCCATGATACCTACTAATCCCTACCCGGTGGTCTCTGCAACACAGAGCCTGGGGGCATGGCCTAGGGAACCATGACAGGTGTGGAAGCCCTACCCTGCTCAAGACTGCAGGAACAGGAGGAGATCACCTTCTAGAGTTCAGAGTCCAGCAAGAGAAGAATGGTCACCGCAAAGAAAAATTAGGCCACTGCTGACACGGTCACTGCCACCTCCACAGCCCACGAACACCGCTGGCAGTGTAACTTCTGATAGCATCCCTAATCTGCCCCCTGCTGCTGGCAGTGAAGCCCCCAGATAAAACACACCCAACACATCCCGTGCCAACTGCAGGCAATGTAACCCCGATATACCCCCAAAACACCCGATAGTGCCCACAATCTGACCCAGCCATGGGTGTTGCTGCATAGATAGTGCCCCAATACCACCCCACTCCGCCATGGGCAGTGCAGCTCCTGATAGCTCACCGCAAGTAAGGACAGAGCAGCACCTGACAATGCCCCTAAACCACCCCCCACTGCCAACATTGCACCTCCAGATAACCACCCAACCCGCCCCCTGTCGCGGGCGGTACAGCAAAAAATAGCGCCCCAACCCGTCCCCAGCCACTGGCAGTACACGTTAGTGTACACAACTCACCTCCCCCGAGCACCTCCGCCACACCGTGGGCAATGTGGCCCCTGACAGCCAGCCAACCCACCCCACCACCAGCAATGCAACCCCAGAGAGTGCCCCCAACCAGTCCCCTGCCACAGGCAATGCAGCCTCCGGCAATGAGCCCCAATAGGGCATCCAACGCCTGCCCCCAGAGGTGGACAGTGCGGCACCGGATAACTCACCTACCCCATGACATTTCTACCACTCTGGCCGAGCTGCAAGGTCCGAAGTCACCACCAACCGCAGCGAGGCGAGCCGCGGTGGCGGCGCAGCCTCCAGCATGCGTCAGTGCCTCTCCTTTCTACTCGTCTTCCCGCCCGGCAGGAAAAGCTCCTGCCGCTGGCTGCCCTCCAACCGCTCTGTCGCCGCCACCAACCACAGCCCCAGCTCCAGTTGGCAGAAGCGTTGGCCCCTCCTCCTAGTTCCCTAAGCCAGGGACTCGCCGCCAACACCGAACAGCCTGATATGGCCTAACGCTGCCTCAGCATGCTTTATATACTGATGTTACACCACACGCAGTTCCTGGACTACATGGTCTGATTGGATGGGAGAAAAGCCTCCAGGCCTACTCTGATTGGACTTTATTTTCATGCTGTGACTGGTTGTCTTAAGACTTGCTCTCACCCAATAAGAACATGATAATAAAGTCCAATCTGAGTAACCCTGGAGGTTTTTTCATGTCCAATCAGAACACGCCATCCAGGAATCCTCATGTATATAAGCTCAGTATATGCACGATGCTGAAGGGAAGTGAGGGCCTTCCAGGTTCTCATACTTTCCCGTAGAGCTGCTTAGTGCCTGGCTTAGAGTATCGGGAGTGGGTAATTACCGGTCGTTTGCTGGAGGCTGGAGCATAGCAGCTCGACTCGCTGCTGGTGGTGGTGGTGGCAACTGAGACAGCAGCGCGTCTGGAGCAATAGGAGGAGGAAAATAGCTTTGGGATAGATGGAGGGGGGTCAAGAGGGTGGTTAGTGCGAAAGGGAAAAGAGGATAGCGAGCAGGAGAAAGTGTTGCAAAAAGACTGTGGGGAAAAAGATGGTGGGAAAAAAAGTTTTTGGGTAGATGGAGGGGAAAAACAGGGTGGGCAAGCGGGAGGGAGGGAAGGTTTTGCAGAAAGGCGGTGGGTAAAAGTTTATGGGTAGATGGAGAGGGAAAAAAGGATGGCAAGAGGGAGGAGGAAAGAGAGTGGGGGGGGAAACGGGGGCGAGCAGTAGGGAGAGAAGGTTTCGTGAAAAGACAGTGGGGAGAAAAGTTTTCGGGTAGATAGAGGGGGAAAAGAGAGTAACAAGTGGGGGAAGGAAAAAGAGGGTAGCCAGCGGGAGGAAAACAAGATTTTGCGAAAAGACAGTGGGCAGAAAAGACAGACGGTGAAGAAAGAAAAGATGGTGGGTAAAAAGAGTTTGCGTAGATGGAGGGGGGAAAGAGGGTGACGAGGAGCAGAAAAGAGGGTGGCTAGAGGGAGCGGGGAAAGAGGGTTGGGGAAAATAGTTTGGGGTAGATAGAGGGCAAAAAAGAGAGTGGCAAGCCGGATAGGGCAAAGAAGAGTATGAGTGGGAAGGGGGAAGACTTTGTGAAAAGACAGTGGGGAAAATTTGGGGGGATAGATGGAGGGGAAAAAGAAGGAGGTGAACAGGAGTGAGGAGTAGGCTTTGCAAAAAGACGGTGGGGAAATGTTTTTAGGTAGTTGGAGAAGGGAAAGAGGGTGGCAAGGAGGAGCGGGGGGAAATACGATGAGGAAAACAGTTTTTGGGTAGATGAAAGGGGAAAAGAGGGTGGTAAGCAGCAGGAGTGGGGAGAAGGCTTTGGGAAAAGATAGGGGAAATGTTTTTGCTTAGATGAAGGAGCAAAAGAGGGTGAAGAGAGTGGGATGGGGAAAAAGAAGGTGGCCAGGGAGAAGGGGAAAAGACGGTGGGAAAAAACAGTCAAGAAAGAGTTTGGGTAGATGAATGGGGAAAAGGGTGGTGAACGGGAGAGTAGAGAAGGGTGTGCGAAATGACGGTGGGGAAAAAAAGGTAGGGAAAAAGTTTTGGGGTAGATGGAGGAAGAAAAAGGGTGGCATGGGGGAGGAGGCCAAAGGCAGTCGGGAAAAGAAGGTGGGGAAATAATGGTGGGAGACAAAGTTTGGGGTAGAATTTTTTTTAAATCAGATTATTTGTATTTTTGCTTTTGAGTAGTTTGAGTTCTTTATATATTTTGTGTCTTAACCCCCTTTACTGATGCATAGTTTGCAAATACCTTCTTCCTTTCTCTGGGTTGTTGCTTCTACTGATTGCTTCCTCTGCTTTGCAGAAGCTTTTAAGTTTAATGTAATTACAACTTTGCTTTCGTTGCTTGTGCTTTTGACAAGTTTAATGTAAATACATCTTTGCTTTTGTTGCTTGTGCTTTTGATGTCTGTTAGAAAATTCCTTGTCCTAACTGATTTCATGAAGCATTTATCCTATGTTTTCTTCTCTAGTAGTTTCATAGTTTCAGGTCCTACATTTAAATCTTTATTTTGAGTAGACTTTTGTATATGGTAAGATAACAGTCTTGATGTATTCTTGTACATGTGGGTGTTGGGTTTTCCTAGCACAGTTTATTGAAGAGATTGTCCTTCCCGAATGTGTGTTCTTGGTGTTTTTGTTAAAAATGAGTTGACTGTAAATGGGTGAATTTATTTCTGATTTCTCTATTCTATTTCATTTGTCTGTGTCTGTCATTACTTTGTTTCTCTCTCTCTCTCCCACCCCTTTTTTAGATCGTACCATGCTGTTTTGATAGTACCTGCCTTACTATAGATTTGTAATATATTTTGAAATCAGGTTGTGTGATGACTCCAGCTTTTCTTTTTATTCCACATTTTTTAATCTATTTGAAGTATTTTGCACTTCCATGTGAATTTTAGGATTTTTTTTTTCTGTATGAAGAATGTCTTGTAATTTAATACGGATTGTATTGATTGTGTAGATCACATTGGGTGATACAGATACTTCCACAATATTCTTCTAGTGCTTGGACGTGGAATATCTTTTCATTTACTTGTGTCTGCTTTAATATCTTTCATCTATACTTTATAGTTTTCATTGTGGATCTTTTGTCTTTTTGGTTACGTTTATCCCTAGATATCATTTTATTGGTAATGAAATAGATTTCTTGATTTCCTTCTTAGTTATTTCACTATTGGTGCATGAGTATGCTACTCATTTTTATATATTGATATTGTATCTTGCAACTTGACTGAATTTATTATTTCTAGTAGGTTTTTTTGTGGAATCTTTAGGGTTCTCTTTCTACGTATGATCATATCCCTTGCAAACAAAGACAGTTTGATTTCCTTTTTTTCCAATTTGGGTGTCTTTCATTGCATTCTCCTGTCTAGTTGCTCTACCTAAGACTCAGTACTATGATGAATAAAAGTGGTGTAAAAGCAGCCACACTTGTTCCAAATCTTAGAGGAAGCGCTTTTGACTTTTCCCCGTTGGTTATGATGTTAGCTGTGGGTTTGTCATATGGCCTTTATTGCGCTGACATATGTTCCTTCTATACTCATGCTGTTCAGTTTTTGTCATGAAGGAATGTTGATTTTTTTCCAGCATTTACTGAAGTGATTATATGGTTTTTGTTCTTGATTCACTGAATGTGATGTCGCACATTTATTTATTTGTGTTTATTGAATCATCCTCATATTCCTGGAATGAATTCCACTTGATCATGGCAGATCATCTTTTTATGTGTTGTCAAATGCAATTTTCAAGTATTTTGTTGAGGACTTTTTGCGTCTGTGTTCATCAGGGATATTTGCCTATGGTTTTCTTTTTGTGTTGTGCCCTGGTTTGGTTTTTGTACCAGGGTCATGCTGTCCTCATAGAACAAGTTTTGAAGCCTTCATTCCTCTTCATTTTTTTTGAGGAATATTTTGAGTAAAATTGGTATTAGCTCTTTTAAAAATGGTAGAATTCAGCAGTAAAACCATGATTATTGTGTTTTTCTTTGATTGAAGACTTTTTATTACTGCTTGAATTGCATTACTCATTATTGTTCTGTTCAGGTTTTTTATTTCTTCATCATTCTATCTTGGGAATTTGTTATGTGTCCAGAAATTTATTCATTTCACCTAGATTTTTCAATTTGTTTTTATATAGGTGTTTTTAATAATCTCTTACCATCCTTCGTATTTCTGTGTTATCAGTTGTAATGTCTCCTTTTTCAGCTATGATTTTATTTGTTTCCTTTTTCTTTTCCTTGGTCTAGTTAAAGCTCATCAGTTTTGATTTTTTTCTTAAAAATCCCAGTTCTTTGTTCCATTGACTTTTTGTATTTTTTGTTTCTATTTTTAAATTTTCCTCTTTAATATTTATGATATTTTTTCTACTAAATTTAGCGTTTCATTTTTCTTGTTTTTCTCATTACTTCAGGTGTACTGTCAGGTTGTTTATTTGAGATCTTTCTACTTTTCTGATGTAGGCATTTATAGCTATGTACTTTTCCTCTTACAACTGCCTTTGCTGCATCCCACAGGAATTTTTATGTTTTGTTTCCATTCTTATTTGTTTCAATAAATTTTTAATTATTTTATTTTATTTATTTATTTATTGGTTGTTCATGATCATGTATTTTAATTTCCATATATTTGTACAGTTTTTAAAGTTCCTCCTGTTACTGCTTTCTAGTACTATTTCACTGTGGTCAGAAAAGATACTTGATATGATTTCAGTTGTTAAAAATGTGTTGTGACTTGTTTTTTGGCCTAACACATAGTCTGTCTTGGAGAATAATCCATGTGCTACTCAGTGGAATGTGCATTGTGCAGTTGTGGAGTGGAGAGCTGTCCATATTAGGTCCATTTGGAATAGAGTACAGTTTAACTGATGATGTTTTGTTGTCTGGATGATCTGTCCATTGATGATAGTGGGGTGTTGGTTATAGTGGAGCATTGAGGTATTCTATTACTGTATTGCAGTCCATCTGTCCTGTAAGGTTTGTTGATATTTGCTTCTGTGTTTAGTGCTTGAGTGCTGGTTGCATATGCACTTATAATTGTTATGCTGCTGTTTACTTCTTTCTGACTATATGATTATCTTCATTTTTTTTCCTTTTTTGACTGAAAGTCTGTTTTATGTAAGTAGAGCTACTCCTGCTTTTTCTGTTTCCATTGGTATGGGATATCTTGTATCATCCCTTCACTTTCAGTCTATATATTATATATGTCTTTACGGGTGAACTGAGTTTCTTGTAGGTAGTATATAATTGGGTCTTATTTTTTAACCCATTCAGCCCCTAAGTCTTAGAGAATTTAATTCATTTATATTCAAGGCTATTACTAACAGGTAAAAACACACTACTGCCAGGTTTTACTTGTTTTCTGGTTGTTTTGCTACTCTCTCTCTTTTTTTTTTTTTTTGTTCTTTCTCCCTTCCTTCCTCTTTCTCTTCTCTCTGATCTCTCTCTTTCTTTCTTCCTTTCTTTTCTTTCCTCCTTCCATTCCTTCCTGTTGTTATTTGTAGTGAGGTAATTTTTTCTGGTAGTGTGTTTTAATTCCTTGCTTTTAATTTTTGGGGTGTCTGTTATCAATTTTGTTTTCTGGTTACCATGAGGCTAAACAACATAATTATAACAAGTTATTTTAAACTGAAGAATACTTAACTTTGATTGGTCTCAGCTACTCAGGAGGCTCAGATGGGAGGATTGCTTGACACTAGGAGGCCGAGGTTGCAGTGAGTTGAGATCGTGCCACTGCACTCTCCAGCCTGTGTGACAGAGTGAGACCTTGTCTCATAAAATAAATAAATAAAAATGCATAGCTTATAATGAATTCTGATTGTAAATTTTGAGATGATGATTGATAAGGTATAGAAAAGAAAGTGGAAATCATTCGTAATCTCATTACCCAAAGATGACTACTACTAATGTTTTGGTACATATGCTTCCTAATTCATAACCCTCTCTCCCTCACACACACACACAAATGTACACATACAATAGATACATTTTATACACAAATATAATTTTATTGTAGCATTTTAAGAAAAACAGCTTTGTAATTTTTTATTTAAAATAGTGTGAATATCTTTTGTGAATAATATTCATATAAAATATTATACATCTTAGGCCAGGTGCGGTGGCTCATGCTTGCAATCCCAGCACTTTGGGAGGCCAAGGTGGGTGGATCATGATGTCAGGAGATCAAGACCATCCTGGCTAACACAGCAAAACCCCGTCTCCCCTTTTAAAAAAAAAGTTAGCCGGACATGGTGGCACACACCTGTAGTCCCAGCTACTCAAGAGGCTGAGGCAAGAGAATCACTTGAACCAGGGAGGTAGAGGTTACAGCGAGCCAAGTTCGTGCCACTGGACTCTAGCATGGGCGAAAGAGCAAGACTCTGTCTCAAAAATATATATATGTTATACATCTTAGTTTTAAGATTGTGGTTTCTGCTCTTTGGGGTGGCAGGTACACTTCTTGCTAAAATGAATCATCTCAGTGTCTTTGATTTTCCTTCTCTCCCCTAGGCTATTGCTTTTGGAAGGGGGCCCTGGATCTCCCTCCTGTTTACTTGGGGGCAAACATAGTATCATGGGGTTATGAAAACGTTGCCTGCGCCACATAGCAACCCTGGCTCCAGTTCTGAAAATAAAGGTAACGTAGGAGTTTTTGCTCTCTGATTAATACTAAGATGTAAATAAAGTGGTTTTAGATCATTGTAGCAAATGATTTAGATATAACTCTGTGTTCCTTTTAATTAAGAGCTCAGGATTTCTTCACGGTATGTTCATTGCCTGCTTTATCAGTAAAAGTATAGTAGAGACGGGGTTTCACCATGTTTATCAGGCTGGTCTCAAACTCCTGACCTCAGTGATCCACCCTCCTCGGCCTCCCAGAGTACTAGGATTACAGATGTGAGCCACCACACCCAGCTGTCACCTTCTTATTTAGATGGAGTCTTGTGTGAAACACACCATGGAACTCATGTTCACTTACAGCTGGGAAAGGCTGACCACCTTGTGTGATGAGATTGGAGCCTGTCTGCCACACCTCCCTGTGTGTCTCCGCATGTCCTCAGGCCTGCTGGCGGGGCGAGGGCTCCCTTGTCTTGATCTCTTATGCAGAGGAAGGACATGGCATGTGTTGAGAGCCAGCTTGGAGGTGGTACATAGTAACTGCCCAGCCAGTGGAACCCAGCAGGAAAGTGAGAACTGTTCTTGTCCATCCTTTTTTTTTTTTTTTTTTTTGATACAGAGTCTCACTCTGTTGCCTAGGCTGGAGTGCGGTGGCATGATCTTGGCTCACTGCAACCCCTGCCTACTGGGTCCAAGTGATTCTTTTGCCTTAGCCTCCCAAGGAGCTGGGATTGCAGGCGCCCAGCACCATCTCCGGCTAATTTTTGTATTTTAGTAGAGACAGGGTTTCACCATGTTTTCCAGGTAGGTCTCGAACTCCTGGCCTTAAGAGATCTTACCACCTTGGCCTCCCGAAGTGCTGAGATTACAGGCATGATCCATCGCGCTCAGTCTAGAACTTACTTTTCCCTTTTCTCTTCCTTTTCTTTACAAATTTGACACAGAGTCTTGTTCTGTCACCCAGGCTGGAATGCAGTGGTGTGATTGCAGATCACTGCAACATCCACCTCCCCGGGCTCAAGCAATTCTCCTGCCTTAGCCTCCCGAGTAGCTGGGACTGCAGGTATGTGCCACTATGCCCAGCTAATTTTTCTTTGTATTTTTAGTAGAGACAGGCCAGGCTAGTCTTTAACTCCAGACCTCAACTGATCCACCTGCCTCGGCTTCCCACAGTGCTGGGACTCCAAGCATGAGCCACTGTGCCTGGCCGAACTTCCCTTTTCTTTCCATTTCTTGGTATTTGGAAAGTGAGCAGCCATGGTGTTTTCAGCTGGTGCAGACCCATCTGGTATGCTCGTAAGGCTTCTAGCTGAAGGAAGTGTCCACCCTGTAGTCTCGCTGGCATCCCATCACCTTCCAGAAGCAGGACGCCAGCTGTGTGTGCTCTTGGCCCACACTGAGCCTGTGCTCGGGGTGCTTCTCTTGCCAGTTTCCCCACCCCTTGTTTTGGGTGAGGTCCCTGCCCGGCTGGCATGGGAAACAGGATGGGGAGTGGTCACCACTATGGTTTGTTGCAGAGTGAGTTTTGTGGCTGCCCTGCCTAGGCCTGGCTCCCATGTTTCTCCCACTTGGCTGCAGTTCCAGCCCTACCCCGTCTCCCATGGCTTCCTGCCCAGCCCCGCACGGCAGCCTTCCCAGCACCCAGAAACGGCACAGACCCCACAGAACTCCAGTGTCCCCTCCCCTAGACCTTTACATACACCTGGTAAGTTGGGCCTGGGGCCCACAGCCCCATCATGTGAGCTGTATGTGGCCTGGTGGTTGAGGTGATAAGGTCACCTCAAAAGTACAAAATTTTGTGACAATATTGTTTTTTCAGTTTTTTAAACTATGATCTTTCTTAAATTTTCTGTAATACCAATGCTTTTGATGAATGAATTAATCACGGACACCTGCTTAGAAGACAAAAATATATACAGAATTTTGTGGTCTACTTCCTCAATTATATAAATCATTACATTTTAACGAGCATGAAGTCACCACGCTGAGGAAAATGTAGATGTGTAAACCTCAAGTTTGCCATTATCTTATAGGAATGGGTGTGCTCAGTTACTTGACAGCTGAATTAAACCTTACTCTAGGGCAGCGCTCTCCACTACTAATATAATGAGAATCCCGTATGTTATTTAAAGTTTTCTAGTTACTACATTAAAGAGTAAAGAGTAAAGAGATGCAGGTAAAATTAATTGTATCAATGTTTTATTTAACCGGGTGTATATTATCTATAATTTTAACATGTAATCAATATAAAAGTTATTAATGACATAGTTCATTCTTTTTTTCAATAAAGTCTTTCGAACTTTGGTGTGTCTTTTATACTTACAGCACATCTCGATTTGAACAAGCCACACTTAAAGTGCTCAATAGCCATGTGTGGCTGGCTAGTAGCTACCATGTTAGACAGTGCAGCTCTAGAGTGGGGATCAGGTAACTTTTCTCTAAAAAGCCAGATAGTAAATATGTTAGGCTCTGTGGGTCATACAGTTTCTGTCATAACCATTCAGTTCTGCCTTTGGAACATGAAAGTGGCCATAGACAATATGTGAATGAACAGGTGTGGCTGTGTTTAACTAAAACTTTATATTTACAATAGCAAGTGATAGGCTGGATTTGGCCTGTGGATGGCAGCTTGCAGACCCCACTGTGGAGCACTAGGTTTATAGGCAGTCTCTGCTGTGCATGTGGTTTATTGTTTCTTATGTCAACTGCAAGGATGAGATAAATGGATAGAAACACTGGGTGTTTAATGAAACATAGGGGGCTTATAAATACTTGCTTTTTTTCTATAACCTATAGACTTATTTCCTTTGATTATAATGCCATCAACACTTTGATAACTATTTCACTAAAACCCTACAGGGAAACTAAGCTTCTCTCAACTTGTATTCATTATGGTAGAATGCCATTATTGTGTCTGGTTATATCTGCATTCGGTTATTGATGATGCTAGTAACAATGAACTTTGTGTTGCTGCAGCTCACAAATGCTTTTTTACATCTGCAAGAAATTAACTAGTCATCAAATGCTTAGTAGCACAGAAATTCTCGAGTGGTTGCGGGAAATTTTGATCTGCAGGAATAAATTTCTTCTTAAAAATAAGGTAAGCAAAATGACATCTTTAAAAAATGGAAGAATATTTGGAATGGTAACGGGGAGAGATTAAAAAGTGTTTTCTAGCTAAATTAGTTTCTATTTCAGCTTCTCCTTTCTCCCAAGGTTCTCAAAAGGATACATATGTGCAGAGGACAATGGCTGGCAAATCAACATTTTAAAAGTTATTCAGAGGCTGTGGCCTTAAAACCACACTGTTGATGAATTCTAGTTCTAGTTGAGTTAAATAGGTCTCTGTGGGGCAGGCCTAGGAAAAGTGGGAACTGCTATATCCAAAGTAGCTTGAGGAGCATGTTCCATCTTTACTCTCAAGTTCATACAGAAGACATAATTCATCCATTGAATTTGATTTAACATGTAGCTTCTATAATGAAGAATTATGTTATGGCATAGATTTAGGAGTACTTGATTTAATGAGTTTTTGTCCATTTCTAGAATCATAGCTCTGAGAAATTGTAAAGGCCTAGATGTCGTGGCTAGACTAGTCCAGAGAATTATCTATCAAGAAGGAAAAGGGAAAATGTTGAGGGTCCTCAATCTAGATTTATTTCTATTCCTCCAATAAGGGTTTCACCTCTTGAAAATATCAGGAGACTTCTTCGTTGGGGTGGAGTGAAATTTTTGATATTCTGAACTATTGAAACATAGGTTGTGGAGGATAGAGAAGAACCTTAAATTTTTTTTTAACAAATAGTTTCTATAGTTAATCAATTTAGGGATTCTCTTATGGCCTAGTTTTGGGAGTGCCTGATTCAATGAGTTTTTATCTGGTACTAGCGGCATAGCTGTGAAAAACCTTAAATGTATGAAACTCATATCCTTTTTGTTATTATACTGCTTGTGGTTAATAAATTGTCTCTGTTTAGAAAGAGACTAATGGTGAAGTGGTTTTATTCACATCTGGCCTATTTGATGTGTTAATGTAGCAAAATTTGGCATTATTCCAAAGATACAGAAAGAGACTAGACTTCAGACTTTCATGCCCTTGCCTATGGTGTAATCTCCAGAATATGAGTATGAGAAATCCACTAATGAATTCCTAGTGCCCTGGTCAGCACAGTCACTCTTGTGACATACTGGGTGTATATACCAGGGTTAATTACTGGTCCAGAATAACTTAATCTCAAGAGTTAATTTCTAGTTATCCCAACATGGCACAGGATAAAATCTTATAGAAAAAAAAATCTTTGTCATCGAGATTGAATCATAGTTTTCACACAGTAGATTTACGTTCATGTTTTACTTATATTTGTGTTAGGCTTAATTTATATTTGTAGAATCTACTGTTTCTGATGATTTAGAGAATGGATGGGAAACTGAAAGAAATTTTAAAGACATTAAGTAAACATTAATTGTTCTAATGGGTTTCTAGTGAATCTCCTTCAAGGTGGGGCATAGAGACTGAGAGGAGAGGTTTTCTAGGAGAGTCTCAGACAGGAAGACAAGTCAAACAAGTTTTTATTCCTCTTGGTGGTCAGTGCTTCAGTAAAGCTTATTTATTTCTTTTTTTCTAGCAGGCAGATAGAAGTTCCCGTCACTTTCTCCTTTTTCATGGAGTAGGATGTGATATTCCGTCTAGTGGAAATACCAGTCAAATGTCCATAGATCATGAAGAGTTACTACATACTCCTAGAGACTCTCTCCAGAAGGGAAAAGGGAACTCCTCCATGGTCAGCTTCTTTTGTAATTTTCCTGTATCATCTTGTGTGTTCTATTTGTTTTCTGAGTGAACTTTGGTAAATTTCATCTAGGTAATATAGTGTAATAGTGAAAAACTGATTAGACTCCCGTTCTATCACTGCTCTTTGTAGAACTTTGGGCAAGTTCTTAACATCCTTGTTCCTCAGTTCCTCGACTTTAAAATGGGGGCAATAATAATTCCTGCCCCAGAGTTGTTGTGAGGGTTAAATAAAAGGATGTGTAAATAGCACTTGACACAAGCTGTATCTGATAACTATAATTATTATAAACCTCCACCCCATAAGAAACCATGCATACCACAGAAGTATAGAATTTGTATCACCTAACGAAGATACAGATTTACAGGGATAAAAACAAAGAATATTGCTTCATGTTAAAGATAAGTGTTTCTCCTATCACAGGTGGGAATTGAATAATGAGAACACATGGACACAGGAAGGGGAACATCCCACACCAGGGCCTGTTGTGGGATGGGGGGAGGAGGGAGAGATAGCATTAGGAGATATACCTAATGTAAATGACTAGTTAATGGGTGCAGCACACCAACATGGCACATGTATACATATGTAACAAACCTGCACATTGTGCACGTGTACTCTAGAACATAAAGTATAATAATAATAAAAAAGATAAGTGTTTCTGTGTTTTGTGTTTGTGTGTATAATTTCTCTTAAATATAAATCATATTTCAAGTGAAAATATCAGATCATTATAGAAGAGTTTATTTTCCAGACCAAAACATTTTTCATCCCTAATTTTTAATACAACCTCACTAAAGAAAAAAAAAATCTAAGCAGTATTGTATTTACTATTGTCTGTTGTACTTGCAGAATTTGCATTTGTTTATCAATTATTTTCTCCATTTTATGTTTGGGGAATAGATAATTCAGAATCAAGTCTATCTTCTACAGCAATATTTAGTTTTTGTTTATGCCCTTGTTTCAAAGAGTGCTGCAGTGTGCTTATTTTATTACTTCCCTATAGCAAGTAGATAGAATTTTCTGTTACTTCCTCTTTTTTTATTTTATTTTATTTTTACTTTTTTATTTTTTGAAGATGGAGTCTCACTCCATTGCCCAGGCTGGAGTGCAGTGGCATGATCTCGGCTCACTGCAAGTTCTGCCTCCCAGGTTAACATTATTCTCATGCCTCAGCCTCCCAAGTAGCTGGGACTACAGGCACCTGCCACCATGCCCGGCTAATTTTTTGTATTTTTAGTAGAAACGGGTTTTCACCATGTTAGCTAGGATGGTCTCAATCTCCTGACCTTGTGATCCACCCAGCTCGGCCTCCCAAAGTGCTGGGATTACAGGCGTGATCCACACCGCACCCGGCCCAAACAGATGATTTTTTGTATTTCATCTTTTGTTAGAAATTACATTTGTGGTGGGAGGGAGCTATTTTTTTTGCAGTAAATTATTCTATCCAACATGGAAACAGTAGTATGGATTTAAATATGTTTAATATCTTTCAGTAAATTGTCATCTTTAACCATGTTCAAATTATTACACTTTTGGCCAGTGGGGGCCTCTTTAAAATTCATTCCTAACCATTTTTTACTTGACCCTTATTAGTCAGTGTTGCTGTCTGGTATGACAAGATGTTTCAGGGTCATTATGTCTTTTTTATTTTTCCTTTCACTCCATACATATAAGCAGCCATTTCCTAAAGGAGTCCAGATTCCTTTTACTGGGAAATGGTAGTTCAAGATTACAATTGGGTGAGGGTTACTGTGGGATTAGTCACTAGTCATTGCTATGGGATTGATCATTAGTCATTAGTATGGGATTGGTCATTGTTTCTAGGCATTTTCAATGGAGATAAGTAAAATTATGTTTTCTTAGTACAAAATAAAATATATTGACTTTATATAGTTACTTCTATTTCAAATTCAAGACTACATGTTCTTTACCATTACTTTCATCTCCCATGCTGAAAGTCTTGGGTTTTTAGAGACACTAGGAGTGATAGAATTACAATACCACAGAAGTACCTGTTGCCTTGATTCTACAATACATGCAGGATCAAGATTTATCTTTGTTTTGTCACTAGAGTATATTCTACTAGCAATATACAGTTAATATTAACTCGAAATCACTGAGAATACTTCCTCTCTTTATGATTCTTCCATTAAAGAATTTGATACAGATTACAGTTCATTTACTTTTGACTTCCAGACTTCTTAAAATTTTAATTTTATGTTTATGTAAGTTGCATAGTTCTAAAATGAAATCTATAAAACAATATGTATTCCATATAGAATATGGATTCTCTTCTTGTCACTTCTACTTTCTTTTTATTTCCTAAAGGCAACCACTAATTTTTTTTAACATTTCATTCTTCTACTGTTTTGTTTTGCTTCTTAGTATAAGAAACATATATTTCTATCTCCTCCCTTGTCTTAGATGAATGGAACATATTGTGTATATTTTCTCCATCTTGTTTAACTTAAGATATATTCTGGAGATTATTCCATTGTTTAATAAATTTAGACTTTTTTTTGTTTTATGTTACATTTAATTTTAGACATGTCTTTTATTTAAGTGTCATTGTGTCATCCATGTTATTTGCTCTTTCGGCATATATAAAATACATATATACATGTGTACACATATATACATACATATATACATGTGTACACATATATATATGTGTGGGAGTGTGTGTGTGTGTGTATATATATATATATATATTTTTTTTTTGAGACAGTCTTGCTCTGTTGCCCTGGCTGGAGTGCAGTGGAGCTTAGCTCACTGCAACATTTGCCCCCTGGGTTGAAGCAATTCTCATGACTCAGCCTTCCAAGTAGCTGGAACAACAGGCGTGCACCACCATGGTCGGCTAATTTTTGTATTTTAGTGGAGACGGAGTTTCACCATGTTGGCCAGGCTGGTCTCGATTGCCTGCCTTGGCCTCAGTATGTATTACTGTATTTAGAAAGATTTGTCATTCAGACTAGCACTCAGACTGTGTAATGATAAGGAATTTATTGTAGAAATTAGATTGTATACAATTTTGAGGGGACTAAGTGAGTTGTGTGTCTGGAACAGGGAATCGGAGGATTAGAGGAGTCCACTAACCAGATAGTCCAAATCAATGAGAATGGGTAGACAAGTTGGAGCTGTTCGGGAAATCTGAGAAGTCAAGTATATCCAGCCACTGAAGTGAGATTATGAAGGAGGAGCTTGAGGAGGGCACTGTGGGAAACACAATCACTAAGACAGGGTTTCATCATATTGGCCAGGCTGGTATCAAACTTTTGACCTCAAGTGATCCTCCTGCCTCGGCCTCCCAAAGTTCTGGGATTACAAATGTGAGCCACCACACCCGGCTGTTTCTCTGATTTTTATGGAATACTTAGGGAGATCCACAAGCTGCATTTCAGCTCCTGCCATCTTCTAAAAGTCCCATTTTCGGCCCTTCAGGGTTTTTTTCCTCCATAATGTTTATAATCAACTTTAAGAAGTTCTGTACTTTCTGTTCTGCCCTCTCCTTTATACTCTAAAAATGCCCTCGCATTTTATTTAGTACTTTTTTTTATTTTTATTTTTTGGAGATGGAGTCTCACTCTGTCACCAGGCTAGAGTGCAGTGGCATGATCCCGGCTCACTGCAATCTCTGCCTCCTGGGTTCAAGCATTCTCCTGCCTCAGCCTCTCAAGTAGCTGGGATTACAGGTGCATGGCAATACACCCAGCTAATTTTTGCATTTTTAGTAGAGACTGGGTTTCACCATGTTGGCCAGGATGGTCTCGATCTCCTGACCTCGTGATCAGCCCGCCTCGGCCTCCCAAAGTGCTGAGATTACAGACATGAGCCACCGTGCCCAGCCTATTTAGTATGTCTTTTTTTTTTTTTTTTTTTTTGAGATGGAGTCTTGCTCTGTTGCCCAGGCTGGAGTGCAGTGGTGCGATCTCCACTCACTGAAGGTCTGCCTCTGGGTTCACGCCATTCTTCTACCTCAGCCTCCCGAGTAGCTGAGACTACAGGTGCCCACTACCATGCCCAGTTAATTTTTTGTATTTTTAGTAGAGACGGGGTTTCACCGTGTTAGCCAGGATGGTCTCGATCTCCTGACCTCGTGATCCGCCCGCCTCGGCCTCCCAAAGTGCTGGGATTACAGGCGTGAGCCACCGCGCCCAGGCAGTTTTGTATTTTTAGTAGAGACAGAGTTTCACCATGTTTGTCAGGCTGGTCTTGAACTCCTGACTTCAAGTGATCTGCCCGCCTCGGCCACCTGAAGTGCTGGGAATACAGACGTGAGCCACCGTGCCTGGCCTCTAAATTCATGTTATGGAGAATCATTTTCATGGTTAAAGTATCCTGAATTGACTGTGGCCTGTTGGGAGGTGGGATGGAGGAAGCTACTTGTGGAAAATGAAGAAAGGGAACCACACCAGAAGCAAGAAAGTGTCATCAATTTTTAAATCAAAGGCTCCATGAAAAAGGAAAGTACAAATAGCCTGTTTTTGTAGCTGACCATTGGACTGTGGACGGCACCTGCATCTACCAGGTTCTTCTGGATAGTCCCAATTTTAAATTTTTGACCTGATATTCATGAACACAGTGCTACTGGTTAGACCTCTGTCCAAGTGTTTTTTTGTTTTGTTTTTTGTTTTTTGTTTTTTTGAGACGGATTCTCACTCTGCCGCCCCGGCTGGTATGCAATAACATAATCTCGGCTCACTGCAAGCTCCGCGTCCCATGTTCACACCATTCTGCTGACTCAGCCTCCTAAGGAGCTGGAACTACAGGTACCCACCTCCATGCCTGGCTAATTTTTTGTATTTTTAGTAGAGACGGGGTTTCACAAAGTTAGCCATGATGGTCTCGATCTCATGACCTCATGATCCACCTGCCTTGGCCTCCCAAAGTGCTGGGATTACAGGCGTGAGCCACCATGCCCGGCCACCTTTGTCCAGGTTTAAGCTTTAGAAAATAAGGTCTTCATGCAGTGGGAAGCCTGGTTAGGGTTATGATTCTGCCCTGGGGCATCTGCCACTTCTGACCTGGATGTAAACTTGGCATTTACTATTTACTTCCACACTTGAACAGCCAAAGATGGGCTGAGCACAGAGGCTCACATCTGTAACTCCAGCACTTTGGGAGGCCAAGGCACAAGTATTGTTTGAGGCCAGGAGGTCAAGACCAGCCTGGTCAACATAGTGAGATCTTGTCTCTGTAAAAGCACACAAACAAAACCGAGGATGGGTGTGTGGCAGGTAGCAGATCAACCTGGAAAACCATTAATCTGAGAGCTGAAAGGACCCTTAGACCTGCCCCCAATTAACAGATGAGACTCTGCCCGGGGGTCATAGCCTAAGATAATGCATTGAGCTTTTCTAGAGATTTGAAAATAATCAATCCTAAAACCCCGAAGCATACTGCTACTGTTTGCTACTTAATATGTTTTCTAGTCTGGGTGTGGTGGCTCACGCCTGTAATCCCAGCGCTTTGGGAGGTTGAGGCGACTAGATCACCTGAGGTCAGGAGTTCAAGACCAGCCTGGCCAACATGGTGAAACCCTGTCTCTACTGAAAATACACACAATTAGCCAGCCATTGTGGTATGTGCCAGTAATCCCAGCTTCTTGGGAGGCTGAGGCAGGAGAACCATTTGAACCCGTGAGGCAGAGGTTACAGTGAGCCGAGATTGCGCCATTGCACTCCAGCTTGGGCCACAAGAGTCAAATTCTGTCTCAAAAATAATAATGATAATAATAATATTTTCTACAAGCAAGGGATTACTTTGTACTGCAAACTGGTGTGAAGGAATCCACCATGTATCAACTTTTGGAATGATGACAGTTATTTCTAGATCATGGAGGTGGGAATGCTTGTTGGTCATCTACTTTGTTCTTTGTTATATTGATTGATTTTTTTAAAACTAGCATTTTTATAACAATAAAGTCATAAAAATAAGTAACTAAAATAAAGTAAAATAATCTAAAAAGGCCAGGCACGGTGGCTCACGCCTGTAATCCCAACACTTTGGGAGGCCGAGGTGGGTGGATTACTTGAGGTCAGGAGTTCGAGGCCAGCCTGGCAAACATGGCGAAACCCCATCTCTACTAAAAATACAAAAATCAGCTGGGCGTGGTGGCAGCCTCCTGTAATTCCAGCTACTTGGGAGGTTGAGGCAGGAGAATCGCTTGAACCTGGGACAAGGTGCTTGCAGTGAGCTGAAATCACGCCATTGTACTCCAGCCTGGGTAACAAGAGCTAAACTCAGTCTCAAAACAAAAAAACCAAAATTTAATATAATTGAGTTGAATATTTAAACTTTTTACTGACATTTCGAATTAGATTCTAATTCAATTGAAAAGAGAATCTCATAGAAGCAGATGTACTCAATTATGTTACCTCTGTGGTTTCATTTAAGCAATTTGTTTTGTGAAGGGACACTAATCCAACCAGATTTTAACAGTGTATAAATATGTATGTATTAATTTAATTACAATGACAATACTCTCAACTCTCCATTTGAATAAAGGAGAACATCTGATCTCTGTTCTGGGGCACTGTGCACTACAGGTGTGTGGAAATACTGATGCCCTCAGCTGTGTGGCAGTCTCAGTGGGACCTAGAGTGCTGGAGACCCTGGGCCATTCACCTCTAGCCACAAAAGTCTTTGTCCATTTACCCCCACTGCTATAGAAATATCATATTCAGTGGTTGTTATGATGCAAAAGAAAAGAAGAAGGGAAATTTATTAAACCTTTACATATAAGTTATGTTAGTAAATAAAGTCAACTTTCTTCTGGTTTAACTAAAAAACTATACTATACATATTTATGCCTTCTGGAAATTTTAAATATTTTGAAGCAAAGCAACTCATTATTGGTAAGACAACCAATTAAAACTGCAGAATTGTAGAGGTTATGGGTTACATGTATAAGAAAATTTCATAACAATAATCTTTTAAGACTATGTGAAGAGACTCCACAGTGAAGCAGAAATCAGAAGAGGCTCCTAGACAGAAGAGACTTGCCTTGTCTCAGATGAGACTTTGGACAGTGGACATTTGGGTTAATGCTGAAATGAGTTAAGACTTTGGGGTACTGTTGGGAAGGTATGATAGGTTTTGAGATGTAAGGACATGAGATTTGGAGGGGCCAGGAGTGAAATAATATGGTTTGGCTATGTCCCTACCCACATCTCGACCTGAATTGTATAGCTCAGAATTCCCACATGTTAGGGGAGGGACCCAGGGGGAGGTAGTTGAATCCCTAGGGTCTCTGAAATTAGAACAGAATTAAGAATACTGTGTATGCTCTCAGTTCACCAATTTATCAAAAGTAGTTTTATGATTCAGGAGGGTGTCTGTTCTGCAATTAGAAGAAAAGAAAGAATATATTTTGACTCTTTGAATTTTCTTCACTAACAGTATTTCCAAGGCTAGGTAAGGGAGTTGCAAGTAGCACCAAGAGAAAAAAGCAGGCTTGAGCAGATTTTTAAAAATGGTCTTAAAATATGCAAAATGGAGCCAGGTGTGGTGGCTCACTCTTGTGATCCCAGCAATTTGGGAGCCTGAGGTGGGAGGATTGCTTGAGGCCAAAAGTTTTGAGACCAGCGTGGGCAGCATAGTAAGATCCCCATCGTTAAAAAAAATAATAATTTTTTAAAAAATTAGCTGGATGTAGTGGTGCATGCCTTAGAGTCCTAGTTTCTTGGGAGACTGAGGTAGGAGGAGCTCTTGAGCCCAGGAGTTCAAGTCTGCAGTGAGCTACGATTACACCACTGTCCTCAAGCCTGGGCAACAAAGTGAGACACTGTCTCTCTCCATATATATAAGTATATAAATAAATATACATAAATAAATATATACTTATAAATATATAAATAAATATATATTATAAATAAATAAATATATTTATAAATATGTATTACATAATATATAAAAAATATATATATACACATGGAAAAGGGAAGAGGCCAAATTATCAAAGACATTACTGAAGAAGAAGAAATATTTGTCCTGCCAAATATCAGAACTTTTATAAAGCTACAGCAATTAAGACAGTGTGGTCTTCACTGATTAACTGACTAACGAAAGAGAACAGAGCGCTCCCAAATAAATCTCCACAAATTTAATCTTTGATATGTGATGTAGATCACATGGCAGATCAGCAAGAAAAGAAGGGACTTTTCAATAAATAGAATAGAAAAATAGGGTTATTGATGTAGGAAACAAAATGAAATTATATTTCTACTTTGCTCTATATGCAAACATTAAATTCCAGATGGACCAGACTTACATGTCAGAAATAAAACTTTAAAACTTTTAGTAGAAAATGTAAGTGAATGAGACACAAAAAGCCATTTAACCATTAAAAAAGAATAGACATTTTGACTATCACAAAATTAAGAACTTTTCCATCAAAAAGTGGAAAGATGGGCTGGACATGGTATCTCAAGCCTGTAATCCCAAACACCTGAGGTCAGGATTTTGAGACCAGGCTGGCCAACATGGTGAAACCCAGTCTCTAGTAAAAATACAAGAAATTAGCCGTGCATTGGTGGCAGACACCTGTAATCCCAGCTACTTGGGAAGCTGAGGCATGAGAATCATCTGAATCCAGGAGGTCTAGGTTGCAGTGAGCCACTGCACTCCAGCCTGAATGACAGAGCGAGACTCTGTCTCAAAAAAAATTTAAAAATTAAAAAATAAAAGTTAAAAATTGAAAAGATAAACTATAAACTAGAGGAAGATATTTGCAGTACCTAAAACCTATGAAAGATTAATATCATATTGACGAAGTATAAGGAGCTCCTATGAATTAATTTTGAAAATAGCAACCCAACAGAAAATTGGGAAAAGACATTAATAGGGATTTCACAAAAGAGAGAGTCCCCAAAACATAAAAATTTTCTCACCCTCGTTAGTAATCAGGAAAATGCACAAGATGCTACATATCTATTCTCTTCAAAAATATTAAGAAGTTTGACAATACCAAACGTACTAGTCCACATTCACACTGCTGATAAAGACATATGTGAGATGGGGAAGAAAAAGAGGCTTAATTGGATTAAGGGTTGCACGTGGCTGAGGAGGTCTCAGAGTTATGGTGGTGGATGAACAGCACTACTTACATGGCAGTGGCAAGAGAATGTGAGAAGGAAGCAAAAGAAGCGAAAGACAGAACCCTTGAAAAACCCATCAGACCTTGTGAGACTTATTCGCTATCACAAGAATAGCATGGGAATCTCCGGCCCCAGGAATTCAGCTACCTTCCCCTGGGTCCCTCCTCGAACACGTGGGAATTCTGAGTGATACAACTCAAGTTGAGATGTGGGTAGGGGCATGGGCAAACTATATTATTCTGCTCCTGGCCCCTCCAAATCTCTTGTCCTCAGATTTCAAAACCTATCATGCTTTCCCAACAGTCCCCCAAAGTCTTAACTCATTTCAGCATTAACCCAAATGTCTGCTGTCCAAGGTCTCATCCAAGACAAGGCAAGTCTCTGCTGCCTATGAGCCTGTAAAATCCAAAGCAAGCTAGTTACTTCCTGGATACAATGAGGGTACAGGTAATTGAGTACATATAGCTGCTCCAAATGGGAGTAATTGGCCAAAACAAAGGGGTTACAAGCCCCATGCAAGTCACAAATCCAGCAAGGTAGTCAAATTTTAAAGATCCAAAATGATCTCCTTTGACTCCATATTTCACATCAAGGTCATGCTGATGCAAGAGGTGGGCTCCCATGGTCTTGGGTTGTTCTGCCCCTGTGGCTTTGCAGAGTATATCCCACCTCCTGGCTGTTTTTATGGGCTGATGGTGAGTGTCTGCAGCTTTTCCAGTCTCACGGTGCAAGCTGTCAGTGAATCTACCATTCCGGGGTCTGAAGGACAGTGGTCCTCTTCTGAGAGCTCCACTAGGAAGTGCCCCAGTAGGGACTCTGTGTAGGGGCTACGACCCCACATTTCCCTTCTGCACAGCCCTAACAGAGGTTCCATCAGAGCCGCACCCCTGTAGCAAACTTCAGCTTGGACATCCAGGAGTTTTCATACATCCTCTGAAATCTAGGTGGTAGTTTCCAAACCTCAATTCTTGACTTCTGTGCACATGCAGGCTCAACACCATGTGGAAGCTGCCAAGACTTGGTGCTTGTACTCTCAAAGCCATGGCCTGAGTTCTATGTTGGCTCCTTTCAGCCGTGGCTGGAGGTGCTGAAATGCACCACACTAAGGCCCTAGGCTACATACAGCAGAGTCAACCTGGGCCTGGCCCAGAAAACAATTTTTTCCTTCTAGGCCTCCAGGCTCATGATGGGCGGGGCTGCTATGATGACCTGTGAAATGTCCTTTAGACATTTTCCCCATTGTCTTGGGGATTAACATTCAGCTTCTCATTATTCATGCAAATTTCTGCAGACAGCTTGAATTTATCCTCAGAAAATGGGATTTTCTTCTCTATCACATTGTCAGGCTGCAAATTTTCCAAACCTATATGCTCTGCTTCCTTTATAAAACTGAAGGCCTTTAACATCACCCTAGTCACCTCTTGAATGCTTTACTGCTTAGAAATTTCTTCCAGCAGATACCATAAACCATCTCTCTCAAGTTCAAAGTTTCACAAATCTCTAGGGCAGGGGCAAAGTGTTGCCATTCTCTTTGCTAAAACATGAGAGTCACCTTTGCTCCAGTTCCCAAGAAGTTCCTCATCTCCATCTGAGACCACCTTAACCTGGACCTTATTGTTCATAACACTATCAATATTTTTGTCAAAGCCATTCAACAAGTCTCTAGGAGATTCCAAATTTTCCCACATTTTCCAGTCTTCTTCTGAGCCCTCCAAACTGTTCCAACCTCTGCCTGTTACCAAGTTTCAAAGTCACTTCCACATTTTGGGGTAACGTTTCAGCAGCACTCCACTCCACTGGTACCAATTTACTGTATTAGTCTGCTTTCACACTGCTGATAAAGACATACCTCAGTCTGAGAACAAAAAGAGGTGTTAAGAAAAATAACTGTAATTGGATTTACAGTCCTACGTGGTGGGGGAGGCCTCGGTCATGGCAGGATGTGAAAGGCACTTCTTACATGGCAGCAGCAAGAGAAAATGAGGAGGAAGCCAAAGCAGAAACCCCTGATAAACCCATCAGACCTCATAAGACTTATTCACTATCACAAGAATACCACAGAAAAGACTGGCCTCCGTGATTCAATTACCTCACCCTGGTCCCTCCCACAACATGTGGGAATTCTGGGAGATAGAATTCAAGCTGAGATTTGGGTGGGGACACAGCCAAACCATATCACCAAATATGGAGAGACTGTGGATCAACAAGATCATCTCGAACTTATGCAGAAGGTGAGAGTTTAAATTAGAACAACCACTTTGGAAAACAATTTGGATTATCTTATAAAGATGAGCATACTCATATGTTATGGCAAAGTAATCCCTCTACCATAGGCCCTGGAGAAACTCTCGTGCATATGTCACTGAAGTAGTAAAAAAAAGAAAAGAAAAGAAAAGAAATGCTCATGTAATACCATTCATAATAGTAACAATCTGGAAATAAGCCAAATGTTTATTAATAAGAAAATGGGTAAATTAATGGGAGAATGGGTAAATAAATTATACTCTTAAAAAACTAAATAACATGTCATTTAGGGCAATCATATATATGCAATAAAACAAAGGTTTTTTAAAGGAAGGGAATCCTAAACATAAATTCAGGGTAGTAGTTACCCTGGGGCTGAAGGGTGTAAATCAGGAAAAAGGACAGAGGAGGAGCAGATGTTAGGATCAGGACCTTAGTTCTTGGTTGTGTTGTGAGTTCACAAGTGATTACCATATTATTCAAATACATTCAAATACATTTACATAGATGCCTAGGCACAGACAAGGATTAAATAGGAGCCAAGGTATGCTATGAGCCAAGGATTATGATTAATCAAATTTTATGCACTTTAAGCCATTTGAAAAACAGAAAAGCAAAACAGCAAAATAATTTTTAAGAAATTGAATATAGGATGCTATGTTCTGAATGTTTCCCCCTAAAATTAATCACCAATGTCATAGGATTAGGAATAGGGCCTTTAGGTAGTGATTCAGACATGAAGGAAGAGTCTTCATAAATGGGTTTAGGGTCCTTACACAAGGACTGGAGGAAGCGGGCTTTCCCTGTTTTGCCCTTCTGCCTTCTGCCATGTGAGGGCACATTGCATCCCCTCCTGAAGACACAGTGCACAAGGCGCCATCTTGGATGCAGAGACCAAGCCCTCACCAGACACCAATCCTGCTGGTACCTTGATGTTGGACATCCAGCCTATGGAACTGTGAGAAATACATTTTTGTTCTTCAGAAATTACCCAGCCTTGTGTATTTTCTTATATAATAACACAAACTCATTAAGGCATAATGCCTCTTGTCATTTTCTTCTGCAATTTTCTTTATTGCCTCTTTACACTGGGTCACTTTATATTTGATCCTTCATAATATCTCTCACTTTTGGTTTTTCACATTTCTGTTCCAAGTGTATTCTTAGATACATATTTTTCACTATTTGTTAGTATCCAGGTCAGAAAGTCCAGGATACATTATCTCAAGGGTTTAGTTTCTGCAACAACATAAGTATTAATGCCTCCCGCAAACTAGGTATTTCCTATCCAATTGTAACTGCCATCTGGAAGCAAAGTGTAATTACAGTCTATGAATGCAGGGTTGATTTTTAGTGTACCCAGAGTGTGGTTCAATGCTAATTTTTAATCATGCAGATATATTATATATTGAGTGCTTGGCACACAAGTGTGTCAGTTGCCAGTTATCTCTGAATTTATCCATACTGTTACAGAGTGAAGGCACAGACTGTGAAGTTGGACCAGGTATCACACCCACAACATTTGGGGATCTTTGATTTTTTTTTTAACCTTTAGCTGCTTAACTGTCACATGTAGCAGCTCAGCTGAAAGGCACTTTTATTGTGGGGACTTTCCCTTAGTGCTCCGTGGTGCACAAGAGCAGATCTATGTAGAAGTATTTAAATATTTTGTGCATCAACAGGAAAATTAAAGGAACAACTTCTTATTGTGTCTTTTAGTCCCTGAATACAAAACCACAGTGACAATAACTAGGTCATGGCATTGTATTCAGAGAGGGTCAGCCTTGGCCTTTGAGAGTGAGTCCCCTTTACCCCACTGAGCAGGCCAGGCGCTGTGGCTCATGCCTGTAATCCCAGTACTTCGGGAGGTCAAGGCAGGCGGATCACGAGGTCAGGAGATTGAGACCATCCTGGGTAACATGGTGAAACCCCATCTCTACTAAAAATACAAAACATTAGCCGGGCATGGTGGCGGGTGCCTGTAGTCCCAGCTACTCAGGAGGCTGAGGCAGGAGAATGGCGTGAACCTGGGAGGCGGAGACTGCAGTGAGCCAAGATTGCACCACTGCACTCCATCCTGGGCGACAGAGTGAGATTGTGTCTCAAAAAAATAAAAATAAAAATAAAAAACAATAAAAACTCAATGAGCAGTTGGGAAAGTTCAGGTGGAACAGGCAGTGAATAGCAAACATGGTGGGGGCGCTCACTGTCATGAGCGGCCTTGCCGGCCATAGTCAGCAGACCTGTCTTCTGCTTGACAGCAGGCAGGTTGATAAGCATTTTCTTGGAGAGTTTCTTGATTCTTCCGATTTGTGGCAGGATGGACTGAATTAGAAGAGCTCAGGAAGGTTGTTAAAGAACACAGAAAAACAAGATGAATTGTACTCCTCAGCAGGCCTAGGTTACAGCAACATGTCCTTGAAGCCTCAGCCTCTCCTGGGACACAGCATAATGCCCCTAATGATTTGAAATTTGGTGGAGAGTGGGTTGCTAATCCCTGTGTTCAGGGAAAAAAGGGACATCAATAGCAAAAGGTTATAAAATAAGTGGGCCTAACATCAGCTTATTGCAGGAGGTAGGGATTTAAGATGTAAGAATTTAGCTGCATGTGGAAGCTCACACCTGTAATCTCAGCACTTGGGGAGGCCAACGCAAAAGGACGGCTTGAGGCCAGGAGTTTGACATGAGCCAGGCAACATAGTAAGTCCCCATTTGCACAAAAATGTTTTTGAAGAAAAGTAGTTGAGTGTGGGGGCACATGCCTATAGTTCCAGGTACCTGGGAGGCTGAGGCAAGAAAATCGCTTAAGCCTGGGAGATTGAGGCTGCAGTGAGCTATGATCACAATGCACACCAGCCTGTGAGTCAGGAGACCCCAGTTGGTGCCCCGAAGCTCCCCTTCCACTGGTAGATGTCAGCTCGAGTAGGTCCTGAGGACAAGAGTCTCGGGGGTCCGGCCCTGGAGGCCCCGAAGCCCCCACTCACACAAAGACCCCTACTATATCCGCGCTCCAGCCGCCAACAGGACTGCCACAGAAGCCCCCGCCCAGGCGTCAATGAACCTATTTAAAGGGGCCGCAGCCGGAATTGGAACAGCAAAGGAGTCGACCTGGGCAATGCGCATGCACGTGGTGCTAGCCCGTTCTCCTGTCACAGTGACTCCAACGGTTGGCTGAGGACAAATCCCTGAGCCTTAACAAAACAGGAGCCCTCCGTGGCAGTGCCTCAGTGTCGAGGCACCAGCCTGACCAATCCAGGGAGTCGTAAAAACACAGGACACTACGCTACACGGAGGGCTGACCAGGATGCAGAAACAGCAGAGTACAGGGAAAGCAGAGCGGAATCCCAGACTCAGGCCTCCCGGACAGCATTCAGGTGAGACCCCCAAAAGCCGTGCCTTCGTGATCTCGAGACAGGTCTCCTTGTGTGCCTGTGGGCTGCTCTCTCATCTGAGGGTCGTGCTCCCGAAGAACAGAACCCCTCAGCCTCAGGTATTATCTGGGGGGGTGTGTTTCTTTGCCACTGCTGTATGTCTGTGTGCGTGTGTCTCGTCTTCTCTCTCTCTCTGCCTCTCACTGTCTATCTGTTTCTCTCGCTTTCTTTGTTTGTCTCTCTGTGTTGTGTGCCTGTGTGCGTGTGTGTTGGGAAGAATGTGTTCAGTGCGCTACAAAGCAGTTTCTTGCAGGAAGGCCGGTCTTCGGTGGGCCTCTTTCTGCGTCCCGGGCTGGGTCATGTGCCAGTTGTCAATCACGTCCGTACCAGTTCCACTCTGGATTTGTGAAGGCCTCCATAATGTGAGGAGATGTGTCCGTCTCAGGTAAATTGAAATTTCGGACCGATCCTGGGCTGCTTCTTTTCCACGATCAAGATGACCACACTCCAGCCAAAAAAAAGAAAAGCCTCAAAGAACACATTGTCCTACAGAAGGGAAGCAGACCGAGGGGAAAGGAGATGGTTATATCCCTTCACGTCTCTTCTCAGAGAAATGAAGACACACCACGAAACAATCTTAAAGAAAAAGCTGAGAACGGAAACGACAAGGATGCCTGTCAAAGCAACAGAAGCCTCTCAGGACCAGCAAACTGATTTGGAATTCTCCCCTTATGCCTGCAGCAATGGTTTCCAGGAGTTCTTGAATGGTTTCTGTCTGCTCTAGGGGGCGCCACTGCCATGCGTGGTCACATTGGAATTACCTCGGAAGCGCCACTGGACCTCTTTAAATGTGTGCTACAAACCAGGAACAGTTTGAAGGAGACGCAGGTCATTCAGAATCAACGAAGGCCACTGCTCTTTCAAAGGAGGGAGGCAGAGGGCTCACGGGTCAGTGAATTTTCAGCTGACACCACGCCTTGAGGCCCATGGGATGATTCTGGGCTGCAGCCAGGCCCCGCCTGCCTCAGTCGATGTGCTCAGTGCATCCATTTTCACCCGGAGGGGTCCAGAATCGGATCTGACGGGGGGTCGTGAGATGACCCCAGCAGGTGCCCTGAAGCTCCCCCTCCCCCGGTGGAAATCGGCCCAAGGAGGTCCTGAAGACAGGACTCCTGGGGGTCTTGGCTTTGGACCTGGGACGCCGCCCGCGGCCCCCTACCCACGCGGCCCCCTACCGGACCCCGGATCCAGCCGCTGCCAAGGCTGCAGCAGGAGAGCCCCTGGCGCCCAGCGGCCGCTATCATTTAAAGGGGACGCAGCCTGACTGCCCGCAACGGAGCGCGGGGCGGCCAAGCCAATGCGCATGCGCGAGGCGCTAGCGGGCGGGAGTGGCTGCCATCAGAGTGGTTCCCACGGTTGTCACGGAAACCACGCCCCGACGCTTAGCAAACAGGAGCCCTCCGTAGCAGTGCTTGGGTGTCGGGGCTCCGAGGCTCCAGCCTGACCTCTCCACGGGGTCGACAGGACTGTCTCCGGACGCCAAGAGTCCTGGCAAAGGGTTGACAGGATTGTTGAAAGCACAGGCAGAGTCCCAGGGTAACAGCGCCGCATCCCAGCCTCAGACCCGCCCGGACGCTGTTCCGGTGAGTCTCTCCAGAAGTCGTGCCACCGCAATCGCGAGGACGGGTCAGCCGGCAGGCCCGTGGGCTGCTCTCTCAACCGAGGGTCGTTCTGGTCGAGAGTCGAACCCTGTAGCCACAGCGGCTGCGGGGGGGGGGGTTCTTTCTGCGCCCCTGCTCTATGACAGTTTGTGTGTGTGTGTGTGTGTGTGTGTGTGTGTGTGTGTGTGTGTGTCTCCCATTTTCGATTCTCTCTGTCTGTCACTGAGAGTTTTTGCCCCCTCTCTGTCGCTCTGTCGGTTGACGTGTAAGAGTGTGTGTGTGTGTGTGTGTGTGTGTGTGTGTGTGTGTCTGTGTGTGTTTACAGGAATGTGCCCTGTGCGTCAAAAAGCGATTTCTTGCCAGTCGGCCTGTCTTTCGTAAGCGTCCTTCCGAGTCTCTGCCTGAGTCGTGTGTCCCCTTTTCCACCGTTTCCTCGGCGGTTCCACTTGGGTTTCTGAAGGCCTCGACCACGTGAGGAGATGCGTCGCTCCCGGAGCAGTGGAAATCTCATCCCCATCCCATGCGGCCTCTTTTCTGGGATCAAGACGAACACACTCCAGCCACGGACAACAGCCCCACGGGAGCTCATTGTCCTGCAGGAGAGGAGCAGGCCCACATCACAGAAGAGGCTTGCATCTTTTCAGGGCTTTTCTCTGAGAAAAGAAGCCACACCACGACACAGGCTGAAAGAGGAAGCCGGGAATGGGAGATGGCCACAATCCCAGTCACTGCAACGCTGGCCTCACTGGACAAGCCACCCCTTAGGCACCACTCTCCTTAAGCCTGTGGGGGTGACACGGTGCTGTACCCTGCCTGGGCTCTGGCCTCTGCTCCGTCATCCCTCTGGCTGTGTATCCCCTGTTTCTCAGGGGCATAGATGCTTCTTGGTCTGGCTGGATGTCTTCCATGAGGATCATTTCCCAGTCCATCAGGGAGACATTTCCTGGAGATCCCTGTCATGATCGTTTCTCTCTCCAAACCTGCTTCGATTTGGACCGATTTCCACCGGGGGAGGGGGAGCTTCAGGGCGCCTGCTGGGGTCTCAGGACACCGCTTCAGATCCGATTCTGGACCCCTCCGTGTGAGAAACCATGGGATGTGCACACCTAGTGAGGCGGGCAGGGCCTCGCTGCAGCCTGCAATCATCCCATGGGCCTCAAGGTGTGCTGACAACTGAAAGTTCACTGACCCATCTGAGCACTCTGCCTCCCTCCCCCTTCGAAAGACAAGTCCTTGTCTTCTGGGACAGGTGCTGTCGCCTTTCCTCTGCACATCCGGTATCATTCCTGAGAGTGAGACCCCTCCGCTCCTGGGTGGACTGAGCCCCCGAAACTTTTGGCCTGCTGCTACATCCCAGGCGTTCTTTGATTTTCCCTGGCATTCATGGAAAGATCACCTGTGCCCCCTTCCAACGGGCACATGCCTGGACACCAGTGTTTCTTTTGCCATCGCCCCGTGTGCCCTCACTGACACACATTCACCCCATCTGCCCTAGGGGACGCCAGTGCCCCGCATTGGCTCCACCTCGGAATCGTCCCTGGACCTGTTTACACGTGTCCTAGAAAGCACAATCAGCTTGAAGGAGCCCCAGGCCCTTCAGAATCACGGCAGGCCACTGCTCTTTCAAAGGAGGGAGGCAGAGGGCTCACGGGTCAGTGAATTTTCAGCTGACACCACGCCTTGAGGCCCATGGGATGCTTCTGGGCTGCAGCGAGGCCCTGCCTGCCTCAGTCGATGTGCTCTGCCCATCCATTCTCACCCGGAGGGGTCCAGAATCGGATCTGAGGGGGGTCATGAGATGACCCCAGCAGGTGTCCTGAAGCTCCCCCTCCCCAGGTGGAAATCCGCTCAAGGAAGTCCTGAAGACCGGTCTCCTGGGGGTCTTGGCTTTGGACCTGGGACGCCGCCCGCGGCCCCCTCTCCCACGCGGCCCCCTACTGGACCCCGGATCCAGCCGCTGCCAAGGCTGCAGCAGGAGAGCCCCTGGCGCCCAGCGGCCGCCATCGTTTAAAGGGGACGCAGCCTGACTGCCCGCAGCAGAGCGCGGGGCGGCCAAGCCAATGCGCATGCGCGAGGCGCCAGCGGGCGGGGGGTGCCATCACAGTGGTTCTCACGGTTGTCACGGAAACCACGCCCCGACGCTTGGCAAACAGGAGCACTCCGTGGCGGTGCTTGGGTGTGGGGGCTCCGAGGCTCCACCCTGACCTCTCCACGGGGTCGAAAGGACTGTCTCCGGACGCCAGGAGTCGTGGCAAAGGGTTGACCAGATTGTTGAAAGCACAGGCGGAGTCCGAAGGAAGCAGCGCTGCATCCCAGACTCAGGCCCGCCCGGACACTGTTCCGGTGAGTCTCCCCAGAAGTCGTGCCCCCGGGATCGCGAGGACGGATCGGCCTGCAAGCCTGTGGGCTGCTCTCTCAACCGAGGGTCGTTCTGGTCGAGAGTCGAACCCCGTAGCCACAGCGGCTGCCTGGGGGTGTTTGTTTCTGCGACCCTGCTCTATGACTGTGTGTGTGTGTGCGTGTCTGTGTGTGTGTGTGTGTGTGTGTGTGTGTGTGTCTCCCATTTTCGATTCTCTCTGTCTGTCACTCTCTGTGAGTTTCTTGCCCTCTCTCTGTCGGTTGACGTGTAAGAGTGTGTGTGTGTGTGTGTGTGTGTGTGTGTATCTGAGTGTTTGCAGCAATGTGCCCTGTTGCCAAAAAGCGATTTCTAGACGGTCGGCATGTCTTTGGTAAGCGTCCTTCTGAGTCTCTGCCTGGGTCGTGTGTCCCCTTTTCCACCGTTTCCTGGGCGGTTCCACTTGGGTTTCTGAAGGCCTCGACCACGTGAGGAGATGCGTTGCTCCCGGAGCAGTGGAAATCTCATCCCCATCCCGTGCGGCCTCTTTTCTGGGATCAAGACGAACACACTCCAGCCACGGACAACAGCCGCACGGGAGCTCATTGTCCAGCAGGAGAGGAGCAGGCCCACATCACAGAAGGGGCTTGCATCTTTTCAGGGCTATTCTCTGAGAAAAGAAGCCACACCACGACACAGGCTGAAAGAGGAAGCCGGGAATGGGAGATGGCCACAATCCTAGTCACTGCAACGCTGGCCTCACTGGAGAAGCCACCCGTTAGGCACCACTCCCCTTAAGCCTGTGGGCGTTGCATGGTGCTGTACCCTGCCTGGGCTCTGGCGTCTGCTCCTTCGTCCCTCTGGCTGTGTAACCCGTTTCTCAGGGGCATAGATGCTTCTTGGTCTGGCTGGATGTCTTCCATGAGGATCATTTCCCAATCCATCAGGGAGACATTTCCTGGAGATCCCTGTCATGATCGTTTCTCTCTCCAAACCTGCTTCGGTTTGGGCCGAATTCCACCGGGGGAGGGGGAGCTTCAGGGCGCCTGCTGGGGTCTCAGGACACCGCTTCAGATCCGATTCTGGACCCCTCCGTGTGAGAAAGCATGGACTGAGCACACCTAGTGAGTCGGGCAGGGCCTCGCTGCAGCCCGCAATCATCCCATGGGCCTCAAGGCGTGCTGTCAACTGAAAGTTCACTGACCCATCTGAGCACTCTGCCTCCCTCCTCCTTCGAAAGACAAGTCCTTGTCTTCTGAGACAGGTGCTGTCGCCTTTCCTCTGCACATCCAGTCTCATTCCTGAGAGTGAGACTCCCATCTGCTCCTGGGTGGACTGAGCCCCTGAAACTTTTGGCCTGCTGCTAGATCCCAGGCGTTCTTTGATTTTCCCTGGCATTCATGGAAAGATCACCTGTGCCCCCCTTCCACCGGGCACATGCCTGGACACCATTGTCTCCTTCGGCATCGCCCCGTGTGCCCTCACTGACACACGTTCACCCCATCTGCCCTAGGGGACGCCAGTGCCCCGCATTGGCTCCACCTCGGAATCGCCCCTGGACCTGTTTACACGTGTCCTGGAAAGCACAATCAGCTTGAAGGAGCCCCAGGCCCTTCAGAATCACGGCTGGCCACTGCTGTTTCAAAGGAGGGAGGCAGAGGGCTCACGGGTCAGTGAATTTTCAGCTGACACCACGCCTTGAGGCCCATGGGATGTTTCTGGGCTGCAACGAGGCCCTGCCTGCCTGAGTCGATGTGCTCAGCGCATCCATTCTCCTTCGGAGGGGTCCAGAATCGGATCTGACGGGGATCGTGAGATGACCCCAGCAGGTGCCCTGAAACTCCCCCTCCCCCGGTGGAAATCGGCCCAAGGAGGTCCTGAGGACAGGACTCCTGGGGATCTTGGCTTTGGACCTGGGACGCCGCCCGCGGCCCCCTCTCCCACGCGGACCCCTACCGGACCCCGAATCCAGCCGCTGCCAAGGCTGCAGCAGGAGAGCCCCTGGCGCCCAGCGGCCGCCATCGTTTAAAGGGGACGCAGCCTGTCTGCCCGCAGCGGAGCACGGGGCGGTCGAGCCAATGCGCATGCGCGAGGCGCGAGCGGGCGGGGGGCTGCGGTTCCAGTGGTTCCCAGGGCTGTCACGGAAACCACGCCCCGACCCTTGGCAAACAGGAGCCCTCCGTGGCGGTGCTTGGGTGTCGGGGCTCCGAGGCTTCAGCCTGACCTCTCCACGGTGTCGACAGGACTGTCTTCGGACGCCCGGAGTCGTGGCAAAGGGTTGACCAGATTGTTGAAAGCACAGGCTGAGTCCCAGGGAAGCAGCGCTGCATCCCAGCCTCAGGCCCGCCCGGACACTGTTCGGGTGAGTCTCCCCAGAAGTCGTGCCCCCGGGATCGCGAGGACCGGTCGGCCTGCAGGCCCGTGGGTTGCTCTCTCAGCCGAGGGTCGTTCTGGTCGAGAGTCGAACCCCGTAGCTACAGCGGCTGCCTGGGGGTGTTTCTTTCTGCGCCCCTACTCTATGACTGTGTGTGTGTGTGTGTGTGTGTGTGTGTCTGTGTGTCTCCCATTTTCGATTCTCTCTGTCTGTCACTCTCTGTGAGTTTCTTGCCCTCCTCTGTCGGTTGACGTGTAAGAGTGTGTGTGTGTGTGTGTGTGTGTGTGTGTGTGTGTGTGTGTGTTTGCAGCAATGTGCCCTGTGCGCCAAAAAGCGATTTCTAGACGGTCGGCATGTCTTTGGTAAGCGTCCTTCCGAGTCTCTGCCTGGGTCGTGTGTCCCCTTTTCCACCGTTTCCTCGGCGGTTCCACTTGGGTTTCTGAAGGCCTCGACCACGTGAGGAGATGCGTCGCTCCCGGAGCAGTGGAAATCTCATCCCCATCCCGTGCGGCCTCTTTTCTGGGATCAAGACGAACACACTCCAGCCATGGACAACAGCCGCACGGGAGCTCATTGTCCTGCAGGAGAGGAGCAGGCCCACATCACAGAAGAGGCTTGCATCTTTTCAGGGCTCTTCTCTGAGAGAAGAAGCCACACCAAGACACAGGCTGAAAGAGGAAGCCGGGAATGGGAGATGGCCACAATCCCAGTCACTGCAACGCTGGCCTCACTGGAGAAGCCACCCGTTAGGCACCACTCCCCTTAAGCCTGTGGGGGTGGCATGGTGCTGTACCCTGTCTGGGCTCTGGCCTTAACTCCGTCGTCCCTCTGGCTGTGTACCCCCTGTTTCTCAGGGGCATAGATGCTTCTTGGTCTGGCTGGATGTCTTCCATGAGGATCATTTCCCAGTCCCTCAGGGAGACACTTCCTGGAGATCCCTGTCATGATCGTTTCTCTCTCCAAACCTGCTTCGTTTGGGGCCGATTTCCACCGGGGGAGGGGGAGCTTCAGGGCGCCTGCTGGGGTCTCAGGACACCGCTTCAGATCCGATTCCGGACCTCTCCGTGTGAGAAAGCATGGGCTGAGCACACCTAGTGAGGCGGGCAGGGCCTCGCCGCCGCCTGCAATCATCCCATGGGCCTCATGGCGTGCTGTCAACTGAAAGTTCACTGACCCATCTGAGCACTCTGCCTCCCTCCTCCTTCGAAAGACAAGTCCTTGTCTTCTGAGACAGGTGCTGTCGCCTTTCCTCTGCACATCCAGTCTCATTCCTGAGAGTGAGACTCCCATCTGCTCCTGGGTGGACTGAGCCCCTGAAACTTTTGGCCTGCTGCTAGATCCCAGGCGTTCTTTGATTTTCCCTGGCATTCATGGAAAGATCACCTGTGCCCCCCTTCCACCGGGCACATGCCTGGATACCAGTGTTTCTTTCCCATCGCCCCGTGTGCCCTCACTGACACAGGTTCACCCCATCTGCCCTAGGGGACGCCAGTGCCCCGCATTGGCTCCACCTCGGAATCGCCCCTGGACCTGTTTACACGTGTCCTAGAAAGCACAATCAGCTTGAAGGAGCCCCAGGCCCTTCAGAATCACGGCTGGCCACTGCTCTTTCAAAGGAGGGAGGCAGAGGGCTCACGGGTCAGTGAATTTTCAGCTGACACCACGCCTTGAGGCCCATGGGATGTTTCTGGGCTGCAGCGAGGCCCTGCCTGCCTCAGTCGATGTGCTCAGTGCATCCATTCTCACCCGGAGGGGTCCAGAATCGGATCTGACGGGGGGTCGTGAGATGACCCCAGCAGGTGCCCTGAAGCTCCCCCTTCCCCGGTGGAAATCCGCCCAAGGAGTTCCTGAGGACAGGACTCCTGGGGATCTTGGCTTTGGACCTGGGACGCCGCCCGCGGCCCCCTCTCCCACGCGGACCCCTACCGGACCCCGGATCCAGCCGCTGCCAAGGCTGCAGCAGCAGAGCCCCTGGCGCCCAGCGGCCGCCATCGTTTAAAGGGGACGCAGCCTGTCTGCCCGCAGCGGAGCGCAGGGCGGCCGAGCCAATGCGCATGCGCGAGGCGCGAGCGGGCGGGGGGCTGCCGTCACAGTGGTTCCCACGGTTGTCACGGAAACCACGCCCCGACGCTTGGCAAACAGGAGCCCTCCGTGGCGGTGCTTGGGTTTCGGGGCGCCGAGTCTCCAGCCTGACCAATCCACGGGGTCGACAGGACTGTCTTCGGACGCCAGGAGTCGTGGCAAAGGGTTGACCAGATTGTTGAAAGCACAGGCGGATTCCCAGGGAAGCAGCGCCGCATCCCAGCCTCAGGCCCGCCCGGACGCTGTTCCGGTGAGTCTCCCCAGAAGTCGTGCCCCAGGGATCGCGAGGACGGGTCGGCCTGCAGGCCCGTGGGCTGCTCTCTCAACCGAGGGTCGTTCTGGTCGAGAGTCGAACCCCGTAGCCACAGCGGCTGCCTGGGGGTGTTTGTTTCTGCGCCCCTGCTCTATGACTCTGTGTGTGTGTGTGTGTGTGTGTGTGTGTGTGTGTGTGTGTGTGTCTCATTTTCGATTCTCTCTGTCTGTCACTCTCTGTGAGTTTCTTGCCCTCCTCTGTCGGTTGACGTGTAAGAGTGTGTGTGTGTGTGTGTGTGTGTGTGTGTGTGTGTGTGTGCAGCAATGTGCCCTGTGCGCCAAAAAGGGATTTCTTGCCGGTCGGCATGTCTTTGGTAAGCGTCCTTCCGAGTCTCTGCCTCGGTCGTGTGTCCCCTTTTCAACCGTTTCCTTGGCGGTTGCACTTGGGTTTCTGAAGGCCTCGACCACGTGAGGAGATGCGTTGCTCCCGGAGCAGTGGAAATCTCATCCCCATCCCGTGCGGCCTCTTTTCTGGGATCAAGACGAACACACTCCAGCCACGGACAACAGCCGCACGGGAGCTCATTGTCCTGCAGGAGAGGAGCAGGCCCACATCACAGAAGAGGCTTGCATCTTTTCAGGGCTCTTCTCTGAGAAAAGAAGCCACACCACGACACAGGCTGAAAGAGGAAGCCGGGAATGGTAGATGGCCACAATCCCAGTCACTGCAACGCTGGCCTCACTGGACAAGTCACCCGTTCAGCATCACTCCCCTTAAGCCTGTGGGGGTGGCACGGTGCTGTACCCTGCCTGGGCTCTGGCCTCTGCTCCGTCGTCCCTCTGGCTGTGTATCCCGTTTCTCAGGGGCATAGATGCTTCTTGGTCTGGCTGGATGTCTTCCATGAGGATCATTTCCCAGTCCATCAGGGAGACACTTCCTGGAGATCCCTGTCATGATCGTTTCTCTCTCCAAACCTGCTTCGGTTTGGGTCCATTTCCACCGGGGGAGGGGGAGCTTCAGGGCGCCTGCTGGGGTCTCAGGACACCGCTTCAGATCCGATTCTGGACCCCTCCGTGTGAGAAAGCATGGGCTGAGCACACCTAGTGAGGCAGGCAGGGCCTCGCTGCAGCCCGCAATCATCCCATGGGCCTCAAGGCGTGCTGTCAACTGAAAGTTCACTGACCCATCTGAGCCCTCTGCCTCCCTCCTCCTTCGAAAGACAAGTCCTTGTCTTCTGAGACAGGTGCTGTCGCCTTTCCTCTGCACATCCAGTCTCATTCCTGAGAGTGAGACTCCCATCTGCTCCTGGGTGGACTGAGCCCCTGAAACTTTTGGCCTGCTGCTAGATCCCAGGCGTTCTTTGATTTTCCCTGGCATTCATGGAAAGATCACCTGTGCCCCCCTTCCACCGGGCACATGCCTGGACACCAGTGTTTCTTTCGCCATCGCCCCGTGTGCCCTCACTGACACACGTTCACCCCATGTGCCCTAGGGGACGCCAGTGCCCCGCTATGGCTCCACCTCGGAATCGCCCCTGGACCTGTTTGCACAGGTCCAGGGGCGATTTGTCCTGGAAAGCACAATCAGCTTGAAGGAGCCCCAGGCCCTTCAGAATCACGGCTGGCCACTGCTCTTTCAAAGGAGGGAGGCAGAGGGCTCACAGGTCAGTGAATTTTCAGCTGACACCACGCCTTGAGGCCCATGGGATGTTTCTGGGCTGCAGCGAGGCCCTGCCTGCCTCAGTCGATGTGCTCAGCGCATCCATTCTCACCCGGAGGGGTCCAGAATCGGATCTGACGGGGGGTCGTGAGATGACCCCAGCAGGTGCCCTGAAGCTCCCCCTCCCCCGGTGGAAATCGGCCCAAGGAGGTCCTGAGGACAGGACTCCTGGGGATCTTGGCCTTGGACCTGGGACGCCGCCCGCGGCCCCCTCTCCCACGCGGACCCCTACCGAACCCCGGATCCAGCCGCTGCCAAGGCTGCAGCAGGAGAGCCCCTGGCGCCCAGCGGCCGCCATCGTTTAAATGGGAAGCAGCCTGACTGCCCGCAGCGGAGCGCGGGGTGGGCGGCCGAGCCAATGCGCATGCTCGAGACGCCAGCTGGCGGGGGGCCGCTGTCTGAGTGGTTCTGAAGGTTTTCACAGAAACCACGCCCCGACGCTTGGACAATAGTAGCCCTCCTTGGCAGTGCTTGGGTGTCGGGGCTCCCAGGCTCCAGCTTGACTTCTCCACAGGGTCCACAGGATTGTCTCCGAACGCCAGGAGTCGTTGCAACGGGCTGACCAGATTGTTGAAAGCACAGGCGGAGTCCAAGAGAAGCTGTGCCACATCCCAGCCTCAGGCCGGCCCGGACACTGTTCGGGTGAGTCTCCCCAGTAGTGGTGTCCCCGGGATCTCGAGGTCGGATCGGCCTGCAGGCCCGTGGGCTGCTCTCTCAACCGAGGGTCGTTGTGGTCGAGAGTCGAACCCCTTAGCCACAGCAGCTCTTGGGGGTGTTTGTTTCTGCGCCACTGCTGTATGACTGTCTGTCTGTGTGTGTGTCTGTGTGTGTGTGTGTGTGTGTTTGTGTGTCTCCCATTTTCGATTCTCTCTCTGTCTGTCACTCTCTGTGAGTTTCTTGCCCTCTCTCTGTCGGTGGACCTGTGTGTGTGTGTTTGCAGGAATGTGCCCTGTGCGCCAAAAAGCGATTTCTTGCCGGTCGGCATGTCTTTGGTAAGCCTCCTTCCGAGTCTCTGCCTGGGTCGTTTGTCCCCTTTTCAACCGTTTCCTCGGCGGTTGCACTTGGGTTTCTGAAGGCATCTACCTCGTGAGGAGATGCGTCGCTCCCAGAGAAGTTGAAATCTCATCCCCATCCCGTTCGGGCTCTTTTCTGGGATCAAGACGAACACACTCCAGCCACGGACAACAGCCGCACGGGAGCTCATTGTCCTGCCCACATCACAGAAGAGGCTTGCATCTTTTCAGGGCTCTTCTCTGAGAAAAGAAGCCACACCACGACACAGGCTGAAAGAGGAAGCCAGGAATAGGAGATGGCTACACTGCCAGTCACTGAAACGCTGGCCTCACTCTTCAATCCACCCGTTTGGCACCACTCCCCTTAAGCCCGTGGGGGTGGCACGGTGCTGTACCCTGCCTGGGCTCTGGCCTCTGCTCCGTCGTCCCTCTCGCTGTGTATCCCCTGTTTCTCTGGTGCATAGATCCTTCTTGGTCTGGCTGAATGTCTTCCATAAAGATCATTTCCCAGTCCATCAGGGAGACACTTCCTGGAGATCCCTGTCATGATCGTTTCTCTCTCCAAACCTGCTTCGGTGTCAGCCGATTTCCACCGGTGGAGGGGGAGCTTCGGGGTGCCTGCTGGGGTCTCAGGACTCCGCTTCAGATCCGATTCTGGACCCCTTTGGGTGATACAGCATGGGCTGAGCACACCTAGTGAGGCAGGCAGGGCCTTGCTGCAGCCCACAATCATCCCATGGGCCTCAAAGCCTGCTGTCAACTGAAAGTTCACTGACCCATCTGATCCCTCTGCCTCCCTCCTCCTTTGAAAGACAAGTCCTTGTCTTCTGGGACAGGTGCTGTCGCACTTCCTCTGCACATCTAGTCTCATTTTTGAGAGTGAGACTCCCCTCTGCTCCTCGGTGGAATGACCCCCTGAAACTTTTTGTCTGCTGCTAGATCCCAGGCGTTCTTTGATTTTCCCTGGCATTTATGAAAAAGTGCCTTTTGCCCCCCTGCTACTGAGCACATGAATGGACACCGTTATTTCTTTCGCCATTTCCCCATATGCCCTCAGTGACACGTTCTGACACTCTGCTCCAGGATACATCAGTGCCATGCGTGGTGGCATTGTTGCCACCTGGAAATCATCCCTGGAATTGTTTACAAGTGTACTGGAAAGTGCGTCAGCTTGAAGGGGCCCCAGACCCTTCAGAATCATGGCAGCCTACTGCTCTTTCAAAGGAGGGAGGCAGAGGGCTCACGGGTCAGTGAACTCTCAGCTGACACCACGTCTTGAAGCCCATGGGATAATTTTGGGCTGTAGCGAGGCCCAGCCTGCCTCCGTAGATGTGCTCTGGTGATCCTTTTTGTCCCAGAGTGGTCCAGAGTCGGGTCTGATGAGGGGTCCTGAGACGATCCCAGGGGCCCCCCTGAAGCTGCCCGTCCCCTGGTGACAATCGGCCCAAGGAGGTCCTGCAGATGGGACTCCCGGCGGTTGGGTCTGGGGACACCGTCCGTGGCCCGGTCTCCCACGTGGCCCCCTACTAGAGCCGGGATCCAGCCGATGGCAAGGCTGCAGCAGGAGGGCCCCTGGTGCCGAGCTGCTGTCATTGTTTACAGTGGACTCAGTATGTCTGCTGGGAGCGGAATTCCATGACGCTACCAGTGTCCTGGAATGCGGTATCAGCTTGCAGAAGCCCTATGGTAAAGAAGACTAGGCTAGCTGGAGACAAAAAATGCAAGGAAAGGCATAAACCAATGGGAGCCAGTGGTATTAATGGTGGCACTTGGTAACTTGCAGATGAGGAGCAGTTTTTGGACAGAAAAGAGGGTAACATATTTGTTGACTACCTGGTCTGTGTCACCTTTTTTTGTAATCTCCCAGCTACCCTGTGAGATAAACATTATTATTCCCATCTTATTGATGAAGAAACTGACTTTCAGAAAATGTTTAATTCCCCAAGGCTGCCATGTGGATGATCTGAGTCTTAGGGCCAGCTCTGTCTGGCTGTACATTCTTTTTCACACCATCACATTAACCTTTGGGAAATGAAGGAGGCAAGGCATAAGGTAGTGAGGCCCAGAGTTTCCCATAGGAACCCATCAGTGGATCTGTCAAAGTCAAAACATGAGCTGAAATATGTTATAATAATACTTAGCAGGGACCTGGGTATAGTGTCTCACACCTATAAGCCCAACACTTTGGGAGGCCAATGCACGTGGATCACTTGAGCTCAGGCCAGCATGGTGAAACCCCGTGTACAAAAAATTCAAAAGATTAGCTGAGTGTGGTGGTGCATGCCTGTAATCCCAGCTACTTGGGAGCCTGAGGCACGAGAATCACTTGAGTCTGGGAGGCGGAAGTTGCAGTAAGCTCGGATCATGCCACTGCACTCCAGCCAAGGAGACAGAGCAAGACTCCATTTCAAAACAAACAAACAAAAACAAAACAAAACGAACAAAAAAACCTTAGAAGGGGAAGAAGTCATCTGAAGAGAGCTCTGACACAGCCCTTGGTTTCTTCTAAGGAGCCACAGTGGAGTTAGGAGCCGTGCCTTATTCCTCTGTGCTCCCTGGTGCCTTGTGCTTGTTTATTGAACAGTCTATGTCATTGTTTTCCTGGAATAGCATAGTGATTAAGAGCATGGGCTTTCAAATTTGACAGATCCAGATTTAAATCCTGTCTTCACTGGAAATGGTGGTTTTTTATTATACATGGAAATAATTGAAAATGGATCCCTAGCTCATACTAGCAAAAATCAATTCCAAATGGATTAAGAATCCGAATTGGACACCATTGTTTGTTTCACCATTGCCCTGTATGCCCTCAGTGACACACGCTCACACCGTCTGCTCTAGGATACGCCAGCGCCACGCGTGGTCGCATTGGCTCCATTGGTTGCATTGGTCGAACATCAGCAAAATTTAAAACATTCAGAAGATATACATATAAGCAAATATCTTTATGACCTGAGAAAGGGACCAAATTCTTAATCAAGACACAAAAATTACTAGCTATAAAATAAAAGATACATACATTTGATTGTATTAAAACTAAGAATTGAACAGATTTTTGGAGCAGGGCCAAGATGGCCAACTAGAAGCAGCCCTGATTGGAGGCTGCCATCAAAAATAAGCAAAAGAGCATACGCATTCAGCACTGGCAAACAAGGTATCCAAGTTATCTCATCAGGACTGACTGGGCAGCTGGTGTGACCCACAGAGAGGAAGGAATAGTGGTGTGGTACAGTGGGCCACCTAAGAAGCACATGGAGCTGGGGACCCCCCAGCCACTAGCCAAGGGAAGTGGTGAGTGAGTATGCCACCCAGGCTGGGAAACTGCTTTTTCCATGGAACTGTGTAACCCACAAATAGGAATATCCCACTTGTGAGTCTACACCTCTGGGGCCTAGAGTCCTAACCATGAGCCACACAGATTTTCAACATCCACTCAGCTAGAATCTGCTTAAACCTGCTGAGTTCCCTGTGGGGAGGGGTGGCCGCCTGCTGTCTAAGCCATCTGAGTTCCTTGGTGGAGGGGCGGCAGGCAACACTGGGCCTGCTAGCTGCCTAACACACTAAGCTCCCAGGGCAGGAGAAAGGATGGCAGCCATCTCTACAGCTCCAGGCTGGGCTTTTCCCCTGATGGAACCAGGGAGACCGGATGGCTTGGTCCCAAGAGGTATTCCCCACAGCCCAACACACCAGCTGTGGCAGACTGTGTCCAGAATGCCTCTTCAGGCCTGACCCTGACCCAGCCCTCCTCACTGGTTGGGGCCTCCCTGTAGGAACTCCAACAACTCCAGCCAGGGACTCAGGGACAAAACTCTGATTTCTCTGGGCCTGAGCTCCTAGGGATAGGGTGACCATAGTTTCCATGGAACAGCAGACTTAGTGATCCCTCCCACTATTTCTGAGGAATATGGGCAGCCCAGATGAGTGGGTTTCCCCCAGCATGGGTCACCCCCCTCCACCAAGGCACAAACACTTCATTAAATGGGTCCTGCTACCTATGCCACCCAATTGTGTGAGACCCTCCAACAGGGGTGTCAACACCCTAAACAAGAGTGTTCCTACTGGCATCAGGTTGGTGCCCCTTGAGGTCAAAGATCCCAGGGGAAGAAGCAGACACCCATCTTGGCTGTTCTCCAGCCTCCTCAAGTGACATCTCCAGGCATGGGAGCAAACCAGATGAATAAGGCCTGAGGTGAACCCACAGCAAACCGCAGCCACCCTACAGAAGAAGGACCTGAACATTGAAAGAAACACAAAGAAAGAGAATGCAACAACAACATTATCAACAAATATGTCCCCACAAAAACCTCATCCAAGGGTCAACATCTCAAAAACTGAAACTAGACAAACTCATGAAGACGAGAAAGAATCAACAAAAAAAACTCTGAATTCCCAAAAGGTGAGAGTGCCTATTCTCCAAATGATCACAACACCTCTCCAGCAAGGGCACAAAACTGGAGGGAGGATGAAATGGACAAACCGACAGGAGTAGGCTTCAGAAGGTAGGTAATAACAAATTCTTCTGAGCTAAAGGAGCCTGTTCCAACCCAATGCAAAGAAACTGAGAACTTTGATAAAATGTCAGAGGAGCTGCTAACTAGAATAACCCATTTAGAAAGGAACATAAATGACCTGGTGGAGGTGAAAAACACAGCACGAGAACTTCTTGAAGCATGCAGAAGTGTGAATAGCTAAATCAATCAAGTGGAAGAAAGAATATCACAGTTCAAAGACCATCTTGCTGAAATAAGGGAGGCTGACAAAATTAGAGAAAAAAGAATGAAAAAGAATGAACAAAACTTCAGAGAAATATGGGACTATATAAAAAGACTGAACCTTTGATTGATTGGAGTACCTGAAAGAGATGCGGAGAATGGAACCAAGTCGGAAAACACATTCAGTGTATTATCTAGGAGAACTTCCCCAACCTAGCAAGACAGGCCAACATTCAAATTCAGGAAATACAGAGAACACTACTAAGATACTCCATGAGAAGATCATAATCCTCAGATACATAATCCTCACATAATCCTCAGATTCTCCAAGGTCAAAATGAAGGAAAAAATGTTAAGGGCAGCCTGGGACAAAGGCTAGATCACCTACGAAAGGAAGCCTATTAGACTAACAGTGGATCTCTGAGCAGAAACCCTATAAGCCAGAGAAGAGTGGGGGCCAATATTCAACATTCTTAAAGAAAAGAATTTTCAATCCACAATTTCGTATCTAGCCAAACTAAGCTTTATAAGTGAAGGAGAAATAAAATCCTTCTCAGACAAACAAATGCTGAGGGATTTTTGTCACCACCAGGCCTGCCTTGCAAGAACTCCTAAAGGAAGCACTAAATATGGAAAGGAAAAACCGGTACCAGCTACTGCAAAAGCACACCAAAATATAAAGACCAAAGACACTATGAAGAAACTGCATCAACTAGTGTGCAAAATAATGAGCTAGCATCATGATAACAGGATCAAATTCACATATAACAATATTAACCTTAAATATAAATGGACTAAATATCCCAGTTAAAAGACACAGACTGGCAAATTGGATAAAGAGTCAAGACTCATCAATGTGCTGTATTCAGGAAACCCATCTCACATGTAAAGACACACATAGGCTCAAAATAAAGGGATGGAGGAAAATTTACCAAGCAAATGGAAAGAGAAAAAAAAAGCAGGGGTTGCAATCCTAGTCTCTGACAAAACAGACTTTATATCAACAAAGATAAAAAAAGACACAGACGGGCATTACATGATGGTAAAGGGATTAATCCAACAAGAAATACTAACTATCCTAAATAAACATGCATCCATTACAGGAGCACCCAGATTCATAAAACAAGTTATTTTAGAGACTACAAAGAGGCTTAGACTCACACAATTTAACATCCAACTGTCAATATTAGACAGATCAATGAGACAGAAAATTACAAAGATATTCAGGACTTGAACTCAGCTCTGGATCAAGGGGACCCAATAGATATCTACAGAAATCTCCACCCCAAATCAACAGAATATACGTTGTTCTCAGTGTCACATGGCACTTATTCTAAAATTGACCATGTAATTGGAAGTAAACACTCCTCAGCAAATACAAAAGTACTGAAATCATAATGAACAGTCTCTCAGACCACAGTGCGATCAAATTAGAACTCAGGATTAAGAAACTCATTCAAAACCACACAACTACATGAAAATTGAACAACCTGCTTCTGAATGATTCCTGGCTAAATAATGAAATCAAAGCAGAAAGTAAGAAGTTCTTTGAAACTAATGAGAATAAAGAGACAACGTACCAGAATCTCTAGGACACAGCTAAAGCAATGTTAAGAGGAAAATGTATAGCACTAAATACCCACATCAGAAAGCTAGAAAGATCTCAAATCAACACCCTAACAGCACAATTAAAAGAACTAGAGAAGCAAGAGCAAACAAATCTAAAAGCTAGCAGAGACAACAAATAACTAAGATTAGAGCAGACCTGAAGGAGTTAGAGACATGACAAACTCTTAAAAAAATCAATGAATCCAGGAGCTGATTTTCTGAAAAAAAAAAAAAAAATAGACTGCTAGCTAGACTAATAAAGAAGAAAAGAGAGAAGAATCAAATAGACACAATAAAAAATGATAAAGGGGATATCACCACTGACCCCACAGAAATAGAAACTACTCTCAGAGAATACTATAAACACCTCTATGCAAATGATCCAGAAAATCTAGAAGAAATTGTTAAATTCCTGGACACATACACCCTCCCAAGACTAAACCAAGAAGAAGTTGAATCCCTGAATAGGTCAAAAACTCTCAATAAACTAGATATTGATGGAACGTATTTCAAAATAATAAGAGCTATTTATGACAAACTCACAGCCAATATCATACTGAACAAAGCTGGAGACATCACGCTACTTGACTTCAAACTATACTACAAGGCTACAGTAATCAAAACAGCATGGTACTGGTACCAAAACAGACATATAAACAAACGGAACAGAACAGACACCTCAGAAATAATGCCATACATCTACAACCATCTGATCTTTGACAAACCTGACAAAAACAAGCAATGAGGAAAGGATTCACTATTTCATAAATGGTGCTGGGAAAACTGGCTAGCCATATGAAGAAAACTGAAACTGGGCCCCTTCCTTACACCTTATACAAAAAATAACTCAAGATGGATTACAGACTTAAATGTAAAACTGAAAACCATAAAAGTCCTTGAAGAAAACCTAGGCAATGCCATTCAGTATATAGGAATGGGCAAAAATCTCATGATGAAAATACCAAAAGCAATTGCAATGAAAGCTAAAATTGACAAATGGGGTCTAATTAAGCTAAAGAGCTTCTGCACAACAAAATAAACTATCATCAGAGTGAACAGGCAACCTACAGAATGGGAGAAAAATTTTGTGAACCAGGCATCAAACAAAGGTCTAATATCCAGCATTCATAAGAAACTTAAACAAATTTACAAGAATATAACAACCCCATCAAAAAGTGGGCAAAGGATATGAACTAGCACCTCTCAAAAGAAGACATTTATGTGGCAAACAAACACACAAAAAAGCTCAACATCACTGATCATTAGAGAAATGCAAATCAAAACCACAATGAGATATCATCTCATGCCAGTCAGAATGGCAATTATTAAAATGTCAAGAAACAATAGATGCTGGTGAGGCTGTGGAGAAATAGGAATGCTTTTACACTGTTTTTGGGAGTGTAAATTAGTTCAAACACTGTGGAGGACAGTGTGACGATTCCTCAAGGATCTAGAACCAGAAATACCATTTGACCCAACAATCCCATTACTGGGTATATACCCAAAGGAATATAAGTCATTCTACTATAAAGAAACATGCACATGTATGTTTATTGCAGCACTATTTACAATAGCAAAGACATGGAACCAACACAAATGCCCATCAATGACAGACTGGATAAAGAACATGTGGTACATATACACCATGGAATACTATGCAGCCATAGAAAGGAATGAGATCATGTCCTTTGCAGGGACATGGATGAAGCTGAAAGCCATCATCCTCAGCAAACTGACACAAAAACAGAAAATCAAACACCACAGGTTCTCACTCATAAGTGGGAGTTGAACAAAGAGAACACATGGATACAGGGAGGGGAACAACACACTCTGGGGTCTGTGGGGGGTTGGGGGTGAGGCATCAGGACAAACAGCCAATGTATGCGGGGCTTAAAACCTAGATAATGGGTTGATAGCAAACCACCATGGCACACCTACACCTATGTAACAAACCTGCATGTTCTGCATGTGTATCCTGGAACTTAAAGTAAAATAAAAAATAAAAAAATAAGAATTTCTGCACAAAAGTAAAAATACAAGCTACAAACTTGGAGAAAATATTTGAAACACAGCTAACAAAAGATTAGTTTTAAAAAAATACGTAAAGCACTTCTAAAATAAGAAAAAACTCAATAGGAAAATGGGCAAAAGCCGCAAAGAAGCATTTCATAGAACAAGAAACACCTTTAACTAATAAGTCTATAACTAGATACTCACCTCACCAATAATCATGAAGGGACATTTCATCACCATGAAATGCCAGTTTACACACATATGACTAACAAATCCAAGAGGTATGACAATACCAAACGTTGGATATCAACAGGGCCTCAAACACATTGCTGGGGGGAAACTGGAAAACAATTTGGCATTATCTGTTAAAGTTGAATTCTGGCATACCCAGCAAATCTATTTGATGTATTCCCTATTCCTCTAAGTATATACCCAAGAGGAAATTTAGTACATGTACGCCAGGAGGCACATATACAAAGACTAACCACGGTTGAACTTGCCAAAATAGCAAAAACCTGAAACCAACCTAACTACCTATTGAAAGGAGAATGCATAAGCAAATAATAGTATACTCATAAAATGGAATATTCCACAGCATAAAGACAAAAGAGTTACAGCTGGACTCCTTCACATGGGTGAATCAAAGCAGCATCATGCTGAATGAAAAGAGGCAAATCACAGAAGACTGCATACACAACATGATATGCTTCTTATAAAATTTGAAAACTAAGCAAAATTAAAACAAAACTAAGCAAAACTGAATAATATACAACTTATGTACACACATTTCTGTTTTAAAAACCTTTTAAAAGAGGCAAGGAAATGCTAAGCATAATATTCAAGAAATATTTTTATCTCTGGGGAGAAGATAGAGGTTGGAAAGTAGAAAACACACAGGGAGCTACAAGTTGTTGAATATTCTGTTCTTGTTTTGGGAAGTGGGTTCCAAGTATTTATTATATTATTTAGTGTATATACATAAAGTAAAAGAAAAGATGGCTTTCAATGGATCAGTGCGGATAATTGCCATGAATGATTAATTCTGATTAATCCAATCCTGTGAACCAAAGAGCCAATCAGTCAATAAATAAGAAATCCTGGCTCCATCACATGCTAATTTTATGAAATTTTATTCACTAAGGGGAAAGAAAAACCATGGACTATTATAAGAATTAACTGAGAGATAATGGGAACTGTTTTATATCAGCTTTATTGGGATGTAATTCATATCCCATACAATTCACCCATTTAAAGTGTATATAATTCAGTGGTTTTTCATATGGAGTTGTGAAACCATTACCACAATCAATTTTAGAACTCTTTCATCACCCCACAAAGAAATCCTGTACCCATCAGGAGTCATTTCCTATACTCCCCCATCCCCCAACCACCAATCTATGTCTTTACAGATTTCCCTACTCTGAACACTTCATATAAATGGAATCATAGAATATGTGGTCTTTTGTGATGGGAGCTAATATTTTTATTATCTTTTCCTAGGGCAGAGTATGGTGGTGTGAATCTCTACTGGCCTACAAACATCTGCAGCTTAGCTGCCCACATAAATGTTAGCTGTAGTTATAACCATCAAAATCATTTTGTAAATGGTTAAGCACTGCATATCATCTAGACACTGCAATACGTTGTCTTATTATTTTTTTTTTCACAAGTCTAACGTAGCACTATCAAGCAGGCATAGAGAAGCCAGACAACTTGGTCAAGGTCACATGGGTAGTTACGGATTCAAAACAGGGGTTTAGCAGGGCGCGGTGGCTCAAGCCTGTAATCCCAACACTTTGGGAGGCCGAGACGGGCGGATCACGAGGTCAGGAGTTCGAGACCATCCTGGATAACACGGTGAAACCCCGTCTCTACTAAAAAATACAAAAAACTAGCCGGGCGAGGTGGTGGGCGCCTGTAGTCCCGGCTACTCGGGAGGCTGAGGCAGGAGAATGGCGTAAAAACCCATTTTTTTGGCCACTGAGGCGGAGCTTGCAGTGAGCTGAGATCCGGCCACTGCACTCCACCCTGGGCGACATAGCGAGACTCCGTCTCAAAAAAAAAAAAAACAAAAAAAAAAAACAAAAAAAAACAGGGGTTTATACCGAGATATGTCTGGATTGAGAATCCAGGATTTTATCACTACCTGATAATGTCTCTACATATGATGAAAAGCTATTCCCACTTTTTTTGTGTGTAAGGGGTGATAATTAGCTTAATTTTATATGATTTTTTTGTTGTTATTGTTTCTGTCAAAGTTAATTTGCAGTTTTCATTGAAATCAAGTAGGGTTAATGGCTTGAGTTATTCTTTGCCTGCCTAAAGTTATCCAATATTTAATCATTTTTCTTCCTAGAAAAACTTAACCTGTGGGAAAAGTAGTAATTATCACTCAAGAGAAGTGTCCCAATGAATGAGTAGCAGATTATTGACTTAAGGGTTAGTAAAACATAAACAACTCCCTACGTCCTTCATTTTGGTGTTCAGTTAAGGATGCACCAATCTGTTCTGAGGTTCCTGTGGGTATAAGGTCAGAGTAACAGGAGCTGTTGTTTTATGGGCATTGGGACAGATTTTCTCTGAGTGTCTAGCAGTGGTCATTGCATATGGCAAATAAATGACAGATAACAAAGACATGAGATTGGGAAAACAGTTAAACCCAATTTGATTTAGTTTAACACATGGAGATTCCAGAATTTCTCTAAAGGAGGGGTCAGTGTTTTTCTTGGAAGAGGGCACTCAAGACGGTAATTTTGTGCTAGTTTTACAAAGCAGAGAACTCTGTTCTGTTGATTACACATTTATTTGGAAGAAGAGTTGTTGCTTTTGGAATGTATACATTCTTTCTGTATGAAAGAGGAGCGGAGAGTTCAGCCCCTCTCACCCCACCCCTACAAATGCCGCTATGCCCATCACACCAGCACCAGCCCCCTTCATTCCCTAGCAGTATTACTAATAATACTAATTATTCCATACCAGGTGATTGACACTCATATTTAAGCTAAACTTCACAATAACACTGTGAGGTAGGTGTTAGCATTCTTATTTTATAGAAAAGGAAACTGAAATTCACAGAGGTTAAGTAACTTGCTTGTTGTCTCACAGTTAAACAGCCAAGTGGGAATTTTTTTTTTTTTTTTTTTTTGAGACGGAGTCTCACTCTGTTGCCCAGGCTGCAGTGCAGTAGCACGATTTGGCTCACTGCAAGCTCCACCTCCCGGGTTCACGCCATTCTCCTGCCTCAGCCTCCTGAGTAGCTGGGACTACAGGCGCCCACCACCACACCTGGCTAATTTTTTGAATTTTTAGTAGAGATGGGGTTTCACTGTGTTAGCCAGGATGGTCTCGATCCCCTGACCTCGTGATCTGCCCGCCTCAGCCTCCCAAAGTGCTGGAATTACAGGCGTGAGCCACCACGCCTGGCCTCCAAGTGGGAATTTTAATGTAGAACTGACTGACCTCAAAGCTCACTACAGATTATCAGGATGTAAAGGGAAGGGTGATATCTACTTGTGTGTTGTAATGCAGAGGTTCTAAAAGGACAGCATGTGCCTCCTATGAGGAAAAGTCATCCCCAGTCAACTCCAATACAAGTCAACCATTTCCATCTTAATGTTATTATTTAGAGGATTGATATTATTGGTTATTATTGTGTCCTATCAGAATTCAACTAAAGTTTGTAATACAGTTGGATGGGTTCTCACTGATTTATATACAGTGTGAGGCATAGATATCTCACCTTCCCCAAGAATGAAAGCCAAGTCTTTAAAGAGATGCAGGCTCTATTTTACTTAGAAAAATATTAGCCATCATTTGAATATTCATAGAAAGATCAAGAACATGGCACTAATCTCCACAGACTTAAAGACTATTTAAATAGTTCCTCAGTGCAACATTCTTATTGGTTGAGTGTTGTAAACAATTGTGAACCATATTGTGTCTACCATAGAAGTGATGTCACTTCACCATGAAATCACAAGATTATATTATCACACACACAAATCAGGCATTCTCAATGATTTATGTAGCCAAATGCCAGACTTCTAGAAAAGAGCTGATGTGGCACTGTAGTTAGGCATCTAATATGATATGGCTAGTAGTCTCCTTGGTCTGCTAAATTCCAGAGAGACTAGAAGTCTGCACAGGATACTGAAGTAAAAATGACCACATCTGTCACCATTGAGTAAAGGACAGGTGGCAGAACTGGGATGGGGACTCATGGACAAGGTTCTAAGGGAGAGAAAATAAAAACCACCTTTTCTCAATCTCCTTTCCTGGTCTTGGACTAAGCTCTCAAAATATGTGGCAATGGCCTCCATAGTTTCTTAAGTAACCAATTAACAAGTCAAGTCAATTTCTAAACAACTGACTTGCACATTTTCCTCTATCTCTGATCACCTTTCCAACAAAATTCCTCAAAAGAGTTGTTGATATGGACTATCTCTCATTTCTCTTCTGCAGTTCTCTCTATAACCTCTCAGACTTCTCTTGACAAGGCCACCGGTGACTTCTGTGTTGCCAGACTCTGTGGTCAGTTCTCCAATCCTTGACCTTTCAGCACATTTGACAGTCAATCACACTGTCCTTGAATGGAAGGCTGGAATTTTGTTCACTATTGTATCCCAACTTCTGGAATAGTGCCTAGTGCATAGTAGGTGCTTCATAAATAGTTATTGAATAAATTGTTCACTTCCCGAAGGAGGTGAATCATAAATAATAGGTAAGAACTAACCAGTCAGGTGAGAATGAAAGAGAATTCTGGCCAGAAGAAATAGAAGCTCAAAGCCACAGAGGCCTGAGAGGACGTGGTAGATTCAGTAACATCCAAGTAGTTCTGAATGGTTCTGAAGGATGCTCTCCATTAATTCCCATCTCCATTAAGGGGTCTCTTGCAAAGTGGGGCCCCTTCATCCCTAGGGTGATTAGGCCATTTCCTGGCTTACTTTAGGGAGAAGCTCTTGGAGCCTGAGACTCATTGCCCCCCCTTCCCAGCTCAGGTTTTCTCACCTGAGGAGCAAGAGCTGCAGGTGAGGGCCACGGGAAAGGAGGGAGTGAAGAGAGAAGAGAAGGGACAAGCTCTCAGATCAATCCTGTGAGTTCATCACACCGGAAAGGTGGATCCAGGAAAGCCATGTTTGGCAGGTAACGGGCTCTGCCTGTGTGACTCAGCAGCCTCTAGCATGGCATCCAAGCTGAGCTGGTTGAAGAAAGCCTCGTTCCCCAAGGCCTGTTGAGTGAGTTTGTAAAGGGCTCACCGAAATGCATTACAAAGTCATTCACTGTTCCAGTAAGATGTTTTAAAACCAGGCTCAGAACTAATCCAAAAAGAGGGAGTCTTGATCCAAGTTCACAATGTATGTGAATAAGTCACCCAGCATCTGTCAGCAGGCTTTACTTCCATGTAAACTGGAAGTCAACAACATTCTGTTGGGTGTGCAGCCATTTAGTAAAGGGCCACTGGTTCTCAAAGACTCCAGGACTGAGATCCTCAGCCTCCACAACAGGGCCGCTTCACACACCTCTTGCTTTTCTCACCAAAGTGTCTCAGAGTGTTTTCACAGGATGGACAACTTATCCCATTCAGTGGATGAGGCCCAGAGAAGCTAAGTTCTGCCTGCAACCACCCAAGTCTGTTCCTGAAGTCAGAATTGAGACCTAGACCTGCCAGCCTTGTTGTGGCCATTGGATGACATCCTCTAAGGGACTCCAGAGGACAACAGAGGCCACAGGGCAAGTCTTCTTGCATGGAAACCGGTGGGCAAAGGGGATGGGCAGGTGTGGGGGTAGAGCACTGAGAAAAACTCAAAGCGCCTGTCCTACCTGAGGTGTGTCAATTGTATTTTCTTTGTAAATAAAGGACATCAGTGCTGAGATTAGTAGTTGTATAATCATAAAAGGTTGAACTGGAAGGGGCCCTGGGAGAGCATCAGTCCAATTTCTTTTGTTTCTTGGTGAGGAAATGGAGATCCAGAAGGTCTGTTTCAGTTGCTCAAGGTCGCACAGTTGGTTTATGCTGGTGCCAGCACTGGAAGGCTTGCATCTTCAGCACAAATCGTGTGCTCTTTGCAAATGCTAGTTGTTCTCGCAATAATTCTCTGTTTGTTGACGTCACCTTGAAACCAGGTCAATCTCCCCCTCTAAAACGTTAGGTAGCTCTTCTGACCTCTGAACTGAAACCACAGAAAGACATCACTGTTAAAAGGTGGGTGTGCACTGCTCGGCAGTGTAATTGAAGACTTAAAACCTCTTGAATCTTCTCCTCATTTAGTCTTGGAGCCAAAACTAACACAGTCATGGAGAGAAATGCTGGGAAACCTCCAAGACACTCTTGGAGAGGCAGCTTCTGGGAGCTGGTGAGCATGGTTTCACTTACAAGGTCAGGCCCACTCTGGGGCGTGTATGTGAGGGAAATGGCTCCTCTGCCTTCCAGGTGTCAACAGATGGGATATGGATCTGCCCTCCCTTAACAAATAAATAGAACTTTTTCAGGCTGAGTAATCCCACATGGGATAAGCCAGACTGCCAGTTACCCCAGGTTTTCCAGCCAGGATCAAGTCTCTTTAGTCCTGGATCACAGACCCCATCAGAATTCTTGTACAGAGTGGTATTTCCAGAATGCTGGTCACCCACTGGGTAGCCATAAGGCTGCATATCCCTCACACTGGAGTTGCAGGGAGCCAAGTATTCCTGGAGTTCTCTTTAGCAAATGTCCTACCCCAGTTTCCACAATCTATGTTCATGGTTCTGTGCAGATGCACAGTTCCTCCCAGTCAGCCCCAGGAAAGAGTGAAACTGCTGATGAGACAGCTTAAGGAAGGGGCACTCTCTCTTGCAGGGAAAGACATCTGCCCCAAACCTTTTCATTCTCCTCCCAGCTGCTTTCTGACCTCAGTGAAATGGGCAGGGAGACAAACTCTTGAGTAATGTTCATCTTTCTGTTGATTGGCTTCCAATGTCAGACCTCTAGTGAAGGGGGTAGTCTAGCTGGGTCCTGACAAGTGAAAAGGGGATGCTGGCAAGGTGGACAGAGACCAGGCTGGAAGTTGAGTCCTGGAGTTCCACAGCCATCTAGGATAAAGTTCATAGTGTTAACGTAGTAAGAGTACCAGCCTAGGAATCAAAAGTCCCAGGGTTTGAGATGCTTGCTTAGGTGTCACTTAACTTGTTTGAATCTCAGTTTCTTCAGCTATAAAATGGGGATACTAATACCTTCCCTGCTCACTCCACCTAATTATGAGTTAGAATAAATGAAAGCTTTTGGAAAGCCAGTGAGTACTCCCCAGAAATAAGTTTTCACTTTGCCCTGGTTCCTTGTTTTTTGTTTGCTTGTTTGTTTTGTCGTTGTTTATTTGTTTTGGAGACGGTCTTACTCTGTCACCCAGAGTAATTCTCATGCCTCAGCCTTCTGAGTAGCTGGGACTACAGGCATGCACCACCATGCCCAGCTAATTTTTTGTATTTTAGTAGAGACAGGGTTTCACCATGTTCTTGGGCTGGCTGGTCTTGAACTCCCTTAGCTCAGGCAATCTGCCGACCTCAACCTCCCAAAGTGCTAAAATTACAGATGTTAGCCACTGTGCCCGGCCCACTTTGCCCTCATGAGCAGTCATGGTGTTCCCACCTACTGGCTGGTTTAGCCACCCTGGACCATTGCTGAGTGAGGAGTGGGCTCCCCTATGAGGGAGGACAATGCAGGTGAGCCCCTGGGGTTATCATTTGTTTCCCTCCTTTCTGTAAATTGTCTACAGTCACTGCTCAAAGAAGAAAGGGACACCTTCCCTAGTTTCAAGGAGGGACTAACCTTGACCCTGATGGCTGTGGCTGATCCACAAGGAAGTAAACTTGGACTGGGAAAACACAAACTGTCTCGGCCTGCAACATACATCCTATTGGTAAACCTATTGATAAACCCTACCATCAATAAGACACCTGTCTGGACCTTTCAGGTCTGAACAGACAGGGCAGTGTGGGGAAAATAAAGAGAGATCAGACTGTTACTGTGTCTACATAGAAAGAAGTAGACATAAGAGACTCCATTTTGTTCTGTACTAAGAAAAATTCTTCTGCCTTGAGATGCTGTTAATCTGTAATCCTACCCCCAACTCTGTGCTTGCAGAGACAGGTGTTGTGTTTACTCAAGGTTTAATGGATTTAGGGCTATGCAGGATGTGCTTTGTTAAACAAGTGCTTGAAGGCAGTATGCTTGTTAAAAGTCATCACCATTCTCTAATCTCAAGTACCCAGGGACACAAACACTGCAGAAGGCCACAGGGACCTCTGCTGAGGTAAGCCAGGTATTGTCCAAGGTTTCTCCTCATGTGATAATCTGAAATATGGCCTCATGGGAAGGGAAAGACCTGACCGTCCCCCAGCCTGACACCCATAAAGGGTCTGTGCTGAGGAGGATTAGTAAAAGAGGAAGGCCTCTTTGCAGTTGACATAGAGGAAGCCATCTGTCTCCTGCTCGTTCCTGGGCAATGGAACTGTCTCGGTGTAAAACCCTATTGTATGTTCTATTTATTGAAATAGGAGAAAACCATCTTAGGGCCGGAGGTGAGATGTGCTAGTGGCAACACTGCTCTTTCATGCACGGAAATGTTTGTGGAGATGTTTGTATACATGCACATCAAGGCACAGCACCTTTCCTTAAACTTATTTATGACACAGAGATATTTGTTCACATGTTTTCCTGCTGACCCTTTCCCCACCATTACCCTGTTGTCCTGCCACACTCCCCTCTCTGAGATGGTAAAGATAATGATCAATAAATACTGAGGAAACTCAGAGACCAGTGCCTGTGCGGGTCCTCTGTATGCTGAGCACAAGTCCCCTGGACCCACTTTTCTTTCTCTATACTTTGAGTCTCTTTCTTTTCTCAAGTCTCTCGTTCCACCTGACGAGAAACGCCCACAAGTGTGGAGGTGCAGGCCTCCCCTTGAGGACAGCTGCTGAGGACCTGGGGAAACTGACAATACAATTCCTTTCTGTGGTCTGAACCTTCCCTCTTCTCATTGCATCACCAGTGCAGGCGTCTCTGACTCACACAAGACCAGTTTTTAAGCACAGGGTCATATCAAGGTCAAACCGTCCACCTCAGTGCTACAGAAACTCACCTCTGACTGCGAACCTCCAGGTTTTGTTTAATCTACCAGACAATGAATTGGCACTTTTCACTGAGGAATGACTACTGGGGCCCTTTAGAGCTGCTTTAAGCTCCATGACTTAATGACTCTCCTGTTTAATGGAAGCCAAAGCTGTTTAAGTGGTCACAGCTGCCAGGAACTTCGCTAAGAGAATGAAACTTTCTGAGAACGTTGGGCAGTAGCAGTGCTAATCTCTGAGCCCGCCACCCCTCACTCATCCTTATCTCAGGCTTGTTTTGACAGCACCCGGAGCTGGTCCCATAAGAAGAGCTGCAACCTGGCTCCTTTCCGTTTTCATGTCTTCTGCTGCAGCCCATGGTTTGCTGCAGGGGGGAAGGAAGAAACAATCAAGCATTGTCTTGCTGAGGACTGGTGTGTCAGGGCCTCATGGAATAAATATTATTTGCCTGGGAGGGGAACTGGCTGGAAGACAACCCACAGTGTCAGGTGTGGGCTGAGGTGAGGGGCAGGAGGGCAGTGATGTTTGGATTTAGTTTTTTTTTTTTTAATTAGTTTAATCTTTTTCTCTCTAGTGCTGTGGGTTTTTTTCCCCCTGACAGGCCATTAAGCACGAAGCTTGTGTCTTACCCAGCCTCTGCCAGGAAGAAACAAAAGAGATTTTCCAAAGCATGTGCCCTTGTGTTACTGGGGCTCCTTGGTCACTCCCTGTCCAGTTGTGTGTGGCAAAGGGTGCACACTGCAAGACCCTCACAGGGTGAAAGCTCCTCTAGGAGCCCTCCGTCTGCATCTGCAGCTCTGGCAGCCCCAGATGTCTTAACTGATGGGTTCATGGCTCTGTCATTTTTTTCATTTTGTTCATTTTGTCAGGCAAATATTGAAAGGACAGGAGGCTCCTTTGTAGGTCTGGGGAAACTGGGCATCACCCCCAACCCTGGTATCCCAGCCAGCACTTACTGAGTTCTTACTGTATGCAGGTCACTAACAGCTCTAGCCTGCTGCATTTCACAGTTCTTTCAAGGTTTTTGCCTCAGGAAAACTGTACATCTCTCTAGAAGAAAGAACTAAAGACCAGCGACTAAGCAACAGACACTTGAAGGATTGCTCCATAAAGGCCGAGCCCTCCTCATCTCAGAAGAATGAGAACATTTTCTTGCAAGGAAAACAAGTGCCTTGCAGCCTTTCCACAGCCACAGAGCAGTGGAGTAGTGAAAGGGTGCCTCCACTGTGCAATCAAAAGTCTTCTTTCTGGCCAGGCATGGTTGCTGACACCTGTAATCCCAACATTTTGGGAAGCCAAGACAGGAGGATCACTTGAGCCCAGGAGTTTGAGACCAGCCTGGGCCACATGGTGAGGCTCCAACTCTACAGAAAAATTTTAAAAACTACTCAGGGATGGTGGCATGCACCTGTGGTCCCAGCTACTTAGGAGGCTGAGGCGGGAGAATTGCTTGAGCCCAGCGGGTAGAGGCTGCAGGTGAGCCATGTTCTCCCTACTGTATTCCAGCCCAGGCAACAGAATGAGACTCTATCTCCCCACCCGCATAAAAGTGTTTAACCATAAACCTTTCCCTCATTCCTAAATCCATTTTGGGTATAAGCCACCTACGCAATGGCCATAATAATAGTTGTTTATGATTGAGAATGTACAGTGTGTTGGGTACTTGCTAAGTGCTTTCCATATATTATCTCACCATGTGGTAAGCCTGGAGAAAGCTTGGAGAGAGTGAGGAACTGCCCAAAGTCAGAGGTCATCAGGCTTCCTGAGAATGGCACCACGGCCTTGGCTTTACAGGCATAGCACTTGAGTTCACCTTCACGTGCTGGGGATCCTGTGTTCCCAGAAGGCAGAGACCCGATCTGTGTACTTTTCTTTTTTTTTGCTTCCTTTTATTCTTTTTTTTTTTAATTTATTTATTATTTTTGTACTTTAAGTTGTAGGGTACATGTGCATAATGTGCAGGTTTGTTACATATGTATACTTGTGCCATGTTGCTGTGCTGCACCCATCAACTAGTCATTTACATCAGGTATAACTCCCAATGCAATCCCTCCCCCCTCCCCCCTCCCCATGATAGGCCCCTGTGTGTGATGTTCCCCTTCCTGAGTCCAAGTGATCTCATTGTTCAGTTCCCACCTATGAGTGAGAACATGTGGTGTTTGGTTTTCTGTTCTTGTGATAGTTTGCTAAGAATGATGGTTTCCAGCTGCATCCATGTCCCTACAAAGGACGCAAACTCATCCTTTTTGATGGCTGCATAGTATTCCATGGTGTATATGTGCCACATTTTCTTAATCCAATCTGTCACTGATGGACATTTGGGTTGCTTCCAAGTCTTTGCTATTGTGAATAGTGCTGCAATAAACATACGTGTGCATGTGTCTTTATAGCAGCATAATTTATAATCCTTTGGGTATATCCCCAGTAATGGGATGGCTGGGTCATATGGTACATCTAGTTCTAGATCCTTGAGGAATCACCATACTGTTTTCCATAATGGTTGAACTAGTTTACAATCCCACCAACAGTGTAAAAGTGTTCCTATTTCTCCACATCCTCTCCAGCACCTGTTGTTTCCTGACTTTTTAATGATCGCCATTCTAACTGGTGTGAGATGGTATCTCATTGTGGTTTTGATTTGCATTTCTCTGATGGCCAGTGATGATGAGCATTTTTTCATGTGTCTGTTGGCTGTATGAATGTCTTCTTTTGAGAAATGTCTGTTCATATCCTTTGCCCACTTTTTGATGGGGTTGTTTGTTTTTTTCTTGTAAATTTGTTTGAGTTCTTTGTAGGTTCTGGATATTAGCCCTTTGTCAGATGAGTAGTTTGCAAAAATTTTCTCCCATTCTGTAGGTTGCCTGTTCACTCTGATGGTAGTTTCTTTTGCTGTGCAGAAGCTCTTTAATTTAATGAGATCCCATTTGTCAATTTTGGCTTTTGCTGCCGTTGCTTTTGGTGTTTTAGACATGAAGTCTTTGCCCATGCCTATGTCCTGAATGGTACTACCTAGGTTTTCCTCTAGGATTTTTATGGTATTAGGTCTAACATTTAAGTCTCTAATCCATCTTGAATTAATTTTCGTATAAGGAGTAAGGAAAGGATCCAGTTTCCGCTTTCTACTTATGGCTAGCCAATTTTCCCAGCACCATTTATTAAATAGGGAATCCTTTCCCCATTTCTTGTTTCTCTCAGGTTTGTCAAAGATCAGATGGCTGTAGATGTGTGGTATTATTTCTGAGGACTCTGTTCTGTTCCATTGGTCTATATCTCTGTTTTGGTACCAGTACCATGCTGTTTTGGTTACTGTAGCCTTGTAGTATAGTTTGAAGTCAGGTAGCGTGATGCCTCCAGCTTTGTTCTTTTGACTTAGGAGTGTCTTGGAGATGCGGGCTCTTTTTTGGTTCCATATGAACTTTAAAGCAGTTTTTTCCAATTCTGTGAAGAAACTCATTGGTAGCTTGATGGGGATGGCATTGAATCTATAAATTACCTTGGGCACTATGGCCATTTTCACAATATTGATTCTTCCTATCCATGAGCATGGTATGTTCTTCCATTTGTTTGTGTCCTCTTTGATTTCACTGAGCAGTGGTTTGTAGTTCTCCTTGAAGAGGTCCTTTACATCCCTTGTAAGTTGGATTCCTAGGTATTTGATTCTCTTTGAAGCAATTGTGAATGGAAGTTCATTCCTGATTTGGCTCTCTGTTTGTCTGTTACTGGTGTATAAGAATGCTTGTGATTTTTGCACATTAATTTTGTATCCTGAGAGTTTGCTGAAGTTGCTTATCAGCTTAAGGAGATTTTGGGCTGAGACAATGGGGTTTTCTAAATATACAATCATGTCATCTGCAAACAGGGACAGTTTGACTTCTTCTTTTCCTAACTGAATACCCTTGATTTCTTTCTCTTGCCTAATTGCCCTAGCCAGAACTTCCAACACTATGTTGAATAGGAGTGGTGAGAGAGGGCATCCCTGTCTTGTGCCAGTTTTCAAAGGGAATTTTTCCAGTTTTTGCCCATTCAGTATGATATTGGCTGTGGGTTTGTCATAAATAGCTGTTATTATTTTGAGGTACGTTCCATCAATACCGAATTTATTGAGCGTTTTTAGCATGAAGGGCTGTTGAATTTTGTCAAAAGCCTTTTCTGCATCTATTGAGATAATCATGTGGTTCTTGTCTTTGGTTCTGTTTATATGCTGGATTATGTTTATTGATTTGCGAAAGTTGAACCAGCCTTGCATCCCAGGGATGAAGCCCACTTGATCATGGTGGATAAGCTTTTTGATGTGTTGCTGAATCCGGTTTGCCAGTATTTTATTGAGGATTTTTGCATCGATGTTCATCAGGGATATTGGTCTAAAATTCTCTTTTTTTGTTGTGTCTCTGCCAGGCTTTGGTATCAGGATGATGTTGGCCTCATAAAATGAGTTAGGGAGGATTCCCTCTTTTTCTATTGATTGGAATAGTTTCAGAAGGAATGGTACCAACTCCTCCTTGTACCTCTGGTAGAATTCAGCTGTGAATCCATCTGGTCCTGGACTTTTTTTGGTTGGTAGGCTATTAATTATTGCCTCAATTTCAGAGCCTGCTATTGGTCCATTCAGGGATTCAACTTCTTCCTGGTTTAGTCTTGGAAGAGTGTAAGTGTCCAGGAAATTATCCATTTCTTCTAGATTTTCCAGTTTATTTGCGTAGAGGTGTTTATAGTATTCTCTGATGGTAGTTTGTATTTCTGTGGGGTCGGTGGTGATATCCCCTTTATCATTTTTAATTGCGTCGATTTGATTCTTCTCTCTTTTCTTCTTTATTAGTCTTGCTAGTGGTCTGTCAATTTTGTTGATCTTTTCAAAAAACCAACTCCTGGATTCATTGATTTTTTGGAGAGTTTTTGTGCCTCTATCTCCTTCAGTTCTGCTCTGATCTTAGTTATTTCTAGCCTTCTGCTAGCTTTTGAATGTGTTTGCTCTTGCTTCTCCAGTTCTTTTAATTGTGATGTTAGAGTATCAATTTTAGATCTTTCCTGCTTTCTCTTGTGGGCATTTAGTGCTATAAATTTCCCTCTACACACTGCTTTAAATGTGTCCCAGAGATTCTGGTATGTTGTATCTTTGTTCTCATTGGTTTCAAAGAACATCTTTATTTCTGCCCTCATTTCGTTATGTACCCAGTAGTCATTCAGGAGCAGGTTGTTCAGTTTCCATGTAGTTGAGCGGTTTTGATTGAGTTTCTTAGTCCTGAGTTCTAGTTTGATTGCACTGTGGTCTGAGAGACAGTTTGTTATAATTTCTGTTCTTGTACATTTGCTGAGGAGTGCTTTACTTCCAATTACGTGGTCGATTTTGGAGTAAGTACGATGTGGTGCTGAGAAGAATGTATATTCTGTTGATTTGGGGTGGAAAGTTCTATAGATGTCTATTAGGTCTGCTTGCTGCAGAGATGAGTTCAATTCCTGGATATCCTTGTTAACTTTCTGTCTCGTTGATCTGTCTAATGTTGACAGTGGAGTGTTGAAGTCTCCCATTATTATTGTATGGGAGTCTAAGTCTCTTTGTAAGTCTCTAAGGACTTTCTTTATGAATCTGGGTGCTCCTGTATTGGGTGCATATATATTCAGGATAGTTAGCTCTTCCTGTTGAATTGATCCCTTTACCATTATGTAATGGCCTTCTTTGTCTCTTTTGATCTTTGATGGTTTAAAGTCTGTTTTATCAGAGACTAGTATTGCAACCCCCGCTTTTTTTTGTTCTCCATTTGCTTGGTAAATCTTCCTCCATCCCTTTATTTTGAGCCTATGTGTGTCTCTGCGTGTGAGATGGGTCTCCTGAATACAGCAGACTGATGGGTCTTGACTCTTTATCCAGTTTGCCAGTCTGTGTCTTTTAATTGGAGCATTTAGTCCATTTACATTTAAGGTTAAGATTGTTATGTGTGAACTTGATCCTGCCATTATGATATTAACTGGTTATTTTGCTCGTTAGTTGATGCAGTTTCTTCCTAGCCTCGATGGTCTTTACATTTTGGCATGTTTTTGCAATGGCTGGTACCGGTTGTTCCTTTCCATGTTTAGTGCTTCCTTCAGGGTCTCTTGTAAGGCAGGCCTAGTGGTGACAAAATCTCTAAGCATTTGCTTATCTGTAAAGGATTTTATTTCTCCTTCACTTATGAAACTTAGTTTGGCTGGATATGAAATTCTGGGTTTAAAATTCTTTTCTTTAAGAATGTTGAATATTGGCCCCCACTCTCTTCTGGCTTGGAGAGTTTCTGCCGAGAGATCTGCTGTTAGTCTGATGGGCTTCCCTTTGTGGGTAACCCGACCTTTCTCTCTGGCTGCCCTTAAGATTTTTTCCTTCATTTCAACTTTGGTGAATCTGGCAATTCTGTGTCTTGGAGTTGCTCTTCTCGAGGAGTATCTTTGTGGCGTTCTCTGTATTTCCTGGATTTGAATGTTGGCCTGCCCTACTAGGTTGGGGAAGTTCTCCTGGATGATATCCTGAAAGGTGTTTTCCAACTTGGTTCCATTTTCCCCCTCACTTTCAGGCACCCCAATCAGACGTAGATTTGGTCTTTTTACATAATCCCATACTTCTTGCAGGCTTTGTTCATTTCTTTTTCTTCATTTTTCTTTTGGTTTCTCTTCTCGCTTCATTTCATTCATTTGATCCTCAATCGCTGATACTCTTTCTTCCAGTTGATCGAGTCGGTTACTGAAGCTTGTGCATTTGTCACGTATTTCTCATGTCATGGTTTTCATCTCTTTCATTTCGTTTAGGACCTTCTCTGCATTAATTACTCTAGCCATCAATTCTTCCACTTTTTTTTCAAGATTTTTAGTTTCTTTGCACTGGGTACGTAATTCCTCCTTTAGCTCTGAGAAGTTTGATGGACTGAAGCCTTCTTCTCTCATCTCATCAAAGTCATTCTCCGTCCAGCTTTGATCCGTTGCTGGTGATGAGCTGCGCTCCTTTGCCGGGGGAGATGCGCTCTTATTTTTTGAATTTCCAGCTTTTCTGCCCTGCTTTTTCCCCATCTTTGTGGTTTTATCTGCCTCTGGTCTTTGATGATGGTGACGTACTGATGGGGTTTTGGTGTAGGTGTCCTTCCTGTTTGATAGTTTTCCTTCTAACAGTCAGGACCCTCAGCTGTAGGTCTGTTGGAGATTGCTTGAGGTGCACTCCAGACCCTGTTTGCCTGGGTGTCAGCAGCAGAGGCTGCAGAAGATAGAATATTGCCGAACAGCGAGTGTACCTGTCTGATTCTTGCTTTGGAAGCTTCCTCTCAGTGGTGTACTCCACCCTGTGAGGTGTGGGGTGTCAGACTGCCCCTAGTGGGAGATGTCTCCCAGTTAGGCTACTCATGGGTCAGGGACCCACTTGAGCAGGCAGTCTGTCCCTTCTCAGATCTCAACCTCTGTGTTGGGAGATCCACTGCTCTCTTCAAAGCTGTCAGACAGAGTCGTTTGCGTCTGCAGAGGTTTCTGCTGTGTTTGTTATTGTTTACTGTGCCCTGTCCCCAGAGGTGGAGTCTACAGAGACAGGCAGGTTTCCTTGAGCTGCTGTGAGCTCCACCCAGTTCGAGCTTCCCAGCGGCTTTGTTTACCTACTTAAGCCTCAGCAATGGTGGGCGCCCCTCCCCCAGCCTCGCTGCTGCCTTGCAGGTAGATCACAGACTGCTGTGCTAGCAATGAGGGAGGCTCCATGGGCGTGGGACCCTCCCGGCCAGGTGTGGGATATAATCTCCTGGTGTGCCCGTTTCCTTAAAGCGCAGTATTGGGGTGGGAGTTACCCGATTTTCCAGGTGTTGTGTGTCTCAGTTCCCCTGGCTAGGAAAAGGGATTCCCTTCCCCCTTGCGCTTCCCAGGTAAGGCGATGCCTCGCCCTGCTTCAGCTCTCGCTGGTCGGGCTGCAGCAGTTGACCAGCACTGATTGTCCAGCACTCCCTAGTGAGATGAACCCAGTACCTCAGTTGAAACTGCAGAAATCACGGTCTTCTGTGTCGCTCGCGCTGGGAGTTGGAGACTGGAGCTGTTCCTATTCTGCCATCTTGCTCCGCTCCCCCTGCAGACCAGGATTTAAAATGGCAGAGAGCATGGTGCAGCCAAAGGCCCAGAGAAGGGAGGAGGAAGGGGTTGTCCTCAGTCCCTGGAGGAGACCACCCTGGTTGGAGAAGTGGAGCACAGGGTCAGAGAGGGATGCTGCAGCTTTAACATGGGGCTCCTTGAATTCCCATCATGGAGTTCAGATTTTTTCTGATTGGCAAGTAGGATCTATTGATGGTTCTTGAGCAGAAGAGTGACATGAAAAAAAGAAATGCTCAGAGCATATACTGGTGAATAGATGCAAACGGGAATGGGGAACATATTGAAGGAAAGAAGGATTGAGGTCTGACTTGGGCCCTGTGGCAGAAATACATGTCCCTGCCTGCCCTATGAAAGGTCTTTCTGCCCCTGGCCTTGGTTGAATCAAGGTCAGGACGGAAATTCGTGGAGCCAGTGTTCTGGATTCCTCAATGCTGACCACAAACCGTGTAAAATAGGGCAGGGAACCCTGTGGCAGAGGCTCCCCTGTGAGTTTCTAGAGCCCTGGACAAGGCAGTGCTACGTTTGCAGACAGCCCAGGGGAAGGGCAAGTTAGGGCCCAAGTAACCCAGGAAGTGCCCAGGTCAGATAATGAGCTCACTGGTGATTCTGCAGGTGGTTCAAGTTTTCATTGCCCTGCACATCCCAGAGAAGAGCAGACCTAGGGTGGTGGCAGGTGGGCAAGAACAGGCTTTGGAGGCCTGATAAGTGAGGCTTGGGGCAGGGAGGGGAAAGTTTTACTCATTCATGTGTTTGTCTGTGTGTCCATTTATTCTAGCTACGCAGACTTTCCATGCACCTGCTTACTTTCACCTGCTGTGATGGCCACTGGGTAATGAGGTACATTTGGCCCTTGCCTGTTGAGACACCCAGTTCCAGGGGCAGAAAGACCTCTCGTAGAGCAGATGGGGACATGAGCTCCTGCCACAGGGCTCAAGCCAGCCTTCCAGCCTTCTTGACATCAATACAATCGCCATTCCCTTTTACATCAATTCACCATGATATTCCCTGAACATTTCTTTTTTCATGTCACTCTTCTGCTCAAGAACTATCAATAGATCCTACTTGCCCATCAGAACAATCTGAGCTCCAACACAGGAATTCCAGGAGCCCCATGTTAAAGCTGCAGCATCCCTCTCTGGCTCTGTCCTCCCCTCCCTGGGGTAACTGCAGAATAAACACTAACCTGTCAGTGTAGTCAGTGCTACATTCAGGGAAGCACAGCAGGGCTCTGACCCTAGCTAGGGAGTAAGAAGGAGCTTCTCGAAGAGGTGCCTAACACCAGGCTATGTCCTGGAGCATTCTCCAAGGAAGAACAGGGAGAAAGAACAGCTTGGGGAAAGGCTATAAGCTTCAAGAAACCACCACGTCCCAGGATTGGTCTAGGGCAGATGTGAATAGGGCTTAGAACAGGGAAGAAAGGTGCCTAGATGGCTGGGTAGGTGGGGTTTGGACTGCCCTGGAGCTCAGGGGAAGGCCCAGTGGGTTGAATGGAAAAGAATACAGCTCCGGTTTCCACAGAAAGATTTTATTTATTTATTTTTTCTTTCTTTTTTTTTAAATGTATTTATTATTATTATACTTTCAGTTGTAGGGTACATGTACATAACGTGCAGGTTTGTTACATATGTATACTTGTGCCATGTTGCTGTGCTGCACCCATCAACTAGTCATTTACATCAGGTATAACTCCCAATGCAATCCCTCCCCCCTCCCCCCTCCCCATGATAGGCCCCGGTGTGTGATGTTCCCCTTCCTGAGTCCGAGTGATCTCATTGTTCAGTTCCCACCTATGAGTGAGAACATGTGGTGTTTGGTTTTCTGTTCTTGTGATAGTTGGCTAAGAATGATGGATTCCAGCTGCATTCAAGTCCCTACAAGGGACTCAAACTCATCCTTTTTTATGGCTGCATAGTATTCCATGGTGTATATGTGCCACATTTTCTTAATCCAATCTGTCACTGATGGACATTTGGGTTGATTCCAAGTCTTTGCTATTGTGAATAGTGCTGCAATAAACATACGTGTGCATGTGTCTTTATAGCAGCATAATTTATAATCCTTTGGGTCTATACCCAGTAATGGGATGGCTGGGTCATATGGTACATCTAGTTCTAGATCCTTGAGGAATCGCCATACTGTTTTCCATAATGGTTGAAGTAGTTTACAATCCCACCAACAGTGTAAAAGTGTTCCTATTTCTCCACATCCTCTCCAGCACCTGTTGTTTCCTGACTTTTTAATGATCGCCATTCTAACTGGTGTGAGATGGAATCTCATTGTGGTTTTGATTTGCATTTCTCTGATGGCCAGCGATGATGAGCGTTTTTTCATGTGTCTGTTGGCTGTATGAATGTCTTCTTTTGAGAAATGTCTGTTCATATCCTTTTCCCACTTTTTGATGGGGCTGTTTGTTTTTTTCTTGTAAATTTGTTTGAGTTCTTTGTAGGTTCTGGATATTAGCCCTTTGTCAGATGAGTAGATTGCAAAAATTTTCTCCCATTCTGTAGGTTGCCTGTTCACTCTGATGCTAGTTTCTTTTGCTGTGCAGAAGCTCTTTAGTTTAATAAGATCCCATTTGTCAATTTTGGCTTTTGCTGCCGTTGCTTTTGGTGTTTTAGACATGAAGTCTTTGCCCATGCCTATGTCCTGAATGGTACTACCTAGGTTTTCCTCTAGAGTTTTATGGTATTAGGTCTAACATTTAAGTCTCTAATCCATCTTGAATTAATTTTCGTATAAGGAGTAAGGAAAGGATCCAGTTTCCGCTTTCTACTTATGGCTAGCCAATTTTCTCAGCACCATTTATTAAATAGGGAATCTTTCCCCATTTCTTGTTTCTCTCAGGTTTGTCAAAGATCAAATGGCTGCAGACGTGTGGTATTATTTCTGAGGACTCTGTTCTGTTCCATTGGTCTATATCTCTGTTTTAGTACCAGTACCATGCTGTTTTGGTTACTGTAGCCTTGTAGTATAGTTTGAAGTCAGGTAGCGTGATGCCTCCAGCTTTGTTCTTTTGACTTAGGATTGTCTTGGAGATGCGGGCTCTTTTTTGGTTCCATATGAACTTTAAAGCAGTTTTTTCCAATTCTGTGAAGAAACTCATTGGTAGCTTGATGAGGATGGCATTGAATCTATAAATTACCTTGCGCAGTATGGCCATTTTCATGATATTGATTCTTCCTATCCATGAGCATGGTATGTTCTTCCATTTCTTTGTGTCCTCTTTTATTTCACTGAGCAGTGGTTTGTAGTTCTCCTTGAAAAGGTCCTTTACATCCCTTCTATGTTGGATTCCTAGGTATTTGATTCTCTTTGAAGCAATTGTGAATGGAAGTTCATTCATGATTTGGCTCTCTGTTTGTCTGTTACTGGTGTATACGAATGCTTGTGATTTTTGCACATTAATTTTGTATCCTGAGACTTTTCTGAAGTTGCTTATCAGCTTAAGGAGATTTTGGGCTGAGACAATGGGGTTTTCTAAATATACAATCATGTCATCTGCAAAGAGGGACAATTTGACTTCTTCTTTTCCTAACTGAAGACCCTTGATTTCTTTCTCTTGCCTGATTGCCCTAGCCAGAACTTCCAACACTATGTTGAATAGGAGTGGTGAGAGAGGGCATCCCTGTCTTGTGCCAGTTTTCAAAGGGAATTTTTCCAGTTTTTGCCCATTCAGTATGATATTGGCTGAGAGGTTTGTCATAAATAGCTCTTATTATTTTGAGGTACGTTCCATCAATACCGAATTTATTGAGCGTTTTTAGCATGAAGGGCTGTTGAATTTTGTCAAAAGCCTTTTCTGCATCAATTGAGATAATCATGTGGTTCTTGTCTTTGGTTCTGTTTATATGCTGGATTATGTTTATTGATTTGCGAAAGTTGAACCAGCCTTGCATCCCAGGGATGAAGCCCACTTGATCATGGTGGATAAGCTTTTTGATGTGTTGCTGAATCCGGTTTGCCAGTATTTTATTGAGGATTTTTGCATCGATGTTCATCAGGGATATTGGTCTAAAATTCTCTTTTTTTGTTGTGTCTCTGCCAGGCTTTGGTATCAGGATGATGTTGGCCTCATAAAATGAGTTAGGGAGGATTCCCTCTTTTTCTATTGATTGGAATAGTTTCAGAAGGAATGGTACCAACTCCTCCCTGTACCTCTGGTAGAATTCAGCTGTGAATCCATCTGGTCCTGGACTTTTTTTGGTTGGTAGGCTATTAATTGTTGCCTCGATTTCAGAGCCTGCTATTGGTCTATTCAGGGATTCAACTTCTTCCTGGTTTAGTCTTGGAAGAGTGTGCCTGTTTGCTTAAAGCGCAGTATTGGGGTGGGAGTTACCCGATTTTCCAGGTGTTGTGTGTCTCAGTTCCCCTGGCTAGGAAAAGGGATTCCCTTCCCCCTTGCGCTTCCCAGGTGAGGCAATGCCTCGCCCTGCTTCAGCTCTCGCTGGTCGGGCTGCAGCAGCTGACCAGCACCGATCGTCCGGCACTCCCCAGTGAGATGAACCCAGTACCTCAGTTGAAAATGCAGAAATCACCGGTCTTCTGTGTCGCTCACGCTGGGAGTTGGAGACTGGAGCTCTTCCTATTCGGCCATCTTGTTCCCAGGACCCTGTGTACTTTTCTTAATTTTTTTTTGTATACAAAAGAATTCAGTCCTGTGCTCAGTGCCATGAACAATTAGGGATTTAATACATGCTTTTCGAGAGTGATAATGATCTCACCATCCCAGCCAGTGAAATAAACATTCCCTCCCTTCTATCAAAGAGAAACAAAGAGCCACAGCAGGCCAAGACACCCTAGGCACACTGCAGGTGTGTGGAGACGGCACCAGCACCAGCAGGTGAGTCCTGCAGACCTGGCTTTGGATCCTGGCCTGGTCACCCACAGCCTGGTCCCTGCGGTACACCAGCTGACTTCTCCAAGGCCTCTACAAGCCTCCTGGATGCCATTCTGCCTTCCACCTGTCCCCTTCCAACCTGTTCTATGTGGTGCCAAATGCTTGCTTCAACAGACCCAGACATATAAGCATCAGAAGGGAGGACTCCCTAGCACAGTGGCTCCCTGGGTGTGGTCCCAAGACTGGCAAAAGCAGCATCACCTGGGAGCCTAATAGAAATGCCAGTCCTCAGGCCCTGCCCCGGTGCTGCTAAATCAGAAACTATGGGAGAGGGCCCAGCAATCTGTGTTTTAGCAAGCCCTCCGGGTATTGCTGGTACGTGGTAAAGTGTGAGTACCACCGCCTATTGCCTACAAGAGAGTGCCCAGACACCTCCCAGACCTCACTAACTGAACCTAACAGGTTCCTCTCCTCTAACCATGCCCACCTAACACCCACTGTTCTCTAAACATTTCTTTTTCATATATTTTTGATGCCCTGTTCCTGTTATTTTGAATGGCATTTCCTGCTTCCATGCCCGACAGACTCGTATTTGTCATTTAAAGCCCAATTAAAAGAGCTCTCCCTCTTGAGGCTTCACGTGTGTTCTCTCTGCTGAGTTTTAGTTACTCCTTCCGTACCTCCCCTGACGGCACCCATGCATACCTCAACAGCATCACCACATCGTGTTCTTTGGCATGAGCCTCATGGTGGACTGGAATCTCAAGGTAGCCCCAGTACCTAGTATTGTGCCAGGAACGTGGTAGGTATTTAATAAATCTGGACTGATTAAATGAATAAGTGAGTTCATGAGCCCAAGTACAGTTATCCCTTGGTAGCCCTAGAGGATTCATTTTAGCACCTTCCAGGGATACCAAAATCCACAGATGCCCAAGTCCCTGATATAAAATGGGACAGTATTTGCATATAACCTATGCACTTCCTCCATATACTTTACATCATCTCTAGGTTACTTGTAATATCCAATACAATGTAATGCTATATAAATCTTTATAACTTATTGTTGAGGGAAAATGACAAGAAAAAAAGAGTCTGCATATGTTCAGTACAGATGCAATTTTTTGAATATTTTCCATCTCAGGTGAGTTGAATTCATGGGTATGGACCCCACAGAGAGCTATATTCTATCAGGACTCGCTGAGTACTCAAAATAGGCAACTGGCCTGTGAGCACAGGGCTGGTTACTTCAGAGCCTGATCTGACCTCCAGGCATCCCGACTCCTAGCCAGGGTAGTCTGTGAAGTTTGGTTTGTTTCACCTGGGTGCCATGTCTTTAGGTTATGTAATTGTTAAGACAGGAGTCATTTTGGGCTACTTTGTGACAGATAAATATGTCAAAGGCTCAAAAGAGGTACATTTCTTCCCTTGCGGCTGTGGAGCTGTGACTGCTGAGGCCACAGGCTGTATTGGTTATCTTCACATCTCTCTGTAGTTGTAAATGGCAGCGACCTATGGCAGTGGTATCTAGGCCAACTATTAAACATTTATAATGCCCAGAAACCAATTTGTGGCAGCCAGCAATTAGTTCCATCATGTTTTTAATTTTTCTCCCTTTGAAGTTTAATAGATGGTTATTATGATGTAGTCTTCACTGCCTCCAATTCTGTGTGCACCCTCAGTCAGCAGCCAGAGAAAATTAGACTCTACAGAGAAACGATGTAACCTGAGGTGATGCTTTGGATTCCATTTCTGAGCCTGTTGCCCTGCCCAGGTCTTCTTTGTCCATGAAGAGAGTTAGGATGAAAGGGGATTTGGAATACATGCATTTAGCCAACCTGACTATGTGTTGGTTACTGGGGACGCACAGAGAGCGAGATTTGGTACCTCTCTTCACAGAGCTTCTAGATTAGCAGGGGGAGAAAGGTTGCGAAGAGGAATTTGCAGTCTAGTGTGATGTGTGCTATGATAGAGGAAGCTCAGGGGAGGGAGCTCAAGGGTGAGAAGCAGTTAGCCAGCTAGACATGCAGAGGAAGACTGCTCCAGGCAAGGAAGATGGGAGGTGAGAGAGAGGTGGCACTTCTGAAGAGCTCAAAGTCGTGCATATGGCTGGACTCAGCATGGCAGACTCTGGAATTTCTTGAGCTACATCTGGGGTGTGATGCCTTGAAGTCCTCATGCATTTACCAGAAAATAAAGCTAGTTTCACTTAAAATTGCCAGGTCATGAAAGGCTGAGATAAATGACAGTCCAGTGCTAGGACAGAAGGGGACAGGAGGGGGCATAATTTCTCTAGTGCTTTCCTTGTAGGTGATCAGTGCAGGCAAAAATTTGCCCAAAGTACACGTTGTGTCAGGCAGAATCTCTCTCCAAGCCATTTGTAGCTTCGGGGACTAAGGAGGTTGAGGAGACAGGAAGCTGTGAATAAAAGGATTATAATTTACCATTAATTGTCAACTTTTCTCTTTCTACTTGCTTCTTCCCCAGTGCTTGTAAAACATGCTTAAAAGTCTCTCATTCTTTAAAAAATAAAAACAGTCTAACTAAATATAAGTCATCCTTCATCTTTTTATGCTTGCAAGATCTCTCTTTATCTCTTCCCTTCCTTTGAAAACTAAGTTCCTAAAAAATGTACACTCACCTCTCCTTTCATGTATTTTTTTCATAGACAAAGCCAGGCTTGTGTCTACACTCCACAAAGCCACTATGACAACAGTCACCAGTGCCCTCAATGGCAAGTTCCAATGGGCTCATGTGTTCATTCAGCGGGAATTACATGCATCTACTCTGAACCAGGCAGTGTTCCAGGCATGGGGATGTACTGGTGTGAAGGCTTCTTGGTGCTTACGTTTTCATGAACTCCTTTTAGTTCTTCAGTATCTGTAGCATTTGCCATGGTTTGGCTTCACCTTCTGGAAAGACTCTCACATTCCATGACAAAATATATGGCTGTCCTTCTGTCTTTCTTATTGTTCCTTCCCAGTCTCCTTTGCAGATTCCTCTTGCTCTAACTATTCATTAAAGATTGGTGGTAAGTAGGTTGTAGGCTCAAGACTAACCCTCCAAGATTTTATCTTTCCTTGATGTTAGTTCTCCAGCATGTATCTCGGGATCCATATAAACAGCTGCCTGTGGACATATCCGCATGAACGGCACCTCAATATAACCTAACCAAAGCTGAGCCCCCATCTTCTTCTTCTCCTGAGTTCCCCATCTCTGTGAATCCTCTGTGCAGTCAGGGAAGCTGGGAGTCTTCCTGGACTCATCGTTTTTCCTATCCCCATGCTCTCTATGCCCAAAGCCTGGGTCCTAGTTCAGGGCCCACATCACCTCTCATGGAACCCTGCTATAGTTTCCTTCCCACATCCCATCCAACTCTTCAGCCAGGCTGTTAACAGAATGGTCTTCCTAAATTGCAAATTTGACCATGTCCTTCCCTGATAGTCTCCATTTATCTAACAACAGTTCTCAAAGTATAATGTGGAACCCAATACACTTTCAGAGAGTACATGATGTCAAAACTATTTTAATAATAAGAATAGGAGATTATTTAGCCTTTTCACTGTGTTGATATTTGCACTGATGGTGCAAAAGAAATAGTGGGCAAATCAGTAGCTGCCTCAGCACAAATTAAGGCATAAACAGAACTATACTATAACCTAGTGTTTGTATTCTTTCTACCTCATTCATTTGTAGAAGAAAGAAAAAAAGCTAGTTTCACTTAGAAATACCACTATGAAGCAGTAAAAACATTAACTTTTAAAAATCTCAGCCCTTCAATGAGCATCTTTTAAATATTCTGCTAGTCAAAATGCAAAGTAATCATAAACAATTCTGCTACATACCAAAGTACCGTGGTTGTCTCAGGGAAAAGCATTTGTGTGATCATTTGAGTAGCAAGTTAACTAGCTTTCTTTTCTTCTACCTAACATCATTTCTACTTGAAAACATGACTGACTGTGATTATTCAGACTTGGGTATTTGGCAGCTTTAATCTCGAAAATTAATAAAGTGAGCTTGTCACTTCAAGGAAAACAACTAGCAGTGTTTGTTGCCAATGATAAAATGTGATCTTTCAAGCAAATTAGAATTTTGGTAAACATGCATCTGTCACCATGAGCATGACAGCTTCCCAACACTTAGCGACTTTTCTGATGAGATTAGTGGTGATATTGAGAAACATGTGGAGTCTGTTCTGGGTCTTGTATAATGAGATACATCAACATTTGGAAGATTTACGTAACTCAGCCAATATCTTCCAAATAACCAATGGTGGATATTACAAAATCATGCACACATAAAAAAGCCTATTCAGGTGCAAGATGGGTAAATGGATTTTAATGTAACAGAGTTTGAAATGTTTGTTAATATGGCTTCAGATTCCACATTGCAACCAACTTTTGAGAATCTACCAGTTATACAGTTTTAGTATGGTATCAAAGAATATCCATAATGATCTAAAAAGGCTTCTCCCCTTTCCAGCTATCCTTATGAGGCAAGCTTTTCTTCATACACTTCAACCAAAACAACATACTGTAAAAAATTGAAATCTAGCTATCTTCTAGTAAACCAGATGTCTCTTATTTTTTTTTTTTATCTTGGACAATACAAAGATGTTACCTATATTGACATGTTATGGCCTTATTACTATTACTTTAAATAAATAACAAAATACTTAATATTCCTGGTTTTAATTTTGAATTTAATAAATATCTATACAACATACATGAACACAAAATCCCTGGTCTCCAATAATTTTTAAAAGCATAAAGGCATCATAAAACCCAAAACTTAGGAAATTACTGGCCTGCAGGTTTGAGGTCTCAACTTCTCTACACAACAGTCATTCTTTAGCCTCTGTCACCTTTCCCACCCCAGTCCTCCGTCTTGCGCTGTCACCCCTATAGCATCACAACTCCTCCTGTTTCTGCCTCAGCAGCACTGCCAGCCTCCTCAGGTGCCAGGCTGGCTCCAGGCTTTACACCTTTGCTCATCCTCTGCCTTGGCTGACATTTCCATATTTGTTTTTTCTTGTGTTTTTTTACTGTCATTCAAACGCCCATTCGTTCTTCAAACACACTCCCTCCTGGTGTGCCCTCGAGAATTCTCTTCAAGCACCTGCAGCATGTCAGTGCTGGTTCTCCTGTTTGACCTCCAGGCTTGCCATGGGTAAAATTGTGGACATTTCCCTAAGATAAGCGAGCGTTATTTGTAATGTTTTACTGTTACTAACAAAGCTGCCTTAGACATGCTTGTACATGTCTTTCTGGGCACTTGTGCAAGAGGTTCTCAAGGAGATTCCTGGAAGGGAATTACTGGGTCAAAAGGTTTGTGCAGCTTCACCTTTATGAAGCATTGCTAAGCTGTCTCCAAATTGATTAAACTGATATATACTACCATCAGCAAGAAATCACACCTGATTTATCCATGTTCTTGCCAACACTTGATGCAATCAGACTAATTATTTTTCTAAACTGATAGCTATGCAATTTCAATTATCTTTTAGCTTATTACTAACACAGGTAAAATCATTCTATAATCCACTCAGGTTTCCTGTTCTGTGAATTGTTCAGAAATATCCTTTGTTTGTTTTTCTTTTGGGTTGTCCTTTTCTTACTGACTTGTAATTATTTACATATTCTGGATATTAATCTTTTACCTGCCCTCTACACCACAAATTTCTCCTCTCTGTTTGTGGCTGGTCTTTTAACTTGGCCTATGGAGTTTTCTAGTGTATAGGAGTTTTACATTTTAATACAATCAAATTTAACAATCTTTTCCTTCAAAATTTAAACTTTTTATGTATTGTCTAATTACTTCTTCCCCATCCCAAGTTTATAAAATATTGCATATATTTTTGTGTAAAACATTGAGAGTTTTACTTTTTACATTCGAGTCTTTATTCCTGAATTTATTTTTTGGTAAGGTGTAAAAAAGAAATCTACTTTTATATTTTCCCACATATATAATCAAATTGTATAAATATTCACTTAGTGGATTTGACTCAAATCCTTTAGCTCTCGTAGTAGCTGTGTGTCACAGGTTTGATTGCTACTGTTTTCACTGTTACTATTATAAATGCTTTCTAACACCCATTATGATTCCTTTGTTGAACTAGGAATTTTATAGAAGTGTGTCTATATTGTCCAAATGTAGGAAGGTAGAATGCTTTGTCTATTTTTTATTATTAATTTCATGCCTATGAAATTAATTGTGTATTGTGCTTGTATAATCTGGTCTAATTATATGAACTGGGATTTTTTGGTATTTTTTGAAATTTGCTTTATGGTTAGTACATGGTAAAATTTTATAAATATTCCAGAATGCTTGAAAGAATGTATGTTCTCTAATAGTTGGAGCCAAGTTTTGTATTCTTTCACTTACACCAATCTTATTGCCTATACTATTCTATCTTTTCCCATAGGATTATGGATTTCTCCTCATAGTGCTGTACATTTTTGGTCTCTCTATATATACATTTAAGTCTAGGTGATTGCATACTACTGGGCTTTCTGAGGAGGTCTCCCACAAATAGCACCCTCTTCGCTGCCTGGATCTGAAGAAATTGAGAAATAAAACAAAAAGTAAAGATACAGCTTAAAATATCACCTTTACTTTTAACTTGATTATTGAAAACCTCCTCCATGGTGAGTGCTCTCTGGTGTTCACCCTATAAATAACTGTCCTTAAATCAACACAAGGATACCCCAGAATTATTGCAGGTTTAGTTTCAGACCACCACAACAAAATGAATATCACAATAAAGTGAGTCATGTGAAATTTTTGGTTTCCCAGTACATGTAAAATTATGTTTACATGACACCATTGTGTATTAAGTGTGCAACAGCATTAGATCTAAAAAATAATGTATACACCTTAATTTTAAAATAGTGTATTGCTAAAAGAATGCTAATCATCACCTGAACTTTCAGAGAGTCATAACCTTTTTGTTGATGGAGGGTCTTGCCTCGGTGTTGACAATTGCTGACTGATCAGAGTGGTGGTTGCTGAAGTTTGGGGTGGCTGCAGCAATTTCTCAAAATAGGACAATGAACTTTGCCACTTTGATTGACTCTTCCTTACATGAAAGATTTCTCTGTAGCACACAGTGCTGTTTGACAGCATTTTACCCACAATATAACTTCTTTCAAAACTGGAGTCGATCCTCTCAAATCCTGCCACTGCCTTATCAACTAAGTTCATAGGATATTCTGAATCCCTTGTTGTCATTTCAACAATGTTCACAGTATCTTCACCAGGAGTAGATTCCATCTCAAGAAACCGCTTTCTTTGCTCATCCATAAGAAGCAACTGCTCATCTGTTAATTGTTTCATGAGATTGCAGCAATTCAGTCATATCTTCAGCCTCTACTTCCAATCCTAGTTCTCTTACTATTTCCACCACATCTGCAGTTATTTCCTCCACTGAACTCTTGAAGCCCTCAAAGTCATTGATGAGGCTTGAAATCAACTTCTTCCAAATTCCTGTGAATGTGGATATTTTTACCTTCTCTCATGAATCATGGATGTTCTTAATGGCATCTAGAATGGTGAATCCTGTCCAGAAAGTTTTCACTTAACTTTTCCCAGATCAATCAGAGGAATCACTATTTATGGCAGTTATAGCCTTACAAAATGTATTTCTTAAATAATAATATTTAAAATTCAAAATTACTCCTTGATTCATAGGTTGCAAAATCAGTATTATGTTGGCAGGCACGAAGACATGAATCTCCTTGTACATCTCCATTAGAGCTCTTGGATGATCAGGTGCATTTTCAATAAGCAGTAATATTTTGAAAGGGATCTTTTTTCTGAGCAGTAGGTCTCAACAGTGAGCTGAAAATATTCATCAAGCCATGCTGTAAACAGATGCACTGTCATCCAGGCTTCGTTGTTCCATTTATATAGCACAGACAGAATTGATTTCACGTAATTCTTAAGGGCCCTAAGATCTTCAGAACGGTCAATGAGCACTGTCTTCAACTTCAAGATACCAGCTGAATTCGACCCTAATTGAAGAGTCACTCTATACTTTGAAGCTTTGAAGCCAGATATTGACTTACCCTCTGTATCTGTGAAAGTCCTAGATGGCACCTTCTTCCAATAGGAGTTTGCTTCATCTGCATTGAAGATCTGTTGTTTAGTGTAGCCACCATCAATTATCTTAGCTAGATCTTCTGGATAATTTGCTACAGCTTCTACATCAGCACTTGCTGCTTCACTTTGAACTTTTATATTGTGGAAATGGCTTCTTTCTTTAAACCTCATGAAACAACCGTTGCTAGCTTCCAACTTTTCTGCAGCTTCCTCACCTCTCTGTTTCCATAGAATTGAAGACAGTTACAACCTTGCTCTGGATTAGGCTTTGCCTTAAGGGAATGCTGTGGTTGGGTTGATCTTCTATCCAGACCACTCGAACTTTCTCCACATCAGCAATAAGGCTGTTTCACTTTATTATCATTCATGTGTTCATGAGAGTGACATTTTTAATTTCCTTCAAGAATTTTTCCTTTGCATTCACAACTTAGCTAACTGGTACAAGATACCTAGCTTTTGGCCTATCTTGGCTTTCAACATGCCTTCCTCAGTAAGCCTAATCATTTCTAGCTTTTGCTTTAAAGAGAAAGACATGTGTCTCTTCCTTTCACTTGAACATTTAGAAACCATTGTAGGGTTATTAACTAGTCTAATTTCAATATTGCTGTGTCTCAGGGAGTAGAGAGACTTGAGCAGAGGAAGAGAGATGGGTTAATGGCTGGTCAGTGGGGCAGTCTGAACACACACATTTATTAAGTTCTTACATGGTGTAATTTGGGCCTCCCCAAAACAATTACAATGGTAACATCAAAGATCATTGATCATTGATCATCATTACAGAATAACAATAATGAAAAAGTTTGAAATATTGCAAGAATTATCAAAATGTGATGAAGAAATATAAAGTGAGAACATGCTGCTGGAGAAATTGTGCTGATAGACTGTCATTGTAACAAATCTTCAGCCTGTTAAAAACACAATACCTGTGAAACACAGTTAAGCAAAGCACAATAGCATAAGGTAGGCCTGTATAGATTTATACCTCAAGGCAACTTTCCTTCCATACAAAGGGGAAACAGATATATTCCAGATGTTCCTCCCACTGGGGTGGCTTCCCTTTATCACAGTTCTTAAGGGCATTCCTGGGTAGAATTGCACTGCCATGCAGGAGCCATCATCCACTTCCAGCCAGCACCAATATACTATGGACATCCATTTCAACGCTGGGCCTCTGGTTATTCTTTCTCTATTAATTGGTCATTTAAAATGTTCCATAAGCAGCCAGGCATGGTGGCTCACACCTGTAATCCAAGAACTCTGAGAGGCCAAGACAGGCAGATCACCTGATGTCAGGAATTCGAGACCAGCCTGACCAACATGGCAAAACTCCCATCTCTACTAAAAATACAAAAAATTAGCCAGGCATGGTGGCATGCTCCTGGAGTCCCAGCTACTCAGGAGGCTGAGGCAGCAAATCACTTGAACTGGGGGACAGAGGTTGCAGTGAGCTGAAATCGTGCCACTGCACTCTAGCCTGGGTGACACAGTGAGACTCCATCTCAGAAAAAAAAAAAAATGTTCCATAAGGTTGTAGCTATGGGTTGAGGGTGTGGTGGCAAAGGAGTAGTAACTTATACCATGGGAATCCAAGCCACCTGTTCATGGAATTTATTTGTGCATTCTGGATCTGCCGTATCCATTTAACATACTGCCTGCGTCCAATTTTATTATATAGTGGATCAGAGAATATCCAGTTCATGATGGATGTTTCAGGTCACAGTTACTGGGTGTCTTTTGGTCGGGCATGCAGTTTCTGCAGAGTGTGTTAGCAATTCAAGAACTGATTTTCATAGTTATTGGCAAAGATGGACAGGCTTACTCCAAATCCCTAGGGGTAATTGGAGTAATTACCCCATTGGGTCTTAGTTGAGGCTCTATAAAGAATTACCCCATTGGTAATTCTCCCATTGGGTCTTAGTTGAGGCTCTATAAAGCATCCCTGTCTGTCAGAAACATTTTAGTTACCATTGGAACTGATAGGTCACAAGGCACAAGTGTCAGAGTAGCTCACACAGCGGTCTGGGTCTGTTTTATAGTTTCTTGCTCCAGGACTTATTCAAAACTGACAGCTTTATAAATTACCTGGTAAATATATTAATGTGGTAGATATTTGCCTGCAAAATCTAAAGCAACCCATCAAGTACTATGCTTCTTTCTTCATGGCGGGCAGTTGAAGATACAGAGTCTTGTCTCTCACTTACAGGAGGATATCCTGACATAAACTAGGCCCATGGCCTTCTTTACAGATTTTTCTGTCTTCTGAAGTTTCATGGCATTTATCTCTCATCTTCTGGCATGCATATGTCTTATTAATACATTTAAGGTATGTGATACTTCCTGTCCACCAGATCTAATTAGCATAATGACCAGAATAATGTTCTGTAGGATAGCAAGATGCTTAAGATCCTGTGATATTATATTATATTATGACAGAGAGCAGGAGATTGACATGACTCTGAGGAAAGACTGTGAAAGTGCACTGCTGACCCTTCCAGCTGAAAGCAAACCTTTTGATTTGCTTCTGATTATCTTTATTGATGTATATACAGAAAAAAACTATAAAACAACAATGTGAATGTAAATTGTGCATTTGAAAATCATTAAAGTGATAAATTTCATATTTAAAAAAATAGAAAATATCTGCTAGGTCAATAGCTGCATACCAGGTGCCAGAAGATCTGTTGACTTTCACCAGTAAATAGTCCACCTTCAGAATAGCAGCTTGAATAGGAGTTACCACATGATTACGTTTGAAATAATCCACAGTCATCCTCAAAGACCCACAGAGCTTTTTTACCAGCAAAGCAAAACATGTTCATTAAAGGGTGATGCCATAGGAATAACCACCTACTGCTTTTTAGAAGTTCTTAGTGGAGGAAATATGTCTGAAATTCCCTTATAGAAAGTCAGTTTTGAGGAACCCTTTTTGGTCCATCTTAACCTAATAGCTATCACTCCACAGATCAGATAACCAATATGGAGATTATGCTGGTTACTAAGCATTTCTAAGTTGTACTGTATAGTCTGGGGCAGGGATGACAGTAGGTTAGGTTCCTTATTTTATTGAACCCACAGTGAGACAAGTTTGAATCCGGAGTCCATCTATCCCCTAACATTCATAAGTCCTTACTCTTGCCAGTGAACTCCAAGGCATTTGTGGAACTCTTGAGATTAGAATCAGCTCAAAGTCAGTGTCAAAAATACCCAAATGTTCTGCTTATTTCTCTGTTGTCAGTGCAGTCACTCTGGTTAATGGATGCTAGTTTCTTGGGGAAAGACATGAAGAAATATTTACAGCATACGCATGTGGTAACACTCAAGGGCCCTCTCCCAAAGGGGCTCAACTTTCTCCTCAATTGGAAGACTCCAAGTCTTTTTGAACTGACTTATGTCTGATAATTGGGTAAGAGACTATGAAACCCTATTACAATGTCTTGATTTCTATGTTTGCCCACTAAACTTAGAATACTTCCACTTTTACACTACAGTTAGCACTTTGGCAGACTGTCTATCCATTCTATTCCTTTGCATCCCTAATCAATTTGCCATCATTTAGATCCATGTGAGTAAAAATATAGATCACCCCTGTCTTAGTCTATTTAAGCTGCTGTAACAAAATAATATAGATTTGGTGTCTTATAAACGACAGAAATTTATTTTTCATAGTTTTAGAAGTTGGAAAGTCCAAGGTCAAGGTGCCAGCAGATTCAGTGTCTGGTGAGGGCCAGGCTTCATAAACAGCTCCTTCTTGCTGTGTTCTCACAAGGCAGAAGGGGCGAGAGGTCCTCTCTCAGGCCTCTTTTATAAGGGCACAGTCCCATTCATGAGGGCTCCTCCCTCATGTCCTATTCACCTTCCAAAGGCCCTACTCCTAGCCATTACCTTGGGGGCTAGGATTTTAACATTTAAATTTGGGGGAGACAAACATTCAGACCATGGCACCATTTATTCCAGCAGCATATAATGATAATTTTGTACAAACATATTTTTGATGGCTAAGCATCACCACCAGGGCTCTATCATACCAACACCCATTATTCCCACTGAAATCAGGGAACTGAACTTCTTTGCAACATCTGCCCACCGTGATCTCTGACCTATGGCAGATAGCCACAACACTTTCAATTAATTCTGATGCTCTCCTGAGCAATGCAGTTTTATATCTTAAGGAAGGGGATGGCCTCTAGGATTTCCTGGGATGGTTAAGCAGTGACTGAGCAAGCTGCTCATGTTAAGTTCATTCCAACAGTCCCATCTCTTGAGCCTTTAGACTCCTTTCTCTACATTATTGATTTTAGGGTTTTGCTATTTGAATATGATCTATGAATTAGAACTTGTTTGAAATACATAACCCCAGGCTCACCCTAGTCCTACAGAATCAGAATCTGCATTTCAACAAGATCATCAGGTGATTCTTCTGCATGTTAAATTTTGAGAAACCATGCTCTAAGTCATTGTTGAATCCAGGCTTCAGTTAAGTATCACATCATAACTGTCTGAGTCAATATGTTACATCTAGAATTCCAGGTGACTGCTCCAATATTAATTAATTCTGCCTGATCTAATCTTTTATTCCATCTTCCTGGGTCCTACTCCTTCAGAATTTACTCCCATTCTGCCTAAGGGAAAACAAACACATTAAAATATGACCTGACTGGGAGAAAGCTAGGGGCAGAGTTACCCATAGGGTATGCAAGGTGCTGGGCAGACATATTTTGTCTACATAAACAATTCTGTTTAAAAATATATTGTCAAAATCATGGGCACATGTGAGTTGAAATAATTTATAATATATGCATAACTCTTTGGAACCTGTTTCTATTGAAACAACATAGATCTCCTTGCCTCTGCAGTTCCCTAAAACCACTTATCAATTAACACGGGTTGCATCATTACTCGTGGCATTGCATCATGTATCATACTGCCCATGAATACTGGCTTCCAATGACTCAAAAGTTGCAATTGTGCATCATTCATGATGACTACAAATGCAAGCTCTTCCAGTGTATGCAAGATGTGAATGATAATTTGTTTTCTGGTCATTGTTAAGCTTACCATTCTGAATTTAATAGTATAAACATAGAACAGGGCTTCTTCCAATCACATCTTGAACTCTTTAGGGCATAATCACTACAGCCTGAATGTGGTCTCATTCAATGTTGAACATATCTCTGCTCTCAACACAGCATCACTGGGAGGGAGAATAGACAAAAGACCTATGGGAAGAGTGAGAAGGGGGGCACTGTTTGTGCATGAAATGTCTGTTCTTCAAATTCGCATTTCTTAATACTGACCTGAAGAGCACAATGATACATCTTCCTAGATGGTTACTCCTGACCTAAAACTACATCATCCCTGCAGACTCCCTCCCTACAAGCCCTGCCCTGGCCCACCCACAAGCTGTACTTCAACTTCAGTGCTTATGGCTCTAGCTGCCAGGATCTTTGCTTATTTGTGCTACCTAAAGCCTTCCTTGTTTTTTTCTTCTGAACTCAACTCTGTTTTAAAAGTTTTTAGTGTATATTATCTAGAATTCCCAGGTAATTGTCATGGGAGAGATGTATTTGTCTCAACGTACAAGGTTTCCAAAACCAAAGTCCTCACTATCTTTCTATTTCAAATAAATTCAACTTAATTCATCTCAATTTATCATCCATATATTGAGAGCCTAAAATGTATCAATTCATTACTAGACATTGGAGATCAAGAGCTAACACTCAATTCCTGCTTTTAAGAAATGTGCAGTCTCGTGGAAAAGGCAAGCATATTTTAAAATTATAACACAGTTTGGTAAGTTCATGTCCATTTTTCAGAATAAGCAGTGGGAGGGACAGACTGAAAGGAGACAGGGCAAGAGACCAGAGACCAGTATTATACAGTGATTATTTGACTAAGACATTACAGGGTCCATAATAGTGTTTCCATGTGAGATTTCTTCCCTGAGATTTCTCAAGAAGTTTATATTTTTCTAAGTCCTGGATTTTAGAAAAATCAGTCAAGAAATCAGAAAAATGAAAGTATTATAATTCTCCTGTGAGAATTAGAGCTTAGCAATTAACAAAGAGACATTGCTGGCTAAAAGGAACCTAATGACATCACGCCAAAAGTAAGAATAGGAACCCTGAGCCACAGAGACAAGTATTAAGGTTGACATATCTGAAAACCAGACAGAGGCATGTGAGAGAGAAGCAGTCACAGCCCAATCAGTCTTGTTTAGGGCTGTGGCCATGGAGTCAGTGTGTGTTGGTAGCCCTGTCTGCTGGTAATCAGTCACTCTTGCAAATGAAATAAATATTAATAAGATTATACATACAGTATATGTTATATAAGTCCTATAAGTAGTATGTCAAGAAATACAAGTTGTGGAAACAAAATAAATCCCTAAATGGACAATTTTGTCATGCAAATCCATGTGGGTGATGGTAACTTTGTTAGAAGATATGAGTGTCGTGTTATTTGAGTATGGCCCAAATTGTTGGCATTTTCTAGTGTTTACATATCTGCTATTCATTGATGTTCTTTTCAAGTACGTTGACCCCTCGCAAAAAAAAAAAAAAAAAAAAAAAAACTACAAAGAGAATAAATTGATGTTGTTTTATGATGTTCTAGTAAGAAATCAGAAACTGATCTAAAATCTGAATTGACAAACATAATATATTTTTCAATGGACAAATGAAAACCAAAACAAGCAGATAAAATATTTTCATTGCTAAAAAAGGAAATGAACTTATTTGAAGGAACATGTTCCCTGACTCCCAATTTGAAGATACTTTTGAACACATCTTTAACCAATCAATTCAATTAATGTAATACAAGATGAAAGACATTTTTCTACATTTGGAATATTTGTCCTAATATTGTCCAAAACTATTTGACAGTGAAATTCATGCCTATGTGTCTTACAATTTTATTGTAAGGATAATTTTTAAAATATTTAATATTTGTTGTATTATCACTCAATGTGCCAATAATCTTTACTTGGCATTGATTTTGTGTTTATTTTCTCTTCTAATGTTTTCTGTTATCAAATATGTATATTAGTTAGAGGCCATTTTTACATGTTATTGAAATACATAATTGTGTCACAATATTTTGGTTCATAGTGATAGTAGCAAAGCATTTATTATTACCTCTTTTTCTTTCTTTACAGAAAGCCTCTCAATTTTTTAGTATAACCCTGTTACAGAAAAATTCTTCATTATTTATGATTATGACCAATTTTTATTTTTTAAAAACACGTAAGTAATATGTTACACTAAATACAGAATAACTTATGAGTTTGCAAATTACTAGGCATTCCATTTTCTTGTTTCTGCATCACAAAAGTTAATATCCGTCAGGAATTTGGAAGCAGTGGCCAGTACTAAGACAGCCACAGTGGAAATGAAGAGGAAAGAAAAAACTAAAGAGGTATTTAAGAGGCAGGATCGCTATGATTGAGTGGCTGATGAGATGTGAGGAATAGGAGAGAAAGAGGAATCTAGACTAACTTCTAAGCATCTGGTTTTGTTGACTTGGTCGGTACAGGTTTCAGGAAAAAAGGCAGGGGGTGCTAGTAATAGTAGTAGTAGTAGTAACGTTGCCCTTTTGAAATCCATTCTTGATCCTACAGCCAGAGGGGTGGTAGTGAGGGGCCTTAGCTCAGCTGAGATTGTCACAGCACATAAAGTTTAAGGAGCCCAGGTTACTTGGCTGGGGATGTCCTTGGGTGTTTGCAGCTTAGCACAGGGGTTTGTTCAGGAGTGGGAGGCTTGCCATTCATCCACAAATAGATGGGAGCTATAATCACGGGCATGTCAGTATTTGTTTCCAAGTACGTCAGACTTGTTTAACAGATCTCAAGTATAACAGAAGAGATGGGTGTTTGGGAGCAATATGGGATAATTATTTTATAGCTTTCTCAGCCTTACCCATTATCTTATCCATTGTCTTAGTAATTTTGGCAAACAAAACATGACAGCTGGTTGTGGCCTTTACCCTCTAGAACTTACACAGTTACAGATATATATATACTGTTACAGTTACAGTTACAGATTTTATATATATATATATACACTGTAAAAAGTAAAGAAGAAATGCCTTCTGGTTTTACTTAAGATTGAAACCAAAATTTCAGTGAGAAGGAGAAATCATCTTCTTTCTCCACTCCCTTTTCCTTTAGTTACAACAACATTTACACACACACAGAGGGAAAAATTATGAAAATAAGTCAAGTAGAAAAAATACAGTACAGGTAATGACAAGAGATGAAGAGAGCTCAGCAGAACCACTGTGTCACATTAATACAATACAGTCAATCTGTGTGATACAAGAACCTCATTCTAACGATTTTTTAAAACTTGAGCCTTCGTGGCCTGTTCTGGTTCATACACTGCAGAGCTTAGAGGTAAAGGTGAAGGCTCCAGAGTCAACCGAATTGAGGTTTCAATCCCAACACCACTGTTCTGGGCTACGTCACCTTAGGTGAGCTATGCAATCCCTCTAAGCTTCAGTTTCTATATGTGTGAAATGAGTCACCCTTGACTTCTCCCATTCTCTAACCTCTCCACCAGTCATCCACAAAACATTTCTTGTATCTGCTAACTTCTCTCCATCCCCACTGCCATGTCCAAGTTATGGACATCTCATATGTGGACTGTTACAGCAGGGTCTAGTTGTTCTCCCCACATCCATGTTGCTCTCTTGAAATCCATTATTGATCCTTCAGCCAGAGGCATCATTTGAAATCATAAACTGGATCATATCATTCTGCTACTTAAAACCCTGTGATATCTCCCCATTGCTTTTGGAGTTTACCACCACTACCACCTGACAATGGGGTGCCTACCGAAACACTCTGATCTCCCTCTTCAACCTCCATCTCCTCTACCTCACGCACTTCGACCATTAACCTCCTTTCATCCTTCAAGTCTCAGCTTAGAAGCCACTTTCTCAGGAAGTCTTTTTTCCTCCCCACCCCACACCCTACTTCCTGCCTCTGGGTGTTCCAACAACACGATGTACTTCTCTCATCATGACACACATCACACTCAGTGACAGTTAGCTATTCACTTGTCCATATTCCCAAGTAGACCATAAGCACTTAAGAGCAGTTACACGTTTATCTTGTTCATGTTGCATCCTCCACCACTTAGCACCGTACTTGGGGTATAGTAAGTGCTCAAAAATAATTGTTGCATGAATAAATAAGTGAATCAAACTTCTAATTTTCTGTGTTTCTAGCTGGGGTGTGGTCTCTCATCCTGGCCTTACTTCCTGCTTGCTGTGCTCACTTCATACTGGTTACTGATCACATGATACCGAATCTAGATTCCTAGTTGATATATATGTATAATAGATATATTTACAAATTAAATATAATATCTACATAATAGATAAATTATAATTACATAAACATAATATTTAATATATTTAATTGATTGTTCTGTAATTAACTGATTAATTATTTGATTGACTTTGATTTCTTCATTCTTCCATTTCATCAGCCTTTGACCATCTTATTTTTTTTTTTTTTTTTTTTAATTTTTATTATTATACTTTAAGTTGTAGGGTACATGTGCATAACGTGCAGGTTTGTTACATATGTATACTTGTGCCTTGTTGGTGTGCTGCACCCATCAACTCGTCATTTACATCAGGTATAACTCCCAATGCAATCCCTCCCCCCTCCCCCCTTCCCCCTCCCCCCTCCCCATGATAGGCCCCGGTGTGTGATGTTCCCCTTCCTGAATCCGAGAGAATCAACCCAAATGTCCATCAGTGACAGATTGGATTAAGAAAATGTGGCACATATACACCATGGAATACTATGCAGCCATCAAAAAGGATGAGTTTGTGTCCTTTGTAGGGACATGGATGCAGCTGGAAACCATCATTCTTAGCAAACTATCACAAGAACAGAAAACCAAACACCGCATGTTCTCACTCATAGGTGGGAACTGACCATCTTATTTTTATAGTAACTATAGCCCACTGGCAGTTTATTTTAATCTGATTTGTGCATTCTGCCTTTTCTAATTTTTTATTAATTTTTAAATAATTACTTCTTGTATCAGCCACAATTTTATCAGGAAAATAGAAGCCACTCTGTGTCTTCTACATATTAATCATTTTAAGACAAGAAAGTGAAGCTTCTGCAACCATTAGGGAAGTGAAGGTCAAGGAGGCAATTGTTAACACTCTGCTTGGAGCACTGAAGCACATGATTTCCAGGAGCTCACCTTGGAAACTGCAAAACTTACAAACCCACAGACAACATCCTACTGTATGGGCAAAAGCTGGAAGCATTCCCCTTGAAAACCAGTATAAGACAAAGATGCCCTCTCTCATCACTCCTATTCAACATATTATTGGAAGTCCTGGCCAGAACAATCAGGAAAGAGAAAAAAATAAAGGCATCCAAATAGAAAGAGAAGTCAAACTATCCCTGTTTGCAGATGGCATGACCTATATCTAGAAAATCCCATAGTCTCAGCCCAAAATCTCCTTAAGCTGACTCAGGATACAAAATCAATGTACAAAAATCACCAGCATTGCTATTCACCAACAACAGTCAAGCCAAGAGCCAAATCAGGAACACAATCACATTCACAAATGCCACAGAAAGAATAAAATACAGCCAAGATGGTCAAATAGAAACAGCTAAGATATGCAGCTCCCAGAGAGATGGATGCAAAAGGCAAGGAAATTTTGCATTTCCAACTGAGGTACAAAGTTCCTCTCATTGGGGCTGACTAGATGGTTGGCACAACTCACAGAGAGCAAAGAAAAGCAGGATAGTACGTCATATCACCCGGGAGCTGCACGGGGCAAAGGGATCTCCCTCCCCCAGCCAAGAGAAGTGGTGAGGGACTTTGCTGCCCACCAGGGGTGCCACACTTTTCCTACAGATTTTTGGAATCCATGAATCAGAAGATTCCTTCATGAGCCTACAACATCAGGGCCTTGGGTCTCAAGCACAAAACTAGACAGACCAATGACAGCTGCTACCATCCATAGCTGTTCAGGCAGGCACTGAGCTGCAAGAGTTTTTACATACTCCAGTGGTGTGTGGAACTCCAATGAGGCAGGAGAACTGTCCATCCCGTGGAAAGGGGGCTGAAGATAGGGAGCCAAACGGTCTCACTCATTGGGTCCCACTCCTACAGAAACCCTCAAGCTAAGACCCACTGGCTTGAAATCCCCACTGCCAGTAAGCCATCTGGAGTCTGCCTAAGATGACCAAGTTCTCAGGGGGTGGAGCAACCACCATTACTTTGGCTCTAGTTAGTAGTTTTCTCCTCCCAGTGTTAAGGATACTGGGAGGTTTGAACTGGGCAGTATTCCCCATAGTGCAGCAAAGCGAATGTGGCAGATCATGGCCAGATCACTTCCTTAGGTGGGAGCTGGATCCATCCCTCCTCACCAGACAAGGCCTCCCTGTAGGAATTTCAGCAGCTCCCATCAGGGGCTTACAGACAGAACTCTCATGTACCTGGGACAGAGCATCTGGGGGGAGGGGCAGCAAAAGTCTCAGGTTCAGGGGACTTAATCTTTCTGGCTTGCTGGCTCTGAAGAGACCAGCTGATCCAGATAAGGGGGATTCCCCCAGCACAGAACACTAGCTCCACTAAGGGGGAGTCAGACGTCCTTCTTAAGTGGTTCCCTGATCCCATGTCTCCTGACTAGGTGAGACTTTCCAGTGGGGGTCACCAGATACCTCACACAGGAGATTTCAGGCTGGCATCAGGTTGGTGACCCTCTGGGATGAAGCTTCCAGAGGAAGGAGCAGGCAGCGATATTTGCTGTTCTGCAGTCTCCACTGGTGATACTCAGGCACGGTCTGAAGCAGACCTCCAGCAAACTGCAGCAGACCTGAAGAAGAGGGGCCTGACTGTTAGAAGAAAAACAAACAAACAGAAAGCAACAACTCAACAACATCAACAAAAAAGACCCTACAAAAACCTTACCCAAAGATCAACAGCCTCATAGATTAAAGGTAGATAAATCCATGAAGTTTAGAAAAAACGAATGCAAAAACACTGAAAATATCGAAAGCCAGAATGCATCTTCTCTTCCAAATGACCACAGCACTTCTCCAGCAAGGGCACAGAATGGAGTGGAAGCTGAGATGGATGAACTGACAGAAGTAGGCTTCAGAAAGTGGGTAATAACGAATTTCACTGAACTAAAGGAGCATGTTCCAACCCAACGCAAAGATGCTAAGAACTATGAAAAAAGATTACAGGAGCTGGTAACTAGAATAACCAGTTTAGAGAGGAACATAAATGACATGATGGACAGAAATTAAGAAGGCCTTTGAAATCAGTGAGAAATCTCTGGGACACAGTTAAAGCAGTGTTAAGAGGGAAAATATAGCACTAAGCGCCCACATCAAAAAGCTAGAAATATCTCAGATCAACATCCTAACACCACAGGTGAAAGAACTAGAGAGCCAAGAGCAAACAAACCCCAGAGTTAATAGAGGACAATAAAAAAAACAAGCTCAGAGCAGAACTGAAGGAGACAGAGATACGAAAAGTCCTTCAAAAAAATCAATGAATCCAGGAGCTGTTTTTTTGGGGGGAAAAAAAAAATCAACAAAATACATAGACCACTAGCAAGACTAACAAAGAAGAAAAGAGAAGATTTAAATAAGCACAATAAGAAATAATACAGGGGATATCACCACTGATCCCAAACAAAGACAAAAAACCGTTAAAGAATACTATAAATACCTCTATGCAAATAAATGGGAAAATCTAGAAGAAACTGATAAATTCCTAGACATATACAACCTCCCAAGACTGAACCAGGAAGAAGTTGAATCCCTGAATAGAACAATAGCAAGTTTTAAAATTGAGGCAGTAATAAATATCCTACCAATCAAAAAAGTTCAAGTCCAGATGGATTTACAGCTGAATTCTACCAGAGGTAAAAGAAAGACAAAAAAGACATATAGGCCAGTGGGACAGAATAGAGAACTCAGAAATAAGGCCACACAACTACAATTATCTGATCTTTGACAAACTTGACAAAAACAAGCAATGAAGAAAGGATTCCCTATTCAATAAGTGGTTCTGGGAGAACTGGCTAGCTATGTTGCAGAAAATTGAAACTAGATCCCTTCCTTACACCTTATACAAAAATTAACTCAAACTGGATTAAAAACTTAAATGTAAATTACAAAACTATAATAACCCTAGAAGAAAACCTAGGTAATACCATTCAGGACATAGGCATGAGCAAAAATTTCATGTTGAAAACATCAAAAGCAATTTCAACAGAAGAAAAAGTTGACAAATGGGATCTAATTAAACTGAAGAGCTTCTGCATAGCGAAAAGAACTATCAACAGAGTGAACAGACAACCTACAGAATGGGAGAAAATTGTTGCAATCTACCCAAAGGTCTAATATCCAGAATCTACAAGGAACTTAAGGAAATTTACAAGAAAAGAAACAAAGAATCCCATTAAAAAGTGGGCAAAGGATATGAACAGAGCCTTCTCAAAAAAAGACATAATGTGGCCACAAATATATGGAAAAAAGCTCAACATCACTGATCATTAGAGAAATGCAGATCAAAACCACAATGAGATACCATCTCATGCCAGTCAGAATAATTAAAACGTCAAGAAACAACGGATGCTGGCGAGGTTGCAGAGAAGTAGGGATGCTTTTACACTGTTGGTGGGGATGTAAATTAGTTCAACCATTGTGGAAGACAGTGTAGCAATTCCTCAAAGATTTAGAACCGGAAATACCATTTGACCCAGCAATCCTATTACTGGGTATATACCCAAAGGAATATAAATCATTCTGTTATAAAGATACATGCATGCGTGTGTTCACTGCAGCACTATTCACAATAGCAAAGGCATGGAATTAACCCAAATGCCCATCAGTGATAGACTGGATAAAGGAAATGTGCTACATATACACCATAGAATACTGTGCAGCCATAAAAAAGAATGAGATCATGTCTTTTTCAGGGACATGGATGAAGCTAGAAGTCATTGTCTTCAGCAAACTAACACAGGAACAGAAAACCTAATACCACATGTTCTCACTTATAAGTGGGAGCTGAGCAATAAGATTACACGGACATAGGAAGGAGAACAAGAGTCACTGGGGCCTGTTGGGGGAGGATGTTGAAGGAGAACATTAGGGAAAAGAGCTAATGCATGCTGGGCTTAATCTAGGTGACGGGGTGATAGGTGCTGCAAACCACCATGGCACACGTTTACCTATGTAACAAACCTGCACATCCTGCACATGTACTCCAGAACTTAAAAAAAAAATTTAAAACACACCTAGGAACACAGCTAAACAAAGAGGTGGAAGCGCTCTATAAGCAGAACTGCAAAACACTGCTCAAAGAAATCAGAGATGACACAAACAAATGGAAAAACATTCCATGCTCATAGATAGGAAGATTCAATATCATTAAAATGGCCATACTGCCCAAAGCAATTTATAGAGTCAATGTTATTCCTATTAAATTACCATTGACATTCTTCAAGAATTAGAAAAACTATTTTAAAATTCATATGGAACCAATAAAGAGCCCGAATAGCCAAAGCAATCCTACGCAAAAAGAGCAAAGCTGAAGACATCATGCTGCCCAACTTCAAACTACACTACAGGGTTACCATAACTGAAACAGCATGGTATTGGTATCAAAACAGACACATAGACCAAAGGAACAGAATAGAGAAAACAGAAATAAGACCTCACACCTACAATTATCTGATCTTTGATAAACCTAAAAAAACAAGCAATGGGGAAACAATTTTCTGCTCAGTAAGTGATGCTGAGATAACTGGCTAGCCATATGCAGAAGATAGAAACTAGAATGCTTCCTTACACCTCAAGGTGGATTAAAGACTTAAATGTAAGACCCAAAACTATAAAACTCTGGAAGAAAACCTAGGTAATATCATTCTGGAAATAGAAATCGGCAAAAATATCATATTGAAGATGCCAAAAGCAATTTCATCAAAAGCAAAAATTGACAAATGGAATCTAATTAAACTAAACAGCTTCTGGACAGCAAAAGAAACTATCGACAGAGAGAACAGACAACCTACAGAATGGGAGAAAATGTTTGCAAACTAGGCATCTGACTAAGGTCTAATATCCAGGATCTATAAGGAACTTAAACAGATTTACAAAAAGAAAAAAAAAATGAAACCCCATTAAAAAGTGGGCAAAGGACATGAGCAGACACTTTTCAAAAGAAGATATACATGTGGCCAACAATCATATGAAAAAATGCACAACATAAGTGATCATTAGAGAAATGCAAATCAAAACCACAATGAGATACCATCTCACACCAGTCAGAATGGCTACCATTTAAAAGTGAAAAATAACAGATGCTGGCAAGGTTGTGGAGAAAAAGGAAAGCTTATACACTGTTGGTGGGAGTGTAAATTAGTTCAACCATTGCGGAAGACAATGTGGCAATTCCTCAAAGACCTAAAGACAGAAATACTATTTGACCCTGCAATCCCATTACTGAGTATATACCCTAAGGAATATAAATCGTCCTATCATAAAGACACATGTACACATGTGTTCACTGTGGCACTGTTCACAATAGCAAAGATTAAATCAACCTAAATGCCCATCAACCGTAGACTGGATAAAGAAAATGTGGTACATATATACTATGGAATACTATGCAACCATTAAAAAAAAAACACACACACAAAAAAAAACAAGATCTTGTCCTTTCCAGGGATGTGTATGGAGCTGGAGGCCATTATCCTTAGCAAACTGTGCAGGAACAGATGACCGGATACCACATGTTCTCACTTATAAGTGGGAGCTGAACACTGAGAACGCATGGACACATAGAGGGGAGCAACACACACTGGGGCCTATTGGAGGATGGAGAGTGGGCAGAGGGAGAGAGTCAGGAAAAATAACTAATGGGTACTAGGCACAATATCTGGGTGATGAAAAATCTGCACAACAAAGCCCCATGACACACATTTACCTATGTAACGAACTTGCACATGTACACCGAATTTAAAATAAAAGTTAAAAATGAGAGAGAGAGAGAGAGAGAGAGAGGAGTCTGCACCAGAGGCCAAGCTAACCAAATCATAAAATTTAAGACCTAAATGCAATTACCTAGCTCTAGTTCAATGTCTTTAGTTTACAGGTAAAGAAAATGAGGTGCAGAGGACAAATAAGTATTTATTATTTAATAAAAAGCATTCCTTATAATATTATTACAATATTTATTATTTAGTAAGTATTATCCTTTTCATATATTTCTGGATTTCATGTGACAATATGTGTTACGGGTTTCAGGGTTTATATTCATGAGGAATATCACTCTCATTTTCCTGTAATGTTTTTGTCTAGTTTTGCTATTTTTAGTAGCTTTATTGAGGTATAATTTACACATCAATGAATGCATCTATTTTACCAGTACAATTAGATAGTTTTTGAATATATTTATAGAATTGTGCCACAATAGGAATAATCTAATTTTGGAACATTTCTATCCCCTCCCCCCACGAAAACCCCGCAGTGTCCATTTGCAGTTATTTCTCTCTCCCACCCCAGGTAACTGCTAATTTACCTTCTCTCTATAGATATGTCTTTTCTGGGCATTTTATACAAATGGAATCATACAATAGTCTTTTGTGTCTGGCTTCTTTCACTTCCCCTAATGTCTTTGAAGTTCAGTGCTAATGGCTTTTATTATATGGCAAAGCCCCTTGGAATGGCCAAACTGTCCCAGAAGACTACATAATCTAACTGCACTAAGTGCGCTCTCATAGTACACACTGCATAGTCATGTGCCCTAAACTAGGGTGAGAACTTCGATTAGGGTCAAATTCTGAGGAGTGTGTCTGGGGATCGGGGGGTGGCAGGTCTGTTCAGGGCCATATGCAAATACAAAGCATCTTAACTAGTAATTGCATTGGTTTTGTTTTAGAGACAGAAATCCAAAACATTCAATTTACCTGTTATTAAAATGGCACATCAAAGCCACGTAGCTTTCAGAATACAAGGGCTTTTAAGCTATCTCCTTTTCATATTATTTAATAAGATTCCATATGTTAAAACTAAACACAGTTGACCCTTGAACAACATGTGGGTTAGGGACACCTACTCCCATGCAGCTGAAAATTCGAGTTTAATCTTTGACTCTCCCAAAACTTAACTACTGTTGACCTGAAGCCTGAAACCAAAACAGTTGATGAACACATAAGATGTATGTTATATGTATTATATACAATATTCTTACAATAAAGTAAGCTAGAGGAAATGAAATGTTATTAAGAAAATCATAAGGAAGAGAAAAGATATTTACTGTTCATCAAGTGTAGGTGGATCATTATAAAGGCAGACCTTCGTCGTCATCTTCACCTTGAGTAGGCTGAGGAGGAGGAAGAAGAGGAGGGGTTGGCCTTGCTGTCTCGGGCTGGCAGAGGCAGAAGAAAATCTGCCTAGAAGTGGACATGTTGTTCAAGGGTCGTCTATATACATTTCAGTGTTTTACATACTAAAATGATATGCTCCTGTGGAAAGTGTTTTATATTAACTACTATATAATTAATATATAGTTATATAATTAGCTATATAGTTATATAATTATAAACAATTTTTAAATTAACTAATATTATATATCATTAAGGGAGAGTGAAAGAGAAACTAAAAGAATGGGAGGTCAAAGGCAAGCAAAAGGAAGACAGATTTGTGAGGCGAGAGGGGAGAAGCATGAAAGAGAGTAATCTGCCTATACCTGCTCCAGTTCTGTTATCAGCAGGTAGTTATGGCTTTGCAGCTTTTGGCTGCTCTTCCGAACTTCCATGACAGAATGTTCAAAACAGTGCCCTGATGGGGAACTCTTCTAATTGAGGGTGATACCCATAGCGGTGGTTCTCAGCCCTGGTTGCACATTACAATCACCTGGGGAGCTCTGAAACCAAACCCATGCCCTGACTCATTCCTAAATCAAGTGCATTACAGTGGGACCTGGGCACAAGTACTTTTGAAAAGCCTCTCCAGGGGATTCTAATGTGCAGGCCTGGGCTGGGAACTAGTCGGCTAGATAGAGCAGTGCTTATCAAACTTTTACACACATAAGGATCACCTGGATATCTTGTTAAACTGTAGATTCTGGGCCAGGCACAATAGCTTATGCCTGTAATCCCAGCACTTTGGGAGGCCAAGGCAGGTGGATCACAAGGTCAGGAGATAGAGACCATCCTGGCTAACACGGTGAAAACCCATCTCTACTAAAATACAATAAATTAGCCGGGCATGGTGGCAGGCACCTGTAGTCCCAGATACTCAGGAGACTGAGGAAGGAGAATGGTGTGAACCTGGGAGGCGGAGCTTGCAGTGAGCCAAGATAGCACCTCTGCACTCCAGCCTGGGCAATAGAGCAAGACTCCGGCTCAAAACACACACACACACACACACACACACACACACACACACAAACAAAAAAACTGTAGATTCTGAGTCAATAGGTCTGAGGTGGGGGCCTGAGAGTCTGCTTTTATAATAAGCTCCCAGAAATGCTGATGTTGCTGGCCCCTGAAACACGTCTCAAAAGCTGAGGAGCTAGAGGAAATCCAGGTTTGTGTGTGTGTGTGTGTGTGTGTGTGTGTGTGGCATGGCATGGAGTATTCCATCATTTCCTTTGGTTAGTTCTTAAAGTGGGGCCCCCAAACCAGCAGCATTAGTATCACCTGAGAACTTGTTAGAAATGCACATCCTCAGGCCCTACCCCAGATTTATTAAATCAGAAACTCTGGGGGCAGGGCCCAGCAGTTTGTGTTTTAACAAGCCCTGCAGGTGATGTTGATTGATATTTACATTTGAGAGCCACTGATCTACTTTTTTTTCCTAAGCATGCTCTGCCTCTATATATATGTATTCCTTCCAGCTGGCATCCCTTCTTCTTATTGCCTTCTCCTCCATCCAAAGCTCTCATCAAACTGAGATTTCCATTCTGCAAAACTCACCTTTTCTCTGACGCCTTCTATCCAGTAGTATGCTGGTGTTTCATAATTGGCCTTCCTAGAGGCTGATGCATAGCATTTGCTGATTTCTGTGGTGTAAATACTCCCACCATAGCCACCTTCAAGCTATGAATGTGAAGATGCTGAAAGCAGAGTTGGGAAGAGATGCACACTCACTACAGAGACGGGCTCTGGCTAGCTGGTTCCAGCACACAACTATTCCGCTAGAGTTATCCCACTGTCTTACATATTTGGCTGTGGGTCTGCCTCCTGGCTAGATGGTGTATTCCTTAAGCTTAGTTCCGTGTCATTTCTCTCTGCCCTCCACCATCTCTAGAATGGGGCCAATACATAGGTCTTTCATATCTTTTTATTGAATTGAACGCAATCTCCATTATGACAACACGAACTCACACCCACACACACAATTGAACTTTTCAAAATGAAAATTATTCAACCATGAGATGACTGTTTTAGCTTTAAAAAATTAAAATGTTGATTGAGCATTATAAAATTTATCATCTACATTTTATTTCCAGGATTTGGGCACATGTTAAAGTTTAATTCTGATGGTGTCCATTGGAGACCTTAAGAATGAGAAGCACTGATTTTTTTCACTTTAAATGTATGTGTGGAGGCCAGGCACGGTGGCTTATTCCTGTAATCCTAGCACTTTGGGAGGCCAAGGCAGGCAGATTGCCTGAGCTCAGGAGTTCGAGACCAGCCTGACCAACATGGTGAAACCCCATCTCTACTAAAAATACAAAAATTAGCTGGGCATGGTGGTACATGCCTGTAATCTCAGCTACTCAGGAGGCTGAGGTAGAAGAATCCCTTGAATCCAGGAGGCGAAGGTTGCAGTGAGCCAAGATTGCAAGATCATGCCACTGCACTCCAGCCTGGGAAAAGGAGGGAGACTCTGTCTCAAAAAAAAAAAAAAAAGTATGCATGGAAGTAGAAGGCTCCAGATGATGGCCTCACATGGGGGAGCTCACAGAGGGGAGGGTGCTGGGACCCCAGGGAGGTGCTCCTAGCTCTGCCACTGACCTGGGCTCACTTTTGCCCCATCCCACACTCATCAGTAAAGGAGGACCCTGCAATAGATTGCCGGCTCTCATGATCTGTTCTATCTCTGGTTATTAAACTTGAATTTAGGACTTCAAATTCTCTTTAAACTGAGAAGAAAACATTAATTCAGAAAGATTCTTTCCATTAAAAAAAGTGTTTATATTTTATGATAAAGGGTTAAGTACCCACTATGCTCTAGAGTCAAGGCTTGTCTTGGCTTCTTGTCCTCTTTCTTCCTGATGAATTGCTTGACACTTCCCTGATCCTACAGCTCTTTTCTTTAGAAAATAACATTTGGTTCTGGTCATGGAGAAGTTTGGGCTTTGCTGATTTAAGGCCATAAAGAATATAACAGCAAATTTAAATACTTTCATATCTATAAAAGCACAAGTCTTGAAATAACAAATGTTAACATAGGACACTCAATGTTAGGTCTTTATAATAGAGTTTCCTTTCATCATCAGAGGTTCAGTTGCTATTTAGTTCTAAATCTCTTTTGTAACTTTAAGCCTTGTATTCAGTTATAATTTTCTATTTGCTAGATCATGTTAAGGCTGAACTATAATTTTAGGGTTCAGATTTCAATGGATTAACTTTATAGTATAAACAATTAGGAAATACACTTTTTCTCTAATCTTGCATTTCAATGACCATGGCATTGATTCTGTAGAGGTAGACTTTATCAATACATTGTGTTGTCTTATTTTAATATACAAATAAACATCTGTGCCAATACCAGAGACCATTTTCAAAAGACTCTCCAAGAAGACTTAAATTTTTTTAGTAAGTGGCAGGTGAGAGTTCAGGGGTACCTATTCCTTTTGCAATTCAAAAACATAAATTAGGATAATTGTTTTAGAAAATGCTTAGAGAAAGAGATGTGCTGATAAGTTTGAGCTCTAATTAAGCAGCTTCTTCTACAGCTCATGCTTTAATTCAATTCCAGGTATTCTCGCCTTTTGGTAGTCAACACTGACACAGATCTGTCTACTTTAAGATCATTTGTATTATCCCTTCAATTGGGTTCACAACTTGGGTTTTAACATTAGATGAAGGAAAACAATAAAAGATAGTTTTGAATTTACACAAGTAATTTCAGAAAGGACCTCAGCAATGTTTTTCATTCATTTTCTACTCAGGTCTCCTTAGCGTGGCAAACTGAAGGTAAAACAACTGAATTTTATTTCTTTACCCACAAAAAAATCACTTTAGGGCTCCTTTAGTTCACTCACCAGTATGTCATTCTCCAAGCCTCAAATTCCGGAGGGCTCCTCTTTCTTCCCTCTCCCTCACATTCTGTATCCAGACAATTGTTAAATCCTGCCCACTGGTGCTTTACTTCATCTAGAATGTATCCTCTTTTTCTCTTGTTCTCAACTTGAGAAGGCACTGTCATCACCTGGGGAGCTTCATAAAAATGTACAAACAGGGCCTTCCCCTCAAAATTTGAAAAGATGTTCGAGGTGGGTACTAAGAAACTTTCATTTCTAACAAGGCAACCAGCTAATTTTGAGGGGCCTTCCACAAGGAGGCCTGAGAGGATGCAAAATAGGAGCCAGTTTAAGAGGGAGGAAGCCTGTTCCAGACAGCAGGGGCAGCAGGCAAGGGGGCTGGGAGGCTGGGGAGTGGGGAGCAGAGAGCAGATCACCCTGGGTCTCCCAGGCTTTAGGAAAACAGCTCTAAAACCCACCCAACCCATGAGAAAGTGTGGTGAGACCAGCGGGCATGTGGAATCAGACAAGTGGAATCTGAGGTGCCCTGCATCTCAGTTGAAAATATCCCTTGGAAGCAGGAAATGAGGGTCAGAAGCTGAGGAGAGAGATCTGAGCTGGATTTGATGGTGAACTTTCTTGGAAAGAGTCTGTTAATTGGGATGAGAAGGGAGTCAAGATGGAAGTCCACTTAAAGTGTGACTGCGCACGATGAACCTGCAGAAGAGACAGGAAGAAGAAAGGAACGTGCTGTAAAACTCAAGAGCAAAGGGAATTTTAAGAAAAAGGAAGTGGGCCAGGCGCGTTGGCTCACACCTATAATCCTAGCACTTTGGGAGGCTAAGACGGGTGGATCACCTGAGGTCAGGAGTTCAAGACCAGCATAGCTGACATGGTGAAACCCAGTCTCTTCAAAAGGAATACAAAATTAGAAAGGCATGATGGTGAGTGCCTGTAATCCCAGGTACTCTGGAGGCTGAGGCAGGAGAATCACTTGAACTCCAGGAGGTGGAGGTTGCAATGAGCTGAGATCACGCCACTGCACTCCAGCCTGGGTGACAGAGCAAGACTCTGTCTCAAAAGAAAAAAAAAGAAAGAAAGAAAGAGGAAGTGGTTGACTATATCACAGTCACTTGAGAATTTTCTGTGCCCTAAACAGGGCAGGTATATAATAAATATTTTCTTAACTGAACAGAAATGCTGCCCAGGCCAGGGAAGTTAAGAAGTATGTATGGAGAGGCTGTGGGTCCCTGTGTGACTTTGGCAAGGGCAGCCTTAGAGGGGTGGGTGAGTGGGCGGATTGGTTGAGGAAGGATTAAGTGGCAGGTGAGTGTAGACAGTGTAGACACTGAAAAACGTCACTGAACAAGGTAAGGGGAGAGGTGGGCTGGTAGTTGAATGAGGAAGCAGGGTAGGGGGCAAGTTGGAAGATGGGAGAGTGGCAAAGAAGAAGAAATGTGACCTCCTTCCATCTGTGAGACAGGGGCTTTTAATACCTAAGCCACTTGTATGTAGTTTTAATGAATCAGCTCCTCAAATTCAATTAAGATACCAATTGTATTCATAGCCTGCCCTACTACTCACCCAAGTGAATATCATCATCCAATAATGAAGTACCTCTAAAACACCAAAAGCTGGGGACTGGGGGTTAAAGGAACTAAACATATGATTTTTCATATTTTTTTTTTTTTGAGACAGTGTTACTCTGTCACCCTGGCTGGAGTGCAGTGGTGTGATCACGGCACTGCAGCCTGGACCTACTCGGGCTCAGATGATCCTCCCTCCCCAGATTCCAAAGTAGATGGGATTACAGGCGCACACCACCATGCCTGGCTAATTTTTGTATTTCTTTGTAGAGACCGGGCTCTGCCATGTTGCCCGGGCTGGTTTCAAATTCCAGAGCTGAAATGATCCACCTGCCCTAGCTTTGTGAAGCGCTGGGATTACAGGCATCAGTCACCAGGCCTGGCCTGTTTTATTGTTTAATACTTTAACATTCAAGGCTTCCAATTGCAAGCAACAGTCCCAGCCTTTGGTAATTAAGCCAAAAAGGTACGTAGCTCGCAGAATGATTGGGAGGGATAGAAATCCAGGCTCAAGGCTAAGCTTCTAGGAACTATGCCCAAAATTATGCCATGGGACTGGTATAGTGAGTAAGTCACCTGCCTGTCCTGCTGGCACAAGAACTATGAGAATTGCCACTGTTGCCACACTGATGTACTGTCTGCACCTGACACATGATACATGAGCAACTACTCTTGCCTGTGAAAGTCGGAACCTCTACCTCCACCCTTGCCCACAAAACGAATTCCATGTAAAACCTTAAGTTGATCAATTTTGAAATATCTTGATATGAGTTTCATTGGTGAAACTTAGACACAAGACTTAGTCACATGCTCTACTTCAAAAGAGCCCAAGGAACTGAAGAAATTTCCTAGAGCTGCAAAAGTGTTCAAAATGGACAGGGAGTGGTGGCTCATGCCTGTGATCCCAACATTTTGAGAGGATGAGGTGGGAGGATTGCTTGAGCCCAGAAGTCTGAGGCTGCAGTGAGCTGTGATGGCACCGCTGCACTCAAGCCTGGGCAACAGAGTGAGCCTCTGTCTCAAAAATAATTTTTAACTGTTCAAAAGGTACTGAGTGGCCAGAAAAACAGAACAAATGCCTCCTATCTTCTATTTTTTGACATCTCATCAGTAACATACATCTTTCTTCCACAATTGAATTTAACATCTTCATCTACAACAAAATGTTCCTGCCCCATATACTGCCACTACCCCACTCACATAAATGCAAAGTTCCTGTGTCATAAGTGACTGTGACCATTTCCTTCCTTCCTTCCTCTCTTTTTCTTTCCTTCTTTCTTTTTTTGTTTTTGTTTTTGTTTTCTTTTGAGACAGAGTCTCACTCTGTCACCCAGGCTGGAGTGCAGTGGCATGATCCTAGCTCACTGCAACCTTCGCCTCCCCAGTTAAAGCAATTCTCCTGCCTTAGCATCCCAAGTAGCTAGGATTACAGGTGCATGCCACCACTCCCAGCCTTTTTTTTTTTTTTTTTTTTTTGTATTTTTAGTAGAGATGGGGTTTCACCACGTTAGCCAGGATGGCCCTGATCTCCTGACCTCGTGATCCACCCACCTCGGCCTCCCGAAGTGCTGCGATTACAGGTGTGGGCCACTGCGCCTTGTGGAGATGTGTTCTAAGACCCGGAGTGGATGCCTGAACCTTGGATAGCATTGACCCAATTGCCGTCAGTCAAAACACATTTCTGTTTATGATTTCCATGCACAAATTTAATGCCTTTTTCATCTTAACTAAGCACTTATCACACATGTGGCTGTACTTTTTAGAGCTTGGGGGTGCAACAAAAAAGACTGACAGAGATTTCTTTTTCCTTCTTGTATTTTCACCACTAGAGAATTTGCTCTTACCATCGATCTTAGCAACGTGAGCACACGACTTCCCTTCCTTCCTTCCTTCCTTCCTTTCCTCCCTTCCTTCCTTCCTTCCTTCCTTCCTTCCTTCCTTCTTTTCTTTCTTTCTTTCTCTTTCTTTCTTTCTTTTTCTTTCTTTCTTTTTCTTTTTCTTTCTTTTCTTTCTCTTTCTTTTCTTTCTTTCTTTTTCTTTCTTGCTTGCTTTCTTGCTTGCTTTCTTTCTCTTTTTTCTTTCTTTCATCTTTTTTTTCCTGCCTTTCTCTTTATTTACTTACTTATTTATTGAGATGGAATCTCACTCTGTCACACAGGTGGGAGTGCAGTAATGTGATATCAGCTCACTGCAACCTTCGCCTCCTGGCTTCAAGCGATTCTCATGCCTCTGCCTCCCAAGTAGCTGGGATTAGGGCGCCTGCCACCACGCCCAAATAATTTTTGTATTTTTTGTAGCGATGGGGTTTCATCATGTTGGCCAGGCTAGTCTCGAACTCCCGACCTCAAATGATCCACCCGGTTCAGTCTCCCAAAGTGCTGGGATTACAGGTGTGAGTCACTGCGCCTGGCCTGTATATGCTGTTGTATGCTTGCAAATACTTACGTGAATCTTGGAGAACATCATAGAAAGATGCTCATCATCTTGTTAGCTGGTTATTTCAAGAGCAGAACTGGAGAGGGAATACTGCTTTTCCTTTACATTTATTTGTAATGTTTCATTTCATTTTGAACATGTATTATTTTAATATGTTTAAATATTAATAAAGACAGGTGAAAGAAAGTATGTAATTTTAATTCAAGCCAAAATTGTCAAGACAATAATATATAACTAAATAGATGGAGCAGAGAAAACACTTAAAATCTCTGAAGGAAAAGGAGGGGAGGCCGGATGTGGTGGCTCACGCCTATAATCCCAGCACTTTGGGAGGCCGAGGCGGGTGGATCACCAGGGGTCAGAAGTTCGAGACCAGCTTGGCCAACATGGCAAAACCCTGTTTCTACTGAAAATACAAAAATTAGCCAGGCATAATGGCATGGGCATGTAATCCCAGCTACTGGGAAGGCAGAGGCAGGAGAATCGCTTGAACCTGGGAGGCAGAGATTGCAGTGAGCCGAGATTGTGCCACTGTACTCCAGTCTGGGTGACACAGCAAGACTCTGTCTCAATCAATCAATCAATAAAAGGAGGGGGGAAAACACAAGTAAAAAACAAGTGATTCAAAAGTAGCAATGTATCATAAGGCCTCAATTTGAGTAATTGGTGGGGCGTGGTGGCTCCAATATATCATAATGCCTAAATTTGTGGGATTGATGGAGCGTGATAGCTCCTGCCGGTAATCCCAGCACTTTGAGAGGCCAAGGTGGGTGGATCATCCGAGGTCAGGAGTTCGAGACCAGCCTGATCAACATTGTGAAATGCCGTCTCTACTAAATATAAAAAATTTAGTCAGGTGTGGTGGCGGACACCTGTAGTCCCAGCTACTAGAGAGGCTGAGGCAGGAGACTCCCTTGAACCCAGGAGACGGAGGTTGCAGTGAGCCAAGATCACCCATACTGGCAACCAACATCTCCCCTCAGGCCCCTTCAGGGTCAAGAGAGTACATCTGGAACAGACTAGGAAACTCCAGCAGGTAAAGTAAGGTGCCAGGAATAAAGACACCACCTGATACATTCTCCATGTTCCCTACACCCACCCCTCTCCCTACCACGCTTCCATCCGGCTCCAACTCTGCCCTCTCCCCAAGAGCCTCAGGTTGAAATGTTGCAAGGAAGACACCGATTCTCAAAGGCATAGGCTTAGGAATCTGAGCTACAAAGAAAAATGAGCCCCTGTTCCCCCAACTCACCCACACTCCCCTTGGCACTGCTGCCCTGCACCTGCCCTCTCCTCCATAATTTGAACTGTCCTCACAGAAGCTGGAGAGACAGCCCACCTGTCAGGAAAGAGAGGACCAGCATGGGGCAAATGCCTGGGCTACGTAGGAGCAGATGGCAAGATTAGTGCAGGGACGTAAGAAACAAGTGGCTCTCAGACCAAAGAAGACTCTGCAGGAGACAGCACTAGGCCTTCATAGGGGTGTGTGCTGCACAGGAGCTCCCCAGTTACTGAAAGAATTGTCTGAGAAAGGCTCTGATCTGACCCAAAAGGCCCTTGGTTCCCATGACAACGCCTCAGCATCTGGCAGTAACAGGCTTCCGTACCCGAACTCTCTGGGTCTGCAGGTCCCGTCTCTGCCAGCCTCTCACAGCCCAGAGGCATCTCCCATTGGTGCCTGATGGGTTAGGGAGGCTTTTCTTCCAGCTGGGACAGATCCAGCCTGAGGAGCGCTTCTGGGACTTTCTTAGTTGTTTCTTCCAACCCAAAGCCACAAGCCACTTGCATGCCACCGTGGGGATACCTTAAAGTGACCGTCTAGATCTGAATTGTGCTGAGGGAATGGTCAGCTTCTCTCTCATTAGATAGCTTGGCCCAAAGGACATAGCGACCGCCCAGACAAAAATTTCTTCCTAAAAGCTGCATGTGTCTGTGGTCTCCAAATGTAAAAACAAAACCCAAAAGAAAAAGCCAAATGTCCCTTAAAAAAAAAAAAAAATCCACCACCAACCCACCTTTCACGTGAGGAGTCCTTGAGAAGGGCCTCTCCAGCCAGGACCAGGTAAGGGAATCTGTGCGCTTGGCCAGACCCAGAACACCCAGTAGCAGGAACCTGCCAGCCACACTCTGACCACATAGAATTTCCACCACTGACACACAGATCAGGACGCATCAGCCTGAGAGATGACACCACAAGTCTGGTTTTCACAGATTGATTCCACACTCTCTCATTGATTCCACACACATCCCATCACTGACACCAGATTCCCTCATCACTGACCCTACATACCCACAATAATTGACTCCATGGACCTCATCACTATCCCAAAGACCACCCACCCCTAATCTACAGACCCTCATCTCTCATCCCAGGGACCTCACAGATTCCTCATCCCTGATACCAGGATCTATAGAACCTCATCTCTTACCCCCACAGACCTATTAATAAGAGGATACATTCATGGGAGACTGTGTTGACCATTTTACACACCCATTGCATGCGTGTTTTTGTGTGTGTTTGTGTGTGTGTGTGCTGATTAATGGACTTAGGTAAACTTTAGCGTTTTGGTAGGCAATGCAGTTTTTCAATGCCTTTTCTCTTTCTTTCTTTTTCTTGCACATCTTTAAAGGCCTTACTCCAGTAAGTGTGCATTGCAATTTATTAATGCCTATCCCTTATTGATTCCTTGTCATACACTTTTGTTATTAATCATAATTCATAATTCTTACAACTTCGAGACACCAGAGACTCACATAAGAAGAATGGCTGCGGGTTTTTATTTATTTATTTATTTATTTATTTTGGTTTCTTTAGATTATCAAAGTCATTCATTTGTATCGAGTCACTAAGTGTATACTTTGTTTTCTAAAAAAAAAATTCTAATTATAAAAAACTCTTTTAGACAGGGTTTTTGCTCTGTCACCTAGGCTGGAGTGCAGTGGTATAATCATGGCCACCATGGCCTCCAACTCCTAGGCTCAAGTGATCCTCCTACCTCAGCCTGTGTAGTAGCTGAGATCACAGGCATGCACCAATATGTCCCCTACTTAAAAAAATTTATTTTGTAGATATGTGGGTGTCACTATGTTGCAGAGACTGGTCTTGAACTCCTGGGCTCAACTGATACTCCCACCGTGGCCTCCCAAAGTGTTGAGATTACAGGTGTGAGCCACTGTACCCAGCTGATAAAAACTTAAAAAGAGTAAAATACTTTGGGACCTAATGTAAAATGTCCACTGAGATGATGCGTCAGAAATTAAGGTAGAATAAAATGATCCTAGGGCATCTGAAACAACGGAAACTAAATCTTGGGCCAGCCGTGGTGGCTCATGCCTGCAATCCCAGCACTTTGGGAGGCCAAGGTGGGGGACTCACTTGAGATCAGAAGTTGGAGACCAGCCTAGCCAACATGGTGAAACACTGTCTCTACTACAAATACAAAAATTAGCCTGGAGGTTGCAGTGAGCTGAGATCGTGCTAATGCACTCCAGTCTGGGCAACAGAGGGAGACTCTGTCTCAAAAAAGAAAAAAAGAAGGAGAAACAAACTCTTAATTTCTTCATCAAGTGTAAAACTGTGGAGTGAACTCTGGAGGAATAATACATTAAATGACACACAAGCACTATATATTTCTTTGAAGTTTTATTGAGAAATATTAATAGCATACCACAGAAACCACCCATTTAAAGTGCAAAATTCAACAGTTTTCAGTATATTTGCAAACATCACCACAATAAATTTTAGATCATTTTCATGACCCTGAAGTAAACCCCATAACCCTCCATTTCCTGCCAACTCCCCTAACCCTGGGCCACCACTAGTCTACTTTCTGTCTCTATGTATTGATGTATTTTGGACATTTTATTTAAACGGAATTACATAACATGTGGTATTTTGTGACTGGCTTCTTCCACTTAGCATAATATTTTCAAGGTTTATTTAATCCTGCATGTGCAGAGGGGGCACTTTACATAAGGATAAACCTAGGGGGTGCTCGCTGATTGATTTTGAAACTTTCCTCCAAAATTGTATTTTTTTTTTTTTTTTTTTTTTTTTTTTGAGACGGAGTCTCGATCTGTTGCCAGGCTGGAGTGCCGTGGCATGATCTCAGTTCACTGCAACCTCCACCTCCTGGGTTCAAAGGATTATCCTGCCTCAGCTTCCCGAGTAGGTGGGATTACAATCATGTGCCACCACACCTGGCTACTTTTGTATTTTTAGTAGAAACAGGGTTTCTCCATGTTGGTCAGACTGGTCCTGACCACCACCATGCCCAGCTAATTTTTTTTTTTTTTGAAAGTAGGGTCTCGGCCGGGAGCAGTGGCTCAAGCCTGTAATCCCAGCACTTTGGGAGGCCGAGACGGGCGGATCATGAGGTCAGGAGATCGAGACCATCCTGGCTAACACGGTGAAACCCCGTCTCCACTAAAAAGTACAAAAAACTAGCCGGGCGAGGTGGCGAGCGCCTGTACTCCCAGCTACTCGGGAGGCTGAGCCAGGAGAATGGCGTGAACCCGGGAGGCAGAGCTTGCAGTGAGCAGAGATCCGGCCACCGCACTCCAGCCTGGGTGACAGAGCGAGACTCCGTCTCAAAAAAAAGAAAGTAGGGTCTCACTCTGTCACCCAGACTGGAGTGCAGTGGCACAATCTCAGCTCACTGCAGCCTCAACCTTCAGGGCTCAAATGATCCTCCCACCTCAGCCTCCCAAGTAGCTGGGACCGCAAACAAGTGCCACCACACCTCACTAATTTTTGTATGTTTTTGTTAAGACAGGGTTTTGGCATGTTGTACAGGCTGGTCTCGAACTCCAGAGCTCAAGTGATCCACCCACCTTGGCCTCCCAAAGTGCTGGGATTACTGGTGTAAGCCACTGCACTTGGCCTAATTTTTTTTTTTTCCCTGAAGAGATGAGGTCTTGCTATGTTGTCCAGACTGGTCTCAAACTCCAGGATCATGCAATTCTCTCGCCTTGGAGTTCCAAAGTGCTGCGATTACAGGTGTGAGCCACCACACCAGCCCATTCTTTCTTTTATTCCGAGTATTCAGAATTTTTTTTAAATGTGTTTTCCACTTACAGCATTTTCAGGTTGGATTAGCCATCTTTCAAGTGCTCAGAAGTCTTATTGGACAGCACAGCTCTGGAGGGTGATTTTATGTACATCCCCACTGCTCTCTCTGCCTCGATTCCTGTCTACCCCACACCCCTGCAAAAAGTGTTTTGTTTGTTTGTTTGTTTGTTTGAAATGGAGTCTCGCTCTGTCACCTAGGCTGCAGTGCAGTAGTGCGATCTCGGCTCACTACAACCTCTGCCTTCTAGGTTCAAGTGATTCTTCTGCCTCAGCCTCCCAAGTAGCTGGGATTACAGATGTGCACCACCAAGTCTGGCTAATTTTTGTCTTTTTAGTAGAGACAGAGTTTTGCCATTTTGGCTAGGCTGGTCTCGAACTCCTGACCTCAAGTGATCTGCCCACCTCAGCCTCCCGAAGAAAGGCTTCCTTCCCTTTCTCCCTTTCCCCTTCCCTCCTCTCACATGTGGTGACTCTCTTGCCCTTCTACCTTCCACTGCGCCGAACCTAGAAAGCTTATTTTATTTATTATTATTATTATTATTTTTCTTGAGATGGAGTCTTGCTCTGTCGCCCAGACTGGAGTACAATGGCATGTTTCAGCTCCCTACAACCTCCGCCTCCAGGGTTCAAGCAGTTCTCCCTGCCTCAGCCTCTTGAGTAGCTGGGATTACAGGTGCCCACCATTATGCCCAGCTAATTTTTGTATTTTTAATAGAGACCGGGTTTCATCATGTTGGCCAGGCTTGTCCTGAACTCCTGACCTCAGGTGATCCCCCCGCCTCAGCTTCCCAGAGTGCTGGGATTACAGGCGTTAGCCACCGCTCCTGGCCAGAAAGCTTATTTTGAAAGGTGTCTATACAGCCCCTTATGTTTCTGCCTGATTTTTAAAATAACATATTTAGGTCTATATATTTTAGGATGTAAAGTCTCACTGTATGTGTTCCTTTGCATCCTTGAACATTTTTGGTAATTATTTTTACTTTCTATATATTTTAGAATTTTCATTAAACTAATACAGAATTTCATATTCAGGGCCAGGCACAGAGGCTCATGCCTGTAATCCAGTACTTTGGGAAGCAGAGATGGGCGGATCACCTGAGGTCAGGGGTTCGAGACCAGCCTGGCCAATATGGCAAAACCCCATGTCTACTAAAAATACAAAATTAGCCAGGTGTGATGGTGCACGCCTGTAATCCCAGCTACTTGGGACACTGAGGCGGGAGAATCGCTTGAACCTGTGAGACGGAGTTTGCGGTGAGCCAAAATCACGCCATTGTACTCCGGCCTGGGCAACAAAAGTGAAACTCCATCTCAAAAAAAAAAAAAAAAAAAAGAAAAGAAAGCACAAAAATTAGCTGGGCGTGTTGGCGGGTGCTGATAATCCCAGCTACTCGGGAGGCTGAGGCAGAAGAATTGCTTGAACCCAGGGGGCAGAGGTTGCAGTGAGCCAAGATCTCATGACTTCACTCCAGCCTGGGCCACAGAGCAAAACTCCTTCTCAAAAAAAAAAAAAAAAAGAAAAGAAAAAAGAAAAGAAAAAAATTCAAATTCATCTTCACTCATATCAAAAATGAAAATTTATTTTTGCAAATTTCTATTTGAGTGGTAGAATTATTTTAATTTAGGAATGGTTCATAAAAAATGGGTGTAGTGATTACGTTCTTTCCTATGCTTGAATGGAAAATGATGAGGGAACATGTTAGAGTTGCAGTGAGAAGGGGTGGAAAAGAGGGATTCCAGAGTGCCAGTCACACAGGTTTTCTGGAAGGCTTGCATGAGGACTGCTGTGGTTTGAAGGTGTTCCCCAAAGTTCACGTGTTGGAAACTCAACCCATAATGCAACAGTGCTGACCAGTGGGACCATGAAGAGGCGATTAGGTCATAAAGGCTCTGCCCTCAGGAATGGATGAAGGCGGAGGGGGTTAGTTGTCTTGGGAGTGGGTTCCTGATAAAAGCATGAGGATGGCTTCCTTCCCTTTCTCCCTTTCCCCCTCCCTCCTCTCACATGTGGTCACTCTCTTGCCCTTCCACATTCCACCATAGGACAGCATAGCAAGACCTTCACCAGATGCAGGCCCCTCACTTTTCCAGTGTCCAGAACTGTAAACCAAGTGAACTCTTGCTTATAAATCACCCAGTCTGTGGTATTCTGTTATAGCAACGCAAACGGACTGAGACAGGGACACTCTGTGGGCTCATCTCTCTACTTGATGGAGCACTCCCTGCGTGGTATCTTGTATTCGTAGACATGATGCTGTAGATGCTCTTTGAGTGCCTTGAAGGCTTTTATGTTTGAGGAGTTTACAGAGAAGCCCCTACAGGCTTCAGGTCCCTTCTTCTGTTACTTCTTTGCTCTTTAGTACCTCCCCAAACCTAGTGTTAACTTAGATCACAGTGAGGTTCTTGGACCAACAGTATTAGCAGCACCTGAAAAACATGCTGGAAATACAGACTCACAGGCTGCACTGCAAAGCACTGAACCAGAAACTCTAGGAGTGAGACCCAGCAATCTGTATTTAACAAGCCCCCCAGGTGAGTCTGGTGCACACAGAACTGTGAGATGCTGTAATAGATGATGTTGAGTTCATGCTAACGGAATTACTAACACACACATCTGCTCACTGCTTGGTATTTGCACAGGCACCTGGATCCTCCTGGAATCCCCCATCCCTGTTGCTCCCTCAGGGAGTTTTCTAGTCCCTCTTACTTGAAGCATGTCTTTCAGAGCCCCACAGCACCCAGCTTGGGTATCTGGTGAGTACTGTGGTCTGCATATCCATGTTTGTGACATTCTGGGAAGGGTGGCCCAGGCTGTGATTTGCCATCTACTGCTGCAGGCTACGGATGGTATTCAGAAGGGAGGGGAGATGCTGTGTGCATGTTCTGAAGGGTTTCCCACTAAACAGAACAACCCTCTCCATAACTGTTTGATTTTACTTTATCTCCTCGTTGACTTCACAGTGTCAATGCAGTTTGTGTAAACGTCTCTACTGGGTGATGCATGCAGATAAATGTTTATATGAACGTATAAAGTCTGTATGTGTGAGTGAACGCTCCACATCATGTCATTTATTGCCCATCATTACATATCTATGGTGTCTCGCTCATTCCTCTCATTTTCTGTTGTTTTACTTACTTTTACCTGAAGTACAATGACTGTTTATTAAATATTTAATTTCAACCATACTTCTATGGTATTTTTTCACCTCATATCGGACCTTCCTCCCTCACTGGACTTCAATGTGGGACCCGCAGGTCTCAGGACCTTCTGGGCAGTCCCAACTTTTCTTGAATGTTCTCTCCAGCCAGCTGAGGCTGGAGAAGTGGGTGTTGGTATCACCCTGTGGCTCTAGCAGACCTCCAGTCTTACCCTGAACCCTGACATTCTCACATGCATGGATTTAAATGCTGAGTCTAGTTAAGGGCAGATTAGGCCCATTTTCCTTATCTCCCTCCCAAGGGGCTGTTTCTTGTGTTTAGTGACTCCCCATATTTTTTAAAAATATATATATAGATGAATTATATTGCACCCCATAAATTGCATGTTTGAAAAATATTTCAAAGAATAGTTATTCATTTTTCTTGCTTATTTTTGTCCATCTTCTAAATTTTATATATTTATGGGGTACAAAATATTGTGATTTTTCAGTACAGTGTGGAATGAGAATCAGATTTCCTATCCATTACCTCAAATACTTCACTTTTGAGTGTGTGATGAGAATCCTGTTTGTCACTTTCACTCATCAGCTCCTAATGTCTTCCATGTTAGGGACAGGAAATGCTCTACACTTGACTTTCCCTCCTGTTTTCTTATCCACTGTCAACCCCTGAATGTACCCTCCAGGCTTGTCTGTCACCTTCTACACCTAGCCCAATCCTTGTGCACGCGCACCTTCCTCCCAGGGACTATCCTTAGGGAGTGACTTTATGCACAGACTTCACATGCTCTTCCCGCCTCCTTCATCCTCACAAGCCCCATCTCAGCCCCATCTGATTATTTCTTCCCTCTCTCATTTCCTGTTAATCTGTTGGTTTTCTAACCTGAAGGGTAACTGCTTACTCCTTAGTTTTTTGCCATAACTTCTAAGTCATAGGCTGCTTTTCCTCCAGACATGATTTTAGTCTGATTCTATAAGTCTTGGTATGTAGTTTTATTCACTGGAAAATTTTTGTTTTTGAGACAGAGTCTAGCTCTATGGCCCAGGCTGGAGGACAGTGGTGCCATCTTGGCTCACTGCAACCTCTGCCTCATGGGTTCAAGCAATTCTCTTGCCTCAGCCTCCCGAGTAGCTGGAATTATGGGCACGCCCCCCCACACCCACCTAATTTTTGTATTTTTAGTAGAGACGGGGTTTCACCATGTCAGCCAGGTTCCTCTCAAACTCTGAACCTCAAGTGATCTGCCCGACTCGGCCTCCCAAAGTACTGGGATTACAGGTGTGAGTCACTGTGCTCCGTCCCTTTGCACTATATTTAAGTGATGAAATTTTCGGACACTGAGGTAGCCTCATTCCACAAGTTTGGTTCTGAGGCATTTTCACTATTGCTTCCTCCCATGTATTTCCCAGTTTGCAGGTCAGTTTCTTGTTTTAACTCATCAGTGACACAGTGGGTTATATAGCTTTGAATTTCAAACAATATTTTTTTAAATTTCTTTTTGCTGATTTTTATCTATGTTAATTTTAACTGGACATGTTCCATAGATGGGCATCACTAAATATTTTTTTCATTCTGTAATTTGATGGATTTTCACATCTCAAGCCAGCTAAGAGTGTGGGAAATATGACTGCTTAAAGCACAGGTATCACAAGTGATTCGAATTCACGATGGTAATCCAGATAAGGGTGTACCATTGTACCTGGCCCACAGCACTCAGTAACTGTCACCTTTGATTTCTTTTATTTATTTATTTATTTGAGACGGAGTTTTGCTCTGTCCCCCAGACTGGAGTGCAATGGCTTGATCTCTGCTCACTACAACCTGCGCCTCCCAGGTTCAAGTGATTCTCCTGCCTCAGTCTCTCTCTTTTTCTTTTTTTGAGATGGAGTCTTGCTCTGTTGCCCAGGCTGGAGTGCAGTGGCGCGATCTCGACTCACTGCAAGCTCCATATCCTGGGTTCACACCATTCTCCTGCCTCAGCCTCCAGAGCAGCTGGGACTACTGGTGCCCGCCACCACGCCCACCTAATTTTTTTGTATTTTCAGTAGGGACAGGGTTTCACTGTGCTAGCCAGGATGGTCTGAATCTCCTGACCTCATGATCTGGCCACCTCGGCCTTCCCATGTCCTGGGATTATAGGTGTGAGCCACGGTGCCCTGCCCTGCCTCAGTCTCTTGAGTAGCTAGGATTACAGGCACCCGATACCACGCCCAGCTAATTTTTGTATTTTTACTGCAGATGAGCTTTCACCATGTTTGCCAGGCTGGTCTTGAACCTCAAATGATCTGCCCGCCTCGGCCTCCCAAAGTGCTAGGATTACAGGCGTGAGCTACCGCGCCCAGCTTGTCACCTTGATTTAAATGAATGTAGCTTTTTTAGTGTCTTGGTGTTTGTTAACTTCTGTGGAGTTTGATACTGCTCATTTTGCTGCTTGTTCTGTTTTTCCAGAGTCCCCTTATCACTTGACCTGCTGTCACATTATATTTGATTTATTACAGATACCCCATCAGCCTGGGTCTCTCTTTACAGCCTTTGTACACATACGTCTACACATAGGGACTTGGATTATCTCAGGATCCCACATCCTCACTGTCCCTCATCCCCCCTACCCTGCCACCCCCAGCCAGTACCTTTCTGAAGTTTTCTAGTCCTTCCTTTTCGTTTGTGCTCCTTAAAGCCCAGCCCCATGCCTGACTTTGGTTCCCACTGAGTTCTGTTACAAGGATTCCACATTTGTGGATATTAAATCTTTGGCAAGGTCATTTACCTGGGCTGAGTAAGGCTGATCCTCCTTCCTAAACACCCACCCAATGGGAGAGGCTGATACTCAACATGCAAACCTTGTTTTTTAATTCTCCAGGCAAAGTGATGTTGGAAGACATTGTGGCAGGGGTGGTGTGTGAAGATTTACAAATAATTTTTGAATATCTGCTTCATGATAGGTCTCAGAGGTTCCTTGTGGGTGTGGCTTTGGAGGATGATTACGAGGAAATTGTGGATATTAGGGAAGTCAGGAAAGGAAAATATCACTCACAATTCAACAATTCAGAGAAAGCTCCTAAGGGAATTTCTGGCTGCTTGATGCCCAGAGGCCAGGTCCTCACTTTGTATCAAGGCTCAGGACTATGGATAGAGAATTTTAAAGGGCACCAAAAAAACTCAGTAATCAAGATAAGCAAAATTTTAATGTAATATCTTTAAAAATACAAATTGATGCATAAAGAAAACACCCATGTTGAACAAAACGGTTACAATGTTGCCTCCTCTTCAGCACCACCCCACCCTCCAGAAGTTTCCTCCAAGCCGCACCTGTAAGATAAGAAAAAGATAAAATAAAAACCTGTAAGAGAAAAGATAAAAATGGGGTGGGCCTGGGGGCTCATGCCTGTAATCCCAGCACAATGGGAGGCCAAGGCAGGTGGATCACTTCAGGTTGGGTGTTCAAGACCAGGTTGGGCAACATGGCAAAACACCGTTGCTACTAAAAATACAAAAAAAAAAAAAAAAAAAATTAGCTGGGCATGGTGGCAGGCACCTGTAATCCCAGCCACTTGGGAGGCTGAGGCAGGAGAATCACTTGAACCCGGGAGGCAGAGGTTGCAATGAGCCGAGATCACACCATTGCACTCCAGTCTGGGTGACAGAGCGAGATTCTGTCAAAAAAAAAAAAAAAAAGACTCTCAGGAATTTCTGGCTCAAGTCTCCCATCCTCACCACCACGACCACCAGGCGGTCTTTTGCTGTTCACCCAGGTCCAGCCTCCATCCCCTAAAATCCCAGGGAAATGTGACAAGACTCTCCCCATCTCCATTCCAGGAGTTTGCCGCAAGCCAATCTTGCTCTCTCTGAAAACAGCCTTGGGGTTCCTTGTCCTGGTACACCCTCCTACTGTAGGGGACACAGGGCCAGTGTTACCTACAAACCAGGAGTCCCGGCAAAGCATCACCTCTCCCTGAGCTGCTTCTGTCCCAACCTGGCATCTGCTCGGAGAAGGGCACACCAGGGAGGAGACTTGTGTGGTGAGCTCAGGTCACCTTCACGGGAAGGTCAGTGCATACCGGCCAACCTGGACCACATTTTCCAGAATCCTTCAGCAGTACTGCGATGCTATTGTGGTCAGCAGACCTCATTGGCTCACAGTGAAACTTGTCAATGTCACCTGGGCATCTTAACAGTAGGCTCCTAAACTTGGCTGTATGTGCTGTGCAGATGTCAGAGGCACCCTGTGTGGGCAAAACCAGCTGCTTTCCCGCCTCTCTAGCTCCAAAACTACAATCCCCAGAGGCCTCTGTGGTCACTTCTACTACTCATCCTACACACCTTCCCTGTGTCTGGTTAATGTCAGAAGCACTTCTGGTCTGTGGCCCCGGCTGGTTAGGCTGGTTGGCACCCAGTAAGGCCTCCCTCCAGATCTTCCCCACACCTCTGCACCTTGTTATCTGACTGGCTTCAGGATCCGCAGGGAGCATCCGTGTTCCATGGGTGCCCTATAGGCAGTCAGCATGCCCCTCTGTGTGTCCCTGTGTTACTCACGGGGATGAAGGCTGGGAGCCGTAGAGCTGTCTCAGAACTCAGGTGCTCTCCTGTGGGCACCTGCAGGCCATTTTCCTTTCACTAGAGCCTACAGGGTTAGAGACAAACCCTCACTCTGGGGCTTGGAGACAAGGGCTTCACTCCCTGGCCTGAGTTTGGAGCTAAGCTTGAGGGTGCTTGGTCAGCCTGGGGCCCCTCTGGATGGGAATTTGCTGCCCTGGTGATTTCTGTGACATCCCTGAGCCCAACTGTGGGGCTCTGGAGTGGACTGCGCTTCACCTCCACTGAAGGGGTTTTCCACCTGAGAGTCAAAAAAGAGGTGAGATTACCTGTAATTCCATCTTGGCTGTCAAGAGGATGGATCCCCTTACCTTTTCTTGCCCTGGAGGCTGCCTGGTTGGTACTGGGGAAAGTTCATTCCTAGTCCTGGAAGAGCAGCTCATTCTAACCGGAGTCCTCCCTCAGCATTCCTTTCTGCTCCATCCATACCGCAGTCATGAAGTCGTTAATTGTAAACACATATGGAATGGTTTAAATAAAAGTACAGAGATGTGTGTGCTTAATTGTTCAGTGATGTGGATGAAGGGCAGGGACATCAGAGATGCCTGTGACTTCAAGGGGTTGGGGAGGACTCCCAGAAGTAGGGCTGTCTCAGCTGCCCCTGACCGGTTTGATACCTTGGAGATTAGGGGGAAGGCATTCCAGTGGGAGGTGCGAAGGAAGCACAGTCTCAGAGGCTGGGCTCTTGCTATGGTGTGGAAGGATTATGGTGGCCAAGGGCCTTCTTAAGATTGATTTTTAAATATACATAGGTGAAGATACAGACTAGCTATTCACACATAGAACAAGGAGAAGCTTGATACAGGCTAACTTGAATTTTACATTCGAGAGCATTTTCAGCTTCTGGAAATTGGGACATTTCACCCAAAATTCCAGATTCCCTGCTTCTCTGAAAATAAATCTGCCCTAACCCTTCACTATTTTTTTTTTTGAGACAGAGTTTCACTCTTGTTACCCAGGCTGGGGTGCAGTGGCACAATCTCCACTCACCACAACCTCTGCCACCTAGGTTCAAACGATTCTCCTGCCTCAGCCTCCTGAGTAGCTGGGATTTACAGGCATGTGCCACCATGCCTGGCTAATTTTCTTGTACTTTTTTTTTTAGTAGAGATGGAGTTTCACCATGTTGGTCAGGCAGGTCTTGAACTCCTGACCTCCGGTGATCCACCCACCTTGGCCTCCCAAAGTGCTGGGATTATAGATGTGAGTCACCTCACTTGGCCAGTCTGCACTATTTCTTAGTGTCAGACAATTTGAGCTAAACAATGTCTTTCTCATTAGGATGTGACCTTCAGGGTTTAATTTTTGTATTTTTAGTATAGACAAGGTTTCTTTTTTCTTTTTTTTTTTTTTTTTTTCAGGTAGATTTTCACTCTTGTCACCCAGGCTGGAGTGCAGTGGCATGATCTCAGCTCACTGCAACCTCCACCTCCTGGGTACAAGCAATTCTCCTTCCTCAGCCTCCCGAGTAGCTGGGATTACAGGCGCCTGCCACCACACCCGGCTAATTTTTTATAGTTTTAGTAGACACGGGATTCACCAGGTTGGGCAGACTGGTCTAGTGTCAAACTCCTGACCTTCAGTGGTCTGCGGGCTGCAGCCTCCCAAAGTGTGGGATTACCTGGCCTACACTGGCTAATTCCTTGTGTGTTTAAAGAGATGGGGTTTCACCATGTTGGCCAGGATGGTCTTGATCTCCTGACCTTGTGATCTGCTGGCCTCGGCCTCCCAAAGAGCTGGAATTAGAGGTGTGAGCCACTGCACCCGGCCTCAATGTAGCTTTTTATCAAAGTATTTATGTAGGAAAAATTAATCAAAGGGCACAAGCATTTCAATACTTACGTTGTTTAAGATGAAATCTGTGGCTGGAAGAGTGCCAGACACATAAAAATGTTTCGTGCATGAAGGAATCACAACTTAAATAAACAAATTTGAAGGAAGTAAGTAAAAAATGATTTTCTGTTGTTCGTTTTGTTAAGTTATTTTGGAAATGTGATTAATCATGTATGTCAAGGGAGTTGTTAAGAATTTCCAGATACTCTGATATGTATGACATCATAATCATACCAAATAAAGCAAGGCTATTTTAGGAAATTAGGTTTCACTGCCAAGGACCTTTACATGAGAAGATAAATTAAAATTACTGTTAAATTTGTAACAATCAGATGGACTGGCAGGCAAATTGTGTCATTTTTTTCTCAGCATTTTTTCTTTTCCTTGATTCAATAAAACAAAGTTAAATGCCAGCTATCTGCAGAACACTCACTAGACTATGTTTAATGATATGTGAAACACAGCCTGCACACTCACAGATTCTTGCCATGGTCCTGTTCCCTTCTTTTCAAAACCTGTGTTACCCTGTGGCTAGATTTCTCAATGAGATGAAAGAGAGAGAGGAATGAGAACCATCTTCTTTGAGGTCGCTCTGCTACGCTCCTGCAGGTAGACAATGACCTCTCCGGTGAGGCTGTTATCCTTGGCTGGGGGGTAGAGGTCTTAATCCTAGAAAAGAGGCCTCTCAGGGTGGAGAGGTGATTTAAATCCTTACCAGATAGACACAGCTCCCCACCTCGTCCAGACTTTCACAAACCCAAACTGGAACCACAGAAAAACGACTGACAACCGGCCACATGCCCCAGGCAGAGATGCAGGGAGAGGCTGACCAGAGGGAAGGTCAACGTACAAGATACCACCCTCCGGCGCACAGGGCACATGTATCCCAACACACACACACACACGGACACACACGGACACAGAGTGAAAGAGTAAGAAAGGAGAGAGAGAGAAATAAGAGACGTAGGCACACACACAAACGCACAAAGACATATGGCAGTGGCACGGTAACACCCACTCCCAGGCAGCCCCTGAGGCTGCCGGGTTCTGCTCTCTGTGACTATGACCCGTGGGTAAGAGAGCAGCCCATGGGCACACAAGCAAATCTCTCCTCTTTTGAAGAGACTCACTGGCACACCGTCAGTCGGTGCAGGCCTCAGCCTGGGATCCCACGCTGCTTCCCAGGCCCTCCACCCGCGGTTTCTTCCTCCTGGACGACCCTCCATGAATCCTGGCCTCCAAGACCATCCTGTCTATGCCCTGGCGAGGGTTGGTTTTAGCCCCGACTCTGACTAATCCCTCTAACCCCAGGTGCTGGGGAGGTGGACGCAAAAGAATCACTTGAACCCGGGCGGAAGACTTTGCAGTGAGCTGAGATCCCGCCACTGCACTCCAGACTGGGTGACAGTGAGACACCGACTACACTGAAAAAAAAAAAAATATGGTGGAGCGGGGGCTGCGGGGACTGAGGTGGTGTCAGGTGAAGGGAAGATTGGGAGAGAGGCCTCCTTGACGCTCCGCAAATCCTGGCCTGAGGCTGGGATCTCTCACTGCCTTCCCGGAGATCTGCCTGAGGTTTTTTCCTCCTGAGGTTTCTTCCTGCTGGGTGATTATCCATGAATCCCGGCCTGTGGAGACCATCCTGTTAACGCCCTGGCCAGGACTGCTCTCAGCCCCGACTCTGACGCACTATCACACAGGGCTACTACTTCGCCAAGTCTCAGGGACCCATCCCCAGAAAATGGTGTCAATTGCTGTGACCAAAACGGCGGCTCAGGCCTCGCGCATGAGCACTGGCGAGGCCGACTCCCCCTTTGCTCCGGAGAGTCAGACTGGGGACCCCTTAAAAAATGGCAGAGACGCGACGCTACAGGGACTGGGGCAGCGGTGGCAGCAGCAGAGCAGTCCAAGGCGGCGGGTGGGAAGAGGACTAGGAGAGGGGCCTGCGCAAGAGCCAGGGTCAGACCCATAGGAGTCCTATCGTCAGGACCTTCTTGATTGGTCTTCTGCTTTGGTTCCCGGTGGAGGAGGAGCTTCGGGGTTCCCGCTTGTCTCTCTGGACACCTCTTCGAATCCAATAACGGATCTGAGTGGGTGATCAGGAATGGGGTTACAATGTAGGGAGGAGGGAAGGGCCTCGCTGGGGCACAGAAAGATCCCAAGAGCCGCAAGGCCTGCTGTCTGCTGAAAATAAACTGGCCCATGAGCTCACTGCCTCCTTCCTTCCTGAATGGAGCAGTAGTTTGCCTTTGTCTCATAGGCCCGGGGAATTCAAAATCCCGACACAGCTTTCCACAACACATGCAACAAGAGACAGAGGCAAGTCCGAGATAGAGCCAAAGTGACCACACGTGGCACTGACGTCCCCTAAGAGCAGATGGAGGGAGCATGTGTCTTTGACACCGTATGGGACGATGCTGAGACGGACAGAGAGGTTGAGGTGTGAGCCCGTGGGCCACTGGGATCTCCCACAGAAAACTGAAGAAAAGCCAAGCACACTTGAAAACCTGCGAGACAAGGCCTTTGTCCGAGTACAAGCCCCATACAGGAATGCCTGCCAGAGGGGCCCAGAGGTTTTGACAAAGTATACCCCCACAGACATCCCGCCACCAGACCGCTCACCTGACACCACCTCCCGTGATAACCAACAAAACCCAATCCCTTTGGCTGCTTGAAATCCGTGGCAGTCAAAAGATTCAGTGCTTGAAGACACATTCCCCAGGAGAAGAGGAATATGAAGGACCTCAGGAAAAACAGAAAAAGAGCAGGGGGGAGGCAACACTGCCTTTCCCGGCAGGGAAATGTCACCATGGTGGGGTCGCTACATGCTAGCCAAGGACTGAACACACAGCCATCACATGGGACCTGAAGACCAAGGGAAGCCCCTGTCATAGACAGGTATGAGGCCCAGAGATCCAGAGTAATCAAATCTGACAAGTCAATGAGAAATAGGATAGGAGACAGAAGCAATCATGAAACAAAAATGGAGGAAATATCTCTATGATGAACTCGGAACTGTTTTCTGTTAAACACAATTATCCAGACAACGAAGGTTCTAGCTTCTCAGACAGGAAGCGGAAGGGCAGAGAAAATGCTACACCTGTCCTAGAAGACAAGGCCAGTCACGCTCACCTACCGCTCGTGCTAGGCAAGCCACCCAGCCATGAGGTGAAACAGGGAGAGCAAGACAGCTTCCCTGTCGGAGACACGTGTGGAAGCCAAGAGCTCCAGGGTCATGGAACCTGCCCAAGCCAGCAGAAACAGGTTTGGAGAGAGAGACCGTCACGACACGGATCTCCCACGACTGTCTCCCTGACGGACTGGGAAGCGATCTGTGTTGAAGACATTCAGCCAGACCGAGAAGCATTTAGGCTCCTGACAAACGGGGGAGACAGAGCAAGAGAGAGGGCAGAACAGAGGCCGAAGCCCAGGCCGCTTACTGTTCGGTGCCACCGCCGGGGGCCTAAGGGGAGGGTTGCCCAAAGGCCGACTTGTCCAGAGAGGCCAGCGTTCCAGGGACTGGGAGGCTTGGCATCTCCCCTTCCCGGCTTCCTCTTCAAGCTTCTGCCGGGGTGTGGCTTCATGTCTCAGAGAAGCGCCGTGAAAAGGTCCAAGCGTCTCCTCTGAGGCGGGTGTGCTCCTCTCTTGCAGGGCGACGAGCTCCTCTGGGGCTTTTTGTCCCTGGCTGGACTGTGGTTATCTTGATCCTAGGAGAGAGTCCGCTGGCTCGGCAAGGGTAATGAGATTTCCACAGCTGCGGGGAAGACGCATCTCCTCACGTGGTCGAGGCCCTCAGGGACCCAAAGTGGAACGGCGGCGGAAACCATTGACAAGCCGCCACATGAGCCAGGCACAGAGGCAGAAAGAGGCTCAGCAGAGCCAGGCCGACACGCAAGAAGTCGCTTTTGGGCGCACAGGGCGCGAAAGTCCGAACACACACACGCGTACGGGCGCGCATACACACACACACACACACACACACACACACACTCACACACACACACAAACCGGCAGAAAGAGGGAACGACTCAGAGAGTGAGGGCCAGAGAGAGAAGAGAGAATGGGAGAGACACGGACACACGCAGTCACACAGCAGCGGCACAGAAACACACCCCCGCAGGCAACCCCTGACGCTGCAGGCTTCTGCTCCGGGCGTGAAGGCCCCTCGGGGGAGAGAGCAGCCCACGGACACGCGGGCGGACCTGTCCTGCACATTACGGGGCCAAGACTTTTGGGGAGACTCACCCCAACAGCGTCCGGGCAGGCCTGAGGCTGGGAGGACGCGCCGCTTCCCCCGGACTCCGCCTGCGGTTTTGTCATCCTGGCCGGCGCATTGCGACTCCCGGCGTCGTGCGTCCGGAGACGTTCCTGTCGACCCCGTGGAGAGGTGAGGCAGGAGCCTCGCAGCCCCGACACCCAAGCACCGCCACGGAGGGCTGCTGCTTTGCCAAGCCTCGGGGGCCGGTTTCTAAGACAACCGTGGGAATCACTGTGACGGGAGGGGCCGCTGGAGCCTCGCGCATGCGCACTGGCCCTGCCGCGCCGGGCCCACTCGCGCTCCCCACCTGGAAGTCAGGCTGCGGCCCCTTTAAACAACGGCGGCTGCGCGGGGCGCCGGGGCCCGGGATGGGGTGGGAGGGGGCGTGTGTGTGGTGGGGCAGGGGGGAGGGGGGGCCGCTGGGGACTCCCGCTGCAGCCCAGGCGGCCGCCGGATCCGGGCTCCAGCAGGGGGCGGCGTGGGAGAAGGGGCCGCGGGCATCCCAGTACCAAGACCCCCGGAGTCCTGTCTTCAGGACCTCCTTGAGCCGACTTCCACCGCTGGAGGGGGAGCTTCAGGGCGTCTGCTGGGGTCTCAGGACTCCTCTTCAGATGGGATTTTGGACCCCTCCGGGTGAGAAAGGATGGGCTCCCAATCATCTGCTGAGGCAGGCGGGGCCTCACTGCAGCACAGAATCATCCCCTGGGCCTTAAGGCGTGGTGTCAGCTGAAAATTCACTGACCCATGAGTCCTCGACCTCCCTCCCCCTCTGAAAGAGCGGCGGCCTTCCCCACCCCCCACCCCGCACCCCCCACGCTTGCAAAAGCCCCGGGGCTCCTGCAAGCTGCTACTGCCTTCCAGGACACGCGCAAACAGGGACAGGGGCGGTTCCGCGGCGGAGCCCATGGCCCCACGCGTGGCACTGGCGTATCCCCGAGCCGACGATGGGAACGTGTGCCAGCCCGGGCATACGGGGCGACGGCGAAACCAACAGCGGTGTCCAGGCCCGTGCCCGGTGGAAGAGGGTCCCAAGGGACCTGTCCGTCCATTCCAAGGGAAACCAAAGAAGGCCCGGGATCCAGGAGGGGGCCAGAAGATTCACGGAGTCAGTCCACCCAGGAGCAGTGGAGAGGCTGTCCCTCAAGAATGAGACGGGAAGTGCAGAGGGGAAATGCCACACCGCCTGTCCAAGAAGACCAGGCCAGTCACGCTCGCCTACCGCTCGTGCTAGGCAAGCCACCCAGCCATGAGGTGAAACAGGGAGAGCAAGACAGCTTCCCTGTCGGAGACACGTGTGGAAGCCAAGAGCTCCAGGGTCATGGAACCTGCCCAAGCCAGCAGAAACAGGTTTGGAGAGAGAGACCGTCACGACACGGATCTCCCACGACTGTCTCCCTGACGGACTGGGAAGCGATCTGTGTTGAAGACATTCAGCCAGAGCCAGAAGCATCTAGGCCCCTGAGAAACGGGGGAGACAGAGCAAGAGGGAGGGCAGAGCAGTGGCCGGAGCCCAGGCCGCTTACTGCTCGGTGCCACCGCCGGGGGCCTAAGGGGAGGGTTGCCCAAAGGCCGACTTGTCCAGAGAGGCCAGCGTTCCAGGGACTGGGAGGCTTGGCATCTCCCCTTCCCGGCTTCCTCTTCAAGCTTCTGCCGGGGTGTGGCTTCATGTCTCAGAGAAGCGCCGTGAAAAGGTCCAAGCGTCTCCTCTGAGGCGGGTGTGCTCCTCTCTTGCAGGGCGACGAGCTCCTCTGGGGCTTTTTGTCCCTGGCTGGACTGTGGTTATCTTGATCCTAGGAGAGAGTCCGCTGGCTCGGCAAGGGTAATGAGATTTCCACAGCTGCGGGGAAGACGCATCTCCTCACGTGGTCGAGGCCCTCAGGGACCCAAAGTGGAACGGCGGCGGAAACCATTGACAAGCCGCCACATGAGCCAGGCACAGAGGCAGAAAGAGGCTCAGCAGAGCCAGGCCGACACGCAAGAAGTCGCTTTTGGGCGCACAGGGCGCGAAAGTCCGAACACACACACGCGTACGGGCGCGCATACACACACACACACACACACACACACACACACAAACCGGCAGAAAGAGGGAACGACTCAGAGAGTGAGGGCCAGAGAGAGAAGAGAGAATGGGAGAGACACGGACACACGCAGTCACACAGCAGCGGCACAGAAACACACCCCCGCAGGCAATCCCTGACGCTGCAGGCTTCTGCTCCGGGCGTGAAGGCCCCTCGGGGGAGAGAGCAGCCCACGGACACGCGGGCGGACCTGTCCTGCACATTACGGGGCCAAGACTTTTGGGGAGACTCACCCCAACAGCGTCCGGGCAGGCCTGAGGCTGGGAGGACGCGCCGCTTCCCCCGGACTCCGCCTGCGGTTTTGTCATCCTGGCCGGCGCATTGCGACTCCCGGCGTCGTCCGTCCGGAGATGTTCCTGTCGACCCCGTGGAGAGGTGAGGCAGGAGCCTCGCAGCCCCGACACCCAAGCACCGCCACGGAGGGCTCCTGCTTTGCCAAGCCTCGGGGGCCGGTTTCTAAGACAACCGTGGGAATCACTGTGACGGGAGGGGCCGCTGGAGCCTCGCGCATGCGCACTGGCCCTGCCGCGCCGGGCCCACTCGCGCTCCCCACCTGGAAGTCAGGCTGCGGCCCCTTTAAACAACGGCGGCTGCGCGGGGCGCTGGGGCCCGGGATGGGGTGGGAGGGGGCGTGTGTGTGGTGGGGCAGGGGGGAGGGGGGGCCGCTGGGGACTCCCGCTGCAGCCCAGGCGGCCGCCGGATCCGGGCTCCAGCAGGGGGCGGCGTGGGAGAAGGGGCCGCGGGCATCCCAGTACCAAGACCCCCGGAGTCCTGTCTTCAGGACCTCCTTGAGCCGACTTCCACCGCTGGAGGGGGAGCTTCAGGGCGTCTGCTGGGGTCTCAGGACTCCTCTTCAGATGGGATTTTGGACCCCTCCGGGTGAGAAAGGATGGGCTCGCCATCATCTGCTGAGGCAGGCGGGGCCTCACTGCAGCACAGAATCATCCCCTGGGCCTTAAGGCGTGGTGTCAGCTGAAAATTCACTGACCCATGAGTCCTCGGCCTCCCTCCCCCTCTGAAAGAGCGGCGGCCTTCCCCACCCCCCACCCCGCACCCCCCACGCTTGCAAAAGCCCCGGGGCTCCTGCAAGCTGCTACTGCCTTCCAGGACACGCGCAAACAGGGACAGGGGCGGTTCCGCGGCGGAGCCCATGGCCCCACGCGTGGCACTGGCGTATCCCCGAGCCGACGATGGGAACGTGTGCCAGCCCGGGCATACGGGGCGACGGCGAAACCAACAGCGGTGTCCAGGCCCGTGCCCGGTGGAAGAGGGTCCCAAGGGACCTGTCCGTCCATTCCAAGGGAAACCAAAGAAGGCCCGGGATCCAGGAGGGGGCCAGAAGATTCACGGAGTCAGTCCACCCAGGAGCAGTGGAGAGGCTGTCCCTCAAGAATGAGACGGGAAGTGCAGAGGGGAAATGCCACACCGCCTGTCCAAGAAGACCAGGCCAGTCACGCTCGCCTACCGCTCGTGCTAGGCAAGCCACCCAGCCATGAGGTGAAACAGGGAGAGCAAGACAGCTTCCCTGTCGGAGACACGTGTGGAAGCCAAGAGCTCCAGGGTCATGGAACCTGCCCAAGCCAGCAGAAACAGGTTTGGAGAGAGAGACCGTCACGACACGGATCTCCCACGACTGTCTCCCTGACGGACTGGGAAGCGATCTGTGTTGAAGACATTCAGCCAGAGCCAGAAGCATCTAGGCCCCTGAGAAACGGGGGAGACAGAGCAAGAGGGAGGGCAGAGCAGAGGCCGGAGCCCAGGCCGCTTACTGCTCGGTGCCACCGCCGGGGGCCTAAGGGGAGGGTTGCCCAAAGGCCGACTTGTCCAGAGAGGCCAGCGTTCCAGGGACTGGGAGGCTTGGCATCTCCCCTTCCCGGCTTCCTCTTCAAGCTTCTGCCGGGGTGTGGCTTCATGTCTCAGAGAAGCGCCGTGAAAAGGTCCAAGCGTCTCCTCTGAGGCGGGTGTGCTCCTCTCTTGCAGGGCGACGAGCTCCTCTGGGGCTTTTTGTCCCTGGCTGGACTGTGGTTATCTTGATCCTAGGAGAGAGTCCGCTGGCTCGGCAAGGGTAATGAGATTTCCACAGCTGCGGGGAAGACGCATCTCCTCACGTGGTCGAGGCCCTCAGGGACCCAAAGTGGAACGGCGGCGGAAACCATTGACAAGCCGCCACATGAGCCAGGCACAGAGGCAGAAAGAGGCTCAGCAGAGCCAGGCCGACACGCAAGAAGTCGCTTTTGGGCGCACAGGGCGCGAAAGTCCGAACACACACACGCGTACGGGCGCGCATACACACACACACACACACACACACACACACACACACACACACACACACCGGCAGAAAGAGGGAACGACTCAGAGAGTGAGGGCCAGAGAGAGAAGAGAGAATGGGAGAGACACGGACACACGCAGTCACACAGCAGCGGCACAGAAACACACCCCCGCAGGCAACCCCTGACGCTGCAGGCTTCTGCTCCGGGCGTGAAGGTCCCTCGGGGGAGAGAGCAGCCCACGGACACGCGGGCGGACCTGTCCTGCACATTACGGGGCCAAGACTTTTGGGGAGACTCACCCCAACAGCGTCCGGGCAGGCCTGAGGCTGGGAGGACGCGCCGCTTCCCCCGGACTCCGCCTGCGGTTTTGTCATCCTGGCCGGCGCATTGCGACTCCCGGCGTCGTCCGTCCAGAGACGTTCCTGTCGACCCCGTGGAGAGGTGAGGCAGGAGCCTCGCAGCCCCGACACCCAAGCACCGCCACGGAAGGTTCCTGCTTTGCCAAGCCTCGGGGGCCGGTTTCTAAGACAACCGTGGGAATCACTGTGACGGGAGGGGCCGCTGGAGCCTCGCGCATGCGCACTGGCCCTGCCGCGCCGGGCCCACTCGCGCTCCCCACCTGGAAGTCAGGCTGCGGCCCCTTTAAACAACGGCGGCTGCGCGGGGCGCCGGGGCCCGGGATGGGGTGGGAGGGGGCGTGTGTGTGGTGGGGCAGGGGGGAGGGGGGGCCGCTGGGGACTCCCGCTGCAGCCCAGGCGGCCGCCGGATCCGGGCTCCAGCAGGGGGCGGCGTGGGAGAAGGGGCCGCGGGCATCCCAGTACCAAGACCCCCGGAGTCCTGTCTTCAGGACCTCCTTGAGCCGACTTCCACCGCTGGAGGGGGAGCTTCAGGGCGTCTGCTGGGGTCTCAGGACTCCTCTTCAGATGGGATTTTGGACCCCTCCGGGTGAGAAAGGATGGGCTCGCCATCATCTGCTGAGGCAGGCGGGGCCTCACTGCAGCACAGAATCATCCCCTGGGCCTTAAGGCGTGGTGTCAGCTGAAAATTCACTGACCCATGAGTCCTGGCCTCCCTCCCCCTCTGAAAGAGCGGCGGCCTTCCCCACCCCCCACCCCGCACCCCCCACGCTTGCAAAAGCCCCGGGGCTCCTGCAAGCTGCTACTGCCTTCCAGGACACGCGCAAACAGGGACAGGGGCGGTTCCGCGGCGGAGCCCATGGCCCCACGCGTGGCACTGGCGTATCCCCGAGCCGACGATGGGAACGTGTGCCAGCCCGGGCATACGGGGCGACGGCGAAACCAACAGCGGTGTCCAGGCCCGTGCCCGGTGGAAGAGGGTCCCAAGGGACCTGTCCGTCCATTCCAAGGGAAACCAAAGAAGGCCCGGGATCCAGGAGGGGGCCAGAAGATTCACGGAGTCAGTCCACCCAGGAGCAGTGGAGAGGCTGTCCCTCAAGAATGAGACGGGAAGTGCAGAGGGGAAATGCCACACCGCCTGTCCAAGAAGACCAGGCCAGTCACGCTCGCCTACCGCTCGTGCTAGGCAAGCCACCCAGCCATGAGGTGAAACAGGGAGAGCAAGACAGCTTCCCTGTCGGAGACACGTGTGGAAGCCAAGAGCTCCAGGGTCATGGAACCTGCCCAAGCCAGCAGAAACAGGTTTGGAGAGAGAGACCGTCACGACACGGATCTCCCACGACTGTCTCCCTGACGGACTGGGAAGCGATCTGTGTTGAAGACATTCAGCCAGAGCCAGAAGCATCTAGGCCCCTGAGAAACGGGGGAGACAGAGCAAGAGGGAGGGCAGAGCAGAGGCCGGAGCCCAGGCCGCTTACTGCTCGGTGCCACCGCCGGGGGCCTAAGGGGAGGGTTGCCCAAAGGCCGACTTGTCCAGAGAGGCCAGCGTTCCAGGGACTGGGAGGCTTGGCATCTCCCCTTCCCGGCTTCCTCTTCAAGCTTCTGCCGGGGTGTGGCTTCATGTCTCAGAGAAGCGCCGTGAAAAGGTCCAAGCGTCTCCTCTGAGGCGGGTGTGCTCCTCTCTTGCAGGGCGACGAGCTCCTCTGGGGCTTTTTGTCCCTGGCTGGACTGTGGTTATCTTGATCCTGGGAGAGAGTCCGCTGGCTCGGCAAGGGTAATGAGATTTCCACAGCTGCGGGGAAGACGCATCTCCTCACGTGGTCGAGGCCCTCAGGGACCCAAAGTGGAACGGCGGCGGAAACCATTGACAAGCCGCCACATGAGCCAGGCACAGAGGCAGAAAGAGGCTCAGCAGAGCCAGGCCGACACGCAAGAAGTCGCTTTTGGGCGCACAGGGCGCGAAAGTCCGAACACACACACGCGTACGGGCGCGCATACACACACACACACACACACACACACACACACACACACACACACACACCGGCAGAAAGAGGGAACGACTCAGAGAGTGAGGGCCAGAGAGAGAAGAGAGAATGGGAGAGACACGGACACACGCAGTCACACAGCAGCGGCACAGAAACACACCCCCGCAGGCAACCCCTGACGCTGCAGGCTTCTGCTCCGGGCGTGAAGGTCCCTCGGGGGAGAGAGCAGCCCACGGACACGCGGGCGGACCTGTCCTGCACATTACGGGGCCAAGACTTTTGGGGAGACTCACCCCAACAGCGTCCGGGCAGGCCTGAGGCTGGGAGGACGCGCCGCTTCCCCCGGACTCCGCCTGCGGTTTTGTCATCCTGGCCGGCGCATTGCGACTCCCGGCGTCGTCCGTCCAGAGACGTTCCTGTCGACCCCGTGGAGAGGTGAGGCAGGAGCCTCGCAGCCCCGACACCCAAGCACCGCCACGGAAGGTTCCTGCTTTGCCAAGCCTCGGGGGCCGGTTTCTAAGACAACCGTGGGAATCACTGTGACGGGAGGGGCCGCTGGAGCCTCGCGCATGCGCACTGGCCCTGCCGCGCCGGGCCCACTCGCGCTCCCCACCTGGAAGTCAGGCTGCGGCCCCTTTAAACAACGGCGGCTGCGCGGGGCGCCGGGGCCCGGGATGGGGTGGGAGGGGGCGTGTGTGTGGTGGGGCAGGGGGGAGGGGGGGCCGCTGGGGACTCCCGCTGCAGCCCAGGCGGCCGCCGGATCCGGGCTCCAGCAGGGGGCGGCGTGGGAGAAGGGGCCGCGGGCATCCCAGTACCAAGACCCCCGGAGTCCTGTCTTCAGGACCTCCTTGAGCCGACTTCCACCGCTGGAGGGGGAGCTTCAGGGCGTCTGCTGGGGTCTCAGGACTCCTCTTCAGATGGGATTTTGGACCCCTCCGGGTGAGAAAGGATGGGCTCGCCATCATCTGCTGAGGCAGGCGGGGCCTCACTGCAGCACAGAATCATCCCCTGGGCCTTAAGGCGTGGTGTCAGCTGAAAATTCACTGACCCATGAGTCCTGGCCTCCCTCCCCCTCTGAAAGAGCGGCGGCCTTCCCCACCCCCCACCCCGCACCCCCCACGCTTGCAAAAGCCCCGGGGCTCCTGCAAGCTGCTACTGCCTTCCAGGACACGCGCAAACAGGGACAGGGGCGGTTCCGCGGCGGAGCCCATGGCCCCACGCGTGGCACTGGCGTATCCCCGAGCCGACGATGGGAACGTGTGCCAGCCCGGGCATACGGGGCGACGGCGAAACCAACAGCGGTGTCCAGGCCCGTGCCCGGTGGAAGAGGGTCCCAAGGGACCTGTCCGTCCATTCCAAGGGAAACCAAAGAAGGCCCGGGATCCAGGAGGGGGCCAGAAGATTCACGGAGTCAGTCCACCCAGGAGCAGTGGAGAGGCTGTCCCTCAAGAATGAGACGGGAAGTGCAGAGGGGAAATGCCACACCGCCTGTCCAAGAAGACCAGGCCAGTCACGCTCGCCTACCGCTCGTGCTAGGCAAGCCACCCAGCCATGAGGTGAAACAGGGAGAGCAAGACAGCTTCCCTGTCGGAGACACGTGTGGAAGCCAAGAGCTCCAGGGTCATGGAACCTGCCCAAGCCAGCAGAAACAGGTTTGGAGAGAGAGACCGTCACGACACGGATCTCCCACGACTGTCTCCCTGACGGACTGGGAAGCGATCTGTGTTGAAGACATTCAGCCAGAGCCAGAAGCATCTAGGCCCCTGAGAAACGGGGGAGACAGAGCAAGAGGGAGGGCAGAGCAGAGGCCGGAGCCCAGGCCGCTTACTGCTCGGTGCCACCGCCGGGGGCCTAAGGGGAGGGTTGCCCAAAGGCCGACTTGTCCAGAGAGGCCAGCGTTCCAGGGACTGGGAGGCTTGGCATCTCCCCTTCCCGGCTTCCTCTTCAAGCTTCTGCCGGGGTGTGGCTTCATGTCTCAGAGAAGCGCCGTGAAAAGGTCCAAGCGTCTCCTCTGAGGCGGGTGTGCTCCTCTCTTGCAGGGCGACGAGCTCCTCTGGGGCTTTTTGTCCCTGGCTGGACTGTGGTTATCTTGATCCTGGGAGAGAGTCCGCTGGCTCGGCAAGGGTAATGAGATTTCCACAGCTGCGGGGAAGACGCATCTCCTCACGTGGTCGAGGCCCTCAGGGACCCAAAGTGGAACGGCGGCGGAAACCATTGACAAGCCGCCACATGAGCCAGGCACAGAGGCAGAAAGAGGCTCAGCAGAGCCAGGCCGACACGCAAGAAGTCGCTTTTGGGCGCACAGGGCGCGAAAGTCCGAACACACACACGCGTACGGGCGCGCATACACACACACACACACACACACACACACACACACACACACACCGGCAGAAAGAGGGAACGACTCAGAGAGTGAGGGCCAGAGAGAGAAGAGAGAATGGGAGAGACACGGACACACGCAGTTACACAGCAGCGGCACAGAAACACACCCCCGCAGGCAATCCCTGACGCTGCAGGCTTCTGCTCCGGGCGTGAAGGCCCCTCGGGGGAGAGAGCAGCCCACGGACACGCGGGCGGACCTGTCCTGCACATTACGGGGCCAAGACTTTTGGGGAGACTCACCCCAACAGCGTCCGGGCAGGCCTGAGGCTGGGAGGACGCGCCGCTTCCCCCGGACTCCGCCTGCGGTTTTGTCATCCTGGCCGGCGCATTGCGACTCCCGGCGTCGTCCGTCCGGAGATGTTCCTGTCGACCCCGTGGAGAGGTGAGGCAGGAGCCTCGCAGCCCCGACACCCAAGCACCGCCACGGAGGGCTCCTGCTTTGCCAAGCCTCGGGGGCCGGTTTCTAAGACAACCGTGGGAATCACTGTGACGGGAGGGGCCGCTGGAGCCTCGCGCATGCGCACTGGCCCTGCCGCGCCGGGCCCACTCGCGCTCCCCACCTGGAAGTCAGGCTGCGGCCCCTTTAAACAACGGCGGCTGCGCGGGGCGCCGGGGCCCGGGACGGGGTGGGAGGGGGCGTGTGTGTGGTGGGGCAGGGGGGAGGGGGGGCCGCTGGGGACTCCCGCTGCAGCCCAGGCGGCCGCCGGATCCGGGCTCCAGCAGGGGGCGGCGTGGGAGAAGGGGCCGCGGGCATCCCAGTACCAAGACCCCCGGAGTCCTGTCTTCAGGACCTCCTTGAGCCGACTTCCACCGCTGGAGGGGGAGCTTCAGGGCGTCTGCTGGGGTCTCAGGACTCCTCTTCAGATGGGATTTTGGACCCCTCCGGGTGAGAAAGGATGGGCTCGCCATCATCTGCTGAGGCAGGCGGGGCCTCACTGCAGCACAGAATCATCCCCTGGGCCTTAAGGCGTGGTGTCAGCTGAAAATTCACTGACCCATGAGTCCTCGGCCTCCCTCCCCCTCTGAAAGAGCGGCGGCCTTCCCCACCCCCCACCCCGCATCCCCCACGCTTGCAAAAGCCCCGGGGCTCCTGCAAGCTGCTACTGCCTTCCAGGACACGCGCAAACAGGGACAGGGGCGGTTCCGCGGCGGAGCCCATGGCCCCACGCGTGGCACTGGCGTATCCCCGAGCCGACGATGGGAACGTGTGCCAGCCCGGGCATACGGGGCGACGGCGAAACCAACAGCGGTGTCCAGGCCCGTGCCCGGTGGAAGAGGGTCCCACGGGACCTGTCCGTCCATTCCAAGGGAAACCAAAGAAGGCCCGGGATCCAGGAGGGGGCCAGAAGATTCACGGAGTCAGTCCACCCAGGAGCAGAGGAGAGGCTGTCCCTCAAGAATGAGACGGGAAGTGCAGAGGGGAAATGCCACACCGCCTGTCCAAGAAGACCAGGCCAGTCACGCTCGCCTACCGCTCGTGCTAGGCAAGCCACCCAGCCATGAGGTGAAACAGGGAGAGCAAGACAGCTTCCCTGTCGGAGACACGTGTGGAAGCCAAGAGCTCCAGGGTCATGGAACCTGCCCAAGCCAGCAGAAACAGGTTTGGAGAGAGAGACCGTCACGACACGGATCTCCCACGACTGTCTCCCTGACGGACTGGGAAGCGATCTGTGTTGAAGACATTCAGCCAGAGCCAGAAGCATCTAGGCCCCTGAGAAACGGGGGAGACAGAGCAAGAGGGAGGGCAGAGCAGAGGCCGGAGCCCAGGCCGCTTACTGCTCGGTGCCACCGCCGGGGGCCTAAGGGGAGGGTTGCCCAAAGGCCGACTTGTCCAGAGAGGCCAGCGTTCCAGGGACTGGGAGGCTTGGCATCTCCCCTTCCCGGCTTCCTCTTCAAGCTTCTGCCGGGGTGTGGCTTCATGTCTCAGAGAAGCACCGTGAAAAGGTCCAAGCGTCTCCTCTGAGGCGGGTGTGCTCCTCTCTTGCAGGGCGACGAGCTCCTCTGGGGCTTTTTGTCCCTGGCTGGACTGTGGTTATCTTGATCCTAGGAGAGAGTCCGCTGGCTCGGCAAGGGTAATGAGATTTCCACAGCTGCGGGGAAGACGCATCTCCTCACGTGGTCGAGGCCCTCAGGGACCCAAAGTGGAACGGCGGCGGAAACCATTGACAAGCCGCCACATGAGCCAGGCACAGAGGCAGAAAGAGGCTCAGCAGAGCCAGGCCGACACGCAAGAAGTCGCTTTTGGGCGCACAGGGCGCGAAAGTCCGAACACACACACGCGTACGGGCGCGCATACACACACACACACACACACACACACACACACACAAACCGGCAGAAAGAGGGAACGACGCAGAGAGTGAGGGCCAGAGAGAGAAGAGAGAATGGGAGAGACACGGACACACGCAGTCACACAGCAGCGTCACAGAAACACACCCCCGCAGGCAACCCCTGACGCTGCAGGCTTCTGCTCCGGGCGTGAAGGCCCCTCGGGGGAGAGAGCAGCCCACGGACACGCGGGCGGATCTGTCCTGCACATCACGGGGCCAAGACTTTTGGGGAGACTCACCCCAACAGCGTCCGGGCAGGCCTGAGGCTGGGACGACGCGCCGCTTCCCCCGGACTCCGCCTGCGGTTTTTTCATCCTGGCCTGCGCATTGCGACTTTCAGCATCGTCCGTCCGGAGACGTTCCTGTCGACCCCGTGGAGAGGTGAGGCAGGAGCCTCGCAGCCCCGACACCCAAGCACCGCCACGGAGGGCTCCTGCTTTGCCAAGCCTCGGGAGCCGGTTTCTAAGACAACCGTGGGAATCACTGTGACGGGAGGGGCCGCTGAAGCCTCGCGCATGCGCACTGGCCCTGCCGCGCCGGGCCCACTCGCGCTCCCCACCTGGAAGTCAGGCTGCGGCCCCTTTAAAGAACGGTGGCTGCGTGGGGCGCCGGGGCCCGGGATGGGGTGGGAGGGGGCGTTTGTGTGGTGGGGCGGGGGGAGGGAGGGCCGCTTGGGACTCCCGCTGCTGCGCTGTGGGCCGCTGCATCCGGGCTCCAGCAGGGGGCGGCGTGGGAGAAGGGGCCGCGGGCATCCCAGTACCAAGACCCCCGGAGTCCTGTCTTCAGGACCTCCTTGAGCCGACTTCCACCGGTGGAGGGGGTGCTTCAGGGCGTCTGCTGGGGTCTCAGAACTCCTTTTCAGATGGGATTTTGGACCCCTCCGGGTGAGAAAGGATGGGCTCGCCATCATCTGCTGAGGCAGGCGGGGCCTCACTGCAGCACAGAATCATCCCCTGGGCCTTAAGGCGTGGTGTCAGCTGAAAATTCACTGACCCATGAGTCCTCGGCCTCCCACCCCCTCTGAAAGAGCGGCGGCCTTCCCCCCCCCAGCCCGCACCCCCCACGCTTGCAAAAGCCCCGGGGCTCCTGCAAGCTGCTACTGCCTTCCAGGACACGCGCAAACAGGGACAGGGGCGGTTCCGCGGCGGAGCCCATGGTCCCAAGCATGGCACTGGCGTATCCCCGAGCCGACGATGGGAACGTGTGCCAGCACGAGAACTAGAGGTGCATGACCTCAGCAAGACTTTCTCCTGGCTCCAGTGGGCACCACAGACCCGGGAGGCTGCCCTCCCACCACCCATGTGGCCAGGAGGAGCATCACAGAACACAACAGTCAACTGCATTAGGTGGTCCTCAACTTGGTGGCTTTCCAGGGTTCCAGGAGGCAAATGAGCAGCAAATGCAGGTTCTAAGGGTACCAAGAGGGACCTTGGAAGCGTCTCTTGTCTCCTCTTTTCCTGCAGCTCCTGGGGTATGTGGCTCATTCTCGAGGCATTCTTAGCCACGGCAGCGATTTCCCCCAACTTCCAAATGAGAACCTCAAGGACCGAACAGGGCCTGCTCTTGTCCCAGGATTTTTGACAGAGTCCAGTGCCTGGGAACATTCTGTCTTATCCCAAATCATCACTCAGGCCCCTAAGCCCCTCTCTGCTCTGAAGGACCCGCAGGAGTAAAAAGCATTTTCCAAGTGTCTCAGCACACACTCAGCCATTCCTAAAGAATGAAGGCCAACAGACACTTCTGAGTACATGTAAGGCTGTGGTTCCTTACTCCAAACAAATCACATTATTCATAAAAAGGAGAAAATGGGGGCTTAATCCCCTGTACCTACACTATGACAGGTGGGACCATCTGATTCCAGGTACCCACAGAGGTGAACTGCAGGACCCTAACCTTGTCTTTCCAAGGCTGTTCCGTGCAGGGCCCTGACCCAGGAAGAACCCTGGAAGCTTTTGGATCCTCCTGCCCATGCTCTGGACCCTTTTCTGAGCCTGACTCTAAAACTCAGCAGATTGAATAGGACTTGCTGGTTGTACCTTGGTCAAGGGTGTTACCTCCTCTATCTCTAATTCGTCACATAGTTCTTGCCATGTTCTCCCACCTGTCCTGTTCTCCAGAATAAAAGGTGATAAGCAACTGACTGGTAACTCCATCTGGATGTCTAAGAGCATCTCCTACCTAGCAAATTGTTACAGAATTGACATCCGCCACCCTCAATCCTATTCCCACCAAAGTCCCCCCATCTCAAGCACCATGGTCTTCGAGCTGCTCAAGTCAAAATTTTAGGTTTTATTCATCCCTGGGGGCTATTGTTCCCTCGCTCTGCAATTTCATTTCATAAATCAGTCCTACATCTCTCCAGAACTTTTTTTATTGTTTCCACTTCTCTCTGTGTCCATTAATTTCATGATGTTCCGGGCCACCACTGATTCTCACCTGGATGTCTATAGTGACATCCCCTGCTGTCCTGACTTCCACTGCCACCTGCCTACAACTCACTCTCCATGCAGCAGGCAAAATGTCTGTGTAACATTTACATCTAACTATGCTACTTGCTGCTGAAAACCATCTAAAGGCTTTCCAACACACATATCATGAAATCAGAACTTCTCATTCAGATGGCAAAGGCTAACAGTGTTGCCCTCCAGTATCCATTATTCTGTTATGCCTTCTTACCAGAACACCTTCAGGGCTGTAATGATGAATAAATATGTAAAGCCCAGTTATCAGGTTGGTGATATAACACAAAATCCTAATTTAAAGTGGCTCAGTTTTCCCATACAACTGAAGTTTGAGAAACTTAAATTTGTTTTATCTGAATTCCTGTCTTAGAAAACCAACCATCAGTACTCCCAGATAGTATCAAGGAATTGAAACTTTCCGACAGTGCATTGGATAATGAGATGCACCTACTGCTTATTGGCCAACTCCTCTTAATCACCCTTTCCTGATTCCTGTTTTCCTGTATGTAGTTACATTCATTTCCCACTAGATACACCCCTAACTTTAGTTGGGATGGGAGACTGACTTAAAGCTGATCTATGACATCTGCTGATGACATCTGCTGATGACATCTGCATTAAAGCCTTTCTTCCCTGGAAATACTCCTTGTCTTAGTGATTGGCTTTCAGTGTGGTGAGCAACTTGACCTAGGCAGAACCCGTGGCATTTAGCAACATAATTTTTAACTTTTCTTGTCACCAGAAGTCATCAGCTTTGTGATTCTGGCCAATGAAATGGAATTCTACTAGAAAGTTCTTCGAGAATTTTGGCTTTCCTGATGCAAGTTTTACCACACACTGGTGGCACTTTCTTCCATGTTTCGTGTCTGGGATACAATTTTGATGGCCAGAGCAACCATAGCTATATTGGAACAGTGACATAAAGTCTAAGAGACTCCAAAAGAATACATCACTGAGCCTTTTCAGCCATTAAAACTATCTGCCTCCACCTCGGACTTCCCATTACCTGATAAAATGAACCTCCTTGTGTTGAACTCACTGTATTGAAGATTGAGTTTCTCATATTTAACTGCAAATGATCCACCTTGCCTATCAGGGCCTGCATCTTCTAGTTCTTGGACTCTATTGTCTGCATCTTTCTGGTTGTTCAATTCGTTCTTTCTCATTTTTGTCTCAAGACCTCCCCTAAGTTAACACTCCCAACTCTGTACACAACCATCCCCATTCCATCACCTGGTCTCTCTTGCAATGCTTACATTTATCTTTTTATTAGCTGACTCCTAATGCTGGAATTAAAACTTTTTGGAAATAGGAACCTCAACTGAGTTTTTAATCATTGAATATGTGGTGCCTAAAAGAATAATGGTAGGCACTTAGTAAACAATTGCTGATGAATGGAAGGAATGGGTCCAACTCTCAAGTGCAATTTCTTTAGTTATCAAAATTTTGAACGTAATGTACAGTCATAATGAGATGTTCTTTTGGAACTTTACAATGGAAGGGATAATGAAAATTTAATACTTGGATTGTTATGGCTGATGTGTTTTCTCTCTGCAGTCCCATAAACAGAAAAAGCAAAACCATAAGCAGAAGACTATCAGGAGAGGATGAAATAAACAGGCCTTGTTTGTTGTGCTTTTCTGTTTGTTTGCTCTTATGTATTGTTTTCTGTTTATCTTTGATAGTTTGGAGGAGCTTCGGAAAGGAAAAGAAATAAACTTATTTTTTTCTATTTTAAGATCAAATGTTTAAATCTATATCACATCTGTACTCATCTCTTTTTCAAAATTCTGTTTCATTTGCATTAATTGTCTTCTTAGTTAGAATTTCTACTAATATGAAAAAGTTATTTTAAAATTTTAATATTTTATGATCTGTTGTTTCTTAAAGTGGTTTGAAGTCCTTACGTATGTTAAACTTTTTATTTTACTCATACGATCTTTCTAGGCTTTCGGGTAGTTGATTTAGTTCTTTTTTTAGATTAATTTTTTTCTAAAAATTTATTTGAAATTAGATATACCTCCAATTCCTGTTTTAAATTTATTCTCAGAAACTTTACATGTCTAAATTTACCAATTTACCTGTTGTTTTCTCTTTAACCTCAGAAAATAACAGAAAGTGATTCTCAAAAATTTTTACAACTTTACACACACACACACACACACACACACACACACAGAGAGCAATGAAAACAACTATGGAACAAAGGAAACAACACAAAACAAGTAAAGTTTAAAATACAGTGATTGTTCATGCAAAAGCAGATAGAAGAATATTTTGAAGCAGAAATCCAAAATCTCATCATAGTTCTAGACAAAAGGAAAAGAAAATGCAAAGTGGATCCTCATTAGTTTCAGAGAAAAATTGGGAAAATATTGTGTATCAGAAATTAAGATTAAATTACAATGTTCCTCAGGCAGGGTATGAATAACTGAAAACATTGTGTTAGAAATAGGGGATAGAAACAAAGTTAAGAGAAAAAAACAAAATTAAGAATGTTATCAAAAGAATTAGGAATATGTGTGTAAGATAAGATATGCAAAGAGAATCTGGCAGAGGTGTAATTGGAGTAACTTATTTCCCTCACTTTTTTTCTTTGAGGAAAAGTGAAACGGTGGAATAGAATTAATTTTAAGACTATAACAGTCTCATAAACACACACACGCACACATGCATGCATGCGTGCACACACACACACTTTATTGAAATAAAACAAAATTTGAATTTATATATTGAGATTCACCTATCATACACCTGAACATTTTGACTGAGAGATCATAATTCTAAAATATATTGCAATAAAAAGTTAAACCTTAAAAATTATGTAGTGAGTGAACCTTCAAGTATAAAGACCAAGTCACTTACAAAAAACAAAAGAAATCAAGTTGGTCTTAGATTCAGGCCCCAGATACACATCAGGCCCAGGTCCACACCAGTGCTCTACATGGACCTCATGCCCAGCATGAACATCTAGCTCCAAGGAGACATCAGTCCCCAGGTAAATAGTCCGCAGATGAACGTCCAGCCCAAGGTGGATATCAGGACCCAAGTTTAATTCAGGCCCCAGAGGGATACCTAAGCCTCAGGCAGACACCAAACCCCAAGTAAACATAAGGTCCCAGCTGGACATCAGTCCTCAGCTGGACATCAGTCCTCAGCTGGACATCAGTCCGCAGCTGTGCACCAGTCCCCAGGTGAATATTTGGTCCTCAGCTGAACATCAAACCTCAGGAGCACGTCAGGTCCCATGTGGACAGAAGGTCCAAGTGGAAATCTAGACCTATGAGAAACATCAGGTCCCTGATAGACACACAGGCTCAGATGGACACCAGGGCCCTTGATGGAAATGATACACCATATAAACACCCAGGACCCAGGTTTGTATCAGGTCCCAGGTGAATTTTAGGCACCTGGCAAACATCAGGCCTCAGGTGGACACTGGACTCAAAGTGTACATCAGGACCCAGGTTGATCTCCAGACCCCAGATGGACACCAGGTGGACATCAGGCCACTGGAGGATACGCAGGCACCAGGTGGATATCTAGCTCTAGGTGCACACTCCCCCAGGCCTTAGGGAGACATCAGGGACCAAGTAGTCATCCATACCCCAGAAGAATATCCTGGACACATGCAAACAACAGGCCCCGGATGCACACTTAGGCCTTAAATATCAGGCTTCAGGTGGACATCAGACTCTAGGTTGACACCCAGGCCCCAGGTGGATAACAGGCCCCAGGTGGATAACAGGCCCCAAGTGAACTCCAGGCCCCAGCTGAACATCAGTTCCCAGGTGGTCTCCCAGACCCCAGATGGAAATGAGGCCCTAAGTGGACATTAAGTCCCAGGTAGATACCAAGACCCCTGGTGAACATCAACCCCCAGGTTGACACCCAGGGCCCTGGTGAACATGAGGTTTCAGATGAAAACCAGGCCCAAAGTGGACATAGGCCCCTAACAGACAACAGGTCTTAGATGTATAGCTGAGCCCCAGGTTGCCACCAGTTTCCAGGTGAATATTCAGGCCTATGGGGACACTCAGATCCCAGGTCGATATAGGCCCCAGGTAAACACCAGGCCCCAGGTGGACATCAGGGCTCAAGTGGACACACAGGCTCCAGGTGTATATCAGGCCACAGGTATATACCATTTTCCTGGTATATATTAGTATCCAAGGGGACACTGAACTCCAGGTGTACATCAGGCTCACAGGTGGACACCCAGGCCGCATATGGACACCAGGCTACAGGTGAGCATCAGGCTGCAGGATGATCCCCAGGCCTTAGGTACTATCAGGCTCTATAAGGACACCAGGTCCCAGGTTGACATCAGGGCCCAATTGGGGACTCAGGTTCTACGTAGACACCCAGGCCTCAAGTAGCATCAGGGCCAAGGTGGATGCTAGACTCCAGGTGGAAATCAGGCCCTAGTTGGACATTAGACCTTAGGTAGACACCTGAGACCCTGGTGAACATCAGGCCCCAGGATTAACTCCAGGCCTTATGTGAACATCTGGTCCCAGTTGGATATCAGATCCCAGGAGCACATCAGTCCCCAGGTGGATATCAGCTTCCAAGGTGACATCAGGCCACAAGGGGACACTGGGCTCGAGGTGTACATCAGGCCTCAGATGGACACTCAGGCCCCAGATGTACACCAGGCTCAGGTGGAAATAAAGGCACAGATAACACCATGCCCTAGGTGGTTACCTAGGCTTCAGGTGGACATCAGGTTCCTAGGTGGACACCCAGACCCCAGGTGGACACCAGCCCACAAGTGGACATTAGACCACAGGACACCCAGGCCCCAGATAGATATCAGACTCCAGAGGAACACCCAGGCCTCAGGTGGACATCAGGTCCCAGGTTAATTCCAGGCCCCAGATGGACCTCAGGCCCCACCTGGACACAAGTCCCTAGGTAGATACATAGGTCCTGGGGAACATCAGGCCTTAGGTGAAGTTCCAGGCCAGTGAGTATCATGTCCCAGTGGACATCCGGGCTCCGGGTAAGTACCCCAGCCCCAAGTTGACACCAGATCCTAGGTGGACACAGAGGCCCCAGCTGTACAACAGGTACCAGGTGGACACTGGTCCTAGATAGACAACCATGCTGAAGGTGGATGCCAGTCCCCAGGTGAATACCTAGGCTGAAGATTGATATCAGCCCCCAGGTGAACACCAGGACCCAGGGGGACACCACTCACCAGTTGGATTCCTAGGCCCTGGGTGAACATCAGGTCCCATGTGGACACCCAGGTCCCAGGTGTAACTAGGTTCCTGGTAGACATCAGGCCCCAGGAGGACACTGGAATCCAGGCAGTAAATTGACACCAAGGAACCAGATGAACACCAGGCCAACTGGAGGACATCAGGCCTGAAAAGAGAACTTAGGCCCCAGGTGGAAAACCAGTCCCCAGTTAGACATCAAGCTTCAGGTGGACATTATGCCCTGGGTGGCCATAAGGCCCCAGGTGGTTGGCCAGGCTCCAGGTGGACATCAGATCGAAGCTGAACATCAGACTCTAGGTGGACATCAGGTTCCAGGTTGACATCAGGCCCCAGGTGGACACCTAACTTAAGGTTTTCATCAGGTCCCAGATTGACACCTGGAACCAGGTAGACATCAGGCCCCAGGTGAATACCAGGCCCTGGTGGACATCAGGCCCCAGGTAGAAACCTGGACCTAGTTGCATACCTAGGCTCCCAGTAGACTTCAGGCTCCAAGTTGACATTCAGGCCCCCAGTGGTCACCTGGCCCCACATGGACACTCAGGCCCCAGGTGCACATGATGTTTCAAGTGGGCTCCAAGGCGCCATCTTGCTATTCAGGTCCCAGGTGGACACTAGGTCCCAGGTGAACAAGGCTCAAGGTTGTCTCTCAAGTCCCAGGCTGGACAGTGGTGGGAGTGGGGGCGGTGGCAGTGTGGGAACCCTCACTGCTTACTTTGCTCTCTGACTCTCCATAGTGCATATCCTCCAGACACCGGCTGCTCTCCTGCACTCAGATTTTCGATGTATTTTACCTAAGATTTTAAGAATCAAAAATTTTTATTTCCTAATTGGTTCTTTATTAATATTCTCAAACTAAACTCCCTTTCTCAATACTCTGTATGAATCTCTTTTTTAAAGATAAATCAAACCAGCTATGAAAACCAGCAGATGTTTCTGTCACTGTCTAGTTATAAGCAGATGAGTTTCTTTAGCCTTGCTGAGTCTTCTTGAAGCTACCACTCACAGGCACACACTAAGCAAAAACCAACTGGGAATTTTGATGTCTGCAAAATGTGCCTAGGGTTCTGGGTCACTGGGATGATGAACAGGAGACTTACACAATGTACACTGCAACCATCAGCATGCAGAGAATTGAGAGCTATCTATGAAAACTGTATTTGGGATGGTGGGCAAAATAGAGTGGTTCTTTCGAAAAACACTCTTACAGAATCTACGAATAAAAACCATTGATATATCACCTGCAAAATATTTGGAAATTCAACCTCCTGGATCGATCATTTGTGCATTAATATTCTTGATTCAAATAAAGATCTAATTAGTATTCTGGAGTAAAGCATTTGGGGGAAGAAGCTGATCTATATATATATCTCAAAAATCTTTTTTTTTTTTTTTTTTTTTTTTTTTTTTGAGACGGAGTCTCGCAGTCTCGCTCTGTCGCCCAGGCTGGAGTGCAGTGGCCGGATCTCGGCTCACTGCAAGCTCCGCCTCCCGGGTTTATGCCATTCTCCTGCCTCAGCCTCCTGAGTAGCTGGGACTACAGGCGCCTGCCACCTCGCCCGGCTAGTTTTTTGTATTTTTTAGTAGAGACGGGGTTTCACTGTGTTAGCCAGGATGGTCTTGATCTCCTGACCTCGTGATCCGCCCGTCTCGGCCTCCTAAAGTGCTGGGATTACAGGCTTGAGCCACCATGCCCGCCCTCAAAATTCTTAAAATATATATATATATATATATATATATATATATATATATATATAGAGAGAGAGAGAGAGAGAGAGAGAGAGAGAGAGAGAGAGAGAGAGGTGAAGTGGTACTCACTCTGTTGCCCAGGCTGGAGTGCAGTGGTGCGATCTCTGCTCACTGCAGTCTCTGCCTCCGGATTTCAAGTGATTCTTCTGCCTCAGATTCCTGAGTAGCTGGGTTTACAGGTGTGCACCACCACACCCAGCTCATTTTTGTATTTTTATTAGATATAGGGTTTATCATGTTGGCCAGGCTGGTCTCGAGCTCCTGACTTCAAGTGATCTGCCTGCCTTGGCCTCCCAAGATGCTGGGATTACAGGTATGAGCCACCACACTCAGTCTGTTGCATTATTAATGGGAGCCACTTACTAAGATGAGACAGTATCACCTGAGAATGAGGCAAGTCACCAGGACAGGTAGTGTAATAATGCACTTCCTCCTGACAGCAGGAGATTTGGTAGAACTTCCAGCCTCGATAAGCTTCTTGTGTACCTAATGCTTGCTAGAATTTTTTCTGTCTTATTTGAGAGGATTGATCAAATGCTAAAGGAACTGAAATAGCCACAAGGAGGCTGTAGTTTCTAAATACTTTAGGTGACATTCTCATTGTCTGTTCCACCAACAACTTATTTTGAGAACATCATAGAGGATATTTTAATTTATCAGTTGGCATCTAATTCCATAAAGCAAAATTCCAGTCATCATGCTTGATATCTTCCTTTCCCTCATCTTCCACATTGAGTCTTTCACTCACTATATTTTGTCTACTTGCTTTCTAAATGTGGATCTAATACATTCACTATGAATTGGTGTCCACATATTTTATTCTAAACTCTCCTCAAAGCAGTTTGCATGGAAGCCAGAGTAAACTTATTAAAATGTCATTCTGATACACTGAGTGCCCCAAGCCATCAGCTTAAAATTGATAATGACTTTCCACTGCTCTTAGGATAAAGAACAAAACCCTGAATATGGTCCAGAAGCCACTGCATAGTTTGGTTTCCTCCCATCTCTCCAGACTCACGTCATAACACTCCAAATGCCCCTTTCTGGGCAACATTCACTCAACCCTCTTTCAGCTTCTCACAGGGCCATGGTCTCTTCTGCCATAAGGCCTTGCATATGCTGGAATAACATCTGCCCTATCCCCCTCTATCCATTAGCGAATGTTAATCTGTGTAAGTCCAGAATACTCTCCACTATTTGCGCTTGCAGAATTGCTCAAAGAAGGCTTCTGATTTTGCATTCTACCCCTCTCGGGACTAGTTGGTCCTCTAAAATGCAAATATTACAAAATAAAGTGAAGCATGAAATTAACATTTAGCATACAAATTTGCACAATTTTACTATTTAATAAGAATAGTTGATTTTTAAAGCTTACTACTTACAAAAATAATGCAAATTATTTGTTGCGGGCCACCTGCTTACTCTTTAAAACATTCCTAAGAGGTACTGCAATTTTCACTCTTATTTTTGCAGATGAAGACCTGAAGTTAAAAGAGATTAAGTAAATACTGAAGCTAATGCAAAGAGTATATGGGTAGGTCAGGAACTTGAACCTAATACATTGAGTCCATGTGTTATAACACTTCAGTTCACAAAACAATAGACAATCTATTCAACCATCAACTTCAAAATGCATGTATTGATGTATTAAATATTTACTCAGTACCTTCTTCTGAAGGCACCATTTTAAGCAGCATGTCTTTTTTGATAGTGTTCCCTTTTCAAGATTTTTGAAAGTTAATTGCTTTAAAACTGAAATGCAAGTTGAATTACCAGTGAATCTTCAGAAGAATTTTAGTTGCTGTAATTTTAATTCAAGATGAATTAATAAATTCATAAATGAATTCATGAATAGGTGAAAAATGTTATAGACACTCTACAATTGATTTTTTTGAGACGGAGTCTTGCTCTGCAGCCCAGGCTGGAGTGCAGTGGCGTGATTTTGGCTTACTGCAACCTCCGCCTCCTGGGTTCAAGTTATTCTCCTGCCTCAGCCTCCTGAGTAGCTGGGATTACAGGCGTGGGCCACCATACCCAGCTAATTTTTGTATTTTTAGTAGAGAAGGAGTTTCACCACATTGGCCAGGTTGGTCTCAAACTCCCAACCTCAAGCCATCCACCTGCCTCAGCCTCCCAAAGTGCTGAGATTACAGGCTTGTGCCACCACGCCTGGCTGACACTCTACAAGATTTTTATACTTAGTCTTCAATTTAATCCTCAAACATTGTTCTAACTCCCTTAATTTTGATGAAGAAAGTTAGACTTTAAAAATTAAAAGAAGGAAAGATGAACAACAAAATCTTGTACTGAGAAAAAGCTTAAGTGGCAGAGCAGGGTTCAGGGCTGGATATTTCTAAATTGGAAGAACACAATTTTTCTAAATTGGAAGAACGTAATTTTTCTTATCTTTTCTTTTTTTTTTTTTTTTTTTTTTTGAGACAGAGGCTCATACTTTCTCCCAGGCTGGAGTGCAATGGCACGATCTCGGCTTACTGCAACATCTGCCTCCCAGGTTCAAGCGAATCTCCTGCCTCAGCCTCCAGAATAGCTGGCATTACAGGCACCTGCAACCACGCCTGGCTAATTTTTGTATTTTTAGTAAAGACGGGGTTTCACCATGTTGGCCAGGCTGGTCTCAAACTCCTGACCTCAGGTGATCTGCCTGCCTCAGCCTCCCAAAGTGCTGGGATTACAGGCATGAGCCACCACGCCCGGCCAGGAAGAGCATAATTTTAAAGAATAACTTTATCTCTGTCAATGGAATTGAATGTATATGCATACAAAGATGCATGGCTTTGAGTTTATTTTAAAAATGTAATTGTCTATACAGAAAATAAATGGTATAACAAGTCCATTATTCTTTCTTAAAATTCCTTTAAGTTGCAAGTGTCTTTCAGGTAGTGGTTATATGATTGGTCTCTAAAGTCAGAATAAAATTTAAATTCTTATTCTGTTACTTACTGGGTGAATGACCTTGAGCAAGTCCCCCTCTTTTTTTTGCAGCCCGGTTTACTCAACAGTCAATAGGAATAATGGGAGTAATAATAAGATTGTTCTAATAATTAAATGAGATAAATATTTATGTGAAGTCTAGTGAAAATGTCCTGGCTATGTTAGATTCAAACAGGTTATTCTTCAAAGAAAGTCATTTGAAATAGCTTTTTCAAACTACTGACCACCTAATTGCTAAGAAATCTGCATATGTGAGAGAAACAGTGATAAGGTTGGGTTATACTCAGACCCTATACTCAGACATATAGGGAAACTATATTTAGTTTCCTTTCATGGGGCATGACACACCCACCCTAGTGATGTTTCATAGGTGTTTCCATGTTTCCATGGTATTCTATTTGATCAAATTTCTGGTATCAAAAATGAACATTTGATGAATAAAATATAATAATATTATAAATTATATTTACAATATATATTATATACAATATTATAAACTATAGATTTTCATGGAATCTTAGATCTTTAGATTACTTATGTAAGGCCACCTTAGATGTTGTTTAGCTCACTCCTTTATCAATGAAGAGATAAAATAACTGTCTACTTTAATCAGTTTTATTTTAAACATTATGGTTTATAAAATAAAATATAAAAGGTTTTTACAAATATCTAGTAAGCAAAAATGAATTCAGCTTTCATTTAGTCTTAATCAATTTTAAATTATAGAAAATGTGCAGAGTTGATGGAAATTTCATTGCTGTTGTTTATGAAGGTTAGTAAAATAATCTAGGGTCAGGTACCAGAAGGTTTGCCTCAGTACATATTTCTTTTCTTCCTTTACTAATAGAATTCCTTAATTTTAGCAATTGCAATGCCCATCTTGAATAATGTCTGTGTTTTTAAAACTTTCCTTGCAGCTAAGTGCAACTCTAAGTTTTGCCAGTGGGCTAGAAGTGGACATGAAACGTCCAACTTCTAAAATGTGTTCTTAAAGAAAGGAGACTTCCTCTCCACCTTCCTTTTACCTGTATGCTCATGGAACGCAGAAGTAACAGCAGGAACTCTAGCAAATGTGTTGTACATGAAATATTAACAAATATAGGTTGTTGTGGAAGACAAGCAGAACAACATAGTAAGAAGGTCCTAGATTATTATTGGAGCTATCACATCTATCCTGGGCTATAAATCCAGACATTTGGAAGAGAGAGAAATATATTTGTACCTTGTTTAAGTCACTATTTCACTTGTATCTGTTTTATGGCTAACAAGACCTTTGTATTCCACTTCTTATGTAGCAGTTGTTTCTTCATACCCCATAGTTACTCCCATGAATGACTAAAAACTAGTCACTTTTTTTCTGCAAAAATTTTGTAATTTCTTTAGTCCTGCCCCCCAGCTAACAAGGCAGATTATTTAGCTTTGTTGACATATGAGTCAAACATTCATAAGTATATACTAGAGGCCAAAAACAGTAACAACAAACATTCTGGTCTTATCCTCAGTTTTTCTGGTTGCATTGAGCTTTCAATGTGAAAAAATAACATTTAAGCAAACTTTAAGCTAACCATGTTTTATTCCAAATTCTGATATTCAAGTCATATAGTTAAATGTAAAAAATAAAAACACAGACTTTCTTTTTTCTTTATTAGAAGACTTGACAACCTTTCACCTTTTTATAAAACCACATGTCTTTCAAAATCAATGTCTATTTGGGATACATTTTAAATCAATGCCAGTTCAGCCCTTTCACTTACCAAAAAGACTAGAGCAGCAATGACATCACTTCCTCAAAGCTTAAAATCTACTTCAAATTCAGTAGTAAATATTGCAAATGCATTTGTTATTCTTTGGAATACAATGGAAGCAGAAGTGACAGAATTATTCTTGCAAATTGCTTTCATAAATGTTATTCCTTTGGAATTAAACATTCTTGAACTCTTTTCTGCTTTACTGATCTCTTTCATGCCACCACTTTGTTATAGTTTGGCTGTGTCCCCACGCAAATTTGTTTTGAATTGTAGCTCCTGTAATCCCTATGTATTGTGGGAGGGACCTGGTAGGGGGTAATTGAATCATTGGGGCAGATTTTTCCCATGCTGTTCTTGTGATAGTGATAAGTCTTATGAGATCTAATGGTTTTATAAAGGTCGGTTCCCCTGCACATGCTCTTGCCTGCCTCCATGTAAGACATGCCTTTCCTCCTCCTTTGACTTCCACCATGATTGTGGGGCCTCCCCAGTCATGTGGAGCTGTGAGTCCATTAACCCTGTTTTTCTTTATAAATTACCCAGTCTTGGGTAGTTCTTCATAGCAGTATAAAATGGACTAATACATCTTTGATAAAGCCTACTTTCACAATTGTGTATTGCATTTCTTTACACTGTTTGAAGATTCTGATTAAATTGTCCAGGTACTCTCCACATACACTCTACTGCTTAGGGCTTTGCCTCTCCTTCTCCAAAGGATAATATCTATTAATGTAGATGAATAAGAGAGAGCTATTGTAAAATCACATGGAGAGTATACAATCAGTGTATCTCAGTATTTTGATTATTTTATAATTTCATCACCCATATAAACAATCATTCCTTTTCAGATAAATTTCCTTTAAACAAGAAAAAAATAATCATGGCTATGTTTAAAAAGAAGCTTAAAATTTTCAGTGTTTATAATCCTGGGTTTTGGTTATTGTTAACATATAATAAATCACATTCTTCCAGGTGAGAAGGGCAGACATGAGCCAACATAATGAGATGATTCTGGAACCTTGTAGTCTCAAGTATGATGAGTATTGAATGTGGATTCCTCTATGTCTTAGCCCTTTCTTTACTCAACTAGTTTATGACTTATTTTAAAAAATCAAGTACGTTCTGTGCTTTATTTTAAACATAGAAACCTTCATATATTCCAATTTGAATTGAAAAGTTTCCCGTTCAGATTTCTGAGGTTGCTTGAAATTATGGGAATGTTAATTTTTGATTATTTCAACTAATTGAAATTATTGATCAAGAACAAGGTATCTATTTCACTGCACTAAGAAAACATGTCGGATGATTTGACCAAAGCTTGAAAAGAATAGGTAGAGTGAAAGAGCCACAAAGATATACTATTCATTCAATTTAGTCTATTGTCCCCAGTTCTCTGAGTTAAGAAATAAAATATATATAGAGAAATATACAAGTGCAAAATAAGGCAAAGAAACACTATTTTTCTAAGTTACCAAATAGCAGAATCTTCAGTATACCTGAAGAGTCTCAACAGAATGGGACCTTACTTGAACACGAATTAATAAGATGTTGCAAGAATATTTCAGAATAAAAATACGCTGTGTTTAAACAACAACATCCAAGAGGCAGGCTCAGAGAAGATTGAGGACCAGACACAGACACAGGTGGGATGGAACAATCACTTATTTCCTGAATGTTCATAATGTAGGGGTATTTTTTCTGCCCAATGTGGCCTCGCAATTGAAACTGTGTAAACTCAATATTTATATTGATCCCTTTCTTGCAGTACTCACCTTCAACTTCCCTGTTTTCATCTACAATAAACAACCTACACGTAATTATGTACAGCTATTTTCAGAAGGCATTTATAAATATAAAATATTTGGTTAGACTGCAGCTGCTTCACATTAGTGATGGGAAAGTATGTCATAGAATCCAAATGAATGTGCCCTGTGCCTCCATGGATCAGCCTTTGAAGGCCCCTTTGATAATTTTCTCTAGTACCTAAAATATGATAAATTCTGCACAGTTTGCTTTAATGTATGGGGCATAAGCAAGTGTATATAGACCCACATGTTCCCAAATAACAGGTAAAATAGTTTTTGATGAGGAAAATGTGTATGTTTTATTTTATGCAATATAGTTCTTTAATTCAAGTTTTATAGGGAACAAATAAAAAGATTGCATAAAAATATAGTACTCATACTTCTATGTTTATGTCACTAATAGTGCAGATGATGGAGGAAATTTTTTATTTTTCCTGAATGAATGTAATAAAATACTATTAATTTTTGCTATAGCCTTCCTTTCTCTTCCCTCCTATCTTCTATCTATCCTTCCATCTGTCCTTCTTTCCTTCCTCCCTTCCTTCCTTCATCCTGTGTAACAGTTCCTGAATATCCACTGTATGCAAACCACTGCTCTAGTTGCTAGATTAAATAACACTGCTTAATTAAAATGATGTAATTTGTTAAATAAATGTTTAATTTAAATCCAGAAATCGTTTATCTTTTGGTTTCCATAGAGTGATTTTCTCAGAGATTCTCATACTAAACATCTTAGTCCCAGGGCCAGGTGGTTTCATGTGGAATATAAAGCTCTCATGCTCTGAAACATTGTTTATTAGAAAAATTGTTTCTTTATGCCAGTGGAATGACTTGTTAAGAGTGTAATTGTCCTTCCACAGACTACCACCCTTATTTTCTGCTTTTCCCCTAGAATTTACTGTTTCTCTTCTCTTGCTTCTGAGTTCTCAATAACTACAGCTTCAACATCAATCACTATGATGACTTTCCATCCTTGTAGAGGAAAACAAAGATGCGCTTAATTTGCATCCCAAATTGCCCCTGGCTTTTTCCACATTTGCAAATGGCTTTAATACTGCTACAGCAAATCACCCTCCCTGCCATTTTTTATTCACTAAATTGAGTAGTGTATGTGACAATTCTGAAGAAAATAGACTGGAATTGTAACAGGTCTAAAAATAAATATTTATTTTATTTTATTTTTTGTTTACCATGAGAACTCCTCTGCTGCCTTTAAATCTTGGTTAGTGGTAGCATCATTTCTCTGGTAGCCAAGGTTCAACTTCGTGTCATTTTTCTTGATTCAACTTGCCTAAGTCACAGAGTACCCAGATGTTTGGTTATCTCTACTCCTCCAAATATTTATAGCTCTGGCTAGTGACTCTTTATTCAATTTCTTGCATTAAGATCTTCAGCATTCAGATTTTTATTTCTGCTTATTTTACTTGTATCTAGAACTACCTTGTTCAGTATGGTGGACACTAACCACATTTGACTATTGATCAAATGAAGCTAGGAATGTAATAACTCTAATTTTATTTTCCTTAGGTATAGTTAATTTAGTTTAAATAGCCACTTAAGGAGAGTGGCTACTGTATTGAACAACAGATTATTAGAGAGAATAAAATTCTATGATTTTAAAATCAAGATTACTAAAATAAGTGAGATTTCTAGATGGAAACAAAAAAAAAGTCCTTTTGATAAGTGAGATTGTAAAAACTGGCAAGATGTGGATTGTCTCTCCTGGAACAGGTTTAGGAAGAAAACAAGCACATCTTGGTCTTAAATCAGTTAAATCTGTACTGTCCAACACAGTAGCCCCTAACCACATGTGGCCATTGATATTTACATTAATTAAAGTCAAATAAAATTGTAAATACAGTTTGTCAGTCACAGTAGCTAGCTGCATTTGAGGCCCCATAGCCATGAGTGGCTAGGAGAGGGTAGGATGTTTCCATTACTGTGCAAAGTTAGTCCGGACATTTCTTGTCTAAAGTCCAACCGTCTTTGTTTCAGGTATGGACTGTTACCATAACCTTCTTGTTTGGAGCTCTCCTTGCAATATCTCCTCTTGAAATAAATTACAAAGCCAGATTATTTTTACTTAAGTACTGCTTGCTATAAACCAACACCAAAAAATATTTAAAAATATTCTGTTGACTAGGAAATTTTGTCATAACTTCTAACACCCAGTCTTCAAAGTTCTTCTTATTAGAACACTGTAAATGTCTTGAAATCTACAATTCTATGCTCTCCCAAGTGAATGTACTAATCAAGAACAAATGAGTACATCTGTGATTCATTTGAGACATGAGATTCATTCCAATATTCCATCATTTTCTCAAAACATAGAAGACTTTCCACCTCACCGATCCTCACAAGGTTACCTCAATTCTGAGCCACATTTAACCCCTGTCTTTACAGGAATTCTCTGTGACCCCACTGCTTGCAGTCATCCCTATCTTTTCTTTCTCTCTGAACTTCTAAAGCATGTCTGGGATAGAAAAAACCTGAGTGTGCGTCAACTCAAAATGGTTGGTAGTGTGTGTGTGGAGTGCAGTGTTGAGGGGAAGAGTGAGAGGGCTTGTAAGAAAAAGCGATAATGACCGCTGGCAATCAAAGTAATCAGTAAAGGGAGGAAGTGTGCCAGATAAGCCAACCTTGAGCACTTGCCAATCTTGTCTTATTATGAACTTTTTATTTCAACTTGCCTTGGTCACAGGGTTCCTAGATGTTTGGTTAACTGTCATTTCTGGGTGTGTTTGTGCGAGCATTTCCAGTGAGATTAGAATTTAAATTGGTAGACTGAGCCAAGCAGATGGCCCTCGTTAGTATGGATGGGCATCATCCAATCCACTGAAGCCCTGAATAGAGCCAAAAGGTGGATAATGAAAGAATTCACCCTCTTTCTGCCTGATCCATGAACTGGAACATTGGTCTTCTGGTTTCAGGCTGGGACTTACCTCCTTGGCACTCATAATTCTCATGTCTTTAGACTTGGACTGGAACTACTTCCTGGCTTTCCAGGGGCTCCAGGTTGCAGATAATGGAACATGGGACTTCTCAGCCTCCATAATCACATAAGTGAATTCCTATAATAAATCTTGTTATTTATATCTATATCTATATCATCTATCTCCTGTTGGTTCACTTTCTTGAGAGAACCCTAATATGCCTTCTCTTAGGTATTTGAATCTCCAGGTATTTATTCTTCTATCAACATTTATTAAGCTCCTATAGTGTACTAGAGACCATGTTGTAGAGGTGAAAGACAAGACCTTTCAATGAACACATTTATGTTGAAATAATGCACTGTACACTGTAGGTATAAGTCATGGTTTATTCCTATGGATTATCATGACTAAAAGAAAACCAGAAACTTAGACAAAAGGATCAGTGGAATATTCTTTAAGTTTATACATGACATCATTACATTCTAAAATAATATGGATCACATTAGAAAACCTACAAATCACATTTAGTTTATTTATAATTGCAAACATAGAATTTCTATGAAAATTATAGCACAAGCAGTTAAATTTTAATTTCGGATAGTGAAAATTTTGTAGTTTAAATACGTCTAAAATATTGTGCGGGGTATACTTATAATAAACAATTATTTGTTGTTTATATGCTATTGAAATTTACTTGGGCATCTTGAGTTTTCTTGTGTGTTGGTTTTTTGGCTAAATTTGGCCTTGTAAAAATTACAAAGAGTTCTGTTTCAGTGAGAACTCAAAAGAAGGCCGGGCACATTGGCTCACCCCTGTAATCCCAGTACTTTGGGAGGCCGAGGCAGGTGGATTGCTTGAGCCCGGGAGTTCAATACCAGCCTGAGCAACATGGTGAAATTCCATTTCTACCAAAAATACACACACACACACACACACACACACACACACACACACACACACACACACAAAGAAAATAGCCGGGCATGGTGGTGTGCACCTGTGGTCCCAGTTACACGGAAGGCTAAGGTCAGAGGATTTCTTGAGCCTAGGAAGATGAGGCTGCAGGGAGCCATGGTCGCGCCACCGCACTCCAACCTGGGCAAGAGAGTGAGGCCCTGTCTCAAAACAAACAAACAAATAAACAAACACACAAACAGAAAACTAAAAAGAAACCTAAGTGTGAGAAGTCCTAAACTTCAGCAATTTTTTTTTCTACCACACGCCATATAGTAAATACTTGGGATTCTGGGAGCCACAAACTCTCTGTTGCATATTATTATTAATTTTTAACAATCCTTTTGAAATGTAAAAATAATTCTTAGCAAGGGGCAACATGAAAACAGCATGTTGGCTGAATTTGACCCACCAATTTACACAGAGGAATGAGCCATATTTAAATAATTAATCGGTAAGTTTTTCAGTCTGATCCTCCAGGCTCTTAGCAGTCTGATGCCAGCTTAATGTCCCTGCCCACCAGCTGTCAGTTGAAAGCCTTCCATTCTGCTTACCTGTTCTTTGAATTCACCTTGCTTTTTTCTCTTGTTAGGTTTCTGTTTTCTGGGTACCTTACTTGTCCTGCTTTACTCTCTACTTCTTGCATTTTAAAATGTGACTCATTTTTCAAGGTTCAGCTCATGTGCAGCCTCTCTGGTGGATTCCCAAAGAGATCCTGGACATTGCACATTTTATTAATATGCTTTAATGGATTATAAATGGATTTAATGGATTATAAATTCTCCAAAAGCAATGAATGCATCTTTCATGCCCTAGAACCTTACTTAGAACCTCGTACCTAGAACATTGCTATGTCCAGAAAAAATACTCATCAATATTTTTATTAAATCCAAGAACACAATTCTTACAGTTGTCTTGATAAATTATTTCCTTTCTTTTTTTTTCTGAGACAAGGTTTCACTCTGTTGCCCAGCTTTGAGTGCAGTGGGATGTGATCTCAGCTCACTGTAGCCTCAAACTCCTGAGCTCAAGAGATCCTCCCACCGTAACCTCCCAAGTAGCTGTGACTATAGTCACACACCAATACACCTGGCTAATTTTGTTTATTTTTTATACAGACAAGGAATCACTATGCTGCCCAGTATGGTCTTGAACTACTGGACTCAAATGATCCTCCCACTTTGGCCTCCCAAAGCGCTGGGATTACAGGAATCAGCTGCTGTACCTGGACTGATAAATTATTTTTGTTTCAATCATTCTAATATAAAAATTAAATTTAAATAATTTGAATGTTCTTTACCCTGAATGTTTCAGCCTTAACTTCCTTCCTCTTTACTTCATTGACACATGTTAAAAATGATAAGGAGACCTGGATTGGAAATTTTCTCTTGCTGATATAAAATGATACATTCTGAAGTAAGAGTTCTATATCAAAAGAGTATATCACTAAAAATCCAAATGTCATTGGATAAATATATAGCTTTCTTAAGATTTTCAGTAGCCGGGTGCGGTGGCTCAAGCCTGTAATCCCAGCACTTTGGGGGGCCAAGACGGGTGGATCACGAGGTCAGGAGATCGAGACCATCCTGGCTAACCCGGTGAAACCCTGTCTCTACTAAAAAAATACAAAAAAAAAAAAAACTAGCCGGGCGAGATGGCGGGCGCCTGTAGTCCCAGTTACTCCGGAGGCTGAGGCAGGAGAATGGCGTGAACCCGGGAGGCGGAGCTTGCAGTGAGCTAGATCTGGCCACTGCACTCCAGCCTGGGCGACAGAGCGAGACTCCGTCTCAATAAATAAATAAATAAATAAATAAATAAATAAATAAATAAATAAAAAAGATTTTCAGTAAAGGCACCTGGAGTAAATATCATGTTCATTTACTGACAACCTGATTTGTAGAAACTGCATTTGCCTGGCTCAAAACCAACCAATTGCTCCCAGATTTTAAAGATTTCCAATAGTTCATCTCCAAATGTAAAAAAACCAAAACACACTTGGCATTAATGTAGCACTCACTGTAGGGTCATATTGGTCATTTATTTCATTTCTTTTTCATTCACTTAGAAGGCCCAGCATTGAGCTTTGCCTCATGTATTCAATAGCTGTTAAAGGGATCAGCTGCTAATCTGCTGCTTGAGTTTTCTAACCACCGTAATGAGAAATGTTAGGTCTAAATACCATCATGCTCATTGCTCACACAAGGATGCTCAGCTATTTTATTCAAAATACAACTCCATTCATCACTCTGAGCAGCGATGTACAGAGAGGAAAAGAAAAGTAAACCAGGCCTCAAGGAATCCATCCAAAATGAGGTAGATATTATAAGGGAGAGAAATCCCCAAATGAAATGAAATGAAATGTTATAGTTGACTTAGAATAGTCTTTAAAACCCATTAATTTTCTTGCATGTTTGATCCAAAGCATTATTTCCAGAGACTGACCCTGAAAGAATTGCTTAAGACCAGGACTCTTGTTCTGGCCTGGATCACACACTGTTGGACATCTATACGTAGTACACCACATTATACATAGCACTGACATGTGTAAACCTGTGTGCATTTACTTTTCTAATACTTGTTCGTCTCTGGCATACTTTATATATATATGTATATATATACACATATATATAACATATATATTACATATATAACATACATACACACAAGTACACACACACAAAGTATATAAGGGCTGGATAGTATAATTGTGCAATAATGTTTTTGGTGAAAGTGGTGGCAAGTGGATTGCTTTGGCGACATGCTGGAATATGCTTCCATTGGCAGAAGTAAGGCTTTCAAAACTCGTTCTCATTTTTCTCTAGCAACTGGGAATATTAATAATTGAAGATGTGTTGGTATAAAAATAATTATAATAATCACAATGAAGTGGTGTTAATTATATCACAAGATATAAGACATATATATTATAAGATGTCATAAAATCTTTGAGATGATTGATACTTAAATGCGGCCCCCTGTGCCGCCCTGGGGCGTCACTCTCCCTGGGTTCTTGGCGGTGCTCGCTCTGCTCCACATGCTCAGCCCAGGCTCCTGCTCACCCGGAGTCGCGCCATGGGAGCGAGGACCTTGCCGCGGCACTAGACAAGGACAATGAGAAGGGGGAGCACATGGAGTCCCTGCGGAGAGGCTGGACTCTGGGCAGGAGCCTTTGCGGGCGGGTGCAGCCTCCTCTGGAAGCCCTGGTCGCTGCCAGGTGCCTGCTGCGCCCTGCGAGCTCCGCGGCGGTGGAGCTAGGCCCGCGCTGCTGGCTCTGGGCCCCGCCTGTGCACCCTCTGCCCTTTGTCCTGCCCATGAGGCCCGGGCCTCAGCTGGCCCGGGGTTCCTGAAGTTAGCTGACGATGGGCTGTCGGCTGAGACTGGGTCGTGGGCCTTGTGCTCTGGCAGCCGCGTCACCATCGCCGGGCCTTCCCGCGGTGCTGCTCGCAATTCGGGATGCCTGGGCTTGCGGTCTGCTGGGTTGCCTGGCGCTGCGAACCCCGTCACCTTCCATCGTGGCCACCACGCTGCCCGCTGGACAGCCCTGGTCTGCAGCTTTTCTGGGACCCCTCTGGCCCCAAGAAGACGTAACTCACATCAGCTTGTGACACCAGGGCCCAGCTGTTGGTGAGCGAGCGCTGGCGCCGTGGCTCCTGGGCTCCCCTAACCCCGTGGCCCGTGCCGCCTGCACCTCTGCCAGGGCTGCGCTGCGCAAGTGGCTCCAGCCAGCCAGCCCTAGCCCACGAGCGGGACTTTCCTCTCCCCCAGATTATCGCCCTCTGCAGGGATACAGGGCTATGGAGGACGCAGCGGACACCTTCCAAAGTTTGTGGAGACTCTTCCACCACGCCAAAAGTTTCACCATCAGCTGCAATGCCTCCTGGGGCGCAGAGACCCCTCCGCATGTGGACCAGGCAGTGTCTTTGCTGGGCACCCACAGCGCTCACCACCCCACGTGCAGACCCCTACTTCGTGTTCCTCCTCCTCCACGTTCCACATCCAAAGTTCTCTCGTCATTTCTAAGCAGAAGAAATCCAAAGAAACTGAAATTAGAAAGAGAGAGAGAGAGAGAGAGAGAGAGAGAGAGAGAGAGAGAGAGAGAGAGATACAGAGCCATGAGCGTATGGAAAGCATAAAACGCCCTAAAGCCAATAACAAATTTGTATTTCTTTTAAACATTCTGCACATCTCCAATGATGAATGATTTATTTATTTATTTATTTATTTTTACCACTGTCAATTCGTAATTATTAACTTCTCCGGCATTAATGAATAGAAATTGAATCACATATGGGAGTATAATTTTTATTGTATGAAGCTTTTCATATTTTAAAAAATAATTGTCCAATTTTTCTCCATGGATTAACAATTAATGGGAAATTTGCAACATTGCTGTGTTAATGTCTCCTGAGATAATTAGATGTGAATAATCTTTTATAAACAGAATTTCCTGGGTGGAATTGCTCATCTTTGGGAGCTCCATAAATAACCATGTCCCAAGAGAACTGTGAATTTGGGAACTGCAAGAACTGAGTCCTGACTCGTCCAGCCTGGAAGCTTTTGGGTGATCAATCACTCTTGCAGGTGACTTCACCGTCTTCTGTTGAAGGGCCAGTGAGAGCCTGGGGGTTTCAACCCGCAAGAGTCTTACCATTTTGGGGTTAGCATTAACAGTGAGGAACAGGCATACTTTTGTGATATTCTCCATATGTAATAAAATAGTTTCCAAAACAAAGCAAAGTGTGAGTGGTGACTATTGAGAGGACCCTTTCTATCTTTGCTGGATTCCCAGAGATTTCTGGGTTTCTTTTGGAGTCAGTAGTATTTCAATGTTAATTCTGAGCTCTTGACACCCACAATATGAGTTGCAGCCAGTGACTAGAGCTGCAGCTTGTTAAACTGATCACTGGTGGTGGAGCCTGTTCGTCCTGCTCACTTCTTAAAAGGTCGGCTTGGTCAGAGGTTAGTGCTTCCCTGCCAGAAATAAGCAGTTAGGAATCAAGTAAAGGAGTCAGCTAAAAGCATCATTACTCAGTAGTGAGGTCATAGCTAGATGGTTGTTGATCTCATTTTCTCTCTGCTGCTGATTTCAAGGCTTTATACCATGTTTTGATGTAACACAGAATGTATGCTATGAAGAACAAATAGTCTGTTAGTTTCTTGGAGCTATACTCCATTATTGGAACTGGGGACAACAATTTGAAGGACATTATTACTTAGACAGTTTAATCTGCCTTTGGCTAGAATAAACTTCAAGTTCCAAGGGCTAGGTTCAGTTGTTATGCAAATTTAGATTGTTGCTGTAAAATGTACAAAAAAAAAAAAAAAAGGACAGGACTCTTTAGATGAAATAAGAATTTAACTGTATTTGAACCCTGTTGAAGGCCAGACAAGTTTAGGCAAAATACCACAACTGAATATTCTGTGATGAGTCCCTTTAAATTCCAACATATCATCTATGTTGTTCAATATGACACACACACTGGAAAAGGTTGTGTATTCAGTAGTTGTTGAGTGTCGGGTTCTGTGTATGTCAGTTTATGTCAAGTTTGCTCATTGTGTTCATCAAATATCCCTTTCATGGATTTTATCTGTTGGTTCCATCACTTATTGAAGGGAATGTTAAAATCTATATTGTAGATTAGCCTATTTTCCTTTTCGTTGTATCAGTTTCTGTAGTAAATAATTTGAAGGGATATTTTATATTTGTACATATTTAAAATTGGCATACTTTTCTAGTGACTGACATCATAAAATCTATTTTATCTCTAGCAATGTTTCTTGGCTTATGTCTGATCTATCAACAATAACATAGCAAGATGAGCTTTGTGCTGATTAGTGTTTGCAGGGCATGTTTTCCATTGTTTTGCTTGCAAAATGTCTGTATTCTTGTATTCAGATAAATTAATTAAAATGTAAAAAATAAATATATAGTATAAAAACATTAAAAAGTAAATATTCTAAAAATCCAGCCAGAGATGTTTCACTTTTAATTGAAGTGTTTAGGACCACAGCTCTCACACTTGTGTGCTAAGGTGCCCTGAGATACTGTGTTTAACTGACAGCGGCACCAGTGGATAGCTTGTGAGTATGTATATGTGCGTGTGTGTATTTGAGATGGGGGTCTCACTCTGTCCCCCAGGCTGGAGTGCAGTGGTAAGTTCTAGGCCCACTGCAGCCTCTGCCTCCCTGAGTAGCTGGGACTACAGGCATGCACCACCACACCTGGCTAATTTTTGTATTTTTAGTAGAGATGGGGTTTTGCCATGTTGCCCAGGCTGTGTATTTTTGAGGGAAACAAAGCAGCATTTGCTGGAGACCTTAAGAACTACTAGCCTGAAGCAGTTCATAGTTTCAAAAGTAATTAGAAGTACGTTTCTTTACCTTTAAGGTGGGTGTTGTTAATTACCACAATAAAAGCAAGTATTGTGCTAAAGTCAGTGTGGAATAGGAAATCAGGTCCAGTGGTTGAGATCCAGTCCGATTTTAAGATCTGAAAAGTTGTGCTGCATGTCCAACAGGCACACACATCGCATTAGCAAGTAATTGTGCTTTTGTAAGAATGAAACAAAAATACTGTATGTGTTTTTTGTTTGTTTGTTTGTTTATGTTTTTGAAACAGAGTCTTGCTCTGTTGCCCAGGTTGGAGTGCAGTGGCATGATCTCGGCTCACTGCAAGCTCCCCCTTCCGGGTTCACGCCATTCTCCTGCCTCAGCCTCCCGAGTAACTGGGACTACAGGCGCCCGCCGCTGCGCCCGGCTAATTTTTTTTGTATTTCAGTAGAGACGAGGTTTCACTGTGATCTTAATCTCCTGACCTCGTGATCCACCTGCCTCGGCTTCCCAAAGTGCTGGGATTACAGGCGTGAGCCATCGTGCCCAGTGGTGTGTTATTTTTTATACGTACTTGCAAATCCATCGCCAAAATAAAAATAATGAACATATTCAGCACGGATAAAAGTTGCCCCTTGCACTTTCATAATCCCAAACTTTCTGTGCCTTCCTACTTTACACCCTTCCTGGCCATCAACAACAATCTGTAACTATAAAATAGTTTGCCTCATCTAGACATTTACATAAACAAAGTATAGCATGGACCTGTTTTTGGAGGGGTCTGGCATCTTTCACATAGCATAATTATTTTGAGATTCTGCTATATTGCAGGCATCAATAGGTCATTAATTTTATTATTGAGTAGTATTCTATTGTGAGGTTAGGTCACAACTTATGTATCCATTTGCCTGCTGATGGGTTTTTGCATTGCTTCCAGTTTTGGACTTATACAAATACATTTGCAATAAACATTCATGTACATAAGTTCTTATAAATTTGAGTAAATATTAGGAATGTAATAGCTAATAGGTTTAGGCTTAGTTTTAAGACACTGTCACAATGTTTGCCAAAATGGTTGTACCATTTTATATTTTTATCAGCAGTATATGAGAATTCCACACTCTTGCCAACATTTTGTATGGGCCTTCTTTTAAAATTTTAGATATTTTCGTGTTTACAATAGTATTTTATTATAGTTTCATAATGCCTAAAAGTATTTAGTGTCTCTTTATGTACTTGCATGCCATCTGTATATATTTGGTAAAGTGTATGTTCACATTTTTTTTTGCTTCTTCCTTTTTTTTTTCTTTTGCTTATTTTCTCATATTAAATTTTAATAGGTTTTTTATATGCTCTGGATTCAAATCCCTTATTAGATATGAGATTTGCAAGTATTTTCTCCTTGTCTGAGTTTTCTTTTTTGTTCTCATAACACTGTCTTTCAAATAGCAGATGCTCTTAATTTTGATGGGGCCCAATTTATTAATTGTTCTTGTGCATTGTGCTTTTCGGGCTTCATCTAAGAAATTTTTAATTAATTGAATATTACAAAGATTTTTTTCTGTATTTTCATCTAAAAGTTCATAGCTTGTAATACTTTATTTTATGTTTAAGTCAATGTTCCTATAAGTGACAGAGCTTTAACCCAAGTCACTGTCATGCATAGCTGGACCCAGGGGCTTATATGAAATCATCAAGAAATGTTCTTCTTTCTCTTGACAGTTTTCCTTGTGTTTTAACCTCATTTTCTGTCTCTGAAGATGACTTTCTTCTCTTTCTGTAGAGAGAAGTGCTACAAATAACTCACTTTACTTTGTCCTTGCACACCACAGTGGTAGAAAAAGCAAGAGTCCTTCCTGTTGATTCCAAAAGAAAAGTACTGAATCAGTTGCTATGATACAAGAGTAGAGTCTCTGGCCAGAGCTGGGCATCATGCTCACTTCCAGGGCTGGGGCTGGTAGGTTGTGTCAGACCGAATTGGTGCTCATTGAAATATTCCTCAAAGAAAAGAGGGGCTCAAGAGGAGAGTTCCTGAACACCCCACCAAAAAATGGCCACTACATACACACCTACAATTCCCTGCCATTTTATAAGCAACTGTTTGGGTGGAAAATGACTAGAAATTCAGTTGTCATTAACTTTCCTTTTTAATGTCAGTAGAATGAGCCATGCATTTCACATGTTGTGGGTTATGTCCATGATAGTCATTTCTGTATATTAGGTATCAATTTGGAGTATCATCTAGAGAAATACAGTATTTTGTGATGTTATCCTTCAATTAGTATTTTTAGGATAAAGAATTACAGGATGAAAGAAAAGTCTAGGATAGAAATAAAAGAATAGAGAAAATGGAAGCATGGATATACTGCAGAAAATGGCCAAACAGGAAAAGTACTTGTGAAGGTATTGAAGTACATAACTGATATCACATAGACCTCCAGGAAATTACAACTACTGTCATAAGAACAAACTATCCAATTAGTCTTTGCTGATACTGAGTCTTTTCTGCTTGCAAAAGAAGTAAGAATGGTAAGGAATTGGGACATTGTTCAGATAGGCCTCAATGTGTTTATTCATTTACCTGTTGATGGGGTTTGGGAATATTAATGAAGGATGTTAATAAATAATAATGGGCATGTTAGATAATCATCATCGATTTCTCCATTTGTTCTGAAGAAAATTTTGCCTACCTTCTTTTTTGTCAAGGGATTCGCTTTTTAATGTCATGTTTGATTCTATGGCTTACTAAATGTGTAATTGCCTATTCATGGATTCTGAAGAATTTTATAAAATGTATTTGCCAAACACTTTGAAAGCTTAGAACTTTTCCAAGAAAGAAGTTCTTTAGTGCTTTAGTGCTGCCCTGACAAATATGGTAGCCACAGCCATATGCATACTGAACACTTGAAATGCGGCTAGGCTGGACTGAGATGTGCTGTCAGGGTACAATACACACCAGATTTTGAAGAGTTAGTAGGAAATGAAATTAAACATATCTAATTAATAACTTTTATATTGGTTAGATATTGAAATAATATTTTGTATATATTTTACATATAAATATACATTAGTGTGTATGTATATTAATATCTTCATATTAAATACTTATCAATTACAATTGGAAGAATGATGACTTTGTGGTGGAGAAATCTGGCACAAACTTGATCGTGTGCCTCCTGCTGTGATGTCCTAGGAAGAGCATAGCATTATTTCTGTGGTTTTCTTGTGAAAGATACATGACCTAAGTCTGGATGTGGAAAAACATCAGATGGAAAAAGGTGAACACATCCTTCAAAAGGAAATGCTTCTGCTCTTTAAAATTCTTAAGGTTGTGAAAAATAAGGCAAAACTGTTTGAAGATGAAGGAGCTTAAAAGACATGGCAATTAATGCAATGGGAAATCCTGGATTGGATCCCGGATTACAAACTTAAAATAAAAATGTATTTAGGGCACAACTGAGAACATTTGGATGACATTATAGCATCTGTTGATTGGACAGTAGTGCTGGGTGAATGTGGATATCCTGATATGGATGATTATATTCTGGTTATGAGAACCTCGTGTTAGTATCCTTGAGTAGGAGAGGCTACCAATAAAATGGCCATATGATGGCTGGTCTGTGGATACCAGTCAGCCGCTTTTCCCAGCTTCCTTGGCGTTTGCCCAGTGGGTTCATGGACAATGTGACGATGGTAGCAGGAGAAGATGCTACATGTTTCCAATAACATGAACTTCCCTGCACCAGTGCTGCCTACTGCCCAGATGAGTGTCCTAACTGCCGACAGTGAGCAATGCTGAGACCCTGGAAAGAGGAACTAACTTGCCTAGGCCAGACAGATTTCTGGTAATGTTGTAATAATATTCTTTCCCTTCCTTCATGGAAGTGGTAAAGAATTGGCCTCACTGGAATAGACGCATATTGGAATATGGACTCCCCTTCATATCCTTCTCATAGCATCAAATTATTTACATTTGCTGAGTTCTTATTCTCTGCTATCATACAATTACTACTGATGATGGAGCTTATTTTACAAAAAAAGAAGTGATGCCATGGGCTTCAGCCCGTATTTATTGGTCTTGTGACATCACACATCACCAACAGGAACATGACCTCACGAGAATCAGTTACTTCACCAGCTGTGAGACCCTGAGGGGTGGGGTTTCTATCCTACAAGATGTGTTAGATGACCTCAACCAAGAACCCTTATACCAAGAATGCAAGGTTCCATGTAGCAAGGATCATTGTGATGGTGATGGAGATGATGATGATGGTGAGGATGGGGATGGTGAAGGTGGAGGTGATGATAATGAAGTGATAGTTATGTCAAGGATGATGATGGTGATGATGATGGTGAGAATGGTAAAGGTGAACATGGTGATGGTGAGAGTGGTGATGGTGATGATTGTGATGGTGATGATAAGGATGGTGATGGTGACGGTTGCGGTGATAATAGTGATAGTTATGGTGAGGATAATGGTGATGATGAGGAGGATGATGGTGAGAATGGTGAGGGTGAGAATGGTGATGGTGATAATGATAATGATGGTAATGATGATAGCGATGATGATTATGAGGATGGGGAGGGTAACACTAATTATTATGGTAAGGATGGTGATGGTGAAGGTGGTGATGATAGTGATAGTTATGGTGACGATGCTGGTGCTGATGATGGTGAGAATGGTGAGGGTGAGAATGGTGATGGTGATGATAGTGATGGTGATTGTAAGGGTGGTGATGGTGATGATGGTGATGATGATAATGGTGCTGACTGGGCCATGAAGTAATGGAAGCAGAAAAGTGGCAGTTTCTAGGAATTATAGAGCCAGCTGGGAAATGCAAGGCAACCGTGGTTGGGGGTGGAAGATGTAGGGACCCTGCCTCATTTCTAGACATCTGAGGGAAGAGCAACCCTCACAGGGGTTCCAGGAACCCCTCCACCCAGCATTCCCTTCTCACCATCAGCATTGAGCTTTTCGGGTGCAGAGAAGAGTCTTCTATTCATTTTACTCTGCGGGAAGGGAAAAGGAGGAGTGCTATTTATGAACCCAGTATAACACAATAGGGTCTCATCTAATGTTTGTTGGAAGAATTTTCAACTGAGGAGAGCAGGTCTCACAGAAGTCAAGTAACTTTATCTTCAGTAGCATCCAGTTGTGATTTATTGAGCAGTTACTATGGGCCAGGCAACATGCTGGGTGGTTCCTTATATGTTATCTCATGAAATCCTTACAGCAATGCAAGAAGTCAGGCATAACTACCCCATTATAAAAATTGCGGTAAAATAAACATAACATAGAATTTACTGTCTAACTAAGTTTATGTGTACATTTCAGTGACATTAAGTACATTCACAAACCAATTTCCAGAATGCTTTTCATGTTGCAAAACTACAACCCTGTAACTCATTAAAAAACAACTCCTCATTCACCACCCTCCCCAGGACCTGGTAGCAACGCTTCTCCTGTCTGTCTGTATGGATTTGACTACTCTAGGTACCTTGGAAAGGTGGAATAATAGAGCATTTGTCTTTTTTGTCTGGCTTATTTTGCTCAGCCTAATGTCCTCAAGGCTCATTCTTGATGCAGCAGGTGTCAGAATCTCCTTCCTTTTCGAGGCTGAACAATATTCCACTCTATGCATAGACAGCATTTTGTTGATCCATCTATCCATCCATGGACACTTGTGTTGCTTCCACCTTTTGGTTATTGTGAATGATACTGCTCTGAACATGATTGTGCAAATATCTCTTCCAGGCTAGCCACATTATACAGAGGAGCATAGAGAGATTCTGGGAGGACGGATGACCTGCCCGGGGCCCTTGGTGAGGTTCTAGTGGAGGATCTCCCAGACCCCACAGGCAGAACTCCTCTCCTTACCCCACTGCCTTTCTTAGTACCTGCCTCCTGTCCCACCACACAGTGCCCACTCCCTTGTACGACTTGCTAAGGCCTCTTGATCCCTGAAAGTTCAGGGACAGGAACTAGTGGGCACAACCACAGTCACCCACTTCTCTGTTCCCTACTGCAGATTCTGTACCAAACAATACACGACAATGACCTGCTTTCCACTCTTTCACCAGATGTGGATGAGGTGCCTACTGCATGCCAGGCATGTGTGGGCACTGGACGGAGACCCCTGGGAAATGAGAAGATGTGAGATCCTCAAGGCCAGGGGTATCCCTTTCACTTGCTGCTGCCCTGTGAGGGACAAAGGGGAACCCTGAAGGATTGGAGAAGTGCACGAGTGACCTAGCTCAGATGATGATATCACAGTAGCCCTGTTTATGATCACCTATCATATGCCAGGCATTGTGCGAAGTACTTTGCACACATTACCTGCTGTGAAGCTTAGAGATAACTGTTATATCTCCAATGTTACAGGGGAGAAAACTGATGCCCAGAGAGGTGAACCAGGCTTTCCCAGGTCTTGCAGCTAGTCTCTGGGATGTGAATACACGTGGTCTGACTCAGTGATCCCCTCATCCTCTTGGTTTTTGCCCTTGCAGCCCTCTAGCCTGTCCCCAGGGCCCTGCACCCTTGGTCACTGCCAAGATGACCTGGACATGGGCTCAAGCAAAGGCAGCAGCTCCAGTGCATCTCCATTTGATAGGGAGGCACCCCAGACCCTCCCTAAACACAGGAGCCCTGGGCTGCAGGTGGTGCAGGTGTTGGCTGAACCACAATGCATCCATTTTGGAGGATGCACCCTAGGACGAGCAGCAGCAGGAGGTCTCCCTGCCCAACAACTTGTAGTGGTACCTGAGAACAAGGGAGTAGAAGAAGGAGGCTTTGGACACAGGTGTGGAGAAGCCCAAGGAGGAAGAAGAAGACTTTGCTGCTGGATGGTCTTAAGAACCCCCTTCCAGAAAAGGAACTTTGGGCTTCATATGCAGGGCTGAGGTGAAAGTGCTCCCTATTTTCTAGCCTGGAACTACTGCAAACCTCAGTGTGACATCACAGGATCTCATTTCCCTATTTGCAAAATGGGATTATATGGGGGTTCCAATAAGACACTGGACCCGAGAGCAGTTTGAGAATTGTAAAGAAAGGTACAGTGAGGGGATAATTATTATCAATGGACCATTGCTCGTCCAATAGGTAGTGTTCTTTAGCAAATATCTGAAGGTAAAATATGATTTGTTGAGGAGGTTTGCAGCAGCTGAGGCCTTCAAGAGCCTTTTCTGTCTCCCTTCAAAGCTGGTCTCTGACAGGGACCTTCTTGGTGCTACCCCTGGGCCCCTCATTCTTTGTGCAGGCTTCTCAGGGTTCTTACTTCTCTTGCATCTTGTGGTTCCCCTGGTGGATGGCGTGCTCCATCTTCACTCAGAGCTAACTGCATGTCCTTCAGGACCAAGTCCCTCGTGCGGCACCCACTGCTCCCTCACCAGGATTCAAAACCTTCTGTGACTGACCTCTGCTGACCTCCCAACTTTATCCCTCTCATTCTTTCTGCTCCTCCAGTTCCATGCCTGTGCCGCTCAATCCTGTGGCTCACACTCTCACCCAAGCTGTTCTCCTCCATCAGGATGTCCTTGGCTCCCGTGTCTGCTGGGCAAATTTGTGCTCATCCTTCCAAATCCTGCACAGATATCCTCCTCTGAAAGCTCTTCCTGAGGTCACAGCCTCCTGGAACAAGGTAGTCCTTGCTTCTCTGCTGCCTCTGGGTTTTGTGCCTTTATCACTTTGCTGTGGCTGCCTGCCTCCTGCTGAAGGGAGGCACTTTGGCTTTACTCACCTCAGTATCTCCTGGGTCCAGCTGGGTCTCTAGCCTGACCCAGAATTGGTGGTCATCCAGGGTATAGAGAACTCACAAGGACCCAGGAATGTTTTGCAAATAATACCACCCTCCCACACTTCTCCAATGTTTACTTTCTAAGCTCTTTTACTCTTTGACATTCAAATTTCTAAACGGCCTGCATGTATTTACAAAGCCTGGGAAAATGCCTTCAGCGGACACACACACCCCACTGGCAGAATGTATTTGCATTGACTAGGATTATGGATGAAATTCAGCTTCCTGGCAAATGAATCACTTGCCATTGGCTGAGCACCTGCTAAGTGCCAGATACTAAGCTGTGATCTCTATAAAGAGACATGAACTACTGACTCAGTCCTTGACCCCAAAGAGCTCAGAATCTAGTGAGCTTGATTGCTTGTAAGTTAGAGATAGTTCAGAGCAGAAGCTCAGGAAGGAGAAGAGAAGTAACGTGGACACACTAGAGGCAGTGAAAGCCACACAGCCGTCTGGGCACACTGAGTGACGCAAATAGCTTAGGTTGCTTTGGCAGCCCATGAAGGTATCACAGTTTCCTATTGCAGCATCTCAGTGATGATTTTGTTATGCTGATCTCTGCAAAGCCCCTCTGTGCAGCAGTCCAGGATGGTGGCAGCCATGCTGTGGAGAAAAGGGCAGTGACCAGGACTACAGGCTCAGAGCTGGCACCCTGGTCCACCTGAGAATGGGAGCCCTTCATATGTTCTCTGCCTCTGTGTTCAGGCTGGGGGTCCTGGCCTAGGAAGGGAGATACCCCCCATGCTGGGTCAAAAGGACACACCCCCGGGAAGACACTCCCTCTTCTTTCTGGGTCATTTCTGTCTCTGCAGTGAATGGTGCCATCAGGCACATCCTCTCTGCTGGTGTTTCAGAGGACAGGTGTTTCTGCTCATGGCCTGAGTCTTCAGATGAGGGGAGAAGTAGCACACTCCTGTGCTCTGCTGACTAAGGCAGAGAGGCCTGTCACCCCATCAGAATGAATGCCAGACCAATGGCTAAAATAAAATTGTTTCCAACATTCAAAGGGACCACCTTCATTCATCTACAAATACTTTTCCTTTTCTTTTCTTTTGAGTCTTACCCTATTGCGTAGGCTGGAGTACAATGGCATGATCTTGGCTCACTGCAACCTCCGCCTCCTGGGTTCAAGTGATTCTCCTGCCTCAGCCTCTTGAGTAGTTGGGACTACAGGCACCCAGCACCACATCTGGCTAATTTTTGTATTTTTGGTAGAGACAAGGTTTCACCATATTAGCCAGGCTGGTCTCAAACTCCTGACCTTGTGATCCACCCACATTGACCTCCCAAAGTGCTGAGATTACAGGCGTGAGCCACCATGCCTGGCACAATTTTTTTTCTATAAAACCACCTATTCCACTCAAAGTAAGGTAAATGATGCATCATGCCCAGCTGGCAACATGGGCCCTATCTAGAAAGCGAGTGCCCACCACCATGGTACAGTGCTGTGCAGTGCCTGTGTGGTGCTGAATCTTGGGAGTAGCTCCCATCCTCTGAACCACAACTACAGGGACCTTAGACATAAGCAAGAACCTCTGGTGACCAGGCCTGTCGGCAAGGAGATACTAACTCTGTCCTGGGGTTCTGCAGGGAGGTCAGGCCAGTGGAGAGGTGCTGAGACCCATGTGTGGTCTCTCCCACTCCCGCCCATGCTGTGTAATGGGGGCGACCACACACCCAATCTGCCTGGGAGGGTCCTAGTGCACCCATTGCCTCGCTGAGTTATGAGTGGTGCTGCCTCTCACATCTCACCAGTATCTCATTTGAAGGACAAATTATCTCTTCCCCTTCCCCACCCTGTGGACCTCTGTTTCCTCATGTGCAGGTGGGGGATGATATGCTTACATGGTTATACACCGGGGGTATCGATGGGCTCCATCTGTCAATGCCCCGCATCCAGCGACCACCTGGAGCACACCTGCAGTTCACAAGCTGGGCTTCCTGCTATAGTGAGGGGAACAAGCACTGCCTGGAGCCAGGGAGCATCTCTGAAGGAGGTGTTGGAAAGGACCTGTTCCAGAATTTGGGCTTGTATTGGGGACTTGAGGGAGGGTTGAAGGAAGCCTTTGCTCCAGATTGGATGCTGTCAGAGGCAGGGTGGATTCTATCACCTGGCATCTTCCTCAATCTTACCTAGAAGGAAAGAAGACAAGACCAACGCTAACTGCAATTGACAAAGAGGTTGTGGTCATGACACAGACACGGTGGGGGGGTGGGGTGTAAGGTCATTTTTGTACATGTTGTGCGTAAGTTGAGCCATGATAGTTACCAAGTGACCTTGCTTTGTCTTGACCCCTCATGGTCACAGAGCGACCTTGTCTGATGCTGACAACATGTGCAGTTCAACAGGAGAACACCTAACCTGGCCAGCAGCAGCTGCTGTCCTCCCGAGGCCTCACTGTTCCTCCACTGGAGATGACTGCTGACCATGGGAGGTGTGGAGTGGGAGGGGAATGTGCTGTGGGTTTTGTTTGCAGAGCAGAGGAAGGGGACTCTGATGCCTTCAGCTCTGGCCATCCTGAGTGCTGTGATCTGCCTCCCCTGCTTCCTACACCTCCCGCAATCCCGCCACGCTGCTGCAATTACTGCCAACTCAGAGTGCCTTCTAAGGGCCCCAGCGTCTCTGGGGCACCCCTTCTCCCCTGGGAGGGAAGCAAGGTGCTCATGAAGGTCTCACGTGGAGGATGCTGAAAGGCTGTGGAGAGGCCTTCTTGAGTGTCGAAGTCTGGGATTCCAGCTTCAGCCTCAGGCTGCAAGTGCGTGTGCTGAAGTGACAGTTTCTGCTCTCATTCTCTCTCCTGTCTGGTCAGAGAAAGTTAGGGAGAGTCCACTCTCTGGGGGAGGCAAAGTCTCTGGAGAGGTGGCCTTTCCCTGAAGTGGGAAAGGCTGGGCATGGGAAAGCAGGGGCCTGGGCTCTGCCTACTGCTTGCTGAGAGCCTGGGCACAACGCTGCCCTCCCTGGGCTCCTGTTCCTTTTCTCTGTATGATTAGGTGGAGGTGGATGGAATTCCGCTTCTACTCCCAGTCCTTGGGCACCATATCAGGTACTCTCACAATTATGAACCCATCTGGTCCTCGAAACATGCCCCAGAGATGGATCTGTCAACCCCACATTGCAAATGTTTGTTCTAAATCCCATACTCTGGAGTCAGAAAGAGCTGGATTTGGCCTCAGCCACTGACGGTTGCTTGCTGTGTGACCTTGGACAAGTCACTGCCCTTCTCTGAGCCTCACAACACACATTTACATAGGGGAAGAATAATACGTCCCTCTCGGGCTGTTGTGAAGCAGAGCTAATGGGTACATTGCCTCAGGCACATTGCAGGTGCTCAAAGTGTTGGTCTTTCCTTCTCTTTCTAGGTCTCCATTTCCTCATCTATACAGCAGGGAGCAGCTCAGTCCTGATTATAAATAAGACAATAGGTGAATGCACTCAGTAAGCCCAGGGGTGGGGATGCATGGAGAAGCTTCTTGCAAGGGTGAAGAATGTGTTCTCTGAGCCCTGTGCTGAGGGGCAGGTGAGAAGACAGCAAGCCCAGAGACTGAGACCTACAAAATGCCCCCTGCAAAGCGGGAGGAGGAGCAGTGTTCTAAGCAAGCAGAGGCAGCATCCTCAGTGCTTGCAGGAGGAGCAGGACTGCTTGTGCTTGCTCAGGTGGGTGACAGACAAGGTTCTTAGGCATCTGCTGGGTGTCAGGTGCTGCACAAGCATCATCTCCATGAATTTAATCTTTCCATCATCCTTTAGAGGTGGACATTACAGGGGCAAAGTGGGATTGAAACACAGGTCCCCTGAGCCTGTGCATTTTCTACAAGGCAACTTGGTTCACATGCAATAATAGGATCCAAAAATGCACCTGCTATGCTGTGCACACCTGATTTCATAACATCCTCACAACCTGCAAGGTTAGTATGTTGTCCCCATTTTATGGATGAGGAAACTGAGGCTCAGAGAGGCTGAATAATTTGCTTATCTTTCCAGAGAACTAAAGGGAAGAGAGTTGCTATAGCTGTGGGGCCTTCTATTCCTGGCAGGAAGTGCCCAGTGCCCCAGGCCATTCTGACCCTAGTGCAGACAGGAGAAAAGGCACATCAACAAATCCAGCAGCAAGGTTCCACTGAGGGCCTCCCTGGCCTTTCCTTGTGCTAGTGCTGAGGGAGAAACAGCCTTGCTCCTGCACCTCCCATGGCTCCCTGCTGCCCCCAGGATAAAGGTCAGAGTCCTCAGGTCTGTGTTTGAGACCCTCTATGGTCTGGTCTCACCTGTATTTCCAGCCAAATCCTCCACCACAGTCCCCAGGGCAGCAGCCATGGCCACCTGATCCATCCTGCCATCCTGCCTTGGCTCAGGCTGTTCCCTCTGCCAGATGTCCTCCGTCCCTTCTCTCTCATGCCTCAAGGCCTGGTGCAAATGCTTCCTATACTCTAGAGCCTGAACTGGTCCTGCTTCCACTGCCAGGGCAGAATCCATTCCTCTCTACCCTCTTCTCTGAGTCCCTCTCACACTGTGTGCCCAGGTGTGTCCCCAGCAGCTCTTGAGCGACCAGCTGTGTGAGAGCTGTCTCCACACCTGGCCTAAGAAGTTTTTCAAGGACGGTGGCATCTTTCTCTCCGTATTTCCATCCCCAGGACTTAGCAAATGCAAACAACGGTAGTGCTGCTGGAACAGAAGAGAATAAAACTGAATTGAACTGTAGCAGATGCCCAGGCTGAAGGCTTGCTGGCCCAGGGGCACAGATGACTACCCCAAGGGTAAGGAGCACTGGCTTTAGAATCATCCATGGGTTCAAGACTGGACTTCTGCACTGGCCAGCTCTGCAACTTTGGCCAAGAGACTTAGCCTCTCTGTTTCTCAATTTCCTTAGCAATAAACCAGGTTGGTAATATCAACCTAGTAGGTACGTGGTGAAGATTGGATGAGTCCATGCTTATAGAGGGTGCAGTGCATGCCTGGCACTTGGTGAGCCCTCAGGAAATGGTAGCGATCACTATTAGTTTTATTTGCAGAGATGGTATGTACAGTGTATAGACATCAGGAGCTGGTATAAACTTGGAGTGGTCCAAATCTGCAAGGAGTATACCATCCAAGAACTTGGATAATCCAGGTGCAATATCATCAGTACTTTCCAATTGCACAGCAATGGACTTGGCTGGGCTAGTGGCATCAGAGTCTCCTGGGAAGCTTTAGAAATCCAGCATCCTAGAACCCCTCTCACAGAGTCTGGGATGGTCTAGATTTTGCATAAGCAAGCCCTGTGACTCTGAAGTGCAGAAAGGCTTAGCTGTTTGTTTATCCAAATGGGTTTTCAAGGTTTGGAATCACTGGAAGGCAACTCAGAGGAGATAGGCCTTGCAGACCAGGATTTAAAATGGCAGAGAGCATGGTGCAGCCAGAGGCCCAGAGAAGGGAGGAGGAAGGGGTTGTCCTCAGTCCCTGGAGGACACCACCCTGGCTGGAGAAGTGGAGCACAGGGTCAGAGAGGGATGCTGCAGCTTTAACATGGGGCTCCTTGAATTCCCATCATGGAGTTCAGATTTTTTCTGATTGGCAAGTAGGATCTATTGATGGTTCTTGAGCAGAAGAGTGACATGAAAAAAGAAATGCTCAGAGCATTTACTGGTGAATAGATGCAAATGGGAATGGGGAACATATTGAAGGAAAGAAGGATTGAGGTCTGACTTGGGCCCTGTGGCAGAAATTCTTGTCCCTGCCTGCCCTATGAAAGGTCTTTCTGCCCCTGGCACAGGTTGAATCAAGGTCAGGACGGAAATTCGTGGAGCCAATGTTCTGGATTCCTCAATGCTGACCACAAACCATGTAAAATAGGACAGGGAACCCTGTGGCAGAGGCTCCCCTGTGAGTTTCTAGAGCCCTGGACAAGGCAGTGCTAAGTTTGCAGACAGCCCAGGGGAAGGGCAAGTTAGGGCCCAAGTAACCCAGGAAGTGCCCAGGTCAGATAATGAGCTCACTGGTGATTCTGCAGGTGGTTCAAGTTTTCATTGCCCTGCACATCCCAGAGAAGAGCAGACCTAGGGTGGTGGCAGGTGGGCAAGAACAGGCTTTGGAGGCCTGATAAGTGAGGCTTGGGGCAGGGAGGGGAAAGTTTTACTCATTCATGTGTTTGTCTGTGTGTCCATTTATTCTAGCTACGCAGACTTTCCATGCACCTGCTTACTTTCACCTGCTGTGCTGGCCACTGGGTAACGAGGTACATTGGCCCTTGCCTGTTGAGACACCCAGTTCCAGGGGCAGAAAGACCTCTCGTAGAGCAGATGGGGACATGAGCTCCTGCCACAGGGCTCAAGCCAGCCTTCCAGCCTTCTTGACATCAATACGATCGCCATTCCCTTTTACATCAATTCACCATGATATTCCCTGAACATTTCTTTTTTCATGTCACTCTTCTGCTCAAGAACCATCAATAGATCCTACTTGCCCATCAGAACAATCCGAGCTCCAACACAGGAATTCCAGGAGCCCCATGTTAAAGCTGCAGCATCCCTCTCTGGCTCTGTCCTCCCCTCCCTGGGGTAACTGCAGAATAAACACTAACATGTCAGTGTAGTCAGTGCTACATTCAGGGAAGCACAGCAGGGCTCTGACCCTAGCTAGGGAGTAAGAAGGAGCTTCTCGAAGAGGTGCCTAACACCAGGCTATGCCCTGGAGCATTCTCCAAGGAAGAACAGGGAGAAAGAACAGCTTGGGGAAAGGCTATAAGCTTCAAGAAACACCACCACGTCCCAGGATTGGTCTAGGACAGATGTGAATAGGGCTTAGACCAGGCAAGGAAGGTGCCTAGATGGCTGGGTAGGTGGGGTTTGGACTGCCCTGGAGCTCAGGGGAAGGCCCAGTGGGTTGAATGGAAAAGAATACAGCTCCGGTTTCCACAGAAAGATTTTATAACACTCAGAATTACCCAAAGAATTGGCAAGTGTGTGTCTGTCAGACAGAGGTTATAGTTCTTAATAGGGTGGGGAAAGAAAGGCAAAAATCAGACCGGAAAAGAAAAGGGGTTCACCCATCAGAAAGATCTGTGACTGCATAAAAGAAACAAATGAATACATGATCAGCCTCAGGAATAATTAGAGGAATGCAAATTAGAGCGACAAGAAACTAACATTAGCCGCATTTTGTAAAGATGATATAATAAAAATAACAATAGGTGGTGTTGGCAGAATGTGGAGGAACAGGGCTCTTCCTTACACTGCTGATGGGGATAGGAATGGCAGCAGCTTTTGAGAGGGCCACATGGCACTGTGTGTGAGTGCCTTCACAGGGTGACACCCTTTGATTTGGCAATTCCACATCTAAAAATGGTTCATTTATTCTAGGATTTTTTTTTTTTGAGTCAAGACTTCCCTACATTGCCCAGGCTGGCCATAAACTACTGTCCATGAGTGATCCTCCCACCTTGGCCTGCTGCGTAGCTGTGATTACAAGCGTGAACCATGGTGCCTGGCTTTACCCTAGGAATTTATTCTGAGGAAATAATCAGACAAGCATTCCAAGCTGTACTTAGAGAAGGGTATTTATTGTTGCATTGATGATGGTAGGTAAGATGTGGGAAGAATCTGAATGTCCAGCAATAACAGATTGGCTAAATAATTGTGCTACAGCTAGGCAAGGGGCTGGCTTATGGCCATTCAGAACACTGATGCTCCTGATTGAGTCAAATCTCCCGTCACTGCTCTCACACACCACACAGCTCCCTCCTTTGCAGCATAAATGACTGTCATAATTTTACACTTGGGAACTTATTTGATGAATTTTTAGATCCCTCATTAGATGCTAAGCTCCATGGAGGTAAGGAGTATACTATGTTCATTATTGTGTCCTCCATGCCAAGTTAAGTTCCTGGAACACATTACACTCTCAATATTTGTTGTTAGATGAATGACCAAGTCTGTTTCTTAGTATGGAAAAATGTTTGAAATAGGCAATTCAGAGAAAGAGCAGACTATGAAACAGCATGAATGCTGTACTACACACTGCTCATTCCCTCCTCTCTGGATCTTCTTTGGAGGATCACATCATGCCCACTTTTAGTAAATAAATTATGATTGATCCAAAGTCAATCATGACAATGCTATTCTCTGCTGCTAGGGATGGTCATGAGATCAGGTTTTGGCCTATCTAAACACAGATTTCCAGACATAAAGAGAAATCCTCTGGGGGTCACCTCTGAAGTCCTTGCTTTCCTAATAAAAGTGCAGAAGTGACTGCTTTTGCTGGCCTTAAAAACACATGTAGTGGTTGGAGCTGCAGTAGCCGTCTTACAACCATGAGCAAAATTCCAATAGACTCACAAAGATGCTGGGCCTAACATTGTTGAACCAGTGAACCACACCCAGGAACCGTAGATACTCTAACTATGTAAGAAAAATGAACCTGTATTTGTTTAAGTGACTGAACTTTCAGATTAATGCACTCCCAACAGATACAGAGCATGATCCCATGCATACCCGTATGTAAAAATATGAACAAAAAAATTAAAGTGATTATCTCTAGGTGGTAGGATTCTCCTTCATATTTTTTTATTTTATAAAGTTTTCCCAAATGACATGTAAATAATAATCAGACAAATTTTTCTGTACCTTCAGAAAATAAACATTTGTACTAATTTTATTTTTTTTTTAATAAACAAAATATTGGGCCCCCAGAAGGTACTTCACTACCAGATGACAACTTAGTTAGCCACAACGGAGACGAACACTTATGGGTATCCTGGAAGACAGGTTCAGCCGCAGTGAGAGGTCACCTCCAGAACAGTATGTGTTTCCAAATTCCTGAGGGAGGCAGGGCAGACCCCAGGGAAGTAGATGAGAACCTGAGTGAGGCTCTGCGGGGAGAGAGGATGTTCCTCAGCCCTCACAAGGACATGTCAGTTTCACCTGAGATTAGGCCCCGGCCTTGGCTGGGCAGCCTGCCAGGCAGGTTCTCAGCGGCATGGGGTGATAACAGGAGGAGGGGAAGCCTGGCAAGCTGGGGCAGCTCTGGGGTCTTCAGGTGGGGCTGTCTCGGGAAGCAGCTGTGTTGGCTGTAAACACAGATTTATAGGAAGCAGAGCTTAGCAATCTCTCCTACCACAAACCTGGACTATCAGGGGTGTTTCCATAGCAGCATCCACACCAGTGAGGAATCTGGACATGACCTATGATCCTCTCTCCCACTGTTCCTTTTCTCTTAGAATGGGACAGAACAGCTAGTGTCCTGTAGTGACTCCAGTTTGCTGCTCTCTTCCTTTCCTTCTTCCTCCTGCCCTCAGTCTCCTCTGCTTCCTTCACCTTTTACATGAGGAAGCTCAAGTCACCTGCCTGAGCCTGAGCTTCTCATCTAAATCACGGAGTGCCAGTCAATGCCTCCCTTCCTCTTCCCAGGGAGCAACTTCAGTGTTCCCTGCCTGCTGTGGGGAGCTAGACACTGCCCCTTATTCCCTGTGGGACCATCCGCAGCCCGTTTCCTTACCCCTGTAATGGGACAGCAGTCCTGTCTGCCCACTTGGTAGTGCTGATTCCAGGCCTGGGTCCCTCCTGAGAAAAATCTCCAGTGTGGTTGATACGGTGGGTGTTTGTGCATGTGGAGGGGTGGAGCATCCATATGGCCATTTACAGACCCCATCTTTCCTCTCTCCCCATGCTTATTGCATTTCAGGAATCCCTCTCCTTTGTGCCAAGAAACATAAGACATTTTCAGATCCATCATCTCATTGAGACTCACATCTCCTTGGTGAAGTTGGAGTTATTGTCACCCTTTTACTGATGATTAAACTGAGGCTCAGAAAGGGGCAAGTCATTGCCCAGAGTTCTACTGTGAATTTATAGCCAACCTGGGATTAAGATGCATGTTCTGGATTCCTGCTGGAGTCCTGGCCCATCTGCAGCCAAGGCCCATCTTTCTGCTCCCATGAGGCCCCCTTCCCATTCCTTTCCTCCCCATGACAGCCACTGTCACTACCACCCAGAGCCTGTGCTCACTGTCACACCACCTCTCGCTGCATCTGTGCTGGAACCCACCATGTCCATCAGATGGATTTTCCTAAATGGTGGTTGGGCTCCAAATCCATTCCCCCAAGACTGACACAAATTGCACTACAGGGGGCCTCAACTGTAGGCGTTTCTGGTCTAGAGACAGAGATGGTCCCGTAGAAATGTCAACATCACTTGGAAAGAGGAGAGTGGAAACACAGGAGAAAGTTCAGGAAGTGACGTCAGGAGGAGGTGGCCCTTAAGTTGGGTCTTGAGGGATGTGTGAGAGTTACTGGGAAAGGAACGCTGAGAAGGGCATTCCAGGAGGAAAGATCAGCATTCTCCAAGACTCAGACTGGTCTGGTGGCTGCAGTGTAGAGCTGGGGGTCACTATCTGTGTAATTACTTTGCAGTCTGAGGATTCATCTCACAGAGTTAAACCTTTGTTTTAATTCATCAGGTTGGTAACACTCTTTTTACACAATCTGCAATGGAACATTCCTAAGCCCATTGAGGCCTATAGTGAAAAATCAGAATATCTTCAGATAAAACCTAGAAAGAAGCTATCTGTGAAACTGTTTCATGATGCATGGATTCACCTCAGAGAGTTAAAGCTTTATTTTGATTAAGCAGGTTGGAAACCCCTTTTATGTAGAATCTGTGAAGGGACATTTGGGAGCCTATTGAGGCCTATAATGAAAAACTGAATGCCCCAGATAAAACTCAGAAAGAAGCTATATGTGACCCCACTTTGCCCGGTGTGGATTAATATCACAGAGTTAAACTTTTCTTTTGACTCCGCAAGTTGAATACACTCTTTTTGCAGAATCTGCAAAGCGACATTTCCAAGCCCATTAAAGTCTATAGTGAAATACTGAATAACCCACAATAAAAACTGGAAAGAAGCTATCTGTGAAACCGCTTTGTGAGGTTTGGATTTATCTCATGAAGTTAAACCTTTCATTTGATTCAGCAGGTTGGAAACACTCTTTTTGTAGAATCCGCAAAGGGACATCCGGAAGCCCACTGAGGGCTATGTTGAAAAAACAAATATTCCCAGAGAAAAACTAGAAAGGAGCTATCTGTGAAACCGATTTGTGATGTGTGGTTTCATCTCACAGAGTTATACCTTTCTTTTGTTTGAGCAGGTTTAAAACACTTTTTTTGTAGAATCTGCATAGGGACATTTGGGAACCTAAAAAGGCAGAATTTGAAAAACTGAATATTCCCTGATAAAAAATAGAAGGAATCTATCTGTGAAACTGCGTTGTGATGGGTGGATTCATCTCACAGAGTTAAATCTTTCATTTGATTAAGCAAGTTGCAAACATTCTTCTTGTAGAACCTTTGAAGGGATATTTTGGAGCCAATTGAGGCCTATAGGGAAAAACTGAATATCCCTTGATAAAAACTAGAAAGAAGCTCTCTGTGAAACTGCTTTTTGATGTGTGTATTCATCTCACAGAGTTGAAACATTCTTTTCATTCAGCAGGTTGGAAACACATTTTTTGTAGAATCTGCGAAGGGATATTTGGGAGCCCATTGAGGAAAATAGTGAGAATCCTAATATATCACGATAAGCACTAGAAAGAAGCTATCTGTGAAAACACTTTGCGATGTGTTGATTCATCTCACATACTCAAACTTTTCTTTTGATTCAGCGGGTTGGAAACACTCTGTGGAATGTGTGAAAGAATCTTTGTGAGCCCAGTAAGGCCTATAATGAAAAACGGAATACCTTTGATTAAAAACTAGAAACAAGGTATCTCTGAAACCACTTCATGATGTGTATGTTCATCTCCTAGATTTAAATATTTCTTTAGATTAAGCAGGTTTTCCACACTCTGTTTGTAGAATCTGTGAAGAAATTTGGAAGCCTACAGAGGCCTAGTGTAGTAAACCCAGTATATCCCGATGGAAATTAGAAAGAAGCTCTTTGTAAAACCTTTTAGAGATGTGCAGATTCACTTAACAGAGTTAAACTTACCTTTTGATTCACCAGGTTGTAAACACCATTTTTGTAGAATTTCAAATGCACATTGAGGAGTTTATTGAGGACTATAGTGAAAAACGGAATATCCTGATAAAAAGTAGAAAGAAGCTAACTGTGAAACCGCTTTGCTATGTGTGGATTCTTATCTTAGGCTGAAAACTTTCTTTTGATTCAGCAGGTTGGAAACACTCTGTGTATATCTGTGAAGGGACATTTGGGAGCCCATAGAGACCTAGAGTGTAAAACCTAATACCTCAAATACAAACTAAAAAGAAGCTGTCTGTGAAACTGCTTTGCAATGCATGGATTCTTCTAACAGAATTCAACTTTTTCTTTGATTCAGCAGGTTGGAATAACTCTTTTCGTAGAATCTGCAAAGAGACATTTGAGAGCCCATGTAGGCCTATAGTAATAAGTTGAATATCCCAAGTTAAAAGCCTGAAAGAAGCTATAGGTGAAAGTGTTTTGCAATGTGTGGATTTATCTCAGTGTTAAACTTTTGTCTTTTTTCAGCAGTTTGGAAACGCTGTGTTTGGATAATATGCAAAGAGACATTTTAGAGCCCATTGAGGCCTATAGTGAAAAACTAAATGTCCCTTGATAAAAACTAGAAGAAAGCTATCTGTGAAACTGCTTTCTGATATGTGGATTCATGTCACAGAGGTAAACCTTTCTTTTGATTCAGGAGGTTGAAACACTCTATTTTTAGAAGCTGCAAAGGGACCTTTGGGAGCCCACTGAGGCCTATGGTGAAAAACCAAATATCCTTCGTTAAAAACTATAACGAGGCTATCTGTGAAACCACTTGGTGATGTGTGGGGTCATCTCAGATACTTAAAACTTTCCTTTGATTCAGCAGGTTGGAAGAACTTTTTGTAGAATCTGCGTTAGGAATTTGAAAGCTCATTGAGGCCAAGAGTGGAAAATTGAATATACCAGGATAAAAAATAGAAAGAAGCTATCTGTGAAACTGCTTTGTGATTTGTGAATTCATCTCACATAGTGAAACCTTTCTTTTGATTCAGCATGTTGGAAACACTGTGTTTGCAGAATCTGTGAAGGGACATTTGGGAATCCATTGAGGCCTTTATTGAAGAACAGAATACTACTGAAAACAACTAGAAAGAAGGTGTCTGTAAAACTGTTTTACAATGTTTGGATTCATCTCATAGAGTTAACCTTTCTTTTGATTCAGCAGGTTAAAAAAACTCTTTTTGTAGAATCTGCCAAAGAATACATCATAGCCCATTGAGGCCTATAGTTGAAAACCAAATATCCTTTGATCAAAACAAGAACAAAGCTATCTGTGTAACTGCTTTTCGATGTGTGGATTAATCTCACAGAGTTAAACTTTTCTTTCGATTCAGCAGGTTGGAAACACTAGGTTTCTATAATCCGCAAAGGGACTCTTGGGAGTCCATTGAGTCCTATAGTGAAAAACAGAATATCCTTCTATAAAAACTAGAAAGAAGCATCTATGAAGCCACTTTGAATGGGTGGATTTTTCTCATGGAATTAAACATTGTTTCATTTAAGCATTTTGGAAACATTCTTTTTGTAGAATCTGCAAAGGAACTTTAGGAACTCATTGAGGCTTATTGTGAAAAACCAAATATCTCTGGGTAAAAATTAGAAGGAACCTATCTTTGAAATTGCTTTGTGATGTGTGGCTTCATCTCACAGAGGTAAACCTTTCTATTGATTCAACAGGTTGGGAACACTGTTTTTCTTAGAATCTGTGAAGGGACATTTAGGAGTCTATAGAGGTCTAGATTGTAAGACCAAATATTTCACCATAAAATCTAGAAAGATGCTATTTGTTAAACTACTTTGCAATGTTTGGATTCATCTCAGAGTTAAACTTTCTTATGATTCAGCAGTTTAAAACACTATTTTTGTAGAATCTGTGAACGAACACAGCCCATTGAGGCCTGTAGTGGAAAAACGAATATCCCATGAAAAAAGTGGAGAGAAGCTATTTGTGAAACTGCTATGCAATATGTGGATTTATCTCACAGAGTTAAACCTTTTGTTTAATTCAGCAAGTTGGAAAATATCACATTTTAGAAGCAGCAAAAAGACATTTGGGAGCCCTTAGAGCCCAAGGGTGGAAAACAGAATATCCTCTAATAAAAACTAGAAAGAAGCTATCTGTGAAATGGTTTTGCAATGTGTGGATTCATCTCACATAGGTAAACCTTTCTATTGATTCAAGATGTTGAAAACACCTTTTCAGTGGAACCTGTGAAAGTACATATTGGAGCCTGTTAAGGCCTATAGTGTAAAACCAAATATCCCTTTATAAAAACTAGAAGGAACCAATTTGTGAAACCTTTTTGCGATGTGTGGATTCATCTCCCAGAGTTAAATCATTCTTTTGATTGTGCAGGTCAGAAACACTGGATTTATACAATCTGCAAAAGAAAATTTTGGAGACCATAGAGTCCTAGAGTGGAAAATAAAATATCCCCCAATAAAAGTAGGAAGAAGCTATTGGTGAAACCAGTATGCAATGTGCGTATTAATCTCAAGGAGACAAACCTTTCTCTTGATTCAGCACTTGAGAAACACTCTTTTTGTAGAATCTGTGAGAAGACATTTTGGAGCCCAGTGAGGATAACAGTAAAAAGCTGAATATCCCATGATAAAAACTAGAAAGAAGCTTTCTGTGAAACTGCTTTGTGGTGTGTATTCATCTCACCCAGTTAAACCTTTATTTGATTCCAACCTTTATTTGGAAACACATTGTTTGTAGAATGTGGTAGGAACATTTATGTGTCCATTGAGGCCTACAGTGAAAAGCTAAATATCCCCTGATAAAAACTAGAAAAAGATATCTGTGAGACCGTTCTCCACTGTGTTGATTTATCTCACAGAGTTAAATCTTTCTTTTGATTCAGCAAGTTGGAAACACTCGGTTTGTAGAATCAGTGAAGGGACATTTGGGAGTCTATTGAGGCCTATAGTGAAAAATTGAATATCCTTAGATAAAAATGAGATAGAAGCTTTCTGTGAAACCGTTTTGCAATGTGTGGATTCATCTCACAGACTTAACCTTTGTTTTGATTTAGCAGGTTGGAAACACTCTTTTTGTAGAATCTGTGAAGAGACATTTGGGAGTCCATAGAGACCTATAGTGGAAAACCAAATATTTCTGAATAAAAATTAGAGAGAAGCTATCTGTGAAGTTGCTGTGTGATATGTGGATGGATCCATCTCACAGAGTTAAATCATTCTTTTGATTCAGCAGGTTGGAGTCCATCTTTTTGTAGAATCTGCAAAGGGATATTTGGGAGCCCATTGGGGCCTATAGTGGAAATCTGAATATTTGCCAACAAAAAGTAAAAAGAAGAAATCTGTGAAACTGCATTGTCATGTGTGGATTCATCTTAAAGAGTTAAACCTTTATTTTGATTCAGCAGATTAGAAACACTCTTTTTGTAGAATTAGGGAAGGGACAATTGGGAGCCCACTGAGGCTTACAGCGAAAAACTCATATCCCTAGATAAAAACTAGAAAGAATCTATCTGTAAAAATGCTTTTCAATGTGTGGAATCATCTCACAGAGTTAAACCTTTCTTTTGATTCAGCAGTTTGAAAATACCTTGTTTGTAAAATCAGAAAATAAGATATTTGGGAGCCTATGGAGGCTTATTATAAAAAACAGAATATCCTTTGATAAAAACCAGAAAGAAGCTATTGGTGAAACTGCTTTGTGATGTGTGCATTTATATCACAGTTAAACCTTTCTTTTGATAGAGCAGGTTGAAAACACCCTGGTTATAGAATCTGTGAAGGGACATCTGGGAGCCCATAGAGGCCTATAGTGAAAAAGTGAATATTTCTTTTTTCTTGTTTCTTTTTCTTTTCTTTCTTTCTTTTTTTTTTTTGAGACAGAGTTTCACTCTTTCACCCAGGATGGAATGCAGTGGCACTATCTCGGTTCACTGCAAGTTCCACCTCCCAGGTTTATGCCATTCTCCTGCCTCAGTCTCCCAAGTAGCTGGGAGTACAGACGTCCACCACCATGCGTGGATAATTTTTTTGTATTTTTAGTAGACACAGGGTTTCACTGTGTTAGCTAGGATGGTCTTGATCTCCTGACCTCGTGATTTTCCTGCCTTGGCCTCCCAAAGTGTTGGGATTACAGGCGCGAGCCACCGCACCAGGCCTAAAACTGAATATTTCTAAATAAAAACTAGAAAGAAGATATCTATGAAATTGCTGTGCAATGTGTGGATTCATCTCACAGAGTTAAACCATTCTTTTGATTCGGCAGCTTGGAAACACTCTTTTTGTACAAACTGAAAAACCATTTGAAGTCCATTGAGGCTTATAGCAAAAAACAGAATAGACCCAGATATAAACTTGAAAGAACCTATCTGGGATACTGCTTTGGGATGTGTGGATGCTTCTCACTAAGTTAAATATTTCTTTTGATTCAGAAGTTTGGAAACGTACAATTTGTAGAATCTGCTCAGGGACATTCGGAAGCCTATAGTTACGTAGAGTGAAAAACCAAAAAATCCCAGAAGAAAACTATGAAGAAGCAATTTGTGAAACTGCTTTGCGATGTGTGGATACATGTCACCAAGTTAATCTACTCTTGTGATTAAGCAGGTTGGAACACTCTGTTTGTAGAATGTGTTTTGGGAGTCCATTTAGGCCTATGTTGAAAAACAAAATATCCCCTGATAAGAACTAAAAAGGTTATGTGTGAGAACACTTTGCAATGTGTGCATTTATCTCAGGGAGTTAAACATTTCTTTTGATGCAGTAGGTTGGAAACACTCTGTAGAATCACTGAAGGGACATTTCAGAGCCCACTGAGGCCTATAATAAAAAACAGAATATCATTTGATAAAAATGAGAAAGAAGACATCTGTGAAACTGCCTCACAATGTGTGGATTCATCTCACAGAGTTAACCTTTCTTTTGATTCAGCAGTTTGTTAACACTCTTTTTGTAGGATATGCAAAGGGATATTTTGGAGCCCATAGAGACCTAGAGTGCAAAACCGAATATTTCTTGATAAAAACTAGAAAGAAGCTATCTGAGAAATAGCTTTCCAATAAATGGATTCATCTCACAAATTTAAACCATTTGATTGATTCAGCAGGTTGGAAACCCTTTTTTTGTACATTTTGCATAGGGACATTTGGGAACCAAATGGGGCCTGTAGTGAAAAATTGAATATCACTAGATAAAATCTAGGAAGAAACTATCTGTAAAACTGCTTTGTGATGTTTGAATTCATCTTACCAACTTAAACCATTTTTTTTTTTTGTTCAGCAGGTTGGAAACACTCTTTTTGTAACATCTACAAAGGGACATTTAAGAGCCCATTGAGGCCTATTGTGAAAACCAAAATATCCTCTTATAAAAACTAAAAAGAAGCTATCTGTAAAACCATTTTGTGATGTGTAGATTCATGTCAAATAGTTAAACCTTTCTTTTGATTCAGCATGTTGTAAACACTATTTTGCCAGAATCTGTGAAGAATCTTTTGGGAGCCCACTGTGGTCATTAGTGAAAAACAGAATATTCCTGGATAAAAACTAGAAAGAAGCTTATCGGTGAAAACGCTTTGCAATGTGTGAATTTATCTCACAAAATTAAACCTTTCTATTGACTCAGCAGGTTTGAAACCCTCTTTTTGTAGAATCTGCAAAGGGACATTTGGAACCAAATGAAACCCGTAGTTTATCCCTGGATAAAAACTACAAAGAAGCTATCCATGAAAATGCATTGTGATGTGTCAATTCATCTCACAAAGTTAAATCTTTTTTTATTCAGCAGGTTGGAAAGACTTTTGTAGCATCTTCAAGTGGATATTTAAGAGCTCATTGAGGCCTGTTGTGAAAAATTGAATATCCCCTGATGAAAACTATAGAGAAACTAATTTTGAAACCACTTTGCACTGTGCCGATTCATGTCAAAGAGTTAAACGTTTCTTTTGATTTAGCAGGTTGGAAACACCTATTTTCTAGAATCTGCAAAGAGACATTTGGGAGCCTGTACGGAAACTAGAAAGAAGCTATCTGTGAAATCGCTTTGTGATGTGTGGATTTATGTCAAAGATTTAAACCTTCCTTTTTATTTGGCAGGTTGGAAACACTCTTTTTGTAGAATCTGAGAAGAATTTTTAGGGGTCTAATGAGTCCAATAGTAGAAAAGTGAGTATCCCCTAATAAAAACTAGAAAGGAGCTCTCTGTGAAACTGCTTAGTGATGTGTGGATTCATGTCAAAGAGGTAAAAGTTTCTTTGGATTCAGCAGGCTGGAAATGCTCTTTTTGTAGAATCTGTGAAGAAACATTTGGGAGCCCATTGAGACATATAGTGAAAAACATTCTATCCTCTTATAAAAGTAGAAAGAAGCTATCTGTGAAACCACATTGCGATGTGTGGATTCATCTCACAAAGTTAAACCTTTCCTTTAATTCAGCATGTTGGAAACACTATGTTTGTAGAATCTGTAAAGGGTTATTTTGGAGCCCATGGAGGCTTATGGTGAAAACCATAATATCCACCAACGAAAGTTAGAAGGCTGCTACCATTGAAGCCACTTTGGAACATTTAGATTTATCTCACAGAGTTAAGCCTTTCTTTTGATTCAGCGTGTTGGAAAAACTCTGTTCATAGACTCTGCAAAAAGACATTAGGGAGCTCATGGAAGCCTAACATAGAAAACTGTATATCACCCCATAAAAACTAGAAAGAAGCTCTCTGTGAAACCTCATTGCAATGTGTAGCTTCACTTCACAGAGGTTAACCTTTTTTTGTTTTGATTCAGCAGGGTGAAAACACTCTTTTTAAAGAATCTGTGAAAAGCCATTTAGGAGCCCATTGAGGTCTATTGTAAAAAACAGAATATACTTCAATGAAAACTAGAAAGAAGCCGTTTGTGAAACTGCGTTGTGATTTGTGGATTCACCTAAGAGAGTTAAGCTTTTGTTTTGATTCACCAGATTGGATACACTCTTTTTGTAGAATCAGTGATGAAACATTTGGAAGCCCATTGAGGCCTAGAGTAAAAAAAATGAATATCCTTTGATAAAAACTACAAAGAAGTGATCTGTGAAACCACTTTTCTTTTCTTTTTTTTTTCTTTTTTTTAATTTTATTTTTTTATTTTTATTTTATTTTTATTTATTATTATTATACTTTAAGTTGTAGGGTACATGTGCATAACGTGCAGGTTTGTTACATATGTATACTTGTGCCATGTTGATGTGCTGCACCCATCAACTCATCATTTGCATCAGGTATAACTCCCAATGCAATCCCTCCCCCCTCCCCCCTCCCCATGATAGGCCCCTGTGTGTGATGTTCCCCTTCCTGAGTCCAAGTGATCTCATTGTTCAGTTCCCACCTATGAGTGAGAACATGCGGTGTTTGGTTTTCTGTTCTTGTGATAGTTTGCTAAGAATGATGGAAACCACTTTTCAATGTGTGGATTAATCTCACAGAAATAATATTTTCCTTCAATCCAGCAGGTTGGAAAAACTTTTTTGTAGAATCTGAGAAGGAATATTTGGGAGCCATTGAGGTCTGTAGTTAAAAACCCAATATCTACCATTAGATACTATAAAGAAACTACCTGTAAAATTGCTTTGCCATATGTGTGTTCATCTCACAGAGTTAAATCTTTCTTTTGATTCAGCAGATTGGACACATTGTTTCTGTAGAATCTGCAAAGGGACAGTTTGGAACCCATATATTGGAGTAAAACTCCAAATATAGGCCGGGTGTGGTGGCTCATGCCTGTAATCCCAGCACTTTGGGAGGCTGAAGTGGGAGGATCATGAGGTCAGGAGATCAAGACCATCCTGGCTAACATGGTGAAACCCCATCTCTACTAAAAAATATAAAAAATTAGCTGGGCGTGATGGCAGGTAACTGTAGTCCCAGCTACTCGGGAGGCTGAGGCAGGAAAATGGCATGAACCTGAGGACAGAGCTTGCAGTGAGCCGAGATCGTGCTACTGCACTCCAGCCTGGGTGAGGGTGAGACTCAGTCTCAAAAAAAAACAAAAATAAAAATCTCAATATAATTTGATAAAAACTTGAAAGAAGCTATCTGTGAAATCAATTTGAGATGTGTGAATTCATCTCACAAAGTTAAAACTTTCTTTTGATTCAGCAGGTGGGAAACACACTTATTGTGAAATCTGCAAAGGCACCTTTGGGAGCCCATTGTCTATAATGAAACATTGAATATCCAGTTATAAATGCTTGAAATAAGCTACTTGTGAAACTTCTTTGTGACGTGTGGATTCATCTTACAGAGTGGAACATTTCTTTTGCTTTGGCAGGTTGGCAACACTATTTTTGTAGAATCTGCAAAGGGACAATCTGAAGCACATTTTGGCCTGTAGTGACAAAGCAAATATCCTCCAAAAAAAACTAGAAAGAAGCCATCTGTGAAATCACTTTGTGATGTGTGAATTCATCTCACAAAGGTAAACTTTTTAAAAATTCCACGTTAGAAACACTTTTTTTGTAGCATCTGAGAAGAGACATTTAAGAGCCCACTGATGCCTTTTGTGAAAAACAAAATATTCCCTAAAAACACTAGAAAGAAGCTATCTGTAAAACCGCTTTGTGATGTGGAGATTCATGTCAAAGAGTTAAATCTTTCTTTTGATTCAGCAGGTTGGAAACACTCTTTTTCTAGAATCCGGGAAGATCATTTAGGAGCCCATTGTGACCTATGCTAAAAAACAGAATATTCCTGGATAAAAACTAAAAAAAAACTCTATCAGCGAAAACACTTTGTGTTGTGTGGATTCATCTAAGAGAATTAAAACTTTCTATTGATTCAGCAGGTTGGAAACCCTCATTTTGTAGAATCTGCAAAGGGACTTTTGGGGAAAAAATGACACCCATAGTGAAAAACCGAATATGCCCAGATAAAAACTACAGAGAAGTTATCTGTGAAACTACTTTGTACTGTGTCAATTCATCTCACAAAGTTAAAACCTTTTTTTATTCAGCTGGTTGGAAACACTCTTTTTGTAGCATCTGTGAAAAGACATTTAACAGCCCATTGAGACCTATTATGAAAAACCAAATATCCCCTGATAAAAAGTAGACAGAAGCTGTCTGTGAAACCACTTTGTGATGTGTGGATTCACCTCACAGAGGTTAACCTTTTTTTTTTTTTTTTTTTGATTCAGCAGGTTTTAAACATTCTTTTTAAAGAATCTGAGAAAAGACATTAAGGAGCCCATTGAGACCTACAGTAAAAACCAGAATATACTTCAATAAAAACTAGAAAGCAATTATCTGTGAAACTGCTTTGTAAAGGGTAGATTCACCTCAGAGAGTTAAACTTTCATTTTGATTCACCAGGTTTGATATACTTTTTCTGTAGAGTATACTCTTTTGTATACTCCCAGCAATGGGACATCTGGGAGACCACTGATATCTATGGCAAAAAACCAAATATCCCCTGATACAAAATAGAAATAAGCTACCTGTGAAACTGCTTTGTGATGTGTGGATTCATCACACAGAGTTAAACCTTTCTTTTGATTCAGCAGGATTGCAAAACTCTTTTTGAAAATCTGTGAAGGGACATTTGGGAGCCCATTGATGTATATAGAAAAAAATGGGATATCACCAATAATAACTAGAAAGAAGCTATCTGTAAAACCGCTTTGCAATGTGTGGATTCATCTCCAGAGGTAAACATTCCTTTTAATTCAACATGTTGGAAACACTCTTTTGTGTTGAATCTGTGAAGAACCTTTTGGAGTCCATTGAGGTCTACAGTGAAAAAGAGAATATACCTGGATATACACTTGAAAGAAGCTATCTGTGAAAATGCTTTGCGATGTGTGGATTCATCTCAAATAATTAAACCTTTCTTTTACTTATCTTTAATTAAGCAGGTTGAGAAAACTTTTTTTGTAGAATCTGAAAAGGGACATTTGGGAACCCATTGAGGTCTGTAGTGCCAAACAGAATATCCTCCGATAAATACTACAAAGAAGCTACCTATGAAACTGCATTGTGATGTGTGTATTCAGCTTGCAGAGTTAAATATTTCTTTTGAATCAGCAGATTGGAAACACTCTGTAGAATCTGTGAAGGGACATTTGGGAATCCATTGAAGCCTATAGTAAAAATCTCAATATAATTTGATAAAAACTTGAAGGAAGCTATCTGTGAAACCGATTTGAGATGTGTGCATTCATCTCACAAAGTTAAAACTTTCTTTTGATTCAGCAGATGGGAAATACTCTTATTGTGGAATCTGTGAAGGAATATTTTGGAGCACATTGTGCTCTATAGTGAAAAACTGAATATCCATTGATAAATGCTTGAAATAAGCTACTTGTGAAACTGTTTTGTGATGTGTGGATTTATCTCACGGAGGGGAACCTTTCTTTTGCTTCAGCAGGATGACAACACTCTTTTGTAGAATCTGTGAAGAGACATTTTGGAGTGCACTTAGTCCTATAGTGAAAAACCAAATATCCCGCTATAAAAACTAGAAAGAAGCTACCTGTGAAATCGCTTTGCAATATGTGAATTCATCTCACAAAGATCAACCTTTTTTTTAATTCAGCAGATTGGAAACATGCTTTTGTCACATCTGAGAAGGGACATTTAAGAGCCCATTGATGCCTTTTGTGAAAAAACAAATATTCCCTAATAAAAAGTAGAAAGAAGCTATAGGTGAAATCACTTTGTGATGTTTGGATTCATGTAAAAGAGGTACACCATTCTTTTCATTCAGCAGGTTGGAAACACTCTTTTTCTAGAATTTGCGAGGATCATTTAGGAGCCCATTGTGACCTATAGTGAAAAGCAAAATATTCCTGGATAAAAACTAGTAAGAAGTTATTAATGATAATGCTTTGTGATCTGTGGATTCATCTCACAGTTTTAAACCTTTATATTGATTCAGCACGTTGGAAACCCTCTTTTTATAGAATCTGCAAAGGGACTTTTGGGAACCAAATGAGGTCTGTTGTGAAAAACTGAATATCCCTGGATAAGAACTACAAAGAATTTATCTGTGAAACTACTTTGTGATGTGTCAATTCATCTTACAAAGTTAAAATGTTTTTTATTCAGCAGGTTGGAAACACTCTTTTTGTAGCATCTGTGAAAATTTATTTAACAGTCCATTGATGCCTATTATGAAAAAACGAGTATCTCCTAATAAAAAGTAGACAAACTGTCTGTGAAACTGCTTTGTGATGGGTGGATTTACCTCACAGAGGTTAACCCTCTTTTTGATTCAGCAGGTTGGAAACCCGCTTTAATTTTTTTTTTTATTATTATACTTTAAGTTCTAGGATACATATGCACAATGTGCAGGTATGTTACATATGTATACATGTCCCATGTTGGTGTACTGCACCCACTGACTCATTTACATTAGGTGTATCTCCTAAGCTATCCTTCCCCTCCTCCCCAAACCCACAAGGGGCCCTGGTGTGTCATGTTCCCCTTCCTGTGTCCAAGTGTTCTCATTGTTCAATTCCCAGCTGTAAGTGAGAACATGCACTGTTTGGTTTTCTGCCCTTGCAATAATTTGCTGAGAATGATGCTTTCCAGCATCATCCATGTCCCTACAAAGGACACAAACTCATCCTTTTTTATGGCTGCATAGTATTCCATGGTGTGTATGTGCCACATTTTCTTAATCCAGTCTATCATTGACGGACATTTGGGTTGGTGACAAGTCTTTGCTATTGGGAATAGTGCCACAATAAACATACGTGTGCATGTGTCTTTACAGCAGCATGATTTATAATCCTTTGGGTATATACCCAGTAATGGGAAGGCTGGGTCAAATGGTATTTCTCATTCTAGATCCTTGAGGAATTGCCACACTGTTTTCCACAATGGTTGAACTAGTTTACAATCCCACCAACAGTGTAAAAGTGTTCCTATTTCTCCACATCCTCTCCAGCACCTGTTGTTTCCTGACTTTTTAATGATTGCCATTCTAACTGGTGTGAGATGGTATCTCATTGTAGTTTTGATTTGCATTTCTCTGATGGCCAGTGATGATGAGCATTTTTTTCATGTGTCTGTTGGCTGCATAAATGTTTTCTTTTGAAAAGTGTCTGTTCATATCCTTTGCCCACGTTTTGATGAGGTTGTTTGTTTTTTTCTTGTAAATTTGTTTGAGTTCTTTGTAGATTCTGGATATTAGTCCTTCGTCAGATGAGTAGATTGCAAAAATTTTCTCCCATTCTGTAGGTTGTCTGTTTACTCTGATGGTAGTTTCTTTTGCTGTGCAGAAGCTCTTTAGTTTAATTAGATCACATTTGTCAATTTTGGCTTTTGTTGTTGCTTTTAGTGTTTTAGACATGAAGTCCTTGCCCATGCCTATGTCCTGAATGGTATTGCCTAGGTTTTCTTCTAGGATTTTTATGGTTTTAGGTCTAATATTTAAGTCTTTAATCCATCTTGAATTAATTTTTGTGTAAGTTGCAAGGAAGGGATCCAATTTCGGCTTTCTACATATGGCTAGCCAGGTTTCCCAGCACCATTTATTAAATAGAGAATCCTTTCCTCATTTCTTGTTTTGTCAGGCTTGTCAAATATCAGATGGTTGTAGATTTGTGATATTATTTCTGAGGGCTCTGTTCTGTCCCACTGCTCTATATCTCGGTTTTGGTACCAGTACCATGCTGTTTTGGTTACTGTAGCCTTGTAGTATAGTTTGAAGTCAGGTAGCGTGATGCCTCCAGCTTTGTTCTTTTAGCTTAACATTGTCTTGGTGATGCAGGTTCTTTTTGGTCCCATATGAACTTTAAAGTTTCCAAATCTGTGAAGAAAGTCATTGGTGGCTTGATGGGGATGACACTGAATCTATAAATTACTTTGGGCAGTATGACCATTTTCACGTTATTGATTCTTCCTATCCATGAGCATGGAATGTTCCTCCATTTGTGTCCTCTTTTATTTCATTGAGCAGTGGTTTGTAGTTCTCCTTGAAGAGGTCCTTCACATCCCTTGTAAGTTGGATTCCTGAGTATTTTATTCTCTTTGAAGCAATTGTGACTGGGAGTTCATTCATGATTTGACTTTGTCTGTTATTGGTGTATAAGAATGCTGGTGATTTTTCCACATTGATTTTTTATCCTGAGACTTTGCTGAAGTTGCTTATCAGCTTAAGGAGATATTGGGCTGAGATGATGGGGTTTTCTAAATATACAATCATGTCATCTGCAAGAAGGGACAACTTGACTCTCTCTTTTCCTAATTAAATACCCTTTATTTCTTTCTCCTGCTTGATTGCCCTGGCCAGAACTTCCAACACTATGTTGAATAGGAGTGGTGAGAGAGGGCATCCCTGTCTAGTGCCAGTTTTCAAAGGGAATGCTTCCAGTTTTTGCCTATTCAGTATGATATTGGCTGTGAGTTTGTCATAAATAGCTTCTATTATTTTGAGATACATCTCATCAATACCAAATTTATTGAGAGTTACTGGCATGAAGGATTGTTGAGTTTTGTCAAAGTCCTTTTTTTGCATCAATTGAGATAGTCATGTGGTTTTTGTCTTTGGTTCTGTTTATAAGCTGGATTGCATTTATTAATTTGCGTTTGTTCAACCAGACTTGCATCCCAGGGATGAAGCCCACTTGATCATGGTGGATAAGCTTTTTGATGTGCTGCTGGATTTGGTTTGCCAGTATTTTATTGAGGATTTTTGCATTGATGTTCATCAGGGATATTGGTCTAAAATTCTCTTTTCTTGTTGTGTCTCTGCTAGGCTTTGGTATCAGGATGATGTTGGCCTCATAAAATGAGATAGAGAGTATTCCCTCTTTTTCTATTGATTGGAATAGTTTCAGAAGGAATGGTCCATCTCCTCCTTGTACCTCTGGTAGAATTCAGCTGTGATTCCTTCTGCTCCTGGACTTTTTTTTTGTTGGTAGGCTACTAATTATTGCCTCAATTTCAGAGCCTGCTATTGGTCTATTCAGGGATTCAACTTCTTCCTGGTTTAGTCTTGGGAGGGTGTATGTGTCCAGGAATTTAATCATTTCTTCTAGATTTTCTAGTTTATTTATGTAGAGATGTTTATACTATTCTCTGATGATAGTTTGTATTTGTGTGGGATTCATGGTGATATCCCCTTTATCTTTTTTATTGTGTCTATTTGATTCTTCTCCCTTTTCTTCTTTATTAGTCTTGATAGAGGTTTGTCAATTTTGTTGATCTTTTCAAAAAAATAGCTCCTGGATTCATTGATTTTTTTGAAGACTTTTTTTTGTGTGTGTTTCTTTCTCCTTCAGTTCTGCTCTGATCTTAGTTATTTCTTGCCTTTTGCTAGCTTTTGAATGTGTTTGCTCTTGCTTCTCTAGTTCTTTTAATTGTGATGTTAGGGTGTCAATTTTAGATCTTTCCTGCTTTCTCTTGTGTGCATTTAGTGCTATAAATTTCCCTCTACACACTGCTTTAAATATGTCTCAGAGATTCTGGTATGTTGTGTCTTTGTTCTCATTGGTTTCAAAGAACATCTTTATTTCTGCCTTCATTTCGTTATGTACCCAGTAGTCATTCAGGAGCAGGTTGTTCAGTTTCCTTGTAGTTGAGCGATTTTGAGTGAGTTTCTTAATCCTGAGTTCTACTTTGATTGCACAGTGGTCTGAGAGACAGTTTGTTTTAATTTCTGTTATTTTACATTTGCTGAGGAGTGCTTCACTTCCAACTATGTGGTCGATTTTGGAATAAAGTGTGATGTGGTGCTGAGAAGAGTGTATATTCTGTTGATTTGGGGTGGAGAGTTCTGTAGATGTCTATTAGGTCCGCTTGGTGCAGAGCTGAGTTCAATTCCTGGATATCCTTGTTAACTTTCTGTCTCATTGATCTGTCTAATGTTGACAGTGGGGTGTTAAAGTATCCCATTATTATTGTATGGAAGTCTAAGTCTCTAAGGACTTGCTTTATGTATCTGGGTGCTCCTGTATTGGGTGCATATATATTTAGAATAGTTAGCTCTTCATGTTGAATTGATCCCTTTACCAATATGTAATGGCCTTTTTGTCTCTTTTGATCTTTGTTGGTTTAAAGTCTGTTTTATCAGAGACTAGGATTGCAACTCCTGCCTTTTTTGTTTTCCATTTTCTTGGTAGATCTTCCTCCATCCCTCTATTTTGAGCCTATGTGTGTCTCTGCACATTAGATTGGTCTCCTGAATACAGCAAACTGATGGGTCTTGATTCTTTATCCAATTTGCCAGTCTGTGTCTTTTAATTGGAGAATTTAGCCCATTTACATTTAAGGCTAATATTGTTATGCGTGAATTTGATCCTGTCATTATGATGTTAGCTGTTTATTTTGCTCGTTAGTTGATGCAGTTTCTTCCTAGCATTGATGGTCTTTACATTTTGGCATGTTTTTGCAGTGGCTGGTACTGGTTGTTCCTTTCTGTGTTTAGTGCTTCCTTCAGGAGCTCTTGTAGGGCAGACCTGGTGGTGACAAAACCTTAGCATTTTCTTGTCTGTAAAGGATTTTGTTTCTCCTTCATTTATGAAGTTTAGTTTGGCTGGATATGAAATTCTGGGTTGAAAATTCTTTTCTTTAAGAATGTTGAATATTGGCCCCCACTTTCTTCTGGCTTGTGGAGTTTCTGCTGAGATATCTGCTGTTAGTCTGATGGGCTTCCCTTTGTGGATAACCTGACCTTTGTCTCTGGCTGCCCTTAACATGTTTTCCTTCATTTCAACTTTGGTGAATCTGACAATTATGTGTCTTGGAGTTGCTCTTCTTGAGGAGAATATTTGTGGCGTTCTCTGTATTTCCTGAATTTGAATGTTGGCCTGCTTTGCTAGGTTGGGGAAGTTCTCCTGGGTAATATCTTGCAGAGTGTTTTTCCATTTGGTTCCATTCTCCCCATCACTTTCAGGTACACCAATCAGACATAGATTTGGTCTTTTCACATTGTCCCACATTGTCCCAAAGCCCTTGGAGGCTTTGTTCATTTCTTTTTACTCTTTTTTTTTTCTCTCAACTTCTCTTCTTGCTTTATTTCATTCATTTGATCTTCAATCACTGATACCCTTTCTTCCAGTTGATTGAATCAGTTACTGAAGCTTGTGCATTCATCATGTAGTTCTTGTTCCATGGAAACCCTTTTTTCAAAGAATCTGAGAAAAGACATTTAGGAGCCTATTGAGACCCTCTGTGAAAAATAGAATATATGGAGATAACACCTAGAAAGGAAATGTCTGTGAAATCCCTTTTTAATAGACAGATTATTCTCAGAGAGCTAAACTTTTATTTTGATTCACCAGGTTGGATACAGTCTTTTTGTCGCATCAGCAAAGGGACATTTGGGAGCCCATTGATGTCTATAGTAAAAAACTGAATATCTTCTGATAACAAATAGAAATAAGCTATCCATAAAACTGCTTTGTGATGTGTGGATTCATCACCCATGGTTAAACATTTCTTTTGATACTGCAGGATGGGAACACTTTGTTGTAAAATCTGTGAAGGGACAATTGGGAGTCCATTGAGGCCTATAGTGAAAAGCTGAATATCCATTGATGAATGCTAGAAAGAAGCTACCTGTGAAACTGCTCTGTGACACGTGGATTCATTTCACATAGTGAAACCTTTCTTTTGATTCAACAGGTTTGCAAAACACTTTTTGTGAAATCTGCAAAGGGACATTTGGGAGCCCACTGAGGCTGATAGAGAAAAATAGAATATCCTCCATAATAACTAGAAAGAAGCTATCTGTGAAACTGCTTTGCAATGTGTGTATTCATCTTCAGAAGTTAACTTTTCTTCAGCATGTAGCAAACACTCTTTTTGTAGAATCTATGGAGAGCTTTCTGGAGTTCATTGAGGACTAAGTGAAAAAGAGAACGTGCCCAAATATACACTTGAAAGAAGCTGTCTTGAAAGAAACACTCTGTGATGTGTGGATTGACGTCACAGAAGTAAATCTTTTTTTTTTTTTTTTTTGTTATTCCATAGATTGGAAACACTCTTTAAAGAATCTGTGAAAAGACATTTAGGAGCCCATTAAGGCCTATTGTGAAAAATATATATATACTTCGATAAAAACTAGAAAGAAGCTATCTGTGAAACTGCTTTGTGATGTGTGGATTCACCTCAGAGAGTTAAACTTTTCTTTTGATTCACCAGGTTGGATACACTCTTTTTATAGAATCTGCAATAGGACATTTGTGATGTCTTTGATGTCTATGGTGAAAACCCAAATATTCCCTGATAAAAAGTAGAAATAAGCTACCTGTGAAATTGCTTTGAATATGTGAATTCATCTCACAGAGTTAAACCTTTCTTTTGATACAGCAGGATGGAAACACTTTGCTGTAGAATGTGCAAAGGGACATTTGGGAGCACATTGAGGCCCATAGTGGCAAACCAAATATCTCCCAAAGGAACTAGAAAGAAGCTGTCTGTGAAACCACATTGTGATGTGTGGATTGATCTCACAGAGTTAATACTTTCTTTTGATTCAGCAGGTTGGTAAAACTTTTTTGTAGAATCTGTGAAGGGACATTTAGGAACCCATTGAGGACTGTAGTAAAAAATGAAATATCCTCCAATAAATACTACAAGAATCTATCTGTGAAACTGCTTTGCAATGTATGTATTCATCTCACAGAGTTAAATCTGTCTTTTGACTTAGCATATTGAAAATACTTTTTTTGTAGAATCTACAAAGAATCATTTGGGAACGCATGGTAGCTTATAGTGAAAAACATAATTTTCCTGGATAAAAACTAGAAAGAATCTATGTGGGATTCATTTCACAGTATAAACTTTTCTATTGATTCAGCATGATGGAAACCCTCTTTTTGCAGAATCTGCAAAGGCACATTTGGGAACCAAATGAGGCTGGTAGTGAAAAACTGAATATCCCCAGATAAAAACTAGAAAGAAGTTATCTGTGAAACCGCTTTTTGATGTGTCAATTTAAATCACAATGTTAAACCTTTTTTTATTCAGCAGGGTGGAAACACTTTTTTTTGTAGCATCTGTGATGAGACATTTAAGAGCCCATTGAGGCCTACTATGAAAACCCGAATATCCCCTGATAAAATCTAGAAAGAATTTATATGTGAAAGCACTTTATGATGTGTGGATTCATGTCAAAGAGTTAAAACTTTCTGTTTATTCAGTAGGTTGCACACACTCTTTTTGTAGAATCTGTGAAGAAACATTTGGGAGCCCATTGTGACCTATATTGAAAAAGAGAATATTACTGGATAAAAACTAGAAAGAAGCTATCTGTGTAATAGCTTTGTGATGTGGGGATTCTTCTCACAGAGTTAAAACTTTCTTTTGATTAATAATGTTGGAAACACTCTCTTTGTAAATCTGTGAAGGGACATTTGGAAGCCCAAAAAGGCCTAGCATTGAAAACCCTATATTCCTTGATTTAAACAGGAAAGAAGGTAACTGTGAATTCACTTTGCAATATGTGGATTCATGCTAAAGAGTTAAACCTTTCTTTTGACTCAGCAGGTTGGACAGGCTCTATTTGTAGAATCTGCAAAGGAACGTTTGGGAGTCCATTGAAGCCTATAGTGAATAACAGAGTATCACTTGATAAAAATGAGAAAGACAGTATCTGTGAAACTCCTTCAAAATGTCTGGATTCATTTCACAGTTAACCTTTCTTTTGATTCAGCAGGTTGGAAACACTCTTTTTGTAGAATATTTAAAGAGACATTTAGGAGCCCATAGAGACATACAGTGGAAAACTGAATATTCCCTGATACAAACTAGAAGGAACATGTTTGTGAAACTGCTTTGCAATGTGTGGATTTACCTCAAAGAGTTAAGCATAGAAAAAAAAAAAAAGGTTGAAAACACTCTGTTTTCAGAATCTTTGAAGTGACATTTGGGAGCTCATAAAGTCCTACAGTAGAAAACCAAATATTGCATGATAAAAACTAGAAAAAAAGCTATCTGTGAAATTACTTTGTGATGGGTTTGATTCATCTCACAGAGTTTAACCTTTCTTTTGAATTAACATGTTGAGAACACTCTGTAGAATCTGTGAAGAGATATTTGGGAGCCCATAGATGCCTAGAGTGGGAAACTGAATATTCCTTGATAAAAACTAGAAAGAAACCATCTTTGAAACCACTTTGTGATTTGTGGATTCATCTCACAGAGCTGAACCTTTCTTTTGATTCAGCGTATTAGAGATTCAGCTCAGAGTTAAACCTTTCTTTTGATTCAGTAGGTGAGAGAAACTTTTTATGGAGAACCTGTGAAGTAATATTTCTGAGCACATTGAGGACTATGCTGAAAAGCTGAATATCCTGCAATAAAAACTAGGGAGAAGCTATCTGTGAAACTGCTTTGTGATGATAGGATTCAGTTCGCAAAGTTAAACATTTCTTTTGATTCAGCAGATTGAAGAAACTTTTTTTGAAGAATCTGTGAAGGGACATTTCAGATCGAAATGAAGCCTATAGCGAAAACCCGAATATCCAGTGATAAAAGCTAGAAAGAAGCTGTAAAACTTCTTTGTGATGTGTGGATTCAGCTCACAGAACTAAATTTTTCTTTTGATTCAGAAGGTTGGAAACACTCTTTTTGGAGAATCTGCAAAGGGACATTTCAGAGTGCACTGAGGCCTATATTGAAAAACAAAATATCCTGTGATAAAAAGTAAAAAGTAGCTATCTGTAAAACTGCTTTGTGGTGTGTGGATTCAACTCACAGAGTTAAAGCTTTCTTTTGATTTCGCAGGTTGGAAACATTCTCTTTGGAGGATCTGCAAGGAGACATTTCAAAGTGCACAGAGGCCTAGAGTTAAAAACTAAATATCCCGTGGTAAAAACTAGAAAGAATCTATCTTAGAAACTGTTCTGTGATACATGGATTCAACTCACAGATTTAAGCCTTTCTTTTGATTCAACAGGTTGGAAACAGATTTTTTTTATTTTTGGAGAATCAGGAGCACATTGAGGCCTATAGTGAAGAACCGAATGTTCCACTATAAAAACTACAGAGAGGCTAACTGCGAAACTTCTTTGTGATTTGTGGATTCAGTTCACAGAGTTAAATCTTCTTTTCTCTTCACCAGGTTGGAAACACTACTTTGTAGAATCTGCCAAGAAACTTTTTGAAGTGCCCTGAGACCTATAATAAAAAAACAAATATCCCACTATAAAAACTAGAAGGAAGCTATTTGTGAAACTGCTTTGTGATGTGTGGATTCATCTCACAGAGTTAAACCTTTCTTTTGATTCAGCAGTTTGTAAAAATACTTTTGGAAGAATCTGCAAAGGGACATTTCAAAGTGCACTGAGGCTGATAGTGAAAAACAGTATGTCCTGTGATAAAAACTAGAAAGAAGTTACCTGTGAAAATGTTTTGTTATGTGTGGATTTGGTTCATATATTTCAACCTTTGTTTTGAGTCAGCATGTTGGAAAAACTGTTTTTGGAGAATCTGCGAAGAGATATTTTGGATCAAACTGATGTCCACAGTGAAAAACAGAACATTCTGCGATAAAAAACTGGAAAGAATCTATTTGGCAAATTGCTTTGTGATGTATGGACTCAGCTCACGTAGTTAAACTTTTCTTAGATTCAGCAGGTTGGAAATACTCTTTTTGGAGGATCTGTGAAGGGACATTTTGAAGTGCACTGAGGCCTACTTTGAAAAACTGAATATCCTGTGATATAAACTAGAAATAAGCTATCTGTGAAACTGCTGCATGATGTGTAGATTCAGCTGACAGAGTTAAACCTTTCTTCTAATTCAGCAGGTTTGAATCACTTTTTTTGAAGAAACTGCAAAGGGACATTTCAGAGTGCACTGCGGACTATAGTGAAAAGAACAATTTCCATGATAAAAATTAGAAAGAAGCTCTCTGTTAAACTGTTTTGTGATGTATAGATTCAGCTGACAGAGTTAAATCTTTCTTTTGATTCAGCAGGTTGAAAATACTCTTTTTGGAGAATCTGCGAAGGGACATTTCAAACTGCCCTGAGGCCTATAGTGAAAAACTGAATATCCCATGATATAAACTAGAAAGGAGCTATCTGGGAATCTGAATTGCTATGTGGGTAGTCAGCTCACAGAGTTAAAACTTTCTTTTGTTTGAGTAGGTTAGAAAAACTGTTTTGGAGAATCTGTGAAGGAACATTTCAAAGAGCTCTGAGGCTTATAGTGAAAAACAGAATAACCCCTGATAAAAAGTAGAAAGAAGCTGTCTGTGAAACTGCTTGTGATGTGTAGATTCAGCTCAGTGAGTTAAACCTTTCTTTTGATTCAAAATGTGGAAGCACTCTTTTTGTAGAATCTGCAGAGGGATGTTCTGAAGCACAGTGAGCTCTAGAGTGAAAAACGAAACATCCCATGATAAAATATAGAAAGAAGCTATCTGTAAAACTGCTTTGTTATATGTTGATTCAGCTCCCATAGTAAAACCTTTGTTTTGATCCAACAGGTTAGAAAAACTCTTTTTGGAGAATCTGTGAAGGTACATTTTGGAGCACAGTGTGGCCTATAGTGGAAAACCGAATATCCCATGATTAAAAACTAGAAAGAATCTATCTGTGAAACTGCTTTGTGATGTGTGGATTCAGTTCACAGAGTTAAATGTTTCTTTTTATTCAGCAGATTGGAAATACTCTTTGTAGAATCTGCCAAGGGACGTTTCTGAACACACTGAGGCATATAGTGAAAAACCAAATATCCCACAATAAAAGCTAGATAGAAGGTATTTGTGAAACTTTGTGATGTGTGGATTCAGCTAACAGAGGTAAACCTTTCTTTTGATTCATCTGGTTGAAAACACTCTTTTCGGAGAATCTGCAAAGGGACATTTAGAAGCACACTGAGGCCTGTAGTGAAAAACTGAATACCCCACAGTATAAACTGGAAAGAAGCTATCTGTGAAACTGCTTTGTAATGTGTGGATTCAGCTCACAGAGTTTTCCTTTCTTTTGATTTAGCAGGTTGGAAACACTAGTTTTGTAGAATCTGTGAAGAGACATTTAGGAGCACACTGAAGCTTATAGTGAAAAACAGAATATCACCTGATAAAAATTAGGAAGAAAGTATTTGTGAAACTGTTTGTGATGTGTGGATTCAACTCACAGAGTTAAACCTTTCTTTTGATTCGGCATTTGGAAACACTATTTATGTAGCATCTGCGGAGTGCCATTTCAGAGTGCACTGAGGCCTATAGTCAAAAATCAATAATCCCACAATAAAAACTACAAAGATGCTATCTGTTTAACTGCTTTGTGATATGTGGATTCAGCTCTCAGAGTTAAACCTTTCTTTTGATTAAGCCAGTTGGAAACACTTTTTGTATATTCTGAGAAGGGACGTTTCATATCGCACTGAGGCCTATCGTGAAAAACTGAATATCCCATGATAAAAACTAGAAAGAAACTGTCAGTGAAACAGCGCTGTGATGTGTGGATTCAGCTAATACAGTTAAACTATAATTTGACTCAACAGATTGGTAACACTTTTTATGTAGAATCTGCGAAGAGACATTTAGGAGTGCACCGAGGCCTATAGGGAAAAACCAAATATCCCACAATAAAAACTACAAAGATTGTATGTGTGAAACTGCTTTGTGATGTGTGGATTCAACTCACCAAGTAAAACCTTTGTTTTGATTCAGGACGTTGGAAACACTCTTTTTGGAGAATCTGCCAAGGGACATTTCAGAGCACACTGAGGCTTATTGTAAGAAAACGAAATATCCCGTGATAAAAACTAGAAGGAATCTGTCTGTGAAACTGCTTTGTATTGTGTTGATTCAGCTCACCTAGTTAAATCTTCCCTTAAATTTGGCAGGTTGGAAACTCTCTTTCTGGAGAATCTGTGAAGAGATATTTTGGATTGCCCAGAAGCCTACAGTGAAAAACAAAGTATCATGTGATAAAAACTAGAAAGAAGCTATCTGTGAAACTCCTTTGTAATGTGTGGATTTGGCTCACAGAATTAAACCTGTCTTTTGATTGAGCAGCTTGGAAATACTCTTTTTCAGAATCTGTGAACAGACATTCCAAACTGCACTGAGGCCCATAATGAAAAACTGAATATCCAATGACAAAAACTAAAAAGAGGCTATCTTTGAATCTGTATGGTGATGTGTAGAATCAGTTAACAGAGTTAAACCTTTCTTTGGTTTGAGCAGATCAGAAACAGTCTTTTTGCAGAATCTATGAAGGGACATTTCAGAGCACACTGAGGCTTATAGTAAAAAACAGAATATCCCCTGATAAAAACAAGAAAATATCTATCTGTGAAACTGCTTTGTGATGTGTGGATTCAGCTCATGGAGTGAAACCTCTCTTTTGATTCAGCATTTGGAAGCACTCTTTTTATAGAACCTGCAAAGGGACATTTCAGAGTACACTGAGGCTTATAGTAAAAACAGAATATCGGGGGGCGGAGCAAGATGATCGAATAGGAACAGCTCCAGTCTCCAACTCCCAGCGCAAGCGACACAGAAGACTGGTGATTTCTGCATTTTCAACTGAGGTACTGGGTTCATCTCACTGGGGAGTGCTGGACGATCGGTGCTGGTCAGCTGCTGCAGCCCGACCAGCAAGAGCTGAAGCAGGGCGAGGCATCGCCTCACCTGGGAAGCGCAAGGGGGAAGGGAATCCCTTTTCCTAGCCAGGGGAACTGAGACACACAACACCTGGAAAATCGGGTAACTCCAACCCCAATACTGGGCTTTAAGCAAACAGGCACACCAGGAGATTATATCCCACACCTGGCCGGGAGGGTCCCATGCCCACGGAGCCTCCCTCATTGGTAGCACAGCCGTCTGCGATCTACCGGCAAGGCAGCAGCGAGGCTGGGGGAGGGGCGCCTGCCATTACTGAGGCTTAAGTAGGTAAACAAAGCTGCTGGGAAGCTCGAACTGTGTGGAGCTCACAGCAGCTCAAGGAAACCTGCCTGTCTCTGTAGACTCCACCTCTGGGGACAGGGCACAGTAAACAACAAAAGCAGCAGAAACCTCTGCAGACGCAAACGACTCTGTTTGACAGCTTTGAAGAGAGCAGTGGATCTCCCAACACGGAGGTTGAGATCTGAGAAGGGACAGACTGCCTGCTCAAGTGGGTCCCTGACCCCTGAGTAGCTTAACTGGGAGACATCCCCCACTAGGGGCAGTCTGACACCCCACACCTCACAGGGTGGAGTACACCCCTGAGAGGAAGCTTCCAAAGCAAGAATCAGACAGGTACACTCGCTGTTCAGCAATATTCTATCTTCTGCAGCCTCTGCTGCTGTACCCAGGCAAACAGGGTCTGGAGTGGACCTCAAGCAATCTCCAACAGACCTACAGCTGAGGGTCCTGACTGTTAGAAGGAAAACTATCAAACAGGAAGGACACCTACACCAAAACCCCATCAGTACATCACCATCATCAAAGACCAGAGGCAGATAAAACCACAAAGATGGGGAAAAAGCAGGGCAGAAAAGCTGGAAATTCAAAAAATAAGAGCGCATCTCCCCTGGCAAAGGAGCGCAGTTCATCGCCAGCAACGGATCAAAGCTGGACGGAGAATGACTTTGATGAGATGAGAGAAGAAGGCTTCAGTCCATCGAACTTCTCAGAGCTAAAGGAGGAATTACGTACCCAGTGCAAAGAAACTAAAAATCTTAAAAAAAAGTGGAAGAATTGATGGCTAGAGTGATTAATGCAGAGAAGGTCATAAACGAAATGAAAGAGATGAAAACCATATCACGGGAAATACGTGACAAATGCACAAGCTTCAGTAACTAACTTGATCAACTGGAAGAAAGAGTATCAGCGATCGAGGAGCAAATGAATGAAATGAAGCAAGAAGAGAAACCAAAAGAAAAAAGAAGAAAAAGAAATGAACAAAGCCTGCAAGAAGTATGGGATTATGTAAAAAGACCAAATCTACGTCTGATTGGGGTGCCTGAAAGTGAGGGAGAAAATGGAACCAAGTTGGAAAACACTTCAGGGTATCATCCAGGAGAACTTCCCCAACCTAGTAGGGCAGGCCAACATTCAAATCCAGGAAATACAGAGAACGCCACAAAGATACTCCTCGAGAAGAGCAACTCCAAGACACATAATTGCCAGATTCACCAAAGTTGAAATGAAGGAAAAAATCTTAAGGGCAGCCAGAGAGAAAGGTTGGGTTACCCACAAAGGGAAGCCCATCAGACTAACAGCAGATCTCTCGGCAGAAACTCTCCAAGCCAGAAGAGATTGGGGGCCAATATTCAACATTCTTAAAGAAAAGAATTTTCAACCCAGAATTTCATATCCAGCCAAACTAAGTTTCATAAGTGAAGGAGAAATAAAATCCTTTACAGATAAGCAAATGCTTAGAGATTTTGTCACCACCAGGCCTGCCTTACAAGAGATCCTGAAGGAAGCACTAAACATGGAAAGGAACAACTGGTACCAGCCATTGCAAAAACATGCCAAAATGTAAAGACCATCAAGGCTAGGAAGAAACTGCATCAACTAACGAGCAAAATAACCAGTTAATATCATAATGGCCAGATCAAGTTCACACATAACAATATTAACCTTAAATGTAAATGGACTAAATGCTCCCAAGAAAAGACACAGACTGGCAAACTGGATAAAGAGTCAAGACCCATCAGTCTGCTGTATTCAGGAGATCCATCTAACATGCAGAGACATACATAGGCTCAAAATAAAGGGATGGAGGAAGATTTACCAAGCAAATGGAGAACAAAAGAAAGCAGGGGTTGCAATACTAGTCTCTGATAAAACAGACTTTAAACCATCAAAGATCAAAAGAGACAAAGAAGGCCATTACATAATGGTAAAGGGATCAATTCAACAGGAAGAGCTAACTATTCTAAATATATATGCACCCAATACAGGAGCACCCAGATTCATAAAGCAAGTCCTTAGAGATTTACAAAGAGACTTAGACTCCCATGCAATAATAATGGGAGACTTCAACACTCCACTGTCAACATTAGACAGATCAACGAGACAGAAAGTTAACAAGGATATCCAGGAATTGAACTCATCTCTGCAGCCAGCAGACCTAATAGACATCTATAGAACTCTCCACCCCAAATCAACAGAATATACATTCTTCTCAGCACCACATCGTACTTATTCCAAAATTGACCACATTATTGGAAGTAAAGCACTCCCCAGCAAATGTACAAGAGCAGAAATTATAACAGACTGTCTCTCAGACCACAGTGCAATCAAAATAGAACTCAGGACTAAGAAACTCAATCAAAACCGCTCAACTACATGGAAACTGAACAACCTGCTCCTGAATGACTACTGGGTACATAACGAAATGAAGGCAGAAATAAAGATGTTCCTTGAAACCAATGAGAACAAAGATACAACATACCAGAATCTCTGGGACACATATAAAGCAGTGTGTAGAGGGAAATTTATAGCACTAAACGCACACAAGAGAAAGCAGGAAAGATCTAAAATTGACACTCTAACATCACAATTAAGAAAACTAGAGAAGCAAGAGCAAACACATTCGAAAGCTAGCAGAAGGCAAGAAATAACTAAGATCAGAGCAGAACTGAAGGAGATAGAGACACAAAAAACCCTCCAAAAAATCAATGAATCCAGGAGTTGGTTTTTTGAAAAGATCAACAAAATTGACAGACCACTAGCCAGACTAATAAAGAAGAAAAGAGAGAAGAATCAAATCGATGCAATTAAAAATGATAAAGGGGATATCACCACCGACCCCACAGAAATACAAACTACCATCAGAGAATACTATAAACACCTCTACGCAAATGAACTGGAAAATCTAGAAGAAATGGATAATTTCCTGGACACTTACACTCTTCCAAGACTAAACCAGGAAGAAGTTGAATCCCTGAATAGACCAATAGCAGGCTCTGAAATTGAGGCAATAATTAATAGCCTACCAACGAAAAAAAGTCCAGGACCAGATGGATTCACAGCTGAATTCTACCAGAGGTACAAGTAGGAGCTGGTACCATTCCTTCTGAAACTACTCCAATCAATAGAAAAAGAGGGAATCCTCCCTAACTCATTTTATGAGGCCAACATCATCCTGATACCAACGCCTGGCAGAGACACAACAAAAAAAGAGAATTTTAGACCAATGTCCCTGATGAACATCGATGCAAAAATCCTCAATAAAATACTGGCAAACCGGATTCAGCAACACATCAAAAAGCTTATCCACCATGATCAAGTGGGCTTCATCCCTGGGATGCAGGGCTGGTTCAACATTCGCAAATCAATAAACATAATCCAGCATATCAACAGAACCAAAGACCAGAACCACATGATTATCTCAATTGATGCAGAAAAGGCTTTTGACAAAATTCAACAGCCCTTCATGCTAAAAACGCTCAATAAATTCGGTATTGATGGAACGTACCTCAAAATAATAAGAGCTATTTATGACAAACCTCTCAGCCAATATCATACTAAATGGGCAAAAACTGGAAAAATTCCCTTTGAAAACTGGCACAAGACAGCGATGCCCTCTCTCACCACTCCTATTCAACATGGTGTTGGAAGTTCTGGCTAGGGCAATTAGGCAAGAGAAAGAAATAACGGGTATTCAGTTAGGAAAAGAAGAAGTCATATTGTCCCTCTTTGCAGATGACATGATTGTATATTTAGAAAACCCCATTGTCTCAGCCCAAAATCTCCTTAAGCTGATAAGCAACTTCAGCAAAGTCTCAGGATACAAAATTAATGTGCAAAAATCACAAGCATTCGTATACACCAGTAACAGACAAACACAGAGCCAAATCAGGAATGAACTTCCATTCACAGTTGCTTCAAAGAGAATAAAATACCTAGGAATCCAACTTAGAAGGGATGTAAAGGACGTCTTCAAGGAGAACTACAAACCACTGCTCAGTGAAATAAAAGAGGACACAAACAAATGGAAGAACATACCATGCTCATGGATAGGAAGAATCAACATCGTGAAAATGGCCATACTGCCCAAGGTTATTTACAGATTCAATGCCATCCCCATCAAGCTACCAATGAGTTTCTTCACAGAATTGGAAAAAACTGCTTTAAAGTTCATAGGGAACCAAAAAAGAGCCCGCATTGCCAAGACAATCCTAAGTCAAAAGAACAAAGCAGGAGGCATCACGCTACCTGACTTCAAACTACACTACAAGGCTACAGTAACCAAAACAGCATGGTACTGGTACCAAAACAGAGATATAGACCAATGGAACAGAACAGAGTCCTCAGAAATAATACCACACATCTACAGCCATGTGATCTTTGACAAACCTGAGAGAAACAAGAAATGGGGAAAGGATTCCCTATTTAATAAATGGTGCTGGGAAAATTGGCTAGCCATTAGTAGAAAGCTGAAACTGGATCCTTTCCTTACTCCTTATACGAACATTAATTCAAGATGGATTAGAGACTTAAATGTTAGACCTAATACCATAAAAATCCTAGAGGAAAACCTAGGTAGTACCATTCAGGACATAGGCATGGGCAAAGACTTCATGTCTAAAACACCAAAAACAACGGCAGCAAAAGCCAAAATTGACAAATGGGATCTCATTAAACTAAAGAGCTTTGGCACAGCAAAAGAAACTACCATCAGAGGGAACAGGCAACCTACAGAATGGGAGAAAATTTTTGCAATCTACTCATCTGACAAAGGGCTAATATCCAGAACCTACAAAGAACCCAAACAGATTTACAAGAAAAAAACAAACAACCCCATGAAAAAGTGGGAAAAGGATATGAACAGACATTTCTCAAAAGAAGACATTCATACAGCCAACAGACACATGAAAAAATGCTCATCATCACTGGCCATCAGAGAAATGCAAATCAAAACCACAATGAGATACCATCTCACACCAGTTAGAATGGCGATCATTAAAAAGTCAGGAAACAACAGGTGCTGGAGAGGATGTGGAGAAATAGGAACACTTTTACACTGTTGGTGGGATTGTAAACTAGTTCAACCATTATGAAAAACAGTATGGCGATTCCTCAAGGATCTAGAACTAGATGTACCATATGACCCAGCCATCCCATTACTGGGTATAGACCCAAAGGATTATAAATCATGCTGCTATAAAGACACATGCACATGTATGTTTATTGCGGCACTATTCACAATAGCAAAGACTTGGAATCAACCCAAATGTCCATCAGTGACAGATTGGATTAAGAAAATGTGGCACATATACACCATGGAATACTATGCAGCCATAAAAAAGGATGAGTTTGTGTCCTTTGTAGGGACATGGATGCAGCTGGAAACCATCATTCTTAGCAAACTATCACAAGAACAGAAAACCAAACACCGCATGTTCTCACTCATAGGTGGGAACTGAACAATGAGATCACTTGGACTCAGGAAGGGGAACATCACACACCAGGGCCTATCATGGGGAAGGGGGAGGGGAGAGGGATTGCATTGGGAGTTATACCTGATGTAAATGACGAGTTGATGGGTGCTGACGAGTTGATGGGTGCAGCACAGCAACATGGCACAAGTATACATATGTAACAAACCTGCACGTTATGCACATGTACCCTAGAACTTAAAGTATAATAATAATAAATAAATTTAAAAAAAAAAAGAAAAAAAAACCAGAATATCCCCTGATAAACATAAGGAAAAATCTATCTGTGAAACTGCTTTGTGATGTGGATTCAACTCACAGAGTTAAACTCATCTTTTGATTCAGCAGGTAGGAAACACTGTTTTTGTAGAATCAGCCAAGGGACATTTCAGAGTGTACTGAGGCCTATACTGAAATACGGAATATCCTCTGATAAAAACTAGAAAGTAACTGTGAAACTGCTTTGTGATATGTGGATTCAGCTCACTGAGTTACACTTTTCTCAAGATTTAGCAGGTTGGAAACACTCTTTTGGTAGAATGTGCAAAGGGACATTTAGGAGTGCACCGAAGCTTATAGTGAAAAACAGATTATCCCTTGATAAAAACTAGAAAAAGGTATTTGTGAAACTCTTTGGGATGTGGGGATTCAATTCACAAAGTTAAACCTTTATTTTGATTCAGCATTAGGAAACACTCTTTATGTAGAATCTGAGAAGGGACATTTCAGAGCTCATTGAGGAGTATAGTGAAAAACAGAATATGCCCCAATAAAAACTAGAAAGAAGCTATCTGTGAAACCACCTTGTGATGTATGGATTCATCTCACAGAGTTAAACCTTTCTTTTGATTCAGCAGGTTGGAAACACTCTTTTTGGGGATTCTGAGAAGGGACGATTTGGATTGCACTAAGGTGTATAGTGAAAAACAAAATATCCTGCAATAAAAACTAGAAAGAAGCTATCTGTGAAACTGCTTTGTGATGTGTGGATTCAGCTCATAGAGTAAAACCTTAATTTTGATTCACTAGGTGGAAAACACTCTTTTGGTGAAATCTGCAAAGGGACATTTCAGAGGGCACTGAACGCCTATAGTGAAAAACTGAATATCCCGCGAGAAACACTAGAGAGAAGCTGTCTGTGAAACTGCTTTGTGATGTGTGAATTCAGTTCACAGAGTTCAACTATTCTTTTGTTTCAGGAGGTTGGAAACATGATTTTTGGATAAACTGGGAAGGGACATTTCGGAACACAGTGAGGCCTGTAATGAAAAACTGAATATCCTGTGATAAAAACTAGAGAGAAGCTAACTGTGTAACTGCTTTGTGATGTGTGGATTCAGCTCACAGAGTTACATCTTTCTCTTGATTTAGCCGGTTGGAATCACTCTTTTTTTAGAATCTGCAAAGGGACACTTAGGAGTGCACTGAGGCCTATAGTGAAAAACAGAATATTCCCCAGTAAAAACTGGAAAGAACATATTTGTGAAACTGTTTTTGATGTGAGGATTCAGCTTACAGAGTGAAACCTTTCTTTTGATTCAGGATTTGGAAGCACTCTTTTTGTAGAATCTGCAGAAGGACATTTTGGAGTACATTGAGGCCTATAGTGAAAAACCAAATATCCCGTGATAAAAACTAGAAAGATGCTATCTGTGAAACTGCTTTGTGATGAGTGGATTCAGCTCACAGAGTTAAACCTTTCTTTTGATTAAGCATGTTGGAAACACTCTTTTTGGAGATACTAAAAAGGGACGTTTTGGAGCACACTGAGGCCTACAGTGAAAAATTGAATTTCCCGTGATAAAAACTAGAAACAAGCTATCCGTGAAATTGCTCTTTGGTGTAAAGATTCAGCTCACAGAGGTAAAGTTTTCTTTTCATTCATCAAGTTCGAATCACACTTTTTGTAGAATATACAAAGGGACATTTGGAATGCACTGAGAACTATAGTAAAAAACCAAATATCCCTCAATAAAAATTAGAAAGAGATTTTGTTGAAAAGAAAGACAGCCCCAAAAGTCTCATATCAAATGAAAAATATTAATGTGCTTGCTGAGTTCTGAAAATAAAATCTCCACAAATTTCTATGAAAATATGCAAAAAATGAATCAGTATAAACACTGCAGTTCTATGTAGGGTCAATGGTTAGATCACAATCTGAAGTGTGCAAAACATTTAAATCCAACTTAATGAAGCGAGGACAAAACTATTTTAATTGTTGTTTCCAAATAATGCGTCCAAAATAGATAGGTCTATATAACTGTCACCCACCAAAAATGTAAAAATGCCCCAAAATACTGAAGACAGCAGCAGCCTCACATGTGGTAAGGCACACTGTGCTACACTAGCCAATGCCCACTTTAGGAATCATGTAGAGAAATCTTGGATGTTTCTTTGTATGACACGAATGTTCTTAAGGGGCAATTCTGTGCTCCCTCTTTTGCCCTCAGGAAAGAAAGTTCTCAACCTAGGTTTTATTGTGGAATTTGCAATATGTATGCTGTTAGAGGGAAACAGAAGCATGATTTCCTCAGTAGACACCAACCCCTGTGTCTGTTCTTACACATCCTGGGCTCAGTGTGTTTTGCTCCCACTCCCCAGGAGCCACTACTGCTGCATTTGCATTGTGGAGACAGGCTGGATGCTGGGATATGTATGTAAGTGAGTAAATGTGTGACCCAACCTAGAGGAAGGAGCTGGCCCCTCAGGATGAGGCCCGTCTTCCACCATGAGCCAGGATGCAGGTGCAAGGCTGCTTCTTTAGGAAAACTCCAAAGGCAGATGGGAGGTGAGAGCCCTTTTTAAAGGCAGCAGGTAACAGACTTAACTCGAGGCAACACAAGGACGGAAAGCAGACAGAACCTCTCAGAGCCCCACCCCGCATGCAAATCTAGACTATCAGAGAAGCATGACACCCAGTTATTTCAAGATCTCTATTGCATGGTGAGCAATCGCTCCTCAGACTGACATTAATGTTTGCTACCTTGGAAGCTGCAGCACCACACACATGAGATTTTAAAGACTAAAGGTGTCTGTGTATTCTTTCTAATAGAGTCCTTTTGATTTAACTGAGGATTTGGTGAAGTACATTTTATTTTGCCTACTTCCTCATCATATTTTCTGTGTCATAAATTTATGGTATAAAATTTCTGCAGTAACATAAATGAGAATTTCCACTGAAATAATCATCCAGAAAAACTAGCTTAGATGCAGTTACAAATAAATAAACAAGGATACTATCAAAAAGAACATCTGTGTTTAATTGACATTTGTCCTCCCTGTCCAAAAAGAATCTTACTTTGACCCTGCAGCTGGGTATGGCAGAAATCTGAAGTCAGATGCAGGGGAGACACCTGAAAAACACAGGAGCCAGAGAGGGACACAGGTTTCCATCCACATAGATGGACTGACCATCCTCCCTCCTTTGTCTGAGAAATCCCTCACATGCTCCTCCTCATAGGCTACAGCTAAAGCAGAGGCTTCCTTATGGCCTTTCAATGAAATATCAGACTGGGGTTATCTAAGGGAATACGAAAAGTAAAAGGAACATAAAACTCCAAATTTAATGAGGTGCTGTGACCTCCCCACTTCTACAGCACTTGTTTCCACAGGCTAAGACTTTATAGACAATTGGCTCTAGAAGCTTCTCTGAAGAGTACATCATCTGATATTTAAATTTATTCTTACCTTGTTTCTCTTTTTTCAGCATAGATAGTTGATATTTATAACTACAGCCAAGGCATAACATCTGAGTCTTTCTGCAGTGTGAGTCTCACACACATTGGGCAGACACAAAGGAAAGAAGAACATGGTTCCTTTGACCCATGCTCCTGGCTTCATGTCAACTTTTTATAACCCATTGCTCCGCAGTTTCCCGGGTGAAGCATGCTGGAAATCATGCTATCCCCAGACAATTGTCCAAGGTACCACTGTCCTTCAAAGCCAATGAAGCAAGAGTTCTAACAGTAGAGTATCAGTGGTGGAAGAAAGTAAAATGTGAAATAAAACACACTGTTCTTGGTGGGTGTGTGTCCTTTGGTCTGAAAGATGCTTCTTAAAGGAGTAGTTGATCTCCAAAGAAACAGACTGACTTGTTCTTTCTCAGCTGCAGAGTAAACAAATTTACAGCATTTGGGCAGTCTAGGGAAGCTGCGTGGGGTCAGCACTTTGGGGTCCTGCACTTATGACCCCACAAAGTAGGCACCACCGGGCCCTAGGGAAGTCACCCAAGGGTCCCCTGTGCATCCCAATGTTTGCCCCATGCCTGACCATTGTGTGGAGGGAGGTGTCCTGACATCCCATAGGACCCTGGCCATCCACCTCATAGGGAGGTCTGAAGACAGGCTGGGTTTTGGGAGCATCTGGGAGTCTATTGAAAATCTCGTGGGAAACCATTTACAGTACTAGAAGCAGGCCAGTCCGTTCCCATCTACAGGATGCTGCCAGAAACAAAGATTCTTACAGAGTTCCTGAGTTCTGGGGAACCCACTGCTGAACTGAATCAAATGAAGAGAGATGAGCTCCCTGAGAGGGATGGAGAATAGCAGGGACTCACTCTCAGCTTCAGTCCCCTTCAAGGAATCATTCAGTAAGAAGAAAACATCAATTTACCAAATGTATTAATATCAAGTAAATGTCAGAACTTATTAAAAGAATCAGGTTGAAGCAAATCAATCACAAAATTTTATAATCACATAGAGCAAAGCTGCTCAGGAAATATCAGTTGTCCATTGAATAAACGAAGAGCTTGTGTGTGTGTTTATGTGAATGTGTACATATGTGTATGTGTGTATGTGTATGTGCATGTATGTGTGTATGTATGTATATGCATATGTGTGTATGTGTGTTTGTGTATTTGTGTATGTGTGTCTCCCATTAAATGAATCTAAAATATTTCATCCAAGTTTTCACTGAAAAAATTAAAACAAAAATAATATACAGTTTACAGAAACCTAAATGTCTACTGAGAGAAAAAAAACTATAAGGACAAAATAATGATATAGAACTAGAGAACTTCAGGTAGATTAGATTCAACAAATTATTTTCCCTTTCCTTGAGGTAAGAATGGATGTTTAGGGAAAAAAATTAGTCACTTACAAAACATCATTTATTTTAAATGGTATATTCTATTTTCCCTACATGACAAAGAAAGCTGGAGCAGCTATTGTTGCTGCTTTATTCAAAGTTTCAACATGTTTTTAATGTAGATAGTGCATACAAGTATACAATTCAGTGAAAGGATGTCAAATGCTTTCAATTTTAATCATGTTATCTTTTATGGACTATTTTATAGAAAGATGTTTCACATCTGTATTTTAGATAACTTTAAACTACTTTTTCTACTAAAGTAAACTTTATCTATATATAGTTCTTTCTCTTTACCACATTTTCCAAGTATTGCTATTTTCTATTTGCGCTAAAGTTAGATGGAATCTGTTCCTCAGTGTGCGGCTGCACTGGAGGATCAATGGATAGCATCATCACAAGCTATTAGCTGTTTCTAGAAGGGGATGGAACTCCCTCAGGCCATAGAAAATGGTTCTCCAGGGTACCCAAGAGCTGCTTCAAACAGATGTGTGTCCAGAGCCCAGCTCTCTGAAATGGATCCTGAGGTCTGGGGCGGCGGGGGGGGTGGTCCCGTGAGCTGGCAGCAACCATCCCAGGCCACACACTGTGGTGTTTGCCAAATCTGTCCCACTAAGTTCACTTCAGCATCTTTAAACTTTGTGTTTGGGATTCAGATATGATACTGCCACTGCACTTCATTTATTTAAAGTATGAATCAAATGCATTTTTTCTGCATTTTGTTCCTTGCAATCCCAGTAGCATATTGAGGTTAATGAGTGAATTAAAGTCCCATTTTCCTTTTGAAAGTAACCCACCCCTTCCCTTTATATTCCTTTCTAAAGCATGCCAGGGCTTCAGCACAGCAAGACTTGTTGCAATCATGCTGGTGGCGCTGGAGCCTGGCGCACCTGGACAAAGGCACAAGATGGGTGCTGGGGCAGGGCAGCCTGGTGAGCTCAGGGAAGCATGTGCCTTGCAGAATGGCAATTTGCTTCCATCCCTGTTCTGCCCATGAGTTCCTGTGTCTTTCCATTTCCCACAGGTGAGTGCAGACTCCAGGATCCAGCACTCAGGTCTGCCCACCTGACTCCACCTACTTCCCTCTCAGCCCCTCCTGTCGGTCCTCATAGGGCCCTCTGAGTGGGCTTCTGCCCTAGGGTCTTCATAACTCCCCAAGCATGAGGGGAGGATAACACCGTCATGTGATAAACACTTTAGAAACAGCATCTGACCACAAAAGCAGAATGGACGTTTAAGCTCCGCAGCACCATTCTCTCTTGTGCCTTCAGATGTATAATAAAATCATCTTATCAGGGACTCTTACTGGATAATCTACCTGCCTACCTACGTGCCCCATACCTGGCATTTGTGTAGCCTTTAAACACTGTGTCATGAAACACTCTGACTTTGAACAAATCAAATTTCAGAAAAAAAATCCTTGATAATGAATAGCCTTTTGTCATGGGCAAAGCCACAGGTGCATGCAGAGAGGAGTCTGGCCTTTAAATCAAGAGTCTGTGCATGCTGTTGGTAGGTAAATGCATAGTGAATGGGTTTGCCACTGGGCAAAGACCAAGACTCCAGAGGGAGATTATGCTGTTCCTTGTTTTCAGAGCACTATATCTGGGTAAAGGCATGCATTTCTTCATAACAGGGATACATTCTGAGAAATCATTCTGATATGGTTTGGCTGTGTCCCCACCCAAATCTCATCTCGAATCATAGTTACCATAATCCCCATGTGTCTTGGGAGGGACCTGGAGGGAGGTAATTTAATCATGAGGGTGGCTACCCTCATGCTCTTCTTGGGATAGTGAATGAGTTCTCATGAGATCTGATGGTTTTATAAGGGGATTTCCCCCCTTCTTGGCACTTCTCCTTGGCACTTGTTCTTGCCATCATGTGAAGAAGAATGTGTTTGTTTTCCCTTTTGCTGTGATTGTAAGTTTCCTGAGGCCTCCCCAGCCATGCAGAACTATGAGTGAATTACATCTCTTTCCTTATAAAAGTCTTGGCCTTAAGTATGTCTTTATTAGCAGCATGAGAACAAACTAATACACACCTTTAGGCAATTTCATAATTGTGTGAGCATCATAGAGTATACTTATACAAATTTAGATGATATATACATCTTTATTTATATACTTTTTTGGCATGGAAAACAGAATTTCCTAGCATCATTACTGAACATCAGTCATTTCCCCTACTTGATCTCAATGCCAATATCAAGTGACATCCAACAGGTTTCTATATCTGCTCCGTTAAACCTTATGGGACCACTGTTGGACATGTAGTCTGTTATTGGCCAAAAAATCCTTGTGGCTGTACATAGAAATGTCTTTATAACATCAGTAGGAAGAACTCTCAGGTCTAAAGAACGTGGCAAAATTCTGCCTTTATCATCTGCAAAAGTAATGGAAATGTGTTTACCTCGTATTGCACTATTAAAGTAAGAACAAGCTTATTCAAAACCTGGGTAAGCATGGACCTAGACACTGCACTCATAGTGCTGGTTTGCAGTGTGGTTGCTGTTTTGTTTCATTTAAGAGGATTGTTGAAGCTAATCACCAGATAATGCAGAACATTGTCTCAAAGGCATTTTTATAGTCCCTGTAGTCTTTTTTTTTTTTTTTAGATAATAAGACAAAGAAAGTAAATCTCTTTCTGAAAATAACTGAAACATCAGCATATTTTGCTGAGTCAAACCCTTCATCGATGTACGAAACATTTCAATCTTTGTCTCTAAGCATTAGATTCTTAACTCTGAATCTAATTCTTAAATTGGGAAAATTGAAAATTGAGAATATAAAATCAACACCAAAAAAAATCACTGAAAACTGCACAAGTGCTATTGTACACATTCCACTTGCTATAAAGAAAAATGAGAGAGAATCAGTAACAAATCTTATTGAGAATAATTTTAGAAGACTTTGGGTAAAAAATGAAATATTTGGATAAATTTCTTTCATGATGACATAAGACATTCTAAGAAAAGAATATTAGACACATAAAGACTCTGCTCTTAAAATTCATAGAAATTACTCTTCTTCCTTACATGCTGTGAAAAAAATGCAAACATAAACTCGAGTTTGTAAATGTAAAAAATTATCAAATATGAAAACATGTTTGCATTCATTTTGATGATGAATTTACCCATCTTTGGATGAATGATCGAAGAGCAGCTTACCCGTGCAGTTTTCTCAATATGCAATCTCTAGCTGGGGGTCTTTGCACTTGGCACATTGAAATTCACAACAGGAAAGGAAAGTCCTTCCATCAGAGGCACAGAGAGGTTTCTGAGGTGGACTTGCACAGTCCAAGCTCCAATCCTTGTCTTTATCTCGATCAACTCTCAAAAACCTGAGGGAGAAAAAAAAGAAGCCAGACAAATTTAAACACATATTACTCAGAGCAGCAGAAAACAGAAGGCTGTCTCAGGGCACTTCATGGTGAGGGAATGAAACCTTGAGGAATAATGCCACCTGGTTCTTACACCTGCCAGAAGCATCATGTGCACCTCTGAACATTTAAAGCCATTGTCTGTTTCAAAAATCTATATAATTTGGAAATTTCCTACATCAATATTGGCCATCTGACACAGAACAACATGTGAATCTTTGTAGGGGATGCATGTGTGCCTAGTTTACCCCTAATAGTCTGAGTTTTCCTTTTAATTTATGAATCCATTGACTAATTTGCCTCCACATTCAATGCCACACAATTTCATCTACATTCTCTGAATGCATTCATGTGCACTCAATTGGAGTAGATTACTGTTTTTTAATAAATGTTTGTTGAATGGATGAGTGACCTCATGACCCAGAGGAAGCTTGTGTATTTATCTGAAAATGCTTAAGGCACCAGGAATGCTCTCTGCAGGCCAAACAGACTGACCAATGGCCATGTGTGCCCCACAGTTCCCAAGGTGACCCCAGGCCTCTGATCTCCCATCTGCTCTTTTACAGCCTGACATGCTTCAGAGCTTGCTGGGACTCCCAGGAAAGCCTCCGATCTGGGCGTGCTCGTCCCTCATGTTTATCAGTGTCCTGCCCCTTCCTGACTAGCCCCTAGTCCTGTCCAGGCCTCCATTCGGCCAGACAAAATACCAGACACCAAGGTGAAGCTCAAAGTGACACTGAGAAAGTGTCTGTGCTCCAGGACAAACAGGATTGTCGGAGGCCTTTGGTCTCTGGAATAACACCTGCCCCATGGCGGTGTTTTCCCTGATTCACAGAGCATAGAAAATGCGTTAAGGAAAAGAAAGAAAACCCTAGAATAATAATAATAAATAAATTAAAAAAAAAAAAGAAAAGAAAGAAAAGCACAGAGCTGTAGTTGGCAGGGTATAGGCTACAGTAGCACTTGGCCCCCTGGGCAATGTGTGCATGTGAGAGGGGCTATGTGGCATTGTTCGCCCGGGGACATTTGTGGAGATAAAGAGAGTGCTGCTCTGATGGCCCATCACCTTTTCCAGTTTGAGCAGGGGTAAAATAGGATTGAGGTTCAGCAGAAGCTAGGGGACCCTCATTAACGTGCTCCTTTACCAGTAAGAGAGAAAAAAGAAATTTGCCAACTCAGGATGCTACATTCCTTCACAAGTTAACAAAACTTTCCACCTTGAAGTTTGCATCCCAGCTGGCTCTGTTTAAAGGTTAGCTTTGCCCAGCTAATCAGCACTGTAACCCTCTGGGTCTGTGGATCACAAGCGGGTTGTGTCAGTGGAGCTAACTCGGCAAGGCTGGTCCTGGAAATTACACTAACTTTTATATTATTGTCACATAGGGTTGTCAACACTACTGTGGGTCAAACCTCAGTTCTTTTAAAAGGGTTGCTCTGCTATCTTGAAGATAAATCTTGACCCACGCTTTGAAGGAACTACAGTGACCTTGATGGGCAGTAGAAGGAATCATAACCTGTAATTTGTTGAATGAAAATTTATCAACTTTAAATAATTTGCCCAGTGTTACATATACAATTTTTTTAAACCGTCACACTGAACAAAGAATTAAAAATAACTAGCCAAAAGCTGAAGCTGGACTGAAAGCCAGGGAGGGCACAGAAGATGCTGTAGGGGCCAGATGGCCCTTGGGGAGCCCCTGCCCTCACCAGGAATCCAGGCAGAGTCCTCAGAGCTCCCGACCTGAGGACTGTGGCAGCGTTGTGTGGCCCAGCGAGTGTGGCTAAGAACAGGTAAGCCAGTGCATTTTGGAGATCACAAAGCTACTTGGCAGTGGCCTTGCCCAGATTTGGAGATGAAGGCTGGAGCCAAGGGACAGGTGAGCGGCACCCAGAGGTGATGGAGCCTTTGCCATCTCAGAGGGGGCTACTTTTCAAGTTTGTTTCATTTCAACAGTATGCTCTAATTTTCCTGAGTATAAGCTCACCTGCTAAAATGATTCAGGCTTATTTTAGCTAAGAGGCAAGCGAAAACAGATCATTGCCTTTCAGGGTTTTGCAAAAATGTGTGCTTTTATTTAAAAAGGGCAGAGCAGGCACATAAATAAATTCAATTGAATTCTGCCACTGATGAGTCTGAACACACATTTTTCACTTCACTAAAACCCATTGATTGTGCTCTTCCAGCAGTGGAGGGGTGCCCTGGGGGCAGGCAACTCCTGGGCGACTTGACTTTCAGGTGCTGTGTCTTGGGGAGTTCCTCCACTTGCTGAGATGCTGCTTGAATCTTATAAAATGCATCAAAGTCCTTCCTCACTTCACAGAAACTTGAGGATCTTGACAGCCTCATTCTTGCAGCACATAGCTGGCAGGGGCAGTGCAAGTTTGCACCTGAGAAAGAGGGGGGAAAAAAAACAAGAAGAAAACACGAACCTGCAGTGTGCTCAAGAGGAATCCCAGGTGCCTTCATTTCAAACAAGGGCTGGCCCACCCTATTAATAGCTGTTTTCTACTGTAGATGAAAAGACGGAATATCCTAAATCCTGTTGATTTTTATGTTTAAGAGGTGGTCTCTATGCATTTCCTGAAACCATAAGTGAGGAGATGCTGAGGACTTAGGTAAAACACCATAATTATCATTTTCGCTAAAGGGAAGGAGACAGTCTCTCTCTCTCTCTTTTTTTTTAATCAAAAGCACCCAGCATCCAGGCATTTGGAATTTGACCATAATTTTTGATAATTTACTGGTGCAGAACTAACAATGGAAGTCTCAGGAATAAGAGAACACACAGGTTATGCACATGTTTCTCCCCTTCCTCCTGTTTAATAGCAATTAAATTTCACGGAAGACAGTGCATGTAAGAAAATAAGCTTTTAACTAAGTTGTGTTAATAAACAGCACATTCAAGAAAAATAAAAATTCCAATTCCTAAGAATTCACTATTTGTTGAAATAATTCAGTTGATAGTCTTAAAACTAATTCAAGATAAGAAGTACTTGGCCAAATTTAGAATGTAGTCATTGGACATCGAGCAACTTTCTTTAAAAAAACCCAAAAACCTCAGATTTACAGGGGTTCCCATTTCTTTTGATTTCCACGTAGCAGTTCTGTTTGCACAGGTGCAAGAAGGCCAGGTGTAAGGAAGCTAGTGGGGAGAGAAGGGCACAGGAAGTGTCTTTGTGGACACTAAGTAACTCACGCATTAGAAAACCAGTCAGACAGACTCAGTGGATGAAAGTCATGGTCTATATTTCTTTTTAATAAATTACTGGGTTTGGGCAAGAAGAAAAAGATTAAAACAAAATCAAACTGTTTACAAAACAGGTAAAACCACTGTTCAGATCTTAACATGTATAAAATGTCTCCTTATATCACTGATTAAATACTTCTCTGACTATATGAGATAACACATGGTATGAGAAAACATTAAGAAAATTTTGCCTCTGAAATACATACTTCTATATCTATAAGATTTGCAAGGCCAGGTGCAGTGGCTCACACCTATAATCCCAGAGCTTTGAGAGGCCAAGTCAGGAGGATCTGCTAGGCCAGGAGTTTGAGACCAATCTGGGCCACACAGTGAGACTCTGTCTCTGTCAGGGGTGGGGGGAAATTAGCCAAGTGTGTTGTTGTACTCCTGTGGACCCAGCTACTTTGGAGGCTGAGGCAGGAGGATCACTTGAGCACGGGAATTGGATGTTGCAGTGAGCTATAACTGTGCGCTAGTGCACTCTAGCCTGGGTAACAAAGGGAGACCTTGTCTCAAATAATAATAATAAAAATCTCAAAAGCATGCACTTTCTACATAATACGCCAAGAGAAAATAGATGGCATCTACATTAGGTATATCTCCTAATGCTATCTCTCCCCCGTACCCCCTCCCCACAATAAGACCCGGTATGTGATGATCCCCTTCCTGTGTCTGAGTGATCTCATTGTTCAATTCCCACCTATGAGTGAGAACATGCGGTATTTGGTTTTCTGTTCTTGCGATAGTTTGCTGAGAATGATGGTTTCCAGCTGCATCCATGTCCCTACAAACGACACGAACTCATCCTTTTTTATGGCTACATAGTATTCCATGGTGTATATGTGCCACATTTTCTTAATCCAGTCTGTCACTGATGGACATTTGGGTTGATTCCAAGTCTTTGCTATTGTGAATAGTGCCGCAATAAACATACGTGTGCATGTGTCTTTATAGCAGCATGATTTATAATCCTTTCATTCTCCTGGAGGCAGGTAGAATGCCTACAGAGAGGGGTCCTTAATAATTATTTAATACGTTCAGTTCAAACCGGGTCTGACTTTTGAGCTAACTAGAAACATGAGGTTTTACTCCTAAAGACTGGGGAAAAGAAGGCAAAGACTATAAAATACTGAAGTTAAGTGTTTTTAAAATACATACAAAGTGGTGCAACTAACTTTCATCAAATGCTACATGAATGAGTATTATAGATTTAGGTTCTAATCCTTTGGGTATATCCCCAGTAATGGGATGGCTGGGTCAAATGGTATTTCTAGTTCTAGATCCTTGAGGAATTGCCACACTGTTTTCCACAATGGTTGAACTGGTTTACAGTCCCACCAACAGTGTAAAAGTGTTCCTATTTCTCCACAGCCTCTCCAGCACCTGTTGTTTCCTGATTTTTTAATGATTGCCATTCTAACTGATGTGAGATGGCACACCAACATGGCACATGTATACATATGTAACAAACCTGCACATTGTGCACATGTACCCTAGAACTTAAAGTATAATAATAAAAGAAAGAAAGAAAACAGATGGCATCCATGTATTTGCTTACTCTTAGTGGGAGGTGCATACAGGAAGAAATGAGATTGAACAGAAGATGGGGCAGTGCTGGCAACAAGGCCTAGTGCATGGAAAGCCTGCACAATTCTAAAACTAACTGGGGACAGGTGGGAGAGTGGTTACAGACTCAAGCCTGTTTTAGAGTCATTTCTCCATTTTAAGGCCTGGACTTTCTCAGGTTTCAGAAAACAGGGTCCTACTCTTTTAGGACAAATAACCTAAATCTATAATGCAAAAGTGAAAATTATGTTTTAGATGCTGCAATCTGAAGCTTAAATGCTAAAGGAAAACACAGCTTGCCACGGGACATTTTCTCCCAGAGAGACAGACATTTCATTCACTCATTCATGTAGCATTTGATGAAAGTTAGTTGCACCACTTTGTATGTATTTTAAAAACACTCAACTTCAGAATTTTATTGTCTTTGCCTTCTTTTCCCCAGTCTTTAGGAGTAAAGCCTCATGTTTCTAGTTAGCTCAAAAGTCAGACCCAGTTTGAACTGAACGTATTAAATAATTATTAAGGACCCCTCTCTGTAGGCATTCTACCTGCCTCCAGGAGAATGAAAGGATTATAAATCATGCTGCTATAAAGACACATGCACACGTACGTTTATTGCGGCACTATTCACAATAGCAAAGACTTGGAATCAACCCAAATGTCCATCAGTGACAGACTGGATTAAGAAAATGTGGCACATATACACCATGGAATACTATGCAGCCATCAAAAAGGATGAGTTTGTGTCCTTTGTAGGGACATGGATGCAGCTGGAAACCATCATTCTTAGCAAACTATCACAAGAACAGAAAACCAAACACCGCATGTTCTCACTGATAGGTGGGAACTGAACAATGAGATCACTGGGACTCGGGAAGGGGGACATCACACACCGGGGCCTATCATGGGGTGGGGGGAGGGGAGAGGGATTGCATTGGGAGTTATACCTGATGTAAATGACGAGTTGATGGGTGCTGACGAGTTGATGGGTGCAGCACAGCAACATGGCACAAGTATACATATGTAACAAACCTGCACGTTATGCACATGTACCCTAGAACTTAAAGTATAATAATAATAATAAATTAATTAAAAAAAGAAAAAAAAAAGAAATTTTGAAAAAGAACCTGCCCTTGAGAAGCTGAAATTCCAGAGGACAGAAACCTAAGTCCAGAAATGATGACCACGCTGTATAAGGAAGAAAACAGGTGCCTGAGAGGCTCAGAGGGAAGATCAGTTAAAGCCAATTTGGGGGGATATCTGCTGCTTCCTAAAAGATGATCTGAGGCAGAGGTCCCCAACCTTGTATTCATCTGTATTTACAGCCTCTCCCCATCACTAATCTTACCACCTGAGCTCTGCCTCCTGTCAGATCAGTAGCAGCATTAGATCCTCATAGCAGCATGAACCCTATTGTGAACTACACATGTGAGGGATCTAGGTTGTGGGCTCCTTATGAGAATCTAATGCCTGATGATCTCTCCCTGTCTCCTATTGCCCCCAGATGGGACCATCTCATTGCCTGAAAACAAGCTCAGGGCTCTCACTGCTTCTACACGATGGTGAGTTGTATAATTATTTTATCATATATTACAATGTAATAATAGCAATGAAGTGCACAATAAATGTAATGTGCTTGAATCATCCGAAAACCATCCCCCACCCACTGGCTCATGGAAAAATTGTCTCCCATGAAACCAGTTTCTCATGCCAAAAAGGGTGGGAATCGCTGAACTAAGGAACCCAGAGAAACTGGATGAAAATCCATGTGAGCTGGCATCCCACAGCAAATCCACAGATGTGGATGTGTCAAAGCCAGCAGTAGGAAGAAATTGGAAAGGGTGTCACTGAAAGCAGGTCTCGTGTGTCATCGTGGTGGCTAGTGCCTCTTGAATCAAGGCACTGGCATCACTTGAGTACTTGGGGAGGCCAGGGCTCAAACTGAAAACAAGGAGATGCTGGACTCTTCCCTCTAGCAGAGGATTCTGAAGAGTGTGCTCTCCTCACCAAGACACAGATGAGGCCAATGAGCAAACTCTGCACAGGATCTCGCCAATTTTGTGGTGCAGTCTTTCATCCTCTCTGATGAACTAGACTTTGGGGAGGCTGAGGCAGGAGGACTGCCTGAGGTCAGGAGTTGGAGACCAGCCTGGCCAACCTGATGAAACACTATCTCTACTAAAAATACCAAAATTAGCTGGGCATGGTGGGTGGTGCCTTTAATCCCAGCTACCTGGGAGATTGAGGCAGAGAATCACTTGAACCCAGGTGGCAGAGGTTGCAGTGGGCAGAGATTGTGCCACTGCACTCCAGTCTAGGTGACAGAGTGAGACTTCATCTCAAAAATAATAAAAATAAAAAGTAGAACAAGTGATGCATGAGTCAGAGACACTGGGCATCGACTTTTCAAAGGTAGCTTCTCTTAGTAAGTTTAAGAGCCTGATTGAAATAACTCAGTAAATTAGGAAAGTGGTGACAATGTTGGTCCTGTCAGCATTCCTGACCCCCTTTTACCTTTTTGTTCAATTTATTGGGTATCCATAGGAATTTAAAAACCAAGAGCAAATGATTGAATGAGATGACTTTGTTTTAATCTGCATGACTAGATTACAGCTACAAGCGCAATAAATATGCAGAAGGTGGCTGTGGGCAGATGCAGGGCATGGAGTGTCATCGGGCTGGCAAGGATCTGTGGTCGAAGGGACCATGCTGACCTTGATGAGGCAGAAGAGCAAAGTGACCAGGGACGTGTATGGAGCCATGTGAACCAAGTGAAGCCATATGAACCAAGTGGTTTCTTCAGTTGTCAAATGGAGGTAATAATGATGCATGTTTCATAAAGATGACTGTGAAAACAAAATGTGATAGTGCATGTGAAAGTGTTTGGAAAAGATATGAAAATGTTATTTGCAAGAAGCTCTCGGAGTAGAGGGCTTGTCTACCATTTAAATGAATATAAGGTATGTTTACCATTTCAACTCTACTGTGTGAGCCCTAAGCAATCCTCCTTCTGGTGATCATTTCCAAAGCGAAAATGACGAGTGTGAGGTAAAAAGGGAGCTAAATTAGAAGTTCAAGAAGAGAGAGCAGGTTTCTCCAGGAAGCCTGGGAAAGATGGAGGCAGATGCAGGAGAGAGAGCAGGGGCTCATCTCTGCAGCGGAGCTGCCAGTGCGAGGTGTCTGCAGCCAGTGGGAAAACCTGAGGGATGTACAGGCAGATGTGGCCAGGGTGAGGCAGCCCCTCTTGGGACCAAGATCCTGGAGATGCTTCCACCTTCTGTAGGGAACCAAGACAGACCTCTTAGGATGCACACACAACCAAGCAAGGCTGAATCCCAGACACCCTGCTGACGCTGTCGGGTATGGAGATCCCAGACAAAAGCAGGAGACATGAGGCCCTGGTTGTTTCTCTATTTACCATGCTGCCTTTATTGTTTGTTTTAGTGGAGCTAGAACTTTTTATAAGTGCGTCTACAGATACTTTACTGACTTTTGGTCCCTGACCCAGCTTTCCCTAGAGCTCTTGGTTCCATCTTCCTCCCACCTCATGTTCTGCATGATGGGCTCCAGGTTACTGGCCCCACCGTGAGGGAAAGACAATGCAGGTCCTTGGCACCACAGGGAAGGATGGACAATGCTTCACTGCATTTCATGCTGTGCAGCTCTCTTCTTCTTTTCTAAAACATTTATTTTATATTTATTTTCCTTCCCTCCATCCACATCAATGTTAATTTCAGTGATGAAAATGGATATTTTTGCTCTTTGTTAGTAATTTTTGGAGACAATTTAAGAAATCTCAGGTTATTCATTGTTGCATATCTAGGTTTATTTGAGATTCAGTAGGAACTCTGTTATTCTAAAACTCTTCCTAATAAGATATCATGAGGATGATGTTACTTTAACGCAAGAATTATCTCTGACAACAACAAAAAATTACCCTTGGCATTTGGCCACAATACTTATGGGTCAGAGGTACTTAAAGGCACGAAGTGGATTCTACCAGTCCCCTATGAAATACTGTAACACAGCTGAACTTTCATTATCGTAAGCAATGTCCACTCTATTGGAGGCTCTTGTTATGCTTTGGGTCACTTAAAAGTGTTTCTAGGAGGTTCGTGTTGCCTCAGGCACCATCCTCATTGCTTTAGCAATAAAAATGCTAGTTTCTTATCCAGGATCACAGTGAGAATCAAGATGCCCCTGGATCAGTGTGAAGCACTCACGTGTGTCCTCAGCCACCACTGTGAAGCAGTACATGTGTGGGTGCAGAATGCACAGGTGTGGACTCTCAACCCAGTTCTCCTGAGCCCATGGACTGTGCCTCCATGGAGGTAGAGATGCTTGTGCACCCACATGGCCTCAGAGTCCAGCAGTGTGTGGCCAGCACTGTGGCTCGGTGAAGAGTGTTGTCTTCAGAGCCAGATTCGGGTAGCCACCTGGGGTCCCTACAGAATCAATGGGGTAAGTAGCAGGACCTAGATAAGGTGTTTGAGAAAACGAGTATAGGAACATGGGGCATGACCATGCTGAGGCCTTGGAACACCTCTGTGAGGGACCTTATTGGGTGCCACGCATGAACGCTGTCCTTCCACCTGAGTCAACAGGAGACCTGCACCACGCATGAACGCCATCCTTTCACCGGAGTCAACAGGAAACCTGTGAACACCAACTACAAAACACCTCCAGCATTCACAGTTCCCACTCCCTCCTACTTCAGTCTCCTCTTCTCTGGCTCAACCCTCTTTGGACATCATCTCTTCCTTCTTCCTCCTTTTTTTTTTTTTTTAAAGACAGAGTTTCACTCTGTCATCCAGGCTGAAGTGCAGTGGGGTGGTTGGGGCTCACTGCAACCTCCACCATCTGGGTTCAAGTCATTCTCCTGTCTCAGCCTCCTGAGTTGCTGGGACTACAGGCACCACAACACTCAGCTACTTTTTGTATTTTTGGATAAAGATGGGGTTTTGCAATATTGCCCAGGTTGGTCTCAAACTTCTGAGCTCCAGTGATCCACCTACCTTGGCCTCCCAAAGTGCTGGGATTACAGGCATGAGCCACCGCGCCTGACATGGACTTCATCTCTGTTAGCCTCTTCCCCTGCTCACAGCTTGAACACTGAGCACATAGGCCGGGCATTGTTCTAAACACTTTACTGCACTAGTGCATTCAATCTAACAGTCTTCTGCTTTAAATGCTATCATTAGCCCCATTGTGCAGATGAGGACGTGGAAACAGACTGACTAATTAACTGGCCCTTTCCTGGTTGCACTGCTGGCTAGCATGGGACCCCAGAGCCCATTCTGCTCCATAGTCCCCTCTTGGTTCTTGTTAAAAAAATCAATTGTGTAGCCCCTCAAGGGTTTCCAGTGGAAAATTCCAGTAAAAAATTAAAGTAGTAGTTTCAAATTGACATAAAAATATACACAATGGAAATACATAAACGTTTTTCTTTCACATGTAGAAGACAATTTAAAGTTTAGGAGGCGACACACACTTGGAATTCTCTGCTGTAGGTATATCAGACCTGACTTCTAACCTGAAGGTTTGACTGTCATCACTGCCCCATCGGAGGCACACTTCATAGCTCACATAAAGCTCATGGGTTTCTGGGCTGCAACTCACAAAAGATCAGATAAACTCTGACTTTTACTGATAGCAAAAGCAAATATGCTACCTGGAGAGTGATTACCCAGTCCAAGATTACAGAGGTTAAATGAGAAGTGCCTTAAAATAAAAGTACCAATCAACCATGAAAATAAGTATGAAGCACGTGTTGGACTGTGTTTCCCAAACACCCAATGGCACCTGGAAACATAGTGGCTCTCAGTGGCAGCATGCAGCCTGTCACCCGGACAGTGGACTCCCATCTCCACCCCCAGAGACTCTGACTCATAGAGCTGGGAGAACCCAAGGTTTTCATGTGCAGTAAACAGGATATGGGCTCTGGTTGTCCTCAGGAAACACGCTCACAAAAGGGTTGCAGCTTTCTGACCAGCCGCAGTAGGGAGGGTGATCAGAAAAGAGTGGCTCCCCTACCATTCCAATGACACATACAACCCCAACGACCTGACCTCTTTTATTGAAGAAGTAGCTCTGTTTTTATTACAGTATGTAACTCACAAATTCCCTGATAGCCTCAACATTTTCTGGAACGGCTAAACTACCCAATGGAGAGCCACTTTCCCTCTCCGTCCTTACTTTCCCTGGAATATAAACACATTTGCTAATGAAATGACATATTCAAAGGCATTCAGGCAGAGTTTCTTTTCTGAGGCTCTTGCTCATTTCAAAGCATTTAGAGTAAATTGCACTAAAATGTATGTTAGAGAATATGAGAGTAACTTGGAAAGCCAGGGAAATGCATCCAAATGCCAAGATACCAGATAATTTGTTTCTTAGTCAAACTTCAGTGGAGACTGTGTTATTTGGTGAAATCATTCCCACGGAGTCATAACTAAAGGATTTAAAACAGGAAACAGAAAGACGGATCCTTGCTGGAAACAATATGTCTGAGAGGCAGCTCCACAGATCACCTGTCTCCCACTCAGGCAGGTGAAGAGAAACTGCTCCCCTGTGAAAGGAATGGGCAGCAGTCATGCAGTCCCATGGGTTAAAAGTGTGACAAAATGACACAGCATGTAAAGGTCATGCTGTTTATCTCTGCATAAAGTCCAGGCAGCGTCCAGCCCTGTGTCTCCATCTAAAGGTAGCAAGACATCATTTTATTCTAAATGTCACCCACATCCCTTCAGCACCCCCCATAATCACAGTTCTGACTACTTCCATTTATTTTCCTTTGTGGGGGGCAAAACGTGGATGTAGGGGAGATCTCAAAACTAAGAATGTTTAGCTGCTAATGCAGGACCATGATTGAATGTCCCGAAAACTGAGTTTATTTCTCATTTCATCTGAGCAGGGTTTTCGTGACAAGACCATGGGCTCTTAATGGGGATTTGTCCCATGAATGTCCCAGAGAATGGAACATTCCTGAGACAGGCCTCTTGCTTCCACTCAGGACTCCTGGCAGCCTACTTCCCCTGTCACTGAGGGATCTGCACGCTCATTGCCCGGGTGGGCAGGGGGGTTCGTGGAGGAGAGAGAGCACTCAAGAAGACCCCCATCTTCATCCACATTCACCACCACATGCCACGGAAGCCACAGAGTGAAAAGAAGGGGAAATTCTTTCTTTGTAATAAAAAGAGCCAGATCCCCTGTGCCCACACCTGGGGGCAGGTGCAGAGGCTGTCCCTTTGGGAAGGCATACTGTCAGGGCTGGAGGCTAAGTGGAGCTGCTCACAGGGTCACCCATGAACACACAAGGATGCCAGCCCAGGTGCCTCATTTGACCACAAAGAGCCGAAGCTCCCAGCAATCACCCAGCTCATCTGCAAGGGAAGAAGAATCCAGCCAAGGGCTTGGGGCCCGGGCCCCTGCCCTCCATTCCAACCAGGACTCTTAATCACAGGAGCCAGGGCTGAGCCTTCTTTCACCAGGACAGCAAGCCCTGTGGCTCTCGCATAGCTTTACACTCACAGGCTTTGAGAGGAAGGGGTCAGGACCTGGCCACAGAGCCCCCTCTAACCCTCTTCCCGGGCTTCCCCATGCTTATTGGGGTTGCATCTTCCCCTCACCTGGAGGAGAGGCAGTGCTGGCTCCTGTCAGGCTCCTGTTCCCCTCTCACCTTGGGTCATGCATTAAAACAGATTATTTGAATTTTTGACAGGCTTTGTTTACACTATGTGATAGCTCAGACATGGAATCCTTCCAAGAGAACTCTCCCCACAGACATCTGAAATGGAACAACTGAAATACTGTCACACCCCAGTCAGAAGGATCCCCATGCTGAAGTGCACAGTGTAATCTCAGAGACCGGCAGGGGAGAGCTCCGGAGGTCCCATGGTTGGGGATCCTTGCTGCTGCCTCCTGCAGTCCTTCACCTGACACCTCTCAGTCATAGCCCCATCCAGGTGCCGCCGAGGAAGAAAGCCTCTCAGACAGAAAGGAGCTCTCAGGACAGAACCATTATGGAAAACAGTATGGCGATTCCTCAAGGATCTAGAACTAGATGTACCATATGACCCAGCCATCCCATTACTGGGTATATACCCAAAGGATTATAAATTATGCTGCTATAAAGACACATGCACTCGTATGTTTATTGCAGCACTATTCACAATAGCAAAGACTTGGAATCAACCCAAATGTCCATCAGTGACAGATTGGATTAAGAAAATGTGGCACATATACACCATGGAATACTATGCAGCCATCAAAAAGGATGAGTTTGTGTCCTTTGTAGGGACATGGATGCAGCTGGAAACCATCATTCTTAGCAATCTATCACAAGAACAGAAAACCAAACACCGCATGTTCTCACTCATAGGTGGGAACTGAACAATGAGATCACTTGGACTCAGGAAGGGGAACATCACACACAGGGGCCTGTCATGGGGAGGGGGGAGGGGGGAGGGATTGCATTGGGAGTTATACCTGATGTAAATGACAAGTTGATGGGTGCAGCACACCAACATGGCACAAGTATACATATGTAACAAACCTGCACGTTATGCACATGTACCCTACAACTTAAAGTATAATAATAATAAATAAATTAAAAAAAAAGAAAAAAGAAAAAAAAAGAATTTGAATCTTTTAATGCTATTTTAAATAAAATTGTTTTCTGTATTGTATTTTCAGAAAAAAAAAAAAAAAAAAAAGAACTCACTTGAGGGCTGGGTCGGCAGGCAATTGGCCCCGTCTGCAACTCCACCATTACCTCTGAGCACGGGCAGGCTTTCTCCAGGCTTGGACAGTCCAACACACAAACCTTAAGCTGTGTGAAGCTATTAACATTTAAATGAACTAAAATGAAGTAAAATCTTACTGAAACCAGTCGCTCATTTGCTATGCGTTTAGTTCTTATGGCCTCCTGTGCTAGTGGCTGCTGTCTGGGACAAGGCAGCTCATAAATCATTTCCATCACTGCAGACAGCTCTTCTGGAAAGTGTTATCCATAAACAGGGATTGCAGGGCAAGTACTTCCCACCCTGGCTTCCCAAACCCCAGTGATTTTCATAAAATGCCCAAGAAACAAACGGTTGCAACAACATGAATACAAATAAGCTTGCTAGCTCTGTGACCAATCGAACAAAACCTAAATGCCAAGCAGAGTAACTTAAGAAAAGTGTCTTGAAACTTACACTTTTAATTATAGAAAAAATAGAAACACCTTAATTGCAGGAGGATGAGAAGCTTGGAGATTTTTATGGAGGGAATACAGAAGATTTTGAGGGACTTCAAAGGTATTTTAGACCTTAATAGAAAAGAGTGGGGAGGTGGTGGGGGGTAGGAAATGCATGCAGGGCACCCACAGGCTTTGAGGCCTGAGCTCCCAGCTCTGCCTGGCCCTGACCACTCATTGAGAAGGAGGCCAAGGAGGGCAGGGCTAGCTGTATGGGTGGGTGAAGCCACCACGGTGAACTGTGCAGGTGGGTGAAGCCACCATGGAGAATCATGCAGGTGAGTGGAGCTCCCAGGGTAAACCTTGCAGGTGGATGAGGCTGCCAGGGGGAACTGCGCTGGTGGGTGGAGCTCCCAGGATAAACCCTGCAGATGGGTGAAGCCACCAAGGGGAGTCACGCAGGTGAGTGGAGCTCCCAGGGTGAACCCCACAGGTGGGTGATGTTGCCAGGGAACCACACAGGTGAGTGAAGCCATGGGCTAGCAGAACCCTGTGACCCAGGCCACACCTGTGTCCTGTGGCCAACAGGGGCAGGCAGCATGGGAGTGACAGGCACAGGCCTGAGGGGTTTGCAGAGCCCTGCTCCCCAGGAGGAGTAAGCTGGGCTTTCTTTAAAGTTTCACCAAACGCTTCCTGGGCACTGTGAATTTCAGGGCTGTCACCACAATAAACGCATGCTAATTTATTGTTCAGGAGGTGCTCACAGCATCCCACATCTACGATCTTTATTTTACAGAGAAATTAAATGTAACAAAGAGAATTAAAAACTCAGGTTTCCAAGGAAAATGTTGGAGCTCTGGAAGCTACCCCAGCAGTGGGCACTGCGACCCATGGACAAGGTCACACTGGCTGGCATCAGCCGGTGGCTGAGAGAGAGGAAGTAAGGAAGATCCACCCGCCACAGTGGGCTTTCCACAGGGCCTTAGTTACAGAGGGTTTGGACACCCAGAGGGGCCTATACCTGGGCCACAAGGAGGCTTTCCTTTGGCCGGTGGTCCCTCCTTTCCAATTCACTCAGAGCAAGACAAATCTCAGTCTGCAGCAGCACATGTAGGACGCAGGAGCATGGCCTTCCTGGGACCGCTCTGAGCCAGGAGGTGTCTGTGTCCTTAGCCCACCCTGCTTCACTCTTACCTTAGACCCTCTGAGAAGGGTCATGGTGTGACCAGGGTCCCTGCAGGTTTCAGGAAGGTTCCAGGGAGGCCTGTAGGATGCAGGCATGAGGGAAGTGGTGAGGCTGAGCGAGATGAGCACACCCTGGCCCAAGGGAGGTTCCCTGTTCCCCAGGTACTGCAGGCAGAGGGAGGCCTCAGCCAGGATGGTCGCATCCCAGCCCTCCCAGGCCCAGTGCACTTAGACCAGGCTGTGATTCCATTCTAGCAGCTGGGAGCAAAGCGGTGCCCGCCCTTCACAGCCACCTTCCCTGCCCTTTAGCTGCTGGGATGGGGATGCTCCAGTCAATGGCTCACTCCCAGCCTTTTGGGAAATAATTGCAAAACCCCAATATGAGGAGAGCTACATTTCTCAATCTGCATCTCTTCCAAGTCTTAGGCTTCCCTGGAAATCAGTGACACTCTAAGCAGAGTAAGTCAAGGGGGCACTGCCCACTCATTTTCAATGTACTTGGGAAGTGATCCCCTATCTTGTTGACCATGAAAATGCGTAGAAGAAAACACATTCTGTGTTTGTTCATCTATCCAAAAAGATTCTGATGGGCACTTTAAACCTAGTAAAGTGCTTCAACTAAAGTCAAGAAAAAGTCTCTCTAGGTGTTAAATTCAGAATAAGAGGAGAGGGAAGAAGAGAGGTGAAGATCCACTCTTTTCACTTATTTGCTGGTTGGGTGAGCATTAGGTGCGAGTCTGCTGAAACCTAAAAAGACCAGATTATCACATGCCTTCCTTACCACTGAGCTATGTGAGCCTAGACCAAATACTTTACCATGTTACGAAGAATGCTTGCGCTCAGAATGTGTAGAAGGAAAACTGCTCTTAGTAAAATCTGGAATAACCATCTAATACACTTGCCAAGATTCAGACCAATATGCCTAGAATAATGTCAAACCAAGAAAACAATGAGGTTTATGATGGAAACAGAGACAAAAATTTAGGATCATTCCAATGGCATCGGAATGATCCCACACTCATAACATTTTAAGATTACCAAATGCACTTATGAAAGGTGGCTATCACATAGAATCTAATTTTGTTTTTTGAAGACCAACTCCTTTGGAAGTTTTTCTTGGCAGATACTGAATAGCAAGAACAATTAAAATTAAAACAATAAAGAGAATTAAAAACTACATATGTCTGATGAAATAAACACTCAGATGAAATTGATTTTCTTGGCTCTCTGTCATTTAACTGAGAAAAGAAAAACTAGGATTTATACACTTTTTTGAAAAATAAAATCGTGTCCTCAATGTCAACTTGTCAAAAGCTAATTTTAACTACCTAGGATTTAATATCACTAAAATGTTGATATTAATATATCAAATTAATATAATTGTAAATTACAATACTCTTAGACAGATCTTATCACAATGGGTATCCATTCTGAAGATATCTTGGCCTTTGTACTTTGAACATCATTTTCTGAAAAGGAACAGTTTTCCTTTGGTTCTGGGAACTAGTCACTTCCTTTGCCTTCTATACATCATTCACAAAACATTTGCCTTCAACATCATGCAAAGCTACAGAAGATCTTGTACAAGGTAAGATTATGAAGTAACAGGGATTAAGTTTTTAACAAATCTACACTAATGCAGATCAATGTTCAAGTCGGTTCTTTAAAGAGATCACTTTTGAGTCTGGGTGTGGTGGCTCACACCTGTAATCCCAGCACTTTTGGAGGCCGAGGTGGGTGGGTTACCTGAGGTCAGGAGTTTGAGACCAGCCTGACCAATATGGTGAAACACCATCTCTACTAAAAATACCAAAATTAGCTGGGTGTGGTGGCATGCATCTGTAATCCCAGCTACTCAGGATGTTAAGACAGGAGAATTGCTTGAACCTGCGAAGCAGAGTTTTCAGTGAGCTGAGATCCCACCACTGTACTCCAACCTGGATGACAGAGAGAGATTCTGTCTCAAAAAAAAAAGACATCACTTTTGAGCATATCTAAATATTCCAACAATTTAGTCTTCATTCAAATTTGTGAACTCTTCCTTTGAAGCTACCTTCACAATATATGGAGAGCTCAAGGAAAGTCAGCCATATGATGTCATGCTGAAACACAGATTCCATTCGATTCTAACAAACCTACAACACAAGGAAATAAAGACACATTTCCTTATTGTATAGATGGCAATATTAAAGCTAGAGAAATGCAATGTCTTGCTCAAAGTGACAAATTATTTTGTGGTGGTGGGAGGGCGTCAGGACAAGTATGTGCCTCTGGTCACTGTCCACATTTTGTCCTGTGAGACAGTGCTGGCTCTAAAATGTCATCAACTTCGTAGGTCACGTCATCTTGAGACTGAAAGAAAAGTCAATTTAGACAAACCTACCTCACACTGCAATAATTTTTATGTAATCTTGTGGTAATAACTATTGGAATCTGTAACAGAGGCTCATGTGTATATTTTCTGTCATGCTTTTTCACCCCTTGCACTGGACTGAGTTGTTGGTTTTGAGTGATACCTGTAAGAGTGACTTTATCAAATTGAGTTTGGTCAGATTTGATCAATCCATTGTTGTATGAATTTGTCTGTTAACCTAGGACTAGTGAGCTGAGAGGTGGTGGAGCTTCCTTCATGTTTGTATAGCTCTTGCTTTGAAAATAGAAGGTGAACTGAAAGCTATGGAAAAGTAGATGGATGTCTTGTGGATTAAAAATGAGCATCATGCGTGTGTGTGCGTGTGTGTGCGTGTGTGTGTGTGTGTGTGTGTATGTCTTGTATCTTTGAGAGGATGGGCCCAGCTAAGATGTACTTGGCAAACTGAAACTTTCATTTTAATTAAAACTGACTTTTCTAATTTAGATAGGTTAGTCCTATATTTTTGCTTTCAAGAGAAATATTCCTTTTAGATACAACCTGTACTTTCTCTTCCGCAAATAAAAAATGGGAAGACATAATTTTGTTTTATTAAGCCCATTATTAATGCCAGAAGGAGACCAGTAAGACTGAACCATGTTCTCCCAACTACTCGGGAGGGTGACGCAGGAGAATGGCATGAACCTGGGAGTCGGAGCTTGGAGTGAGCTGAGATCGTGCCACTGCACTCCAGCCTGGGCAACAGAGCAAGACTGTCCCCCCGCCGCAAAAAAAAAAAAAAAGAAAAAAAAAAGACTGAGCCATGTTCAAAGGAGTTCAGTATTAGGAGACTTCCTTCTAAAGTGAGAATATGAAGTTTTATCAAAAAGAAGAATGGGGGAGAATGTGTGGGTGGCCCAAAAATGGTTAAAAATCATATTTCAGTGTAGTTAGCAATACCTAGACTTATTTAAGAGAGTACTTAAGACGTTGATCAGCACAGTTCACTCTCCATGGGGTTTATAATTTCTGTAGTTAAGGTTTCCGCTTAATTTTAACATATAATACAGCCAACAGGCAATCTCTTTAAAAATAACAAAATAAAATCACAATTAAGTAAAATCAGTGGCTCTTCTGTATCTGTGTCTAACAAGATTAGAAACTTTCCCACAGCTCATGCAGATATTTTAAATATAATATGAAATGAATGTTTTGGTTTAAAATTTTATTAAATATTTTATTGTTATTAGCAATAATGTTTTCTATATTTAAATATGCACAGGAATATTTGGATGACTGGTGGGAGTTGCCCACGAGGATCTTAGGGCTGAATTGATCTCAAGCACTTCTTTTAAAAGAGGCTCTGGCCGGGCGCGGTGGCTCACGCCTGTAATCCCAGCACTTTGGGAGGCTGAGGCAGACAGATCACGAGGTCAAGAGATTGAGACCATCCTGGCTAACATGGTGAAATCCCGTCTCTACTAAAATCACAAAAAATTAGCCAGGCATGTTGTTGGGCGCCTGTAGTCCCAGCTACTCAGGAGTCTGAGGTAGGAGAATGGCAAGAGCCTGGGAGGCGGAGCTTGCAGTGAACCGAGATGGCACCACTGCACTCCAACCTGGGAGGCAGAGTGATACTCCGTCTCAAAACAAACAAACAAACAAAAAAGAGATGCTCCATGGGTGACATCACCACGAGACTCAGAAACCAAGCAGGCTTCACCTTCCAGCTGCAAGAAATTTCTCAGACTGCTGTGAGGTCTTGGATACCTCCTTTCCTAATCCTTCCCTTGACTCTCATCCCACGATTCAGTTGTTATGGAAACTAACATCTATGCGTTATCTTAGCATCCAAAATTTTACATCCAAGAGTTAACTTGTGATTTTAATAAAACTAAAGTTGATTTCTGTTCAGCATCATCTGTCCCTTGCCTCCTCACAATTCAAATTCTCCAGTTTCCACAAGACTGAGATAAAAAATACTGCATTACTCAGGTGCGTGAAAGCAAGGCTAGTGTGAGTAGTATTTGCAGTGATTTGCACAAGATGATGCAGAAATATTTGACACCATCAGGAATTACCTCTCCAGAGTCTTATAGGGTTACTCTTTAATGACAGAAACCAGCCCCCCTGCCCCCAGCTGCCCTGCTGTGTCTCAAGTCATGCATGGGCATACCTGAGCAGCAACAGAGGTCTCACCTCCACCTGCTGTCCCACTCAGTGCTGAGTGGGAATCCAAGCCCCAAATGCAGCCTCAGCCACAGTGATTGTGTGATCAGGATGGAGAGTGTTGAAGATAAGAGATATCCCAAGAGATGTCAGGGTCCTTCCAGGGAGCCCTGAGCCCTGGCATCATGACAGGTGCACTGACCTGCTGTCTCAAAACAGCAGTCTCAAGTTGCTCACATGACATTTTTAAAATCTCAATTCTACCCCTCCAATCCTGATAAACTTAGGGGCTTGCATGGAGTGATTTCTAAGATCCCACCAAGGCTAAATCCTGAAATTTCACTCAGCACATCAATTTGCTTCTGAGTTGCCACCATGAACTTGAAGATGGGTGGGTGTGCAGACCATTGATCGGTGAGTGAGAGACATCTGCTGAGTGAAAGTTTCCCTCTGGAGCCCACTTGCTGTGACAATGCCTTGTATGTGACACACCTTGATGAGACACAAGAAGATATCATGACTTTCAAAGGAAGAATGATTGCCAGAGTATCTCTGTCTTCCTCCCTGATATTATTTCCCTCTAAAATACAGTGCAATGCAAGGGGACTCAGATGATTTGATTGAGAACCTGGGTCCTGATCTCTTCCTCCTGCGAAAATGTCCAGGAGTCTAGGACTTCCATGCCTCATGTCACCTACAGTGCCCTGACTTTCAGCACATGGGCGTGCTCCACAGACCACCAGGAGTAGGGACAGCTGGAAGCAGGTGCTCTTCACAGTCTCAGGAGGAGCTGCCCTGTAACACCTGATCTCACATCTGCAACCCCAGAACTGAGTGAGTTTCTGTCTGAGCCACCCTATCTGAGTATGCTGTTGCAGCAGCCCAGCAAACTCACACAACTGGCACCCTCATAAGAAGAGAAAACAGACACTGATGGGCACAGAAAGAAGAGAGGGAAGACAATATGAAGACATGAGGGGAAGCGGTTGTGGGAGCAGAGAGCTGCATCTGCAAGCCGAGGAATGCCTAGGAGTGCCGGAGACACCAGAGACAGGAGAAGACCAGGGGGATTTTACCCAGAGTGCAGGCCTGCAATTACCCAGAGTTTGGACTGCTGGCCTCCTGAACTCAGAAATCATAAGTTTCTGTTGTTTTAAGCTACTCATTTGTGGTGCTGTGATATGGCAGCCCTAGTAACTATTGCAGATGTATTGCCTTGTTCTACAACAGAAGAGAAAAGCAGTAAAATAACTATGCCGTCACATAAAATTTCCCAATCAGAATGATTATAGCATTTTACTGCTTTACATATAAAATATGCATGCAAATTGCCAAAAAAAAATACTTAAAAGAAGGAGAACTACATTGATGTATAGACTGTGTGCCATGTATATGTTTTTTAATCAAAAGGTAATTTTTGGCCAGGCACAGTGGCTCACACCTGTAATCCCAGTATTTTGGGAGGCCAAGGCTGGTGGATCACCTGAGGTCAGGATTTCAAGACCACCCTGGCCAACATGGTGAAACCCGGTCTCTACTAAAAACACAAAAGTTAGCTGGGCATGGTGTTGGGCACCTGTAATCCCAGCCACTTGGGAGGCTGAGGCAAGAGAATTGCTTGAATCAGGGAGGTGGAGGTGGAGGTTGCCGTGAGCTGAGATTGCAGCACTGCACTCCAGCCTGGGCAACAGAGAGAGATCCATCTGAAAAAAAAAAAAAAAAAAAAAAAAGGTATTTTTAAAATTAATTTTAAAATTAATTACATATTTAATTCTTTTCTACATATGATAATTTCCAGTGCATGAGGTAGCTCAACAAATACTAAAATGCACTATATAGAAGCAATTCCCAAATACTGTTGGCACAGCATCTCATATATTCTGAAATAAAGACTGCTTGGCCCATCACCCTGATGAGTAGCCAATCAGGTTGACTAATTCATAAGCCAAAACTTAGTTGCTACTGTCCACTGCTAGCTAATTTAAGTTGGACCTTTCCCCATCCACAGCTGAGATCATAACATGGGAAAAATAGAATTTTGAGGGACCCTGTGGAGGTGTAGGTTTGCCCAGGAAAAAGACTTGGTTTCATAGCAACCAGCAACCTACAGAATGGGAGAAAATTTTTGCAATCTACTCATCTGACAAAGGGCTAATATCCAGAACCTACAAAGAACTCAATCAAATTTACAAGAAAAAAACAAACAACCCCATCAAAAAGTGGGCAAAGGGTATGAACAGAAACTTCTCAAAAGAAGACATTCATACAGCCAACAGACACATGAAAAAATGCTCATCATCGCTGGCCATCAGAGAAATGCAAATCAAAACCACAATGAGATACCATCTCACACCAGTTAGAATGGCAATCATTAAAAAGTCAGGAAACAACAGGTGCTGGAGAGGATGTGGAGAAATAGGAACACTTTTACACTGTTGGTGGGATTGTAAACTAGTTCAACCATTATGGAAAACAGTATGGCGATTCCTCAAGGATCTAGAACTAGATGTACCATATGACCCAGCCATCCCATTACTGGGTATATACCCAAAGGATTATAAATTATGCTGCTATAAAGACACATGCACACGTATGTTTATTGCAGCACTATTCACAATAGCAAAGACTTGGAATCAACCCAAATGTCCATCAGTGACAGATTGGATTAAGAAAATGTGGCACATATACACCATGGAATACTATGCAGCCATCAAAAAGGATGAGTTTGCGTCCTTTGTAGGGACATGGATGCAGCTGGAAACCATCATTCTTAGCAAACTATCACAAGAACAGAAAACCAAACACCGCATGTTCTCATTCATAGGTGGGAACTGAACAATAAGATCACTTGGACTCAGGAAGGGGAACATCACACACAGGGGCCTATCATGGGGAGGGGGGAGGGGGGAGGGATTGCATTGGGAGTTATACCTGATGTAAATGATGAGTTGATGGGTGCAGCACACCAACATGGCACAAGTATACATATGTAACAAACCTGTACGTTATGCACATGTACCCTACAACTTAAAGTATAATAATAATAAATAAATTAAAAAACAAATAAACAAACAAAAAAAAACAAACAGCCCCATCAAAAAGTGGGCAAAGGATATGAACAGACAGTTCTCAAAAGAAGACATTCATAGAGCCAACAGACACATGAAAAAATGCTCATCATCACTGGCCATCAGAGAAATGCAAATCAAAACCACAATGAGATACCATCTCACACCAGTTAGAATGGCGATCATTAAAAAGTCAGGAAACAACAGGTGCTGGAGAGGATGTGGAGAAATAGGAACACTTTTACACTGTTGGTGGGATTGTAAACTAGTTCAACCATTATGGAAAACAGTATGGCGATTCCTCAAGGATCTAGAACTAGATGTACCATATGACCCAGCCATCCCATTACTGGGGATATACCCAAAGGATTATAAATCATGCTGCCATAAAGACACATGCACACGTATGTTTATTGCGGCACTATTCACAATAGCAAAGACTTGGAATCAACCCAAATGTCCATCAGTGACAGATTGGATTAAGAAAATGTGGCACATATACACCATGGAATACTATGCAGCCATCAAAAAGGATGAGTTTGCGTCCTTTGTAGGGACATGGATGCAGCTGGAAACCATCATTCTTAGCAAACTATCACAAGAACAGAAAACCAAACACCGCATGTTCTCACTCATAGGTGGGAACTGAACAATGAGATCACTTGGACTCGGGAAGGGGAACATCACACACCGGGGCCTATCATGGGGAGGGGGGAGGGGAGAGGGGGGAGGGATAGCATTGGGAGTTATACCTGATGTAAATGACGAGTTGATGGGTGCTGACGAGTTGATGGGTGCAGCACAGCAACATGGCACAAGTATACATCTGTAACAAACCTGCACGTTATGCACATGTACCCTAGAACTTAAAGTATAATAATAATTTAAAAAAATAAAAAAATAAAAAAAATTAAAAAAAGAATATTTGCTAATAAATTTTTATAGGCACAGCCCTAACATCAAGCCATTTAAAAGTTTTTGCTATGGTGCAGTATCTTTCATGTTAGTTTATTTCATCCTATGAGTTTTATTTCAAACTTTAAGTTAATAGATTATTAAATCGTACTTTGAAACTCATTTCAAACTCATACCAGTGATAAAAACCCACAGCAGAGCAAATTACTGAAGAATAAACGGCAGCAATGAATTAACAGTTGGGGTGTTAGACTAATCTTTGGATAGCTTTTACTCCATTTTTGTTGATGCTCAGTTTTATGTTGATGCTTTGGGGTGATGAAAGTAATAGTTTGTTAATGGTAAAGTGCTTGTAACAAGCATCTTTTCATTTTCAGATACTATATTGTGTGTACTTTTAATTGTCAAATATGCATTAGCATCAGCATTTTTTTCCAGACCTCCTTTCCTCTTTTGGAAAAGAAACAACAGTAACACAAAAACAGCATAATAATCACTTCCTAATATCCCATTTACTTTTAACATGTAAAAGAACAATTTCATTTTTAAAGACAGATGGTACATCATTTGTTCTATATTATAAAATTCTTCCTGGACACATATTGTCATGGACTCAAGTATCAAATATTCCAGCCCCCATTTGCTTCCCAAGTATTTCATGCTGATTAATTCTTACACCTTAATGTAAATACAGGACATTAAAATGTAGAAATGGGTTCATTAAAAATGTATTATATGTACATACCTGAAATGTATTATATGTACGTAACTGAAAGAGTGTTGCAGAATCAAAACAATACCAGTGTCGAAATTTTCTGAATTGGTATTGAATTGCCTTTAGCGTCTTGGCATATGCTTTTGAATATCCTTAATGATTCTAGCTCTTTGCCCTCTGATGGTAGATTTAATGCTTCCAATTGTCCAAAGAACTATGGGAGCCAAGTTTAGTGCAAAAGGAGCATGAACTGGCTTTAACAGAAATAATGGCACTTATAAAATATTAAGTCCACTCTTTCTTTGTTAGTAAATTCATAGTCATTTACTTTTAAACAACTCAGTGTAGTGCTACTATTTCAAGTTAAAAGAAAACTTTTACAAAGGTATTTGTCAAGTTTGGCATGTAAATGTGACTTGGTGAAAAAGGGTAAATTTAAGATTAGTGGAGTAGATGCTTCTAACATGCTGGATAGCCAGCAGGATTATAATTTTCTGTAAAAATCCTATTCTAGAGCAAATGTTTATAAAAATCCTGAGGAAAAATCAAAATATAATGGGTAAATGGTGATTTACATTGAATCAGAAAGATTATCATTGACATCTCAGCCAAAACTATTTGCTATGTTATAAAATCTCCCTCATTTTAAAAATCATAATTTGATGTCATTTGAAAGAAAGACACATGTCAACCCTGTAGTGAGCTACCAATTTAATGTGTATATATACATATTTGTATATCATATACATTGTATACATTTATATATTACATTAATATTTGTTAATATACATCTATTTTCAATAATGTATAAATATTGAATATATTATTGAAAATATATGTATATTAACAAATATTAATGTAATATATTGAATACATTACATTAATGTATTATTGAATACATTATTGAAATTACTGAATAAAAATAATATATTATTTTCAATAATAAATTTCAATGCATAATACACTTATTTTAATTAAAATAAATCAGAATTCTACTTGTACTATTTGCGACAATCTATTCTAAAGTATTTTTAAATATTAAAACTGAAGTTCGCAAAAATAGTCTTTGGCCTTTCACGTTCTTATTTTGAATAAAATAACTTTTTAGTCTAAATCAATAGATATTATTGTATATACTTTAAGCAATTTTTCTCATTTTTTATTTCTCTTCTGAATCTTTTGCTATGAAGCAGGTTAAGTAGAAATTCACGAATTACATCATTAGAAATTTTGTTAGGAAGCAGATTAAGTACAAATTCATGAATTATGTAATTAGAAAATGTGTATTTGTTTTACATTAAGACAACAGTAATAAAAAACACTTATTTAATAAACAGATCTTTTTTCATGCAATTTCTCTAAAATTACTATAGCTATTATCTAACCACTTTAAAAATATGCATAAACCCAAAATTAAAAATTAAAAATTAGAGCTCTGAATGGCTATACAATATCATTGAAATTATATTTGGAGTCTCTGACTCCAATAAAATTGATTTTAGTAGATGTTAGCAGAATGGTACACTAATTTCAGCAGTGGTAGTTGTCACCATACAATTTTCTGTCTCAAGAAATCATGTAAAGACTTGGATAAATTACCTTCAATGTATACCCCAAAATACTCTGATTATCATTCACTCCCCTCCTTGAAAAGGAAAAAAAAGAAAATAAAAGAGAAAACCTCTATAGATTTAAACCTCAGAAAGGGAAACGGCAGAGTGATAAACTGTAATACTTCCTAAATACTGTGGTCTCCCATTTGCTTTCAATATATTTTAATTTCTTTTTAAAAATTGTGATAGAAACATATAAAAGTTTTGATTATATTTCTAAGAAGGAGAAAGGTTTGTATAAATTACAAATGAGCTGAGAAAAGAGAAAGATCCATTTCAAAGCAGCAGATGTGTAAATATTCCTTGCTTAAAACCAAATAAGGAACCACAGTTAATGATCAAAAATTCTTAAACACAAAAGGGTAATGTCAATGCTTTTATCTCCACAGTGAAGATACTGTATGTGTAGAATTAACATGGCAAAACTGAGAAAAAATACTAAGTCAGTTATTAGAGAGACTGCCGGTTGATGAATTTTATAGGAATGGTCCTTAAGGAAAATAAAAGCGAACCTGATTCACTTTTATCATGATGAAAGGAGGAGGTTGAGAAATTCTCACCATAGAAAATGACTACAAAGCTGTACAAAACTGTCAAAAACAGTCACTTAAATGTTTGGGAACTATAAAAGAGGTACATAACAAATCAAGGAGTGTTTATTCACAAAAATGACTAAACTTTGAATAGTAACAGTGAGAGCATGTGGCATTTTTATTGACGATGTTCCTATCCACACCTCATCTTTTTTGGCAAAGGGGTTCAACCAGGAAGAGCAGACCTTGCAAATTAGCAGTCTAATTGCTATTGCTAGTGGGGACTCACTTAAAGCACTGTCAGTTAAAGTGATGATCTCAGTGACACATGAACATGCAGGGCCAGCAGTCGTATTAGCCTGAGATTGAAATCCTGTTTGACGCAAACAGCAAGGTGACAGCCAGGGAATTTCCAGGGAGTTCCAGGATGTAAGCTACTATAGTGGGCTTGATAAACTCTCTACATATCCTAGGTTGTCCCAAGCCTCAGCTGACGCACAACAGAGCCTGAAGGAGGGCCAAGCTCCCCAAGCCAGAAAAGCCTAGAACACGAAGCACTGAGTGGAAGTGTTAAAGCTTCACCTTGTCACGCTGGCCACTGGGAGGCAGGGACCAGTTTCAGTGAAGGCACTCAAACCTACCCTCCAAATCCCAGCTTTTGCTTCTAGCAAAAGGTCCAGCTGGCCAGGAATTGCTGGGCCCATCTGCACTGCACTCCTTGGGGAGCCCAAGTAGGAGAAACTCAGACGGAGCCTCCTCAGCCTGCCAACCCCGCTGGCAGTATAGCCCCCAATAGCACCCCTACCCTGCCCCCTGCTGCCAGCCCTGTAGCCCCTGGATAGCACACTCAACACACCCTACAGCTGCAGGCAATGTAACCCCCAATACCCTCCCCGCCCCCAGGCCCCGAGCCCGCAGGCAGTGTTAGCACCCGATAGTGCCCACAACCTGACCCACCCACGGGTGTTACTGCGCTAGACAGCGCCCCAAACCTGCCCTCCCCCACCCCACCATGAGCAGCACAGCTCCTAATAGTGCACCCCCACTTACGGGCAGTGCAGCACCTGATGATGCCCCTGAACCACCCCTCACTGCCAGCACTGTAGCCCCAGATAGCTCCACCGAACCCGCCCCCTGCCACGAGCAGTGCACCAGAAGATGGTGCCCTTAACCCATCCACTGCCACCGTCAGTACACGTTAGTGTACACGACCTGCCTCCCGTGACCACCCCCACCACCGTAGCCCCCACTCCACCACCAGCAATGTAACCTCAGAGAGTGCCCCCAACCAGACCAATGCCACAGATAGTTAGCCTTGGGCAGTGAGCCCCAATAGGTCACCCAACCTTTGCCCAGGAGGACAGTGCAGCCCTGGATAACTCACCTATCCCGCCACATTTCTACCACTCTGGCCGAGTTGCAGTCTCCGATGTCACCACCCACTGCAGCGAGGCGACCCGCGGTGGCACAGGTTCCAGCCTCCAGCATGCAGTGGTGCTGCTTCTCGTCTTCCAGCTAGGCAAGAGAAACTCCCGCTGCTAGCTGCCCTCCTACCGCTCTGTCACCACCACCAACAACAGCGAAGCAGGGCCTCAGGCTCTGGGCTCCCGGCTCTGGGCTCCAGGCTCCCGTGGGCAGCAAGTGACGGCCCCTTCCAGTTCTCCAGTTCTCTAAGCTGGGACGTAACAGCTCAGCACGCTCACAAACAGGAGTCTGAAATGACCTCAGACCACGTCAACATGCTTTATATACTGAGGTCGCGCACATGCGGATGCTGGAATACATGTTCTGATTGGATGAGAGAAAACCTCTACGCTTACTATGATTGGGCTTTATTTTCATGCTGTGATTGGTTGTCTTCAGACTTGCTCTCATCCAATCAGAACACGATAATAAAGTCCAATCCGAGTAAGCCTGGAGGTTTTTTCTCATCCAATCAGAACATGCAGTCAAAGAAGCTCCACCTCCATGACGTCAGTATATAAATGATGCTGAAAGCGCGGCAGGCTTTTTTAGTTTCCGTGTCTTCCTGTGAAGCTGGTCAGTTCCCGACTTAGAAGACGAAGAGAAGGGAGCAGCACGCCGCGTGCTGGAGGCTTGAGTCGCGACCCTACGGGACTGCTCGCCTCGCTGCGGTTGATGGTGGCGGTGACGGAGAGGCTGGAGCGGTAGGAAGAGGAAAATAGTTTTGGGATAGATACATGGAGTGAGGCAAAGAAGGCGGTTAGTAAGAAAGGGAAAAAGGGATAGTGAGGAGGAGAAGACATTGCAAAAAGAGAGTGGTGAAAAAAGTTTTTGGGTAGATGGAGGCGGAAAAACAGGATGGGGAGCGGGAGGGAGGGAAGGTTTTGCAGAAAGACTGGGTAAAAAGTTTATGGGTAGATGGGAGAGGAAAAAGAGAGATGGTGATGGGTGGAAAACGGGGGCGAGCAGTAGTGAGAGAAGATTCTGAGAAAAGATGGTGGGGAGAAAAGTTTTTGGGTTGATAAAGAAGCAAAAGAAGGTAGCAAATGGGAGAAGGAAAAAGAGGGTAGCCAACTGGAGGAAGAGAAGGTTTAGTGAAGAAACAGTGGCAGAAAAGAAAGATGGTGAAGAAAGAAAAGACAAGACGGTGGGTAAAAAGTGTTCGGGTAGATGGAGGGGGGAAAGAGGGTGACGAGGAGGAGGAGAAAAAAGGGTGGCGAGAAGGAGCGAGAAAGAAGGTTGGGGAAAAGATGGGAAAATTATGGTTGGTAGAGGGCAAAAAGGGTGGCAAGCAGGATAGGGGAGAGAAGAGGACGAGTAAGAAGCGGGGAAGACTTCGTGAAAAGACATTGGGGGAAATTTTGGGGGTAGATGGAGGGGGAAAAGAGGGAGGTGAGAAGGAATGGGAAGAAGACTTTCAGAAAAGATTGGGGAAATGTTTTTGGGTGGTTGGAGAAGTGAAAGAGAATAGCAAGGAGGAGCCGAGGGAAGACGATGAGGAAAAGTTTTTGGGTAGATGAAGGAGGAAAAGAGGGTAGTGAGCAGTAGGAGTGGGGAGAAGTTTTTGGGAAAAGACGGGGAAAAAGTGTTTGCTTAGATGAAGAAGCAAAAGGGGGTGATGAGAGCGGGAGGGGGAAAAAGAGGGTGGCCAGGGAGAAGGGGAAAATACGGTGGGAAAAAACAGTGGTGAAAGTGTTGGGTAGATGGATGGGGAATTAGCACGGTGAGCAGGAGACTAGAGAAAGCTTTGCGACGGTAGGGAAAAAATGATGGTGAAAAAGTTTGCGGGTGGTTGGGGGAAGAAAAAGGGTGGCGAGAGGGAGGGGGCCAAATGCGGTCGGGAAAAGGAGGTGGGGAAATAATGGTGGGGAACGAAAGTTTTGGGTAGATTTATAAAAATAAGATTATTTGTATTTTTGCTTTTGAGTAGTTTGAGTTATGTGTTTTGTGTATTAACCCCTTGCCTGAGGAATAGTTTGCAAATACTTCCATTCTCTGGTTCCTTCATTCCACTGATTGCTTCCTCTGCTTTGCAGAAACTTTTAATTTAATGTAATTACATTTCTGCTTTTGTTGCTTGTGCTTTTGATGTTTACTTGAAAATTCGTCGTCCTAACCAATTTCATGAAGCATTTATCCTATGTTTTCTTCTTTGGTAGTTTCATAGTTTCGGGTCCTACATTTAAATCTTCATTTTGAGTAGATTTTTGTATATGGTAAGATAACAGCCTAGATGTATTTTTGTTCATGTGGGTGTTGGGCTTTCCTAGCACAGTTTATCGAAGCCATTATCCTTCCCCAATGTGTGTTCTTGGTGCCTTTGTTAAAAGTGAGTTGACCGTAAATGTGTGAGTTGATTTCCGATTTCTCTATTCCGTTTCACTTGTCTGTATCTGTCATTTGTCTCTTTCTCACCCCAACCCCTTTTATTGATAGTACCATGCTTACTATAGATTTGTAGTATATTTTGAATCAGGTAGTGTGATGCCTCCAGCTTTTCTTTTTATTTCAGATACTTTTGTCTATCTGAGGCATTTTGAATTTCCATGTGAATTTTAAGATTGTTTTTTCCTATTTCAATGAAGAAAGTGTTTTGTAATTGAACACAGATTGCATTGATTCTGTAGATCACATTGGGTGATACAGATATTTTAACATTATTCCAGTGCATGGACATGGATATCTTTCCATTTACTTGTGTTGTCTGCTTTAATCTCTTTCATCTATGTTTTATAGTTTTCATTTTGGGATTTCTTGCCTTTTTGGGTAACTTTATCCCTAGATATCTTTTTTTCTAATAAAATAGCTTTCTTGATTTTTTTCTTAGACATTTCACTACTGGTGCATGGGCGTGCTACTCATTTTTATATATTGATATTGTATCTTGGAACTTGACTAAATTTCTCATTTCTAGTAGGTTTTTTGTGGAATCTTTAGGGTCCTCTCTATATATGTTCATGTCACCTGGAAACAGACACAATTTGACTCCCCTTTTTTCCAATTTGGATGCCTTTTATTGCATTCTCCTAATTGCTCTAGCTAGGACTTCCAGTACTATGATGAATAAAAGTGGTGTAAAAGTAGCCACGCTTGTTCCAGAGCTTAGAGGAAGAGCTTTTAATTTTTCCCTATTGATTATGTTAGCTGTGGGTTTCTCATATATGGCTTATATTGTGCTGAGATATGTTCCTTCTGTTACTCATGTTGTTTTTATCATGAAGGAATGTTGATTTTTATTTTTTTCAGCATCTACTGAAATGATTATATGGCTTTCGTTCTTGATTTACTGAATGTGATGTCGCACATTTATTTGTGTTTAGTGAATCGTCCTCATATTCCTGGGATGAAACCCACTTGATCATGGCAGGTTATCTGTTTATTGTGTTGTCAAATGCAATTTCCAACTATTTTGTTGAGAATTTCTTGCACCTATGTTTATCAGGGATATTTGCCTGTGGTTTTCTTTTTGTGTTGTGTCCCGGTCTGGTTTTTGTACCAGGGTCACGCTGTCCTCATAGAACAAGTTTCGAAGCCATCCTTCCTCTTTATTTTAGGGGGAATATTTTGAGTCAAATTGGTATTATCTCTTTTTAAAATGTTTGGTAATTTAGCAGAGAAACCATGATTCTAGCGTTTTTCTTTGCCGGGAGGCTTTTTATGACCGCTTTAATTGCATTACTCATTATTGGTCTATTCAGATTTTTTTATTTTTATTTTTTTATCATTCTATCTTGGGAATTCGTTGTGTCTAGAAATTTATTCACTTCTAAATCTCACAGTCCTTCATACTTTTGCGTTATCAATTGCAATGTCTCCTTTTTTATCTACGATTTTGTTTTCTTCTTTATATCTTTAGTCTAGTCAAAGCTTGTCAATTTTGAATTTATTTTTTCTAAAACACTCCAGCTCTTTGTTCCATTGACTTTTTGTATTTTTTGTTTCTATTTTTAAAATTTTTTCTCTAATCTTTATGGTATTTTTTCCACTAATTCTAGCATTCGACTGTTCTTGTTTTTTTCATTACTGGAGGTGTACTGTCAGGATGGCTATTTGTGATCCTTCTATTTTTCTGATGTGGGCATTTATAGCTATGCACTTTTCCTCTTAGAATTGCCTTTGCTGCATCCCACAGGATTTATTGTGTTTCTATTGTTATGTTTCAATAAATACTTAATTTCCTTTTTTTTTATTTATTGGCTCATGAGCATGTATTTCAATTTCCATGTAATTGTACAGTTTTTAAAGTTTCTTCCTGTTACTGATTTCTAACACGATTCCACTCAGGTCAGAAAAGATACTTGATATGAATTCAGTTTTTAAAAATGTGTTGGGACTTGTTTTTTGGCCTGACACATAATCTGTCCTGTGGAATACTCCACGTGCTACTCAGTAGAATGTGCTTTGTGCAGTTGTGGAGTGGAAAACTGTGAAAATGTCTGTTAGGTCCATTCTGTATAGAGTACAGTTTAGCTGATGACGTTTTGTTGTCTGGATGATCTGTCCATTGACGGTAGTGGGGTGCTGATGATAGTGGAGTGTTGAGGTACTCTATTGTATTGCAGTCCATCTGTCCTTTAAGGCCTGTTAATATTTGCATCTGTATTTAGGTGCCTGAGTGTTGGTTGCACATGCACTTATAATTGTTAGGCAGCTGTTTACTTCTTTCTCATTATATAATTTTTATTTTCTATTTTTTGACTTAAAGTTTATTTTATCTAAGTATAGCTACTCCTGCTTTTTTTGTTTCCATTTGTATGGGGTATCTTTTATCATCCCTTCACTTTGTCTGTGTATGTCTTTAAAGGTGAACTGAGTTTCTCGTAGGCAGTATAAAACTGGGTCTTTTAATCCATTCAGCCACTGTGTCTTAATTTAATTCATTCATATTCAGGATTATCACAGGTAAAAACAGACTACTGCCATTTTTTACTTGTTTTATGGTGGTTTTGCTACTCTTTTTTCTTTTATTTCTCCCTTCCCTGTTTCCCTTCTTTCTGATCTCTTTTTCTTCCTTTCTTTTCTTTCCTCCTTGCCTTCCTTCCTGTCTTTATTTGTAGTGAAGTAGTATTTTTCTGCTAGTGTGTGTTTTAATTCCTTACTTTTTATGTTTAGGGTGTTTATTGATTTTTGTTTTCTGGTTACCATGAGGCTAAACAACATAAGTATAACAAGTTACTTTAAACCGAGGAAAACTTAACTTTGGTCTCAGCTACTCAGGAGGCTCAGGTGGGAGGATTGTTTGAGCCTGGGAGGCTGAGGTTGCAGTGAGCTGAGAGCGCAGCTGCACTCTCTATCCTGGCTGACAGAGTAAGACAGCGTATCCTTAAATAAAGAGATAGATACATAAATAAAAATACAATAGCTTATAATGAATTCTGATTGTAAATTTTGAGATGATGATATATTAAGGGTGTAAAGAAGAAAGTCAAAATCATTCATAATCTCATTACCCAAATATTTCTAATGTTTTGGTACATATGCTTCCTAATTCATAACCCCCTCTCTCACACACACAGATATACACATAAAATCTATACACTTTACACACAGATATAGTTTTATTGTAACATTTTTGGAAACATGGTTTTGTAATTTTTTGTTTAAAGATATTGCAATAACTTGAGATGAATATATAAAATACTAATTTTAAGATTTTGTTTTCTGCCCTTTGGGGTGGCAGGTTCACTTCTTGCTGAATTGAATGGTCTAAGTGTCTTTGATTTTTCTTCTCTCCTCCAAGCTGTTGCTTTTGGAAGGGGCGTCTGGATCTCCCTCCTGTTTACTTCGGGGAAAACACATAGTATTGTGGGGTTATGAAGACATGTTGCCTGCACAAGATAGCAACACTGGCTATAGTTCTGAAAGTAAAGGTAATGTAAGAGTTTTCATCCTGTGATTAATACTAGGATGTAACTGAAGTGGTTTTAGATCATAGTTACAAAAGATTTAGATGTAACTGTGTTTTAGATCATTGTAGCCAATGATTTAGATATAACTCTGGTGTACCTTTCAATTAAGAGCTCAAGATTTCTATGCAGTATGTTGATTGCTTTATCTGTAGATGCATAAAACCTGATACTGGGTAAGGTGAGAAAATAGGTAGGTTTTACTATCACAAAGAAAAGGTATTATCCATACACTCTTGCCAAGGAGGCATGGATTACTTAAATTGGCTTCTGGATATTTGAGTTCGGGTATGATAGCCTTAAGTTGAATTTTTTTGGTTACTGTTGATAATATTTATTTTAGTAATTGATTGTGTTTAGTAACTGATTGTATTACTGAGCTCTACTGTCCTAAAAGCAAAAATGAAGAGGTTCAAGGGAGCACAAATTGCTTAACATCTCCTTTAAAGAAATAGGCTAGTTTAAAATTTTTTTACAGAGCTTTACAGTATTACAAGTGAGTTTTATTACAGTGTTACATGTCAACAAAAATGGTAGAAGCTCTCTTAACTGACTTGCCAGATGGATTAGATCTCTCCATTCACTCAATAAAATGTCCAGGCCAGTGCCATGGCCCACTGAACCCACGAGGCTGGTCGGCTCTGCTTGATACATCTGTGCACTGCTGCTCTCACCAGGGGAGAGCTGCAGGCTCACCAGGAGTCAGCCTTGCTCCCAAACCGGTTTGTTAATTATAACTGGTACTTACCATTGTGATAATACCATAAAATCTTCCATAACTGATGAAATAGGAATTAAAAAAAAAAACAAGAAATAGTGCCATTAAGAAGTTGAATGTTTTAGAAACAGTCAATGAAGTAAGTGTCTAAGAAACTGGTGTTCATCAGTGTGGGATTGAGAGTCTGCTCCTCCCACCCCTTCCTTTCTCAACTTCAATGGGGGAGCCTTCCTGAGCACTGTACTGCGTCCCATGGGTGACCTTGGGGGTTACATTGTTATGTATGTGTCAGTGCATAGAGCAATTCCTGGCATGGAGTAAATGCCATGTGTGTGTGACCTGTTACAGTTTTTGAGAAACAGCACAGCATAGCTTAATGATTAGGAACACGGACTCTGGAACTGCATTGTCTGAACTCAACCCCCAACACTGTTCCTCCATTGGTAACTTGTGTGGCCTTGGACAAGTTACTTAACATCTTTGTGGTCATCATAAGTGAAGAGAAAAATAGTCTACCTTGCAGGGTTACTGTTTAGATCAAATAAGATAATATTTCTAAAGCACTTAAGGCACTTCCTTTTTTGGAGGGGGGTTTTTATTTTTTAACTTTTGGGTTCAGGGGTACATGTGCAGGTTTGTTAATATAGGTAAACTGCATGTTATGAGGGTTTGGCATACAGACTATTTTGTCACCCAGATAATAAGGATAGTACCCAATTGGTGGTTTTTTAATCCTCTCCTTCCTCCCATCCTCCACCCTCAAGTAGGCCCCAGTGTCTGTTGCTGCCTTCTTTGTGACCATGTGTTCTCAGTGTTTAACTCTCACTAATAAGTGAGAATGTACAGTATTTGATTTTCTGTTCCTATGACTGTTCGCTTAGGATAATGGCCTCCAGATTTATCCATGTTGCTGTAAAGGACAGGATCTTGTTCTTTTTTTATGGCTGCATTGGTGTATGTGTACCACTTTTTGTTTATCCAGTCTACTGTCGATGGGCATTTCGGTTGATTCCATGTCTTTGCCAATGTGAATAGTGCTGTGATTAACACACATACATATGTATCTGAATCACGCACTAATCATGTAGAAAGATTTATTTTCCTTTGGGTATACAGCCAAAAATGGGATTTCTGGGTCAAATGGTACTTCTTTTGTAAGATCTTTGAGAAATTCCTACACTGTTTTCCACACTGACTGAACAAATTCACATCTTTAGCACTGTGTAAGTATTCCATCTTCTCCACGACCTTTCCAGAATCTGTTAGTTTTTCTGCTTAATTATAGCCATTCTGATAGGTGAGAGATGGTATCTATTAATAGCTTGTCCATTAATAGCTTTCTGCTCTTTCCCTCTTCATCAGTGGCAGAAGGTGGGAAATTGTGGGCTGAATTACTATTGCTGAAAGTGCTTAACTAGTTTAAGGAGATGTAGTTTAAGAGAATTTGTCAGATAAAGATGACATTAGTTGCTTCTCATGTGGTGGTTGGGCATTGCTTAGGCTGAGTGTTTTTCTTGAACTTTCTGTAGGTTAAAAGGCTTGGAAGAAGTTACTAAGGCTACTATGCTCGGTCACCTTCTTCCAGTTTTGCTGACCTCTGTGACGCATTGAAAGTTGCAGACTCAGATCATGGTCGATACCCTGATGCCTCAGTTAATGCAGCTGGGACTGTATACCAGCCAGGTACAATCCTTGGTGTGCCAAAGTGAACTGCTTTTTTGCCAACCCGCTTCACAGGGCAACTGTTTGCTTTCACTGAAGTAAACTGGATTTGCAGACTAACTGCAGTCGTTTAGCAGGGGTTCATTTTCAATCAGCTGTAAAAATGCTGTGATACATAATGCTACTAAAAACCTACCATTTTAGTTTGTCTCCTCAATCCTTGCCAGCTAATAGTAACTAATATAAATGGTGTATTCCATTCCAGCATGAAGTAAAATAATGTTGCGTCTTAAGTAGCATAGCATTTTTTAGTGAAGGAGGGCAGACTAGGATTATAAAAAGATGATTTCAGAGAGAATTTTAAGTTTGGCTCTCATACCATTCAGATAATACCATTCAGATAATTGACAGTACCATTCAATTATCATACCATTCAGATAATTGAAGGCATGGTGATGGTTTCATGTTTCAGACAGCTTGTGGCTTGAAATCCCGTGTCCATTTTCTGCTGAGGTGGGCTATTCCCCATGTGGTGCACCAGACCGGAAGTGCAGGCTGTTCCCTGATGAGAGGCAATGAATGCTGCTTCCTTTCAGGAACCCTCTTCTTATTTTCTTCTGGTGAGAGCCTAGTACTCCTTTTTTTTTTTTTTTTAAATACTTTAAGTTTTAGGGTACGTGTGCACAACATGCAGGTTTGTTACATATGTATACATGAGCCATGTTGGTGTGCTGCACCCATTAACTCATCATTTATGTTGATATATCTCCTAATGCTATCCCTCCCCCTCCCCCATCCCCACAGTAGGACCCGGTGTGTGATGTTCCCCTTCCTGTGTCCAAGTGATCTCATTGTTCGGTTCTCACCTATGAGTGAGAACATGCGGTATTTGGTTTTCTTTCTTGCGACAGTTTGCTGAGAATGATGGTTTCCAGCTGCATCCATGTCCCTACAAAGGACACGAACTCATCCTTTTTTATGGCTGCATAGTATTCCATGGTGTATAGGTGCCACATTTTCTTAATCTAGTCTGTCACTGATGGACGTTCGGGTCGATCCAAGTCTTTGCTGTTGTGAATAGTGCCGCCATAAACATACGTGTGCATGTGTCTTTATAGCAGCATGACTTACAATCCTTTGGGTATATCCCCAGTAATAGGATGGCTGGGTCGAATGGTATTTCTAGTTCTAGATCCTTGAGGAATCGCCACACTGTTTTCCTAGTACTCCTTTTATGACAATGATTTTTGGCGAGAATTATGTAACTGTGAAAAGAGAAAGACTTGGGAGTCAAAATTTTAGATAGCTGTAGAATTGCTTTGTAGATTTATAGGAACTGGTTAGAGTAAATTTCCCCATGGGTCAAGAGCTCAGTTCAAAATGGGTCTGAAATTCTCATACGCTGATAGTTGGGATGTGAAATACTATGACATTGGCAGACAGTTTGGTGGTTTTTTAAAAAGTTAAACGTAGACCTACTATATGATCCAGCTATTTCAGTTTTAGGTATTTGCACAAGAGAAAAGAAAGCATAGCTCTTAGAAAGGCTTTTATATTAATGTTCATAACAGTTTGGGTTAGAAGAGCCCCAAACTGGAAACAAACTAAATCTTCATCAATAAGAGAATGGATAAACAAATTGTGATATAGTCAAAGGAAAGACTCTAATCAGCAATGAAAAGGAATGAACTATTGTTACATAGAGCAGCGTGTATATAATCTCAAAATACTTAATGCTGAGTGAAAGCAGCTGCTTCCCCTTAGGTCACATACTATGTTATTTTGTTTATATAAAACTAATCTCTAGTGGCAGGCAGCAAATAAATGATCACCTGGGGAAGAAACTGAGAGATTACAAAGAAGAAGAAAAAGGAAACTTAATGAGTGTACACAAATGTCCAAATTTATCAAGTTGTATGCTTTAAATATGTGTAATTTATCATATCAATAATGTTGCACTAAAGCTGTCTTTTTAAAATATCGGTCAAAAAGGGAAGATTTCCTGGGTTTCTCTAGAGCAGTGTGCTGTGGAATTGAACTTTTTGCAGTGAGGAGAAAACTGTGCTGCCTAGTGCCAGAGCCACAGGTTGTTTTTGAGCACCTGCCATGTATATAGCTAATGTGATTGAGAAGGCATTTTAAATTTTACTTCGTTTAAATTCAATCTGATTGAAATGGCCACATGTGACTAGTAGCTACTGTATTGGATAGTGGGGCTGTGAAAGCATAAAAGAATTCCACGGCAGCTAGATTTAAGTCTTAAAAGAGTTTGTGTTCCACAGTCTCAAGCTCCATGAGAGTTCAATTATAGCAGGTTAGAGAACCTTTAAAGGCACCTTTGTTTAGTAAAAATTACAGGAAAAGTAGATATGTCGAATCCTGGAGTTTTCACGTACCTATCAACAAAAGCAAATTTTTACAGGATACTTATCCTGTGGGATTTGGGAAGTGGCCAGTCTTAAAGTCCCTTCATGGTATCTTTTTTTTTTTTTTTTTTTTTTGAGACAGAGTCTCTCTGTCATGCCCAGGGTGGAGTGCAATGGCATGCTCTCAGCTTGCTGCAACCTCCGCCTCCCGGGTTCAAGTGATTCTCCTGCCTCAGTCTCCGAAGTAGTTGGGGTTACAGGTGTGTGCCATCATGCCCAGCTAATTTTTGTGTTTTTAGTAGAGATGAGGTTTCACCATGTTGGCCAGGCTGGTCTCAAACTCCTGACCTTGGGTGATCTGCCTGCCTTGACCTCTCAAAGTGCTGGGATTACAGGCACAAGCCACTGTTTTGCGTAACTTTAAATGAGAATTGGTCAGGTCTTTTCCTGAATATCAGTTGGGCTTCTCCCTTGAAAAAATAGGGAAAAATGAAAATATATCTCTGCTTCATGTCCAAGAAAAAGGCGAAAACGAAACAAAAGCAAATATATCTAACAACAAAGAAGAAAAAACCCTTAAATATAGGAATTTTAAAATGTTTGTGATCACCACTGATATGAAACATTTAAAAGCCCCAGTAGTGTTACCATACTGCAAGCAAGCTGTAGAAAATTAAAGGGCCGGCCGGGCGCGGTGGCTCAAGCCTGTAATCCCAGCACTTTGGGAGGCCGAGACGGGCGGATCACGAGGTCAGGAGATTGAGACCATCCTGGCTAACACGGTGAAACCCCGTCTCTACTAAAAAATACAAAAAACTAGACGGGCGCAGTGGCGGGCGCCTGTAGTCCCAGCTACTTGGGAGGCTGGGGCAGGAGAATGGCGTGAACCCGGGAGGCGGAGCTTGCAGTGAGCTGAGATCCGGCCACTGCACTCCAGCCTGGGCGGCAGAGCGAGACTCCGTCTCAAGAAAGAAAGAAAATTAAAGGGCCTAGAACTAGAAGTACCATATGACCCAGCCATCCCATTACTGGGGATATACCCAAAGGATTATAAATCATGCTGCTATAAAGACACATGCACACGTATGTTTATTGTGGCACTATTCACAATAGCAAAGACTTAGAATCAACCCAAATGTCCATCAGAGACAGACTGGATTAAGAAAATGTGGCACCTATGCACCATGGAATACTATGCAGCCATAAAAAAGGATGAGTTTGTGTCCTTTGTAGGGACATGGATGCAGCTGGAAACCATTATTCTCAGCAAACTATCGGAAGAACACAAAACCAAACACCGCATGTTCTCACTCATAGGTGGGAACTGAACAATGAGATCACTTGGACACAGGAAGGGGAACATCACACACCAGGGCCTATCACGGGTAGGGGGGAGGGGGGAAGGATAGCATTGGGAGTTATACCTGATGTAAATGACGAGTTGATGGGTGCTGACGAGTTGATGGGTGCAGCACACCAACATGGCACAAGTATACATATGTAACCTGCACGTTATGCGCATGTACCCTAGAACTTAAAGTATAATTTTAAAAAAAAAGAAAAAAATTAAAGGGCAATTTAATGTATACGTTGTTTTTTCTTTCCTTGGCTGCTAAGCTAAATCGCTTTCTCTTTTTCTCTTTAGAATGTTAGAAGAGGCCAGGTGCAGTGGCTCACGCCTATAATGCCAGCACTTTGGGGAGGCCAAGGTGGCAGGGATTACCTGAAGTCAGGAGTTCGAGGCTAGCCTTCCCATCATGGTAAAATCCTGTCTCCACTAAAAATACAAAGATTAACTGAGCGTGGTGGTGGGTTCCTGTAATCCCAGCTACTTGGGAGGCTAAGGCAGGAGAATCGCTTGAGCCTGAGAGGCAGAGGTTGCAGTGAGCCGAGATTGCACCATTGCAGCCAGATTTGGTGACAAAAATGAGACTTAGTCTTAAAAAAAAAAAAAAAAAAAAAAAAAAAAAAAAAAAAGGAATGTTAGAAGAGGAGGGAAGAGCCAGGCTTTCTCATGGGTTTAAAGATTCCTGCCTCATGGACTGCTGGAAAGTCTGGAAACAGTCCAGCTACGCAGAGACAACTGTAAATTTAAAGAAAATGGTTCATATCCCAGGAGCTCACTGCCTGTATATTAGATTTGATAGCAGATGCTCTTCACAAGTTGCTGGGACTACAGGCATATGCCACTATGAGTGGCTAATTTTTTGTATTTTTTATAAAGATGGAGTTTCAATATATTGCCCAGGTTGGTCCTGCATTCCTGGGCTTAAGCATGAGTCATCACATTCGACCTCATTTAATTTTTAATTTTTTAATATAAATTTTATCAAAGTAGTATATGTACACAACTGTAAAGGCAAGAAACTACAGTGGTTCCTACTCTGTCCGTTCTCCCCAGAGGCAGCACCTGCCTTTGCATCTCAGCTTTTTTCCAGCCTATGCCCTGATTCCAGGTAATAGGCACATGCTCTGAGATTCTTTCCAGCGTGTACCTGATTCTAGGTCATAGACATCTTCTCTGAGCCAAGGCGGGTGTATTACTGGAGGTCAGGAGTCCAAGACCAGCCCAGCCAACATGGTGAAACCAAGTCTCTACTAAAAATACAAAATTATCTGGGTGTGGTGGTGTCTGCTTTTAATCCCAGCTACTTGGGAGAGGCTGAAGCAGGAGAATCGCTTGAACCCGGGAAGGGGAGGTTGCAGTGAGCAGAGATCATGCCATTGACTCTAGCCTGGGCAAAAAGAGCAAAGCTCCATCTCAAAAAATAATTATTTCTAAGCCTCATTTACTGCCTGCCTTTGTACAGTATTTGATATAATAAAATTTTAGTATTACAAAACAATTTGGTTACTTCCTCGGAATTCGTTTTAGTGGTGTGCTTTCTGTGCATAGTCAGATGCAGGTGTCTAGCAGTAATGACTTCTTTCATTGTGAAATTAGTGCTTTGTTAAGATTTTAGTTATGTCAAAGCTGCTTGATAATGGCATGCCAATTGTAATTTCCTAGATACTTTTCCAAGAACTATAATAATCAGGTATTAGCTTCTCTTTTGGTTGTATCTCCTTGATGTGTAAATCAAGGATGAATAAACTTTGAGTCCTGAGTATGCTACCAGTGAGAATAAGCTATGCAATGCTAGTAAGTATGACTGTTAAGCCTAAGGTACAGGAAGAGGAGAGAAAATACGAGAAAGAACTAAAGTCAGTAATGGTAGTAAGAGAGAAGATCACAGTTTGGAGCGGATTGTTTTATGGTGGTTGACTTAAATGTCTGGTTACTCCTTCCTTGATTTTTGATAGCATCTTCCTATAGCTATATCTCATGGTGAAATTATGGTCTGAATATACTTTCTTTCTTCTTACTGGTATTTGTTTTCTCAGTTTCTTAGTAGCCACAGAATTGAAAATGGAAAACTTATTTTATTTCAGGGAATGCAGCTTCATCTTCAGGCTTTGTTGTCGCTGTATAGGTTCTTTGCTTCTGCTCTGATTTCTGTATCTTTGCCTGTTAGGAAAAAGGTAAGGGATTAAGGAGAGAGAAATCATATTGAGACTGAAATATGTTATTTTTGTTAAAGTTAACTTACAGATTTCAACTAAAATGCTTACAGCCTACTGTTTTACTGTCTAGTATTGTGGTACTGCTCTGGGGAAGTTTTTTTTAGGGATTGGCACTTCGTGTTGATCCCATTTGGTGCATTTAATAGATTGCTGATCAGAAAAATAAATGCATTTGTATGTAAAGGAATTCATAATATATATTCAATTAATGAGCAGTTTTAGACTTTACATCACTCCAATTTGTGGGTACCTACTCTCTTGTACTTTATATCCAAATTTATAGATCTATTTTAAGAATTCAGAGAATATATGGAAGATGGCTCTGCTTGCCATGAAGTGAAGAAACCAGGGACTTTCTCCAGAACCTCGGAAGTTGATGTTAGGTCCAGCTAGTGTTCATCCTCTAAAAATAGTATCTAAAGCTCAAACAAGTTGCATGGCTTTCTTTTGTTAAATCCAAATAATAACCATTCAGATCTTAGAGGAGATTATAGATATTTAAATACATGTCAGTTACCCAGGATTCTGTGTAAACCATATTCCCATTTAATTGAAACACATTAACAGCTGCTTTTATATTTGTGTTTTGTAGTTTGTTTTGTCCATTGATAGATTGTTTTATTATCTTTCTTTAGAAATTGAATTCTCTCTGTTATACCAGTGCTCAATTCCAGTAGCTACACTAAAGAATATGGAAAAAAAGAGGTGAGTCTGTCTGATTGTCTGAATAGAAGTGGATCATTTCCACTAGAACAGCTTCAAAGTTTTCCCCAACTTTTACAGAATATCCATTGCTTAGAGGTGTGTGACTGGACCATGTGCTTCTTCGCATTTTCTGTTTGAACTGTATGGCCTTTGTTTTTGTTTTTTTGAGACGGTCTTACTGTCACCCAGGCAGTAACACAGTCATGATTCACTGCTGCCTTGAACTCCTGGGCTTATGTAATCCTTCCACCTCAGCCTTCCAAGTACCTGGGACTATAGATGTGAATCACCACGCCTGGCTAATTTTTCAAAAAAATTACATCAGGCCAGCCTCGGTGGCTTACACTGGTAATCCCTACACTTTGGGAAGCCAAGGCGGGCAGATCACTTGAGGTTTCAGGAGTTCAAGACCACGACCACCAGCCTGGCCAACATGGTGAAATCCTATCTCTACCAAAAAATGCAGAAATTAGCTGAGCATGGTGGTGCACACCTGTACTTCCAGCTACTCAGGAGGCTGAGGCATGAGAATTGCTTGAACCTGGGAGAAGAAGTTGGAGTGAGCCAAGATCCCGCCACTGTTCTCCAGCCTGGTTGACAGAGTGAGACTCTGTCTCAAAAAAAAAAAAAAAAAAAAAAAAATTAAAAATATGTTGCCCGGGTTGGTCTCAAACTCCTGGGCTCAAGTGATCCTCCTGCTTCAGCATCCCACAGTGTTGCAATTATAGGCATGAGCCACCATGCCTAGCCTATTTTTTGTTACATATTTTCTTTAGTTTCAGAAGTTGATCGGTGGTTCTGTTACTGCAGCTGCATTCTCAGATGGGCTCAGTGCTAAACAACTCTCTGCTGCTTCAGTATATTGACTGTGTCATAGATGAGTCGGTCTCGCTGAGGTCTTACTACGGGTTGAGTCAAATATTACAAGAAGGTAAGAATTGAGGGAGGATGGGACAAGATAGTTTACAAATGAATTTCTTTTATAAGGGAGTGCCAAATTCAAGATAAGAGGAGCCTTCTTGTAATTATGTCTGTGGTAATCATATATTTAGAGCATGAATGTTTCTGTTGTAATTTTAAGGTAGTAAGAAGGGAGAGGGATTATGTTAAGGAAACACTACTGGATGGCCACCAAAACTCACTGGGTGGCTCTACGTTGATGATTCTCACAATCCAAGGATTTTTCATCTTTATATGTCCAGAAACTTGCTGTTAGGCCCCCAGAGTCATCCCGTTAATGGTAATGAAACTCAGAGGAGATGAATGTATAAGCCAGGATATCAGTTTAATATAAAATGAATGATTTCTGGTAAGCATAATGCTCATATCTGCCAACTAGAATATCCCCTCTGTGCTATCTGCATATATGGGAACAAGATTTGTCAGTAGAAGGTTTCTTAATTATAGAATTAGAGGAAATGACAGTGAGAAGTCTTTCATCCAGGCCATAGTAAAGCCTGGGCATTTCATTCCTCCAGTGGTGGGGGGCAGTGGGAAGATAGCATTTCTTTTGACCAAATTAAGTGTTTCTTTACTGGATAAGCAACTTCCGATTCTTCTGGTGGTTAAAGTTGCTTTTGATTGGTTCCAGGCCAATTCTTCTTCTACTCTGAATCTTTTAAATGGAATATGATGCAGTTTATTAGATTTCCACTTACTAAATTTCAATCTTTTTTCCGTTATACCCAGCCTACCCTAATTGAAGTCTAGAGTGTTCTAAAACTTTCAATTCAGATGTTTATAACTTGCTTGGATGACTGTGATATAAAGTTTATCTTATTCATTATATGTGAATTCTCTCCACTTGTTTTTTCACTAGGCTTTTCCCTAGATTACCAAGTTGTTGAGGAACATCTCACTGTCACCTCCATCTGTCTGTTCTCGTCTACATTATGAGTTAGTCAGGATGTATGAGACTAGTGGCTTTTTTACTTTGTCACTTATTTGTAACTTTGGTGATAATTTTGTTTTGTGCACTTTTTTATTGTGGTACAGCTAGATGCTTATATTTAGTGTTCCTGCTCTAGAATGTATTTGGTACAAGGTGAATAATTACAAACATGGAAAAGAATTTACCAACTTCCTGGATACTTTGTGAGGGCAGAGTCCTTCTTACAAGTAAGATTTCACTTGCTTCTTCCACACTCCACCACTCTTTACTAAAATTTATTTAGATATCCATTGACAGTCTTTTTCTTGGCCGAGTGTGGTAGTTCACACCTGTAATCTCCGCAGTTTCAGTTTGGAGGCTGAGGCGGGTTGGGCAACATGGCAAAACCCCATGTCTACAAAGAATACAAAACTTTGCCAGGCATGGTGGCATGCATCTGTTGTCCCAGCTACTCAGGAGGATGCCGTAGAAGGATCATTTGAGCTCAGGAGGTCGAGGGTGCCGTGACCTGTAGATGTGCCACTGCACTGCAGCCTGGGTGACAAAGTGAGATCCTGTCTCAAAAACAACAACAAAAACGTTTTTTAAGTACCTGACATCATTTGTAAATAATATTTGTTCAATTTGTTCAATTTGAAACTCTTTATAAAGAGAGCTGAGTTGGACTTTTATCTTTACACTGTTGGATTTGAAGAAAGAATATGTTACATTACGCAAATAAAAGGGAAAAACCTGTAGTTGAGGAGGACAAACTGAAGATATAATTAAATGTATTCAGGTAATTGAATTAGTAATGTAAATTTCATAAGGTCACTACTTTTATATTCTTTTAATCAACAAACATTTTTTGAGCATCAAATAAATTCCAGCCAGTGGACACTCTGGTCTGGGTAACCCTGAGTTGTATTTTAAGCTGCAGCTTAGGTATCAGCGCCATCAAGGAGCTTTCAGTTATTGCCCAGTGTGGTTCAGTTCAGGTTATGACAGAATCTAGTGTGTATCTGTGGGACTGGGTAACTAAGGTGGAGTGAAGGTGAAGGTTATTTGATTCAAAGTCAAGAAACTGAAACTGAAATGTTGGGATCATTTGCATGGACACTGGTGTAACTGAGATGTTGATGGCAGGACATGATACAGAGTTCTAAGCTCCTCAGTGAATCTGGATGAGCTTCCAAGTGATAGCAGAGATATCAGAAGATAAAAAAAAAATAGAGGGTAGGGTAGCTGGACAGTATGTTCGTATCCTGTATTTTGGTTATATGCATTAATTTATCTTAACTTTGGAGTTTAAAATAAGAACCCTAAATTTTTGTTATATGTGTGCTTTACCTTCAAAGTAAAAGACTAAATTTCAAGGAACTGCATAGTCAGATTGTTTTGACTCTTTCTACCTAAAGTTTTTTGCCTTCTCTTACACTCTTTTTTTTTTTTTTTTTTGTCTTAAGACTGAGTCTCGCTGTGTTGCCCAGGCTGAAGTGCAGTGGTACAACGTTGGCTCACCGCAGCCTCCACCTCCCAGCTTCAAATGATTCTCCTGCCTCAGCTTCCCAAGTAGCTGGGATTACAGGCATGTGCCACCACACCCAGCTACGTTTTTGTTTTGTTTTGTAGATGGAGCTTTGCCATTTTTGCCAGGCTGGTGTCAACCTCCTGACCTCAGGTGATCTTTTCGCCTTGGCCTCCCAAAGTGCTGGAATTACCAGTGTGAGCCACTGTGCCTGGCTGCTTCTCATAAATTCTATTATCAGCCACGTAATTTTTTGGCATTTGAAAAACTATATTATAGAAAATTTACGAATACAATCAAAAGTAGAGAAAATACTGCAGTATTCCGCGTCTGTGCCCATTACCCATCTTCAACAGTTAGCAACTCTTGGTTAACCTTTTTTCATCTATAATACGTTTCACCTTTCCTTTCCATTATTTTAAAGCAAAACTCAGCTCCCGTTTCAACTGTAAAATATGGTACTATTATGACACCTAAAAAATTAGAAGCTTTTTTTTTTTTTTTTAAAGACAGTCTCACCCTTGCCCAGGCTGGAGTGCAGTGGGTTGATGAAAGTTCACTGCAACTTCCATCTCCTGGATTCACATAATTCTCGTATTTCAGCCTTCGAGTAGCTGGGACTACAGGCATGTGCCACCACACCCAGCTAATTTTTGTGTTTTTAGTAGAGAGAGGGTTTCACAGAGTTGGCCAGGGCTGGTCTTGAACTTGTGACCTCAAATTATGCACCCACCTTGGCCTCCCAAAGTGCTGGGATTACAGGCGTGAACTACCGTGCCAAGCCAATAGTTCTTAGTATCTTTAAATACCTAACCAATGTTCAAATTCCCCTTAGCTTCAGTTGTAAATAGCTAGTGGTTAGCTTGGTTAACAGATGAGCCCAGACTCATTTTTCTGTATGTTCTTATCCCTATAGTGGTTTCTTACTTTGGTAGAATAGAGAGTAGAAGCTACTTAGGCCTGGAAAATTGTTTTTAATTCTTCATATTCGTTATTAAATTGTTTCCAGATACACCTGATCACTTTTAGAAGGAAATGGAGCATTAGTGGGTAGTAAACATCTTGTAAAGCTATGCTTCTCAAAATACGGTCCTTGGATCATCAGCATAACCTGGAAACTTGTTAGAGATGCAAATCTTAGGTCTTGGCCTAGACCTACTGAATTAAACTCTGGAGTTAGGGCTCTGTAATTAAACACTACTATAATTCTGGTGCATGCTGAAGTTTGAGAACCACTATTTAAAAGAAACTCCACTTAAATGTTTAACCTCTTCTACCTAAATTACATCAAGAACTGTACCTTTGAAATTACCCCTCTCCGCTTTTGTGTGAGACAGGGTCTTTCTCTGTCTCCCAGGAGTGCAGTGACGCAGTCTCAGCTCACTGCAGCCTCAACCACCCAGGCTCAAGCGATCCACCTCAGCCCCCAAGTAGCTGTGACCAAGAGTGTGCACCAATATAACATGCCAGGCTGATTTTTGTTGTAGAGACAAGGTCTCACTGTGTTGTCTGGGTTGGTCTTGAACTCCTAGGCTCAAACTATCCTCCTGCATTGGCCTCCCAAAGTATTGGGATCACAGGCATGAGCCACCACATCCAGCCTGAAATTCTTCTCTTTTACTTGTGGTTATCCCTAACCTGCATTCCCCTCTTCGAGCTGCTGTGCCTGGACCCATGTTTGTTCATTCTGTATTCCCCAGATGAGCAAAAGATTGAACAAAACAGTATGTTTGCATCTACAATATTTGGCCAACTTGCAGTGTAAGTCTCCGGTACCCTTGAAATAGTTGCCTTACAGTTTCTGTATTATCTTTCCTTTTATTAGTATCATAAGGGAGACAATTTAAAAAGGAATTCTGCTTTCTAAAATTTAATGGACATGTGGATAATTTTGCTTGTCATAACAATATTTGGCATTATATAGTATAGCTCAAGTTTTCAATAATTGAGTAAATATAGGTGTAATGCCATATTTCTGGCATGTGACCATATGCCATATCATTGTCAAAAAGGGAGTAAATTGTAGTTATCTATCATAAGAAGAGAAGGGTAGAAAACTTCTCAGCAGTGGTTCTTGAAGGGAGGGGGCATTTCTGGTGTCATGGTGACCGGGAAGAGGTTGCGACTGTCATTTAATATGTGGGAGGTGGGGATGCTCAGTGTGCTTCAGGGGCTGCGTGGGTAGTAAGAGCCAGTCCTGAACAGTGAATTGTTTGATCCAAAATGCCAATAGTGTGGTGTGGAAAAACACTTCAAAAGAGACTGTTTGAAGCAATCGTCATTGTTTCAAATTGACACAGTTGCCAAGTGCTACCCAAAATCATAGTTAAGATACGGTTACGCCTGTAATTCCAGCACATTGGGAGACTGAGACCAGCAGATCACTTGAGGGTCTAGAGTTTCATACGAGCCTGGCCAACATGGTGAAACCTTGTCTCTAATAAAAATATAACAATTAGTTGGATGTGGTGGCACACGCCTGTAATCCCAGCTACTCAGGAACCTGAGGCACGAAAACTGGTTGACCCCAGAGAAGGAGGTTGCAGTGATTTGAGATCGCACCTGTGTACTCCAGCCTGGGTGACAGAGCAAGACTCCATCTCGGAAAAAAAAACAAAAAAAACACAAAAAACTACTTAGTTTTGCAAGTAGCCAACTGGCTATGTGTGGATGCTTGCATATTTGAATGGTCTCCTGATCATTGATTGTCCTGACACTGAACTATCATGGTGGTGGGCAGTAGTAGAGTCGTCATCATCTCTGAAATTCTAAGATTATACATGTTCTTTTCCTTGTGCATAACCATTGTTGACTGCCTAGATAGGAGAGTAAAGCTGTGAATTCACATTTCTAAGTCTTTTCCTAATCCGTTTAACAGTGGCATGATCTTGGCTAACTGCCAACTCCACCTCCTGGGTTCAAGGGATTCTTTTGCCTCAGCCTCCCCAGTAGCTGGGATTACAGGCTTGCACCACCATACCTGGCTAATTTTTTATTTTTAATAGAGGTGGGGTTTCACCATGTTGACCAGGCTGGTCTTAAACTCCCAACCTCAGGTGATCCGCCTGCCTTAGCATCCCAAAGTGCTGGGATTACAGGCATGAGTCACTGTGCCACGCCAAATTCAAGTGAAAATATGTTTAACAGCGTTTTATAAAGCTCAGGAATTCAGGCAAAACAGAGTTTTGATTTGTGTAGGGTAGGTTTCTGTGCATCTGTGTTACAATGTTACTGACAGTATAGGAAACGATTCCTAAAGTCATTTTAATGTTTATTCCTTTAAACCACATTTGATTTGGTTCGAATAAATTAGTTGTCATTGTTTTCTAGTTTACTGTATCATTTTGTCCATTTTCACATTTCATCCTGATTTTTTTTTGTTTTTCTGAAACAGGGTCTTGTTATATTGCCCAGGCTGGAGTGCAGTGTCATGATCTTGGCTCACTGCAAACTCCACCTCCTGGGTTCAAGGTATTCTCCTGCCTCAGCCTCCCAAGTAGCTGGGATTACAGGGACCCACCATCACGCCTTGCTAATTTTTTTATTTTTAGTAGAGACGGGGTTTCACCATGTTGGCTACGGTGGTCTCAGACTCGACCTCAAGTGATCTGCCCACCTCAGCCTCCCAGAGTGCTGGGATTACAGGCATAAGCCACTGCACATGGCCTGATTTTTTTTTTTTTTTTTTGAACAGTCTTGCTCTGTCACTTAGGCTAGAGTGCGGTGGTGCAGTCTCACTCACTGCAACCTTTGCCTCTGGGCGTCAAGCAATCCTCCCACCTCAGCCTCTTGAGTAGCTGGAACTAGAAGTGTGTGCTGCCACCCCAGCTAATTTTTGTATTTTTTGTAAAGAGCTTTTGCCACGTTGCCCAGGCTGGTCTCAAATTCCTGGATTCAAGAACTCTGCCTGCCTTGGCCACCCTAAGTACTGGAATTACAGATGTGAGCCACTGTGCTTGGCCATGAATTTTTCATGTCACTTTTATGTGAACCTTTTTCTCCCCTTAACTGTTAATGAAATACCTATATTTCTAGTGGTTTTTATATCTCTCACTTGAGAATTTTCATAACTGCTTGGAGCTTAATACTGTATTTATCTGTTATTTACTAGTAGAGTCTGGTTGTTTAGAATGTTCTATGTGATTTCGTCTTAATGATTCCCTGGAAGGCTGTGTGTAGTTTTATGATTAACCACTGATTTTTTAAAAAGTAAATTATACATTGGAGCACTGATAGTTTTTAAACCTTCACCACCTTTTTCCTTTATATTATTCACCTTTAGCTTGGAAATTGTGAACACTTTTGCTACTCTGCATCTGAATGTTATGGTTTCTTATTGCAGAGAGTGAACTGGGTGGATCCATGAGCTCTGTGTCTAAACTGCTCCACTATGTAGGGTGGCTGTCCACTACTGCAGTGCACGTGGAGAGCAACAGAACTTTCTTGCTGCACTTTATTTTGGATTTCTATGAGAAGGTAAAACATGTTTCAGTTTCCCCATTGGGATTTTTGTGAAGGCTATTCACTTTATTGGCATACTATTTAAATTTTATGCACAAATATTAAGGTAGGCTGTGATCTCATTAGCATCATTAAAGTAACCTTACATTTTGAAGTTCATGATTATTTTCTCTCCAGAACAGTTGACTTTCATAAACCACGTGGAAAAGCAAATGCTTTTTTTTTTTTCCTAAGGTCCAGGCACCACAGCATTACCCTGTGTTAACACTGGTCCTAGACAGAAGTCTGTTGTTAGCATTATTTTTTGTTCCTTCCATTCGTAACTCCTGGTGGAAACCAAAAATTTCTTGTTGTTTCTTCAGATCTCCATGTCTACTTTTCAACTGCCTTACGTCTCTTGGTACCTAGTACCCTTTTATTGTGTTACAGTATATAACCTGGGCAGAACTATAGGGTGATGCAAAAGTAATTGTGGTTTTTGCTATTGTTTTCAATGGCAAAAACTGCAATTACTTTTGCAGCAACTTAATATCCATGAAGTGTCCATGATAGTCTCACTTTTCCCAGCTTCCTCTGCTAATACCTATTTGTCTTGTGTTACGCATTTGCTTAGAAACACGCTCCTTTGTTTTCTAGGTTGACAGCTAACTCATATGATAAATAAGTATTTTGGGACTTAAGGGGAAAGAACTCCTTCCTTCCTTTACCCTGTCCCCCTAACTGTAAGACCTTTCCCTAGAAGAAATGAAAGATTCAAGTAATGGTCTTTTAGAAATTATCCTCTGTAGTATGACTGATATTTGGTGAAGTCTGTGTTAAGCACGCTTATAGTTATCTGTTTGTTTAGGAGTCAGGCATGTCCAAAGCTAATGTTACATTATTATCTTATACTGATGATTCTTTGGGTGAACTTGGTTGAGAAGTTCTGGGGAATAGTCTATATACTGATGTTATCTTTCCTTCTGAAAGGTGTGTGACACATATATACATTATAACCTTCCATTAGTGGTGGTGTCTCTTCCTGGGATCTTATATTCTGTACTCTTCAGCCTGGATGCCAACATCCTGAACCAGAGGTGTTTTATTATGAGCAGGTACAAAGCCTTTTTACCATTTTATGAAATGGTATATTATAATTTTCTCTTCATCTTTCAGCTGTAATACAAAAAATATTCCTACTTGTCTTTGGCCAGGGCCTCTGGAAATCGGGCTTGCTATTGGACATGAGATTCCAATATGGGGCCATGACAGCTGTGGTGTTTTTAAATCCTCCACTGGTGTGGCTACAGAATAAAAAAAAATCATAGTTAAGGACCTGTTGTGCAGTGGTACTATTGCACTCAGCGTTGTTCATTCTAATTGCTGTGTCTTCAGGAAAAATTAAGTCATTTGCTGACAATTGCTTTAAGTATTTGTACCTTCTCTGATAAAAATATTTTCTGGGAGATAAGGGGAGCTGTTGCCAATTATGTGGAACTGTAAGTATTATTTCTGGTCTCCTCTAATTCTGTAACTTGTGGACTGAAATTACTTTTCTCAGTCCATAAATGTAAACTTTTTTTTTTTTTTTTTTTTTTTTTTTTGGAGACAGAGTTTTGCTCTTGTCAACCTGGAGTGCAACAGCACCTTCTCGGCTCACTGCGCCTTCTGCCTCCCGGGTTAAAGCGATTCTCCTGCTTCAGTCTCCAGAGTAGCTGGGATTAAAGGTGCCTGCCACCACGCCAGGCTAATTTTTTGTGTTTTTTCATAGAGACGGGGTTTCACCATTTTGGCCAGGCTGGTGTCGTACTCCTGACCTCAGGTGATCCGCCCACCTCGGCCTCCCAAATGGCTGGGATTACAGGCATGAGTCACCATGCCTGGCTAAGTGCAGACCTTGTTGGTGTAACTTGTAGGACTATGTCAAGTTTAAAATGTTTAAAAACTAATTAGTTAATAGTTCTCAGACAAGAAAAACATATTTGTAGGTTTCCCTTTTGTGCTTTCTGCTGCATCATTTTCTTTCCATTAAGAAAGTACGTTTTACATCAGTGACCATTTTTGAGCCTCTATTAATTTTTTTTCATTTTACTTTTAAGTTTTGGGATAAATATGCAGAAGGTGCACGTTTGTTACATGGTTATGCATGTGGCATGGGGTGGTTTGCTGCACCTATCAACCTGTCATCTAGGTTTTAAGCCCCATATGCATTAGGTATTTGTCCTAATGCCCTCCCTCCCCTTTCCCCTCACCCCCGACAGGCCCCAGTGTATGATGTTCTCCTCTCTGTGTCCATGTGTTCTCATCATTCAACCCCTACTTATGAATGAGAACTCTATTAATTTTTATTTTTTTGAGATGCAATCTAGGTCTTGTTGCCCAGGCTAGAGTGCAGTGTTGCAATCTTGGCTCACTGCAACCTCTGCCTCCCAGGTTCAAGCGATTCTCCTTCCTCAGCCTCTCGAGTATCTGGGATTACAGGCACCCACGCCACCACGTCCAGCTAATTTTTGTATTTTTAGTAGAGACGGGATTTCACCATGTTTCTCAGGCTGGTCTCAAACTCCTGACCTGGTGATTCACCCAGCTTGGCCTCCCACAGTGCTGCAATTACAAGCGTGAGCCACCGCACCCAGCCAGAACTTTATTAATTTTTTAATAGTGAAACATTGAAAGCATTTTTTATTGTTTATTTTTTAATTTTTTTTTTTTTTTTTTTGAGACAGAGTCTCACGCTGTCGCCCAGGCTGGAGTGCAGTGGCGCGATCTCGGCTCACTGCAAGCTCCGCCTTCCGGGTTCATGCCATTCTCCTGCCTCAGCCTCCCGAGTAGCTGGGACTACAGGCGCCCACAACCGCGCCCGGCTAATTTTTTGTATTTTTAGTAGAGACGGGGTTTCACCGTGGTCTCGATCTCCAGACCTTGTGATCCGCCCGCCTGAAGTAAGCATCTTAAGTGTACAACTTATTGAGCCTCTATTTATTTTCACTTGAGAATGTACCACAAAAGGATAAAATCCTTAACTAGACAACTGAATATTTGTGTATGTACATATTTGCATATATTTACATTTATAGTGTATTTTTGTATTTTGCTATGTCAAAGGCATTGTATTCAAAGGTATGTTAAATGTTTCATTCTGTTTGTTTTTTTCTGTTAGGTATCGTAAAAATCTGACTGCCGCAAGGAAAAATGTTTGGTACAAAAGGTATGAATGAGAAAGCTCTGTGTTAAATCACTGTTACTCAAAAATTAAGTCTAGATTTACGTGACCTGATGGGAAGGAGGAGGAAAGGGAAAATAGGTGATAGTGACAATTTTTTTATTTCTTTCCCATTAGACAAAATCAGGGTTTGATTTCAGCAGCAAGACTTATCAAGAATTTAATCACTATTTAATATCCATGGTTGGTTGCCTGTGGACATCCAAACCCTTTAGGAAAGGAATATGTATTGACCCTAAAATCCTAGAAAAAAACTGGAGTGGCTGAATATAAATAGTTTAAATGTAGTCATTCATCCTTCCTTCTTGAGTTATGCTGTTTCCGTTTTGCTACAGGTAAGGGTATTTAAAGAATGTTTAGATTTTGTGTAATAATACTGTGATGGCAGAAATAGGAACTGCTGTACATTTAATGTGTCTGAACTGTAAGACGTGTTTAGTAGTTTTTTTTTTAAGTAACAACTAAATTTTGGGCATTTTGCTAGGGTCTGGGATTCCAGTTAATTTAAGTTTCTGTCCTCTGAGAGAGCTTGGGCTTGTAGCAGAGACAGACTTGTAAACAAATCTCTGTAATACAATGTGGCAAAATGTGAAAAGCTTCAGTTGTGAGAAAGATGGGGGAGTGATCAGTTCAGTGCTGCCTGGGTAGAGGTGGTGCCGTGTAAGGAAAAGCTTCATAGACGTGGAAGCTCTCAGAAAATCCTTCTAGAAAAGATAGAAAATTTAGGCTAGATAATATTACAATTAGAGTTACAACCTTAGTCAAAGACTGCTGATTTAATGGAATGATACCAATATGCAGGCAGGGGAGGAGAGTGTATGTTTGTGTATATCCTTTCAGGACTTCACTCTCAGCCCTGTCTCTTTCTTTTCTTTTCTTTTTTCTTTTTTTTTTTTTAATTTTTTTTGTATTTATTTATTTTGAGAGGGAGTCTCGCTCTGTCGCCCGCGCTGGAGTGCAGTGGTGCAATCTCTGCTCATGGCAACCTCTGCCTCCTGGGTTCAAGCGATTCTCTTGCCTCGGCCTCCTGAGTAGCTGGGATTACAGGCACCTGCCACTACACCCAGCTAATTTTTGTATTTTTAGTAGAGATGAGGCTTAACCATGTTGGCCAGGCTGGTCTCAAACGCCTGACATTAAGTGATCCACCTGCCTCGGCCTCCCATACTGCTGGGATTACAGGCGTGAGCCACAGTGCCCAGCCTGGCTTCTTTCACTTAGCATAATGTTTTCAGTGTTCAGCTGTCTTATAGCATGTATCAGTACTTTTACTTGTAAATACTATTCCTTTGTATAGATATGACATTTTATTCATTTATCAGTTGATAGAAATTTTGGTTATTTTCACTTTTTGGTGATTATGAGTAAGTATTCTTGTAAAAGGTTTTGTGTGGACATATGTTTTCATTTCTCTTGGGTGTATGTACTTAGGAGTGGGAATGCTAGATCATATGGTAACTCTGTTTAACCACTGGAAGAACTTCCATACTTTTCCAAAGTAACAGCACCATTTCACATTCCCATCAGCAGTATGTGATGGTTCCATTCTCTCCACCTCTTTCCTAACACTTGCTATCTGATCTGTTTTGTTTTGTTTTGGTTTGGTTTGGTTCTGGCCATCCCGGAGATGTGAAGTGGTATTTCATTGTGGTATTGATTTGCATTTCCATGGTAGCTGTTGATTTTTAGCATCTTTTCTTGTACTTACTGATCATTTATGTATTTTCTTTGGAGAAATGCCTATTCAGATTCTTTGCTCATTCTTAAGATTTTATAAATTTCTTTAGTGTGTATCTAAATACACTGTGTATGTATGTCGATATATATATATGTCTATATATATATATATTTTTTTTTTAAATGGTCGTTCTGTAGCTCAGGCTGGAGGGCAGTAGCACAATCACAGCTTACTGCAGCCACGAACTCCAGAACTCAATTGATTCTCCCACCTAAGCCTCCTGAATAGCTGGGACTAAAAGCACACGCCACCATTCCTGGCTCATTTTTTTGTAGAAAGGGTTTCACCATGTTGCCCAGGCTGGTCTGGAAATCCTGGGCTCAAACAGTCTTATCTGGGTTGGCTTGCCACAGTGCTGCGATTACAGGTGTAAGCCACCACGCCTGGCCCTTTGCATATTTTTTTTTTTTTTTTTTTTTTGAGACGGAGTCTGGCTCTGTCGCCCAGGCTGGAGTGCAGTGGCCGGATCTCAGCTCACTGCAAGCTCCGCCTCTCGGGTTTGCGCCATTCTCCTGCCTCAGCCTCCCGAGTAGGCGCCCGCCACCTCGCCCGGCTATTTTTTTTGTATTTTTTAGTAGAGACGGGGTTTCACTGTGTTAGCCAGGATGGTCTCGATCTCCTGACCTCGTGTTCCTCCCGTCTCGGCCTCCCAAAGTGCTGGGATTACAGGCTTGAGCCACCGCGCCCGGCCCCTTTGCATATTTTTAAATGAGTTTGTGATTTTATTATTCAGTTGTAATAGTTTTTATATTCTAGATACAAATCCTTTATCAAGTAACTTGCAATTTTTGTTTCCAATTTTATGGATTGTCAATTTTTTGTTAGTGTCTTTTGATTTACAAAAGGTTTTAATTTTGATGAAATGAAACTTCACCTTTTTTTTTTTCCTACTGCTTATGCTTTGGTAGAGCTTAAGAAATCACTGCCTAAATCAAGGTTACAAAGATTTATTCCTCTGAGAATTTTACAGTTTTAAATTCTTACATTTGGGTTTTTAAAATCAATTTTATCTCTTGTATATGTTGTGGTTTAAGTATACAACTTCATTTGTGTGTGTGTGAGGACACAAATGCACCCACACCATTTGTTGAAAAGGCTACTCCTTCCCATTAAAATGTTTTGACCCTTGTCTTAGCATCAATGGGCCATAAATGTATGGACTCTGAGTTCTGTTTTATGGATCTATATGTCTATCATCTTGCCAGTAAATGCTGTCTTGATTAGTATAGCTTTGTATTGTAGCGAGCTTTGAAATCAGAAAACGTAACTTCTCAAACTTGTTCTTCTTCAAGATTGTTTTGTCTATTGTTGGTTCTTTGAATTCCGTATGAATTTTAGAAACAGCTTATCAATTTCCATAAAGAATCCAGGCTGGGCGCAGTGGCTCATGCCTGTAATCCTATTACTTTGGGAGGCCGAGGCAGGTGAATCAACTGAGGTCACGTGTTCGGGACCAGCCTGGCAAACATGGTGAAACTCCGTCTCTACTAAAAATAAAAATATTAGCCCGGTGTGGTGGCACATGCCTGTAATCCCAGATTCTCAAGAGGCTGAAGAAGAAGAATCGCTTGAACCCAGGAGGTGGAGGTTGCAGTGAGTCAAGATCGCACCGCTGCACTCCAGCCTGGGCGACAGAGCGAGACTCCATGCACGGCTAATTTTTGTATTTTTAGTAGAGACGGGGTCTTGCCATGTTGCCCAGGCTGGTCTCGAACCCCTGACTTCAAGAGATCCACCTGCCTTGGCCTCCCAGAGGGCTGGGATTATAGGTGTGAGCCACTGCGCCCCACCCATATCTTCAGTATGGGAAAATCTTTCTTTTATGGTGTCTGTTTCTGGTGACATGCTTAGGAAATATTTTTCATCCTGAGACTGTGTAACTCTCCTTCTGTTGTCTTCTGGTCCTCTATGATTTAGGTTTGTGAACACACAGGGTAAAGGGCCCCACTTACAAGCTGTGGACTCCTGTCCCAGGTGGGCAAACAGACTGTCTGCACACACAGGCAGCAATTTACCAGGAGGCTTCTTGGGTGGGGCAAAGTGGAGCTGCCAAAAGTTCCTTCTGCCCCATGAGAGTTCACTTGATTAGTGGGTGTTGTGCCTCTCAAAATTAGAAGAAACCCACAGAAGTTTCCTTTGAGCAGAACATAAATCTGTCCCACAAATAGCTGGGAGGTATCATCCTGTTCCCCTGAGGTCAGGAGGGTGAGTCTGTGACCCAGGGAGGAAAGCAGCTCCCCTTCTTTAGGACACCACAGGAGGATGGAGGAGTTGGCTGTCCTGGGAATTCATGCCTTCATTCAGCAAAGGGAAAGCAGTTAGACCAGGGAAGGGGCCTGGCAGTGTGGCGGGGGTACAGTGGTGAAGAGGGTGGGGCCGGGGAGAGGCCTCATTGAGAGGAGAGAGGGTCCTCAGTGGGAACCAGGGTGTTTGTGGAAGGAAGAGTCAGGGCATGGAGCAGGAGTGGGAGCGGGGAGGCCAGCTCAGGCCTCCTCCACGTTTGTGTGAACGTCCTTCCTGCGGGCTGTAGAGCTGGCCTCGGTACACTGCAGGGGACTCAGAGCTCCAGTGGAAGGGTGGCTGTGGCTCAGGAAGCTGCTGGTGCTCACCACTCCATCATCTGCTGTGGAGGGGGTGACAGTAACCTCAATGCGTGGCAGAGGTGTTTTGGGATGCTGTCCTACTGCACAGTTCAGCAGGCTGTTACCTGACTTATTTCTTTAATGCATCCCTCGCACTTCCTGTGTGTCCAGTGCCTTATAATATTAAGTGATAATTAACCTCAGAGCCCTGTGTGAGGTCAGCACTGTCCCCACCCTGTGTGCAAAGGGAGGACGGGGAGGCACTGCCAGTTGGGTGAGGGCAGATGGGGCAGCTTGCCTTGGGCCTCGCTGACCTTAGCAGGGTTTGCATTTGATGCCCTGTGTTCCTTCCCTAGGGTACTCAGTTTGCCAGGTTTTTGGTTTATCCTAGTCTCATTCAGATTGTAAAGACAGAGTGGACTTCTGTTGATAGAGTTTCCCAATTTGGGTACAGGAAGGAGGTGAGGAACCACAAGCCCCTGCTGGGCAGTAGCCCTGTAGACCCAGCCAACGCCGGCTCTGTCCCCACTGCCTGGTCCTCTCTGTGAACCTTCATCCTGGCCACAGCCCCTCAGAGCCCTCCTTTATGAAGGGGCCATGCTTTGGGGGAGGGAGTGCCTCTCCCAGGACCCAGAGTTGGTGAGTGGCCACTTTGGAATTTAAGCCCAGGCCCTTCTTCCCTTCTCTGCTTCCTGCCAGGCCCAGCTGCCTGCCCCAGCACACACCTTCCCTGGGCACCCTGGTCTTCACTGCCAGGAGATGCTTGTTTTAGGCCTGGTTTGCTCCTATGGCTGCCATGCTGATTTTTCATTCTGCACATCATGTCTCATCAAAATGCATGGTGGTTCCACTCCTTGTGCTAAAGAGAGCCAGTAGTTTTGTTTGGCAGTGATGCCTGTCTGCTGCCCACAAAGGTGAACAGCCATTGTCTCTACTCACAGGGTGTTCAGAGTATAGTGGGACTGGTACACAAGAACCAGTGATCTCTCCAGGAGGTGCCACAGACATGGGTGAGGTGGCTACAGGGTTTCTATGCAGTCCTGATGGGATGGTCAGGCAGTGTGTGAGGCAGCAGGTCACCATCCCCAGGGTCCTGGGGACAGTGTGCAGGCAGGCATAGGGGCAGCCTTGGTGGGGTCCAGGACAGGCTGCCTGCCCTCCTGGTGAGAGGTGAGAATCAAGGACCTCGAGGCAGGCAGGGATATGGCCCAGTTTGCTTCCCACGCTCACTGGCAGTCCTGTGACTTGGGGTGCTGGGAAGGGTGTGGGGGTAGGAAGGGGAACTGGAGACAGGCCCAGTGGGAGGAATTGCCACAGATTCAGTGGGAGTTGTGGCAGAGATGTGAACTTGGGGAATTGGAGGTGGCAGTTAGAAAGTAAAGGGGGTTCGCAGATTTCTGGCATAGGCACTTGGTGCTGGGCAATGAAAATACCAACAGCTTTTCTTAGTGTGTCCCTGCAGGCTGCTCAGAAAGGGTCAGGCAATGCCTTTGAGACATACCATGTTCTGGGGACAGTTCTGGACAGTAAGGTCCCTGGAGAGGCTTCGCTTTAAACCAGATACGAGTTGAACCCTGATAGGGTGCACAGACATGCCCATGGCAGCCAGCTAGAGCATGGCCCTAGGCAGAGCACTGGAGCCCAGGTCACGGCAAGTGGTTGTGTGCTCTGAGCAGGTGACAGTCCTTGTGTCCGGAGGTCTGGTTGGTCGCAAGCAGGGAGTGACCCCCCAGCCCCCTTCCTCAGCTAGTGTGAGCACTATCCAGGCATCCTGGGGTTCCTTGGTGGCTGCCTTATAGGCTCCTACTGTTTGCGAGCCTGTTGCTTATGTTGGATGGGACTATGGCAGGACAGCCATTGAGCTTGACACCAGTCTGCTCGCTGCCCGCCCCTGGCTGGGCAGACCCTCGTTTTCCAAGCTTGCTTGGGTGGAGGTAAAGCTCACCATGACAGGTTGGTTCTCTGTTCTTTGTCTGAAGCTATACTCCTTGCTCCGTGTTTGGAGCTGTCTCGTACAATCGTTTTCCTTCATTTCATGACAGTGAATCGAAGGGAATTTGTCTTCACAAGACCGAGGCTGAGGAGTGGCCAGTCGGGTCTGACTGTTCAGGAAGGCATTCTGGGGTTGGCAGGAGAGCCCAGCTCATTGAGATCAGAAGGGGGCTTTGGGAGCAGTTGGTGCTGTTCTGAAAGTTGGCCCCTGCAGCAGGCATGTTAGGTCTGAGGAAGGAAGGAGGTGGGGGAGTGGATCTCAGCAGGAATGTGAAATGAGTGCCCTGGTGGAGTCAGTGTCCAGGCAAGGGATGCCTCTGGAAAGCGCTGGGCTAGCTGAAGAGGAGAGGGCAGCATCCACGGGGAAGTGTGGGGGTTTCACTGCAGAGTATCTGGGTGCTTTTTTTTCACTGTGTCTGTTTTGTGGCACACGATCTTCAAAGTAGAAACAAGAGCAAAGACATTTTCAAAAATATTATTCACAGAATTGAAAATGGTGCAGGGTGTCTGTTTACCAGCCACCAAACCTGCAGGGCCTCCTTGGGTGAATGCTGCATAGAGGACATGCGAGTGACAAGGCACGGTGCTGCTGTTTAGAGCCGCAGCCTTGCAGGATGATCACCTATTGCTTCTCAGCCCCACTCCAACCCGCTGAAGCTCAGCCAGGACTGGACGTTGACATAAGCTGGGTTTTCCTGGTGTTGGCCTGTCAAGACATGCCTGTTTCTGGCCTCCAGTTTGTTCCATGCTCCTCAGGCTTTCACTTGCTGACAGTTAGTGCCCAGTGTCCACGTCATCTATGACGTTACCCAGGACCGGACAGGGCTCATCCACCAGCACATCCCCTGGTGTCTGATGCCAGCTTGTCTTCAGCTCACCAAACACGTTTCTTCAACCTGGTCATTCCACCACCCCAAAGCTATTGCACTAAGCCATGTTTCTGGATCTTGTCTCTGTGACTGTGCCAGGCGTCTCTGCTGCACCAAGACTGGGGACTGCTAGTGTGCGGACACACTCAAAACTAGCCAGTAGCAGCTTGAAAAGACTGCTTTTGTATCAGGCCTGGCTTTGCCTTCCGTGATTGTTGCTGTAGGTCATAGAGCCAATCTGTGTAACTGGATGTCACCCTCAGACTCCTGTGCACCCCTCTCCCTCTCTGACTCCTGGCCACATGTGCCCCACGGCCTCCCCACACCTCACACAGCCAACCTTTATATTGTCCCGCTTTGCTGCTGTTTCTGCTGCTCTCTCCTGAGTCTTGCTATTGGTCCCAGTGGTTTGGGAGGCCAAGTTGGGAGGATCACTGAAGGCCAGGAGTTCAAGACCAGGCTGGAAAATAAAACAAGACCCTGTCTTTACCAAAATAATAATAATAAATAATAAAAAGTATAAACCAAAAAACTTAGCCAGGCGTGGTAGTGCATGCCTGTAGTCCCAACTATTTGGGAGGCTGAGGTGGAAGGATACTTGAGCCCAGGAGTTCACAACTGCAGTGAGCTGTTTGTGCCATTGTGCTGTACCTGTGACAGAGTGAGACCTTGTCTCAAAAAACAAAAGAGAAAAGGAAGGTGGGAAGAAAGACAGGTATGCTCTTGAGGTGGGAGGGGCACAGGTGAGGCATCCTTCAGAAAAGAGGCCTGTGCAGCCACTTCTATCAGAAATGCTCAGTGACTCCTGGGGCCTAGCAGCTCCCTTCTCAGCGTCTGGGTTTGGAGAGCCTGCCCCTTGCCAGCCCCAGACCATGTGCACAGGGTCCTCCCCGCCTACCCTGCCTGGCTTCACCAGGACTCTGACCCTGCACTGTGTGTGAGCTGGTTCTCATCCTCCTGAACTAATAATTCTCATCTCTTGTGGCCCTAGTGACCTTTCCCCTTATTTTTCTGTTTCACCCATGGATGCCTGGTGAGCAGGAACCTCTTGCTGCCTTGTCGCCTCAGTTGAGGCTTCAGAAAGTACCCAGGGAGGTGGGAGCTGCAAGCATGCTTTTTGAATTGAGCAGGGGTAGGACAGTGTCGCTTTGTTTTTCTTTTCACATGAAGACAGATGTGTGCGCGTCTCAGCATTGAGTCTCCTTTCTGTGATGTCTTGAGGAATCACAGTTGTGTTGCTGCAGCCCCGTGTGCACAGTCCTTCTGTTTCCTGGGGTTGGTTGATTACTGTTTGGAGTGATCAGAATTATTTCTAGCACCAGCTGAACTGGGCCTATTCAGTTCACTCCGAGACAAGGCCCCCGAGCCCTGGCACACTCGCTTGTTTCTTTATCAGTAAGCCCAGTGTTGCTGACAGTTGGTGCCCACAGTGTGTATGTCATCTGTGATGTTACCCAGGAGAGGACAGCGCTTGTCCACCAGCAAATCCACTGGTGTCTGGTGCCGCCTTGCCTTCAGCTCACCAAGTACATTTCTTCAACCTGGTCATGCCACCACCTCAAAGCTGTTGCACGGAGACCAGGCAGGGAAGAGACCTCTCCTCCTGGGAAGAAGGCAGGCCATGAGCAGACCAGGGCAGCCAGTCCCTGGGAGCCACAGGCCAGGCCTTCCTAACAGATGCACTCCTGTTCCCGTCTTGCCCTGTGAATGTCAGGGGCAATGTGGGCTGCATTCAAGCTGGCTCCAGCTTAACTGACGCACGTGGCTCTTTGTCTCTGCGGAGCAGAAGTGTGATGAAAAACCTTTCATAGGATTCCATCTCTCAGTACAGAATTGTTGGTAAATGTTATTAAAGATAACGTTTCATGTTTCTGTCTTCTTTCTCCTCTTGTTCCCAGCTAGAAGGTGTTGAAGTTGGGGCTTCTCTCTGATCCCACATATAGGACCTGCGTTGTCCCACACAGGGTCAAACCCTTGCTTTGGGAGGGACTGAATCATGACTTCTCGTGGCCCCTTTATTTTACAGAGGAGAAATCTGGGTCCTACCATGCTGGCAGAGTTGGTGGGGATCCAGGCCACTCAAGAGAACAGGAACTAGGAACTAGAGACCAGCTGCCGCCGTAGTCTAATGCATACCTCCTTCATCATGTAGGGCCTAGCCCCCCACCCCTTCGTGCCATGGTTCCCTCTTTGCTCCATGGTGACCACTTTTCCAGTCCCTTCTGTTTCATCATCCTGGTCACTCTCCCTGGCTCAGCGGCCTGTCATTGCTCTTTGTTGAGTGCCCCTTTGTTCATGCCTCTTTTGGACCTCAGCCAGACTGGTGTGCTGAGGACAGCACCTTGTTACCAGGAGCAGCTGCTCTGCAGGACCTGTTGGCCAGGGCCCCGCAGCATTGGACTCGCTGGTGTAACCAAACCTCTCTTCTCTGTGTTTCAGCGAGAATGCCATGAGGAAAGCTAGCGTGGCACACAGTAAATCCAGCAACGATATGGAGAGCCATGTTCCTGAAGGCTAAGCCCCAAGTAAGACCTTAGCGGGTGGAGCCCCTCTGCCAGAGAGGCTTGGAAAGGAGAGTGTCACAGACTCTGGAATCCTTCTCTGGGGGGTCCTAGGGAGTGTGGGTGGGGTGGTTGCTCATTGATTGATCACAGGAAGTCGGGGTGGGGGCGTTGCACATTGGTTGATCACCAGGAGTCGGAGTGGGGTGGTTGCTCATTGATCACAGGCACAGCTGGCTTTGCCTGCAGCACTCTGGGTGCTCCTGTGTGTCCATGGTACAGGGAGGACACTTGGGATGCAGGCCCAGCCTCTGGCCCCAGACCTCACAGCCAGCACCTTCCATCTGTGGTGAGCCCCTGTGAATCCTACAGAGAGCTCACTTAGACCCCCAGTTGCTCCTGTGGAAGGGATCAGTGTCGTGAGCAAGAATCTCGTTTGTTCTCAGCCCCTCCGAGGGGTCCTTACCGAAGCCCCACAGTGCCCTGAGGCATGAGCCAGAAGCATCCTTGTCCCTTTTTGCTAAGTTAGAAGAATTCATCCCGGGTGGAGTAGAGGATAAGAGTTTCTACCACATAGGCTCTCTCCCTGGGCCAGCACCACACTGAGGGCCTGATGTGACCACTTCCCTTCATCTGTGTGTGCTCCCTGGAACAGAACCGTTTTACCAGAAATGAATGAAACATACAAGCAGTTGTGTGCCCGTGTGTGTGCAAGATAGAGCTGCAAGAGCACAGGGGCTGAGGTGGGTGGAGTGGGCTCTGTCTATGCATGCATGTGATAAGCTTTTTCTTTAAGAGCATTATGTAATTCACACTTCAAGGTTTACGTGTCTGTGGTCTTTAGGATATTCACAGAGTTCTGCATCTGTCATCAAAATCTAATTTTGGAATATTCATTAATAAATAAATAAATAGAAGTGCAGCTTCACTGTGTTGCCCAGGCTGTTCTCAAACTGCTGGCCTCATGGCAGACATTTTGCCTAGGCATCCCAAAGTGCTGGGGTCACAGGTGTGAGCCACACAGCCTAAGTTTACAACTTTTTTTTTTTTTTTTTGTGACAGTGTCCCTGTAACCCAGGCTGGAGTGCAGTGGCATGATCCCAGGCCTGAGTCTACCAGCATGTACCCCCACACCGGGCTAATTTTTTTTTTTTTTTTTTGTAGATACAGAGTCCCACTATGTTGCCAGGTTTTATCTATCCTCCTGCCTCCCAAAGTACTGAGATTACAAGTGTGAGCCACCATGACCAGTCAGCATTTTTTTTTTTTTTTTTTTTTGAGACTAAGTCTTGCTCTGTCACCCAGGCTGGAGTGCAGTGGCGCCATCTTGGCTCACTGCAGCCTCTGCCTCCAAAGTTCAAGCATTTCTTCTGCCTCAGCCTCCTGGTTAGCTGAGATTACAGGCACATGCCACCATGCCCGGCTAATTTTTGTATTTTTAGTAGAGATGGGGTTTCACCATGTTGGGCAGACTGGTTTCAAACTCCTGACCTCAGGTGATCTGACTGCCTCGGCCTCCCAAAGTGCTGGGATTACAGATGACAGCCACTGCGTCTGGCCCAGTCTGCATTTTTTAAAGGAACTTTGTAACTGTTAGCAGTCACACACTCCCCTTTCCTTCAACTCTCAGCCACCACTTACACTTTTCACTGGCATGGATTTTCCTATTCTGAATTTTCCATGTAAATACAATTGTACAGTCCATGTTTTTATTTTACAGCTGGCTTATTTCACTTAACATAATATTTTCAAGGTTCAAGGTCCGTGAAGCATGTTTGGTATGTACTTTATTCCTTTTTATTGTCAAAGATTCCATGTATGGATGTGTATATCACATTTATTATAGCCATTCATTAGTTGGTGGATATATGGATTGTCTCTACTTTTTGCTTATTATGAATAAGCAGAATAACAGTTGATGTGTAAGTGTTTGTGGGGGCTGTGTTTTCACTTCTCTTGGGTATATACCTGGGGTAGTGTTGCCGGGTCATACGGTACCTCTGTGTTTAACCTTTTGAGGAATTGCTACGTGTTTCCCAAAGCAACTGCACTATTCTGAATTCTCACCAGCAGCTTAAATGAGGTTCCAGTTTCCCCTCATCCTCTGCAGTATTTGTTACCATTTATCTGTAGCCATTGAATTGGTGTCTCATTGCTTTGATTTGTATTTGACTAGTGACTAATGATGTTGAGCATCTTTTCATGTGCTTTTTGGTCATTTGTATATTTTCTTGGAAGTGTGTCTATTCAGATCCTTTGTCCATTTTTAAATTGGGTTGTTACTCTTTTCATTGTTGGGTTGTAATAGGTCTTTATGCATTTGGATGTAAGTCTCTTATTAGATATATAATTTGCAATTATTTGAGGGAATTTTTCTTTAAATTTAGGCAGAATTGCTCTGTTTCTCAGGCTGGAGTTTAGTGGTGTGATCTCAGTTTACTGCAACCTCTGTCTCCCAGGTTCAAGCAATTCTCCTGCCTCAGCCTCCCGAATGGGTGGGATTACAGGACTGCAGCACCACACCTGGCTAATTTTTGTATTTTTAGTAGAGATGAGGTTTTTCCATGTTGGCCAGGCTGGTGTTGACCTGGCCTCAAAGAACCCACCCTCTTCAACCTCCCCAAGTGCTGGGATTACAGGTGTGAGCCACTGTGCCTGGCCTATTTTGAGGGATTTTTTAATTTAAAAATTTAACAATTTTTGGCCAGGCGCAGTGGTTGACTCCTGTAATCCCAGAACTTTAGGAGACCAAGACTGGTGGATTGCTTGAGCCTATGAGTTCAAGACCAACCTGGGCAACACAGTGAGACTTTCACTCTTGACTTTTCTTTTTTTGAGACGGAGTCTTGCTCTGTTGCCCAGGCTGGAGGGCAGTGGTGAGACCTCAGCTCACTGCACCCTCCGCCTCCTGGGTTCAAGTGATTGTCCTGCCTCAGCCTCCCAAGTATCTGAGATTACAGGTGCCCGCCACCATGCCAGTCTAATTTTTGTATTTTTAGTAGAGAACTCCTGACCTCAATTGATCCACCTGCCTTGACCTCCCAAAGTGCTGGGATTACAGGCTTGAACCACTATGCCTGGCAAACACTGACTCTGGTCTTTTTGTCTCTGTTTTTTTAAAAAATAACATTTTAAATTGTTTTTGTTAGTTGGTATTTTCTTACAATTAAATGAACTTTTATAAGGACTTATTAAACTATCTCAGATTTTTGAAAGGCACACTTACTCATTGAGCATTGTTACTTACTTCATAACAAACTACCCCACAACTTAAGGGCTTAAAGCAGTGAGTTACTATTTTTCCTGCATCTGTGGGTCAGGAGTTGGGGCAGCTGGGATTACATGGCTGGGCCGTTCCCCCGGTCTCACTTGTGACTTCCCATGTGGCTGTTTTCCCTCCAGCCAGGCGGGAAGGCCATATAGCCTTCACTCAAGTGGCTGCATGTCAACTTTCCTGACACGGCCTCCACGTGGTATCTTTAGCAGCATAGCTTGACTTTCCTACAACATGGCAGCTGGCTTCCAGGAGGAGGAAGAAATGGCAGCTGCCAGTCCTCACAGCTCCTAGAACAACACTTGGAAACAGTAAGTTCAAAGGCCAGTGCAGATTCAGGGGAGGGTAACTCACCTCCACATTTTGATAAGAGCAGCAGCCTGTAGGTACAGGCAGACCGTTGATCATCTTGGGAGCATCATGGAGACTAGCTACCACAGAGACCTTCCCACCACCTGAGGATTAAGCTTTCTCTCCCAAAGGAGGCGTCCAGCAGAACTCCTGCCCCTCTCCATGACAGCTTGCTCTGCCTTGGCCCCCAAATTACTGCAGCCCACACACTGTGCCTTAATGATTTTAGTCCATTTTTATCAAGCTGGTTCTAAATTCCTAACTCCAGGAAGAAGCTCTGTCTAATTGGAAGACAAATATTTATAAGAGCTGTGTTGGAAATGTTCTACATCATTTTTGCAGAGGCAGACATCTTACTGGGATATTGTTGTCTGGTGGCCATCTTTATACTTACTGCTCAAGCTCCACGTGGAGGGAATGCCAGCTAGTGCTGTGAGGGTCAGCTCAGCAGGTGGACTGTGGTAGGACACGCTCTGGGTCAGATGCAGCCTGGGAACACTTGTTACGTGCCCCTGCTCCCTGAGACCCTGTTGTAACAACTGTGAATGAATGTAAAACGTGAAACCGTGAGCAGGGAAGAGGATAGGAAGGAGTAATTTCTCTGTGTTTCCAGATCCCAAGAAACTCTGGGAGGTTGTGGGTCATGGAGGAGGAGGATGACCCTCCATTGCAATCCTGGCAGGCTTCCGAGTCCAGAGGTGCCCATCACAAAAGAAACCAGGCCGCTAATGGGCACCTCAGGCTGTCTAGTGTATACCCCAAAGCAAGGAAAGCTTTGCGTGTACCTGTCTTAAAGGAATTAACCAAATTGTCTGGAGTGAGCTCATGCCTTCAGTGTGGGTGTTAGCACCCCAAGTTAAAGCCCTCCTTATCCTCTCATTGCCTGGCTCCAGTTCTCACAGCTGGACCCCATTTGTGCACTCTACAGTGATGTCTGCCTGCAAGGCCCTGTTCTGCATGCCTCATGCGTGTGAACTCATTTGATCCCTACTCAGCTGCAATACCATTCATTCCAGTTTACAGGCAAGAAAACTCAGGCATGAAGATACTAATTGTTTTGCTCAGGATGTCACTTTGCTGATGATGTCAGAGCCCACGCTCTTAGTCACGTCTCTTACTGACTCCTGAATCTTTGAAAGCAAAAGATACCCAACACTCACCTTAATTTCTAAACACCTTAATTTCTATGGGTGGGACTACTCTCTGTCTAAGGGAGACTCAGGGATACAAAAATAGCTATGCCTGGGGGTGATAGGCGATACTGATAATGGCATCTCCAAACTTTCCAGCCAACTTCCTGAAGGGAAGGTTCAAGAACATTTGGTACCTATTGAATGACACCTCTGTGTCAGCACCTAGAGGGACAGTGTGGAGATATATTTACTGGAACTGGATGTATTTCTGGACATTTGCTTACTTGGCCATCTAAAATTAAATACCTATCTATTTTGCACTTAACATAGCATTATGGAAAAGTAGTATGTGTTTCTGGTTTACAGTTTGGAAACTATTTGTACAGAATTGAACCCTGATTAGAGAACAAAGGTGAAACTCAGGGACTAGGGAGGCTGAGGCGGCATCAGAACGGGGCAGCCACTTTGGAATTTATCAGAGAGGAAGGCCTGGGCTGAGCCACCAACCAGCTAGAATCAAGGGACAAAAAGGCCCAACTGTTCCCCAGGAGAGCAAGAGAGGACAGAGATGCTCACATGCCTCTGATGAATGGAGATATTTTTCTACCTTCAGCTTTTTATTTATCTATTTATTTTTTTTGTCAGGGTGTTGCTCTGTTGCCCAGGCTGGAGTACAGTGGTGTGATCATAGCTCACTACAGCCTCAAATTACTGGATTCAAGTGATCTTTCCACCCCAGCCTCCTGAGTAGCTGGGACTATAGGTGTGCACCACAATGCCTGGCTAATTATTTTCAACTTTTTTTCATAAAATTAACTCAAAATGGGTCAAAAATGTAAATTTACAAGCTAAAACTATATGTTAGAGGATAGCAAAGGCATACATCTTCATGACCTTGGATTAGGCAACAGCAGTTTCTTAGATGTGATGCCAAAAAAGCACATGCAACAAAAAACGTAGATAAATTTGACTTCATCAAAGTTAAAAATTTGTACGTCATAAGACATTGTCAAAATAAGGAAAACAAGAATATATTGGCAACTCATATATTAGGTAAGGGTTTAATATCCAGAATACATAAAGAACTTCTCCAACTCAACGCCAAAAAAAAAAATGCAGCTGAAAAATGGGCAACATATTTGAATAAGTATCTCCAAAAAGATGAGATAAAAATGGCCAAGAAGTACATGAAAAGACGCTCAGCATCATTAGGGGATTGCAAATAACCACAATGAGATGCCGCTTCGTACCCGTTATAATGGCTGTGATTTAAAAAAAGATAGACAATAATAAGTATTGACAAAGATGTAGAGAAATTGGAATTCTCTTTTTTCTCGTGATGGAGCCCCTCTCTGTCACCCAGGCTGGAGTGCAGTGGCATAATCTTGGCTTACTGCAGCTTCCACCTCCCAGCTTCAGGTGAGTCTCCTGCCTCAGCCTCCCGAGTAGCTAGGACTACAGGCACACACCACCTAGCTAATTTCGTATTTTTCCTAGAGACAGGGAGGGGGGGGCCTCTTCGTGTTTGCCAGGCTGATCTCGAACTCTTGACCTCGGGTGATCCACCCATCTCGGCCTCCCAAAGGGTTGGGAGTACAGGTGTGAACCACCACACCTAGCAGAGAAACTGGAGTTCTCATACATTGCTGGAGAGAATGTGAAATGGTACAGCTGCTGTGGAAGACAGTATGACAATTCTTCAAGAAATTAAATGTAGAGTTACCGTATGACCCAGACGTTTTCTACTCTTAGGTATATACTCAAGAGAAAAGAAACCAAGTCCACACAAAAACATAACACAGACTGTTGTAGCATCATAACATCATTCCTAATAGCACAAAGTGGAAACAATCCAAATGTCTACTAGCTGTTGAATGGATGAACAGTGTGTGGAATTTCCACACAATGGAAAATCATATGGCCACACAAAGGAATGTATGACTGATAGATGCTACAACATGGATGAAGCTTTAAAGCTTTATGTAAATGAAGCAGTCACAAAAGACCACGTTGCGTTTTTATAAAATTTCCAAAGAGGCCAGGCACAGTGGCTCACACCTGTAATCCCAGCACTTTGGGAGGCCAAGGCAGGCAGATGATGAGGTCAGGAGTTCGAGACCAGACTGGCCAATATGGTAAAACCCCATCTGTACTGAAAATACAAAAATTAGCCGGGCATGGTGGTGCACAGTTGTCATCCCAGCTACTCAGGAGGTTCAGGCAAAAGAACCACTGGAACTCAGAAGGTGGAGGTTGCAGTGAGCCAAGATTGCACCACTGTACTCCAGCCTGGGCTTAGAGCAAGACTCCATTAAAAAAAAAAATGCCAAAGATGGATACTCTCTATAATAGCATGTTTGTTTCCCATGGCTGCCATAACAAGATACCATAAAGTTGGAGGCTTCTATCTCTGGGTCCATGGCTTTGGCCTCTGAGCCCCATGACTGCTCTCATGGTCATCTTTCCTTTTCTTAAAGAGTAGCACGTGTTTGAGACTGAGTAGTTTTATCAGCCTATTTTCTGCCTCTGAATTTTGGGAGTTCTTTGATTTTGTCTAGTCTCTAAACTTTCTATGATTTTGTCTAGTCTCTAAACTTTCTAGTCCAAGATGGCAGTGTTTCTTCTCATAGAACATTCTAAAATCCTTGTGGAATTTCTGCGTATATGATGGAATTCATGGCGTTAGATGAGGTTTCTCCACAGATCTTTCCTAGATAATTTAGTTTCTTTGCCTCACTTCTGTGAGATGATTGAGGGGATTCATGAGTCACATGTTAAATATCTTTGGCACTAGGAAAATTTGCAAGGCATGTCACACCGTTGGCATTCTCTACAGAACACGCTTTCCTAACTGGATCTCCTAGTTTTAGTATTCTGGTTTTTTCCAATGTGAATAGCCTGAGAATTTCCCAAATCATCAAGTCTAGGTTCTTTTTGGCATAACAGTTCTTCCCTCAGTTTATCTATTTTGTTGTACTTTTATTCTTTACAGTACCTCAATTTATCTCTTGCCTCTTACATTTACTATAAGTGGGAAAAAGAAACAAAGCTTGAGTCTTGAGTGCTTTGATTGCAAGTCTGCTCAGCTAAATGTGCAAGCTCATTGCTTATGATTCTGCCTTCCACACAGCTGTAGGACACAATCCAACTAAATTTTTGCTATTCTATAGCAAAGAACATCTTTGTTCTAGTTTCCTGTAACATGTTCCTTGTTTCCTCTGTGCCCTTAGAATCACCTTTAATGTTCATGTGTTTACCAACATTCTGTTTGTGACAGTATATGTATTCTTGAAAATAACACAGGCTTTCTATTAAGTTCCTCAATTCGTTTAAGGCAGAGTGTGGGTGACAGAGTCTTTAACATCCACGTATCTACCAACAGCCTCTTCAAGGCCACCTAGGCCTTTTCTATCATGGTTTCTCACAATTCTACCATCACCACTTTATTATCCAATTTCAAAGCCACTGCCACATTTTAGGCACCCCACTCCTGGTAGGAAAAAAATGCATATGTTTCCTGTGACTGCTCTAACAAGTTCCTACAAACTTGATGGCTTAAAAGAACAGAAATTTAATCTCTCACAATTCTGAAGACCAGAAGTTCTCAAAGTCAGTACCATGGGCAAAAATCACAGTGGCAGCAGGAAGGCTATAGTAGAGGAACCTGTTTCTCACATCTCTCAGCTTCTGGTCACTGCTGGTACTCCTTGCCTTGTGGCTGTATCACTCCAGTCTTTCAAGGCCAGCATCACTGAGTAGATTCTTCCTATATTCCATCTTCACATCGTCTTCTCCTGTGTGTGTGTGAATTTCTCCCTCCCTCTTATGTGGCAATTGCACTTAGGGTCCACCTCTATAACACTCCTTCTCAAGATCTTTAACTTCACCACACCTGCAAAGACCCTTTTCCCAAATGAGGTAACATTTACAGGTTTCAAGGAATAGGACCTGATCTCTCTAAGTACCGTTATTTAGCCTACTTCAGGTAGAAAGTTGATGAGTGATTGTCAAGGGCCAGAGATGCTGTGGGGGAAATGGAGTTTTCGTTTGGCGTGATGAAAATATTCTAAAATGGGACTGTACATAGTGGCTCACGTCTGTAATCCTGGCACTTTGGGAGGCCTGGGCGGGTGGATCCCTTGAGGTCAGGAGTTTGAGAGCAGCCTGGCCAATATAGTGAAACCCTGCCTCTACTAAAAATTCAAAAATTAGGAGCTGTGGTGCACATCTGTAGTCCCAGCTACTCAGGAGGCTGAGGTAGGAGAATCGCTTGAACCTGGGAGGTGGAAGTTGCAGTGAGCTGACATCATGCCACTGCACTCCAGCCTGGCTACACAGTGAGACTCCATCTCAAAAAAAAAAAAAAAAAGGAAAAAGAAAAAAAAAAGAAAATGTTCTAAAATTGATTTTGATAGTGCTGCACAATTCTGAATGTAATACCAAAAAACCAATGCATGGCATGCATTAAGTTGGTGAATTGTGTATTAGCAGACTTATTAATATATATGTTAATGGAACCAGTAAAGGTGATGGATGACAGGTCTGTCTGCTTGATGACCAGGTCAGGACAGCATGATTTTCTTGGATAGAGGGCACTGCTGGGGCTGCCCAGTTCCTGCTTAACGAAATCCCACACTTGGACAGAACTGGAACAGAGGCAGTGGAGCAGGTTGTCTGGGAGGCATTGGCCGTGTTCTTAGAGAAGGCTCTCCATGTAACTTCCTTCAGGGAGCCAGATCCTTGGGCCACTCGGCCTGTCCACGGTCCAGGTTCATCTCAGCTCTGTGAGGGTGCACTTGTTGGTGTTAGAGCATCTTGTGTGTGGTCAACACGCCCCTACTCAAATGTAGGAGAACACAGGGCATAGGAAACCCTTGAAACATGCATGTGATTTTCTCATCACAGTTCTGAGTCCAGGCAGAGCTGCTTTGGGTAAGTGGGGCACCCCCGCCCCAGGAAGCCCAAGTCCATAACACAAAGGCTGCCCCTCAGAGGAAGGGCTGGCTTGTGGGCACTGCTGGCTTCCCACCACCAGCTGGGCCTCAGCCCTCGTGGCATTCCTGTTGAGCACTGCAGGGCACCCAGGGGGCCGTGGCATCAGGGATCCTGCTGCAGGCACACCTGTGCTGCTCACATGGGGCCCATGTCCCCGCTGTGAAGGATGAAGAGCAAGGTCCTCAGGACATGTGTCCTCAAAATACCTTGCACTGCACCACCCATCAAGAGTGGGCCTGGTGGCTGGCAGGGCCAGGCAGTGAGTGCCTCCCTGTGCTGCCTGCCACTCTGGGCATGGGAGGTACTTGAGGTACTGCAGCCTTCTGGTGACTACCCCATCATCTGTGATTATTATAATTGTTTCTGTCGGTAGTTGTCACTGTGTATACTTCTCCATGAACCTGGGCCTGCTGTCGTCTGAATGCTGTCAGCCTTGGAGCTGGCACTGTCCAGTCTGGCCCTGGTCAGCCCAGACCTCAGTTATCCTTGTCTCACATACTGTCCTGGTTCATCCTTCAGCTTCCTGGCAAAGTTCCTTGCTCCCTGAAGCAGGAAGAGGCTGAGATTAATGCCAAGGAAGTGGGGCCACGGGCCTGGGAGGACTGTGCTGTCGGGTGAGGGTAGCACTGACCTGGCTACTCCGAGACACAGCTGTGTTGTGGTGGGAGGGTTGGTGTGGGTGTGGCCACGGCACTCTAAAGATTGCTCTCTGAGGAGAAAGGTGAGCCTGGCCGGACCCCTGTCAAGGCTGCTATGTCAGGGCAAGAGGACAGTGTCTTGCCCCCAGGAGCATGCAGTCTGGGCAGGAGACCCAGAGTGATCTTGTGTTTCGAAGGCAACTCCAGCCCAGCCAGGGGACCAGGAGGCTCTCCCGCCGCCAGGGAGGTGTGTGCGGTTCTGCCAATGCCTCTCTTCCAGGGCAGTTGCCAGGTCCCAGGATGGGCAAGAGTCCTTGGCTGCCCAGGAAGGTCCCTGAAGCAGCAGGGGCTGGGCTAGGGGCCAGGGACTGGGAAGAAATGCCTGATAGCCGGTGAGGAACAAGGTGCACACATGTGACTTGGAAAGAAACAAGCTTTATTTTCAGTTTTCAACAGGTAGAGTGATACTTCATCATATGCTTTTGTGTGAATAGCAAATAGCAAAATATTAGAATGTAAACAGTTTTGTCAGTTTAGAGATCAAGTCCTTTTTTCTTCTTGAGTGTTACCTGTCTTGGAATTTAGCTGGGTTTAAAAGTAGTGGAATTATCAGGAAATTCTAGAGAGAGCCAGTCTCCAGTTGCAGGTAGGTGTGCCTGGCACTCACCAGCTGCGGGCACAGATGCAGGCGTCTCAAAGCACCAAGCGTTACAAATGCCAGTTCTGCAGAACCTGCAGCCTCTTCTGCCACTTGGCAAAGTTGTTCTTCAGGGTCTGCTTCAGCGTGGGCAGAATGGCACATGCTGCCACAGGCTTGGGGCTCAGAAGCAGGCTGGGGGTGGATAGAGAGACTGTCACCTTCAGTGTCCCCAGGAGTGGAGCGTGCTGGGAGTAGGGTCTGTATGGCCCTCACTGGGACCCAGTGAGGCCACGGCCGCCTCTGCTTCTGCGCTGCCACCCCTCCACCACTCCCTGTCTGCGGCCCAGGTGGCAGGGTTGCCCCGCTGTTCCCACATCCATGGGACTTATCGTTTCTTGGAGAGGCTCTTGGTGGAGACCTTGGGGAACTGAATGGCTTTTTGGTCCCTGGATGAAGGAAGAGTCAGCAATGAGCCCTAAACAGGCCCCAGGGATGAGGCATGGGTGACTGGACACTCACCTGGAAGAACTAGATCCAGCCTCCTTTGGGGCCGCCTGGGGCCTCTGGCTCTTTTCCCTTGGGCTGCAGCTTTGGGTCCCCTGGTACTAATATTACTCGGACTTGAGGTACTGCAGCTGAAAGACGGGGACATCAGCACAGCCACCCCCACCACCCAGGGCCTCACCTCTTGGGCCTGCTGGATGTTGACATTCCACAGCTGGCAGATGAGAACTTCACACTGCTGAAGTGTGGTGGGCTTTCATAGGTGCGGCTGCAGTGTCACTGGAGGGTGTGCTCCCATCACCTCCCAAGCCCAAGGGTTGTGTGGCAAGTACCCCCAGCCTGCTCTGAACACAGCAGCCAGTACCATCAGGGCTGCTGCAGCTTCCCCATTCAGTCAGCAGCCTCATGGCTGAGGCATAAAGGACATAGCCCAGGGCAAGGAGCAGTGCCAGGGAGGGCCGAACTCAGAACAGGGAGGCCTCAAAGGCGGCCAGCAGCAGCCAGAGCATCATCTGGTAGCTACCCAGGAGGTGCAGGCTGAACCTGGGGTCATGGGAGTGGCTGGTGGCCAGTCTCTACCCATGGGGCTTACCAGGTGCCTGCTGGCCAGCGCAAGCTCGTGAGATGGTAGAGAGAGAAACTGCTGAGGAAGTCGTCCCAGGAATGCAGAGTCACCCACCATCTGGCCTGCAAACTGATGCATCAAGGCAGGGAGGCCTGGGATGGTGGCATCACAGGACAACAGTGCCCCACCCCCACAGGCCACCCTGGGACTGCACCCTGGACAGGAGCATCCAGAATCCTCTGAAGAAGCCAGGTTCGTTCTGCCCAGTCATTGCAGTCGATGGCAGACGACCACCAGAAGAGTGCACAGACCAAGCTGGCAATCTCGTAGTCTAAGATGGACTGCAGCTCTGGGTTCCCCTGGTACTAAAATTTCAAACCTTGACAGCACGTTGATGATTTAGAAACCCAGGCTGCAGGGACAAGTCAGAAAACACAGCTCACACACAACTCAGAGGAGCGGAGCTGCCTCTGCTCACAGGGGAGGAGGGAGCTGGGGACAGGTCAGGGCCCAACCCATGCACCTCTGGGACAGGGACCTCTAAGCTGGTACTGACCCAGGTCTGGGAGAATGAGTTCATCCTCACCCGTGATGCCCTCGAGGAGCTGCTTATTTTCATTCTCATTCTGGGTGGTGCCCCAGGCGAGCGTGAAGTGTGTGGGCTGAACTTACTGAGTTGCCAGAGAGAAGCGCCTCTGCCCTCAGCATCAAGGTGAAGGGAGGGGAGTGGTCTTCACCCCACAGGCCTCTAACAGTGCCAACAAGGCGATGGGGGTGTGGCCCTGCCTCCCACAATACTGGCTCCATCTGAGTGGGGCCTGGGTCTGGCACTTGGCTGATCACAGGCTGAGGGGGAACGAATCCTTTGAGGAAGGGGACCCTGATGGCTGTTTGTACCGGAAAACAGCCATAGTTTGTACCTGAAATATCTGGTGCAGGTACTCCAGGGCCACTTCCAGGTGGTACTCTGCTGGACACCATCCTGCCCCATATTGTCCAGGTCATTGGCTGGGTAAGAGCCGTTGGGGTTCATGGGGCCAAAGCCCAGTCAGGACAGGAAGGAGCAGCTGTAGGGCGCTCTCCACACTGGTCCAAGATGGACTTGACCGTGTGCTTGGTCTGCATAATGAGCTGAGCAAGGCGCAGGGCCTATGTGGGAGGTGCAGGCAGGTCACTGACAGACTGGCCTGTGCTGCCACCCAGGTAGGCTGGCCGGGGGCCGCAAGACCAATCCGCAGCCAGACCGCTGAGTGCCAGGAGGAGCAGCTTCTGCCAGGGAACTTTTAAAGACTAAAGGATGATCTTCTAAATGTTAAATATTCCGAACAACACTGCCTTTGTTATCAAGAAAAACCAGACTTTACTGAAAAGGGGGAAGGAGATACAGCCTTAACCCTAAGCCCAGCCTTGACCCTTCCCACCAGAACACAGCACTCTGTGGGGACTGTTAAGTCCCATGGCTCCAGGGTCCCTGAGGATGGGCACTGGTGATCACTCACCAGGATGTGGGCCTCTGGCACAAATATCAGAGTGTACTGACAGTCCTGGACCTCCAGGCTGTAAACGTGGCTCTTCACCTCGAAGGACGCATCAGTGATTGCTGGCAGCCACAGTGACAGGGCTGTGAAAAGTCAGTGCTGGTAGTGGAGGGATGACAGGCTCTGGCTCCAGGAACAGCTGCTCACCTGGAAGGCAGGAGACGAACCTGGTGCCCACCCAGGGGCACCAAGTACCCAGCTGCTGCCTGCAAAACTTTGGGTGGTCCCTGAGGTGTCTGGGGAGCCATGACTCAGGGGTGTCATCCTGAGGCCCTGGGTTGTAGCGTCTCCCATGCAGTAGGTGGCTGACATAGGGAGGGCGGGTGGGGTAGCTGGTGGCTCACCGAGCCCCCAGCAGTGTTTACAGGTGGCAAACACCAGGAGGAGTGACAGAAGCCAATGCCCAACCCAGTCAGGATGAACACACAGCAGAGACCTGGCTCACCATCTGAGGCAGCTGCCACAAGTCACCAGCAAGAAAGTGGGGCCACAGCTTGGACTGTGCAGCTCCCCACTATGGGCACACCTGCAGTCCCTCGCTCAGTGCCTGGTGGTTGCAGGGCAGGCGGGGGTGCAGCCAGTCTCACACTTCAGGGTGCAGATGTGTCCCAGGAGTCTCCACAGCACCCTTTGCTGGGGCCCACTCTGAGCACGTGGTTCCCTTCTGCAGACCTGCCACCCACCAGCTAAGGTCCTGGCCTGGTCTGGCTGGGTCAGGGTCTGCCAGACGGGTCCATACTGAGGACTTACCTGGATTATCTCGGTCACTGTTGGGCTGGGCAAAGACTTTGACCACTGGGAACATCATAAGTGCATGTTTGGGGCTGACCAAGTCTGTGCAGAGCTCGCGGTTCAGGAAGACCACGAACGGCTTTGTGTACATCAGCAGATTCTCCTGGACAGAGAGTGCCCTGGGGACTGAGGTGGCAATTTGGGATCAGCCCTCTCGATGGGGGCAGGAGCTGCACCACTCCATGCCCATAAGACCGCTGCTCGTCCCTGGACTTCCAGACTTTCTGGCCAAGGTGATAAGATGTCATAGATGGTAGCTTAGAGGGCTGTGGGTGGGCACAGAGAGCAGGCCAGATCTGGGCAGGTGACACCCAGGCCCTCTGAGGACACTGTATTTTTGGCAAGGCTGAGGCCCGTTTCCAAGAGGAATGAGGCCACCATGGCAGAGGCTGGCTCAGCCTGTGGGGGCCAATGGACGATCCCCCAGAGGATCCAAAGGGGAAGGGCTTGGGCAAGAAGAGAAGAGGTTAGTGGGCACCCCAGGTGCCACGTTAGCCTGGAGGTCTGCCATGAGGATCAAGCAGGGGATGAGGGCAAGACGGCCACTGCTGTACTCTCTTCTGTGCGGGTGAGGGTCAAGGGATATTTTGGGTGTTGCTGAATGTTTATCTGGACCAGAAGTGGGAGGGGACAGGGCAGGATGGGTCACTGGTGCACTGCTTCCATGAGAAAGCAGTTTCAGGACCCGGCAAAGTTGAGTCTAGGAAGGGCTGGTCTGTGCTTCACTAGGGAAGGCCTGGGAGAAGACCACAGGAGACCACTGGGGCCAGGGCCAGGCTGACCCCAAGATAGGCGGCTGGCTTGGTTTACTGGCCCACAGGAGCAACATCCATCCCCAGGAGCCAGTGGCATGACTGTGAGGAGAGAGGCTGAGGCTTATTTTTCCAACGCACCGGGAGTCAATGGAACTGTCACTGCCGGGAGCCTGCTTGTTGGAGTATGCTGCCATGGCTGCAAGTAGGTCAGCCACATCTCCAGGACCTGTGGGAGGGGGCGTGAGCTGAGGGCCCAGTGGCTGGGGGCCAAATCCTCTGGTGGCTTAGAGTCCCTGTCCCAGCTAGCAGCTGGGTGGGGCTGGCTCTTCCTCCATCCCCCAGAGGGTGCAGGAGAGATGTGCACAGCCCTGTGATGTTTGGCTCTGTTGGTGGCCGTTTAGAAGCCAGGGCCATGGGTGGGCTTTTCCCAGCCCAAGGGGCTCAGTGCTCCCTGGACAGGTAAGGGTAGGAACCTGCCTGGCATCAGAAAGCTGGGACAGGGCAGGGCTTTCCGGTACCTGAGGGTTTGCTTTGGAAACTAAAAGAACCATGTGGCCCTCCAACAGCCCCCTCTTCTCCACCTCCTCTATACTTGTTCTCATTTGCCACACGGGACCACTCTCATTAGGATACATAGAGAACACAGACATGTATGTAACACGGCAATACTCAAAAGTTTTGAACGATGTGTCCAGGGGCCAGTGGCCAAAGCAATGCTGCATGAAAAGGTCAAGTTTTTGCTGGACAAACGTTGGGACAGGGCCTTGCAGGAAATAGGGTCACCTGCTGCTTGCCCGGTAAGGAGGCCCTGCTCACAGATGATCCCAGGGCTCCCATCAAGGAGGGTCAGCTCTGCCAGGGGAGAGCACTGGGGATCTCCAGGAGGTCAGAGTTGGCTTCAGCCCCTGTTTCTCAGAGGAAGAAATCAAAGTTCAGAGAGGCCAGTGAACATCCCAAGGAGACACAGCACATAGGCGCCTGAGCCAGCGCAGCTCCCACATGCTGCTCATCTCAGTCCTACACAGACAGCCCACTTTGGTGGGCCTGGAGTCAGGGCCACACCAGCTCTTCTGATAGGAGTAGGGAGGAGCTAGAGATGGCAGCATGATGAGGCCTCTGGCCAGTCTGGCCAGAGAGAGGCTCTGGGAGCCCGCTGGTCGGGGTGATGAGGCACATGCCTAGCCCTCCAGAGGCCTCAAGTGCTCTGTGAGCAGGAGAGGACTTACCCTGTTCGCTATGCCCTGGGGTGAGATCCTTGTGGGCAATAGCTGAGGAGGGGAAGGCAGGGGAGACAAAAGTGGCGGGAAGCCACAAGGGTCACCCACCCTTTGAACTCCTCCAGGGACCTGGTGGCATGGAAGTGGGTGAGGTCTGCTCTGGCTTCAGGCTGTTTCTGAAAGCATGCAGGTGCTTCAGCAGCAGGCACACCAGCAGTGCTCCTCAGTGGGCCTGAACCACTGCTAGGTGGAGGAGGAAGGGTCAGGGTTGGGAAGGGCTGCTGACCCACAGCATTCAGCCTCCAGGTCTGACCACATCCCGCCCCGGGCTGGTGGCTTTGCCTCCCCACGGGAGGCACGAGCCAGGCCAAGAGTGGGAGCACCCTCTGGGGTACCACTGTGCCTGGCACTCAGTGGACGTGCCTTGCACTGCTTGGTCTGAACTATGACCAGCTTGTGATACGGAAGTACTTGGCCCAACACCCACAGAGCCCACCCTGCAGGGGGCTCACTAAGACACACATCTGCAGGGGATCTCCTAGCCCTGCTTCTACACCGCTGTGCACCCGCAGTGGGTGACACAGGCCACAACTCTCCAGGCTGTGCCCTTGGGCACTGCTTGATCCCCAGGGTAGGAGAAGGCTAGCATCATCCTCAATCTCTGGATCCAGGGTCTCCCACCGGCCTCCCGAATGTGTACAGAAAGCACAAGGAACCCAGGCACGGTGCCTCAGACGTGTAATTCCAGCACTTTGGGAGGCAAAGGCAGGAAGATCACCAAGGCCCGCAGTTTGAAATTAGCCTGGGTAATACAGGGATACCTTGTCTCTACAACAAATTGTTAAAAGTGAGCTGGGTGTGGTGGTGCACACCTGTAGTCCTAGTGACTCAGGAGGCTAGGGTGAGAGGATCACTTGAACCCAGGAGTTCACAACTGCAGTGAGCCAGGATCGTGCCACTGCACTCCAGCCTGGGCGACATAGGAAGACCTTGTTCAAAAATAACCCAGTGGCTTCGCTTATCTCCCAAATTCTTTCCACCTCCTACTCTTCCTGGACACAGCCAGACAAAGGCTCAGTCCAGCCCTGGGCATCACTCCGTTGCCGATGGATTTGTGGTCAGGAAAACCCTCAGAGGAGCACAGTCAAGCATGTAGGCCAAACTTCTGATTTGCAACCTATAAGCAGGGTCCTGGAGAGCCAGGCTGAGAGGAAAGTCTTTTTGCTGGCCATGGACTTCTGGTTGCTCAGTATTGTAAGGGCAGGTGGGAGCATCCAGTGGATGAGAGCAGGGGAATGGGGTACTAAGGGCAGGATTGTGAGTCTGAGTGGACATGCTCACCTCTCCACGTTTGTCCCCCAGCCCTTTGGGCCTCAACACATCTGTGCTGCTGAGGCTGGTGCAGGGCGCGGCTTCTGGGTGTATCCTGGGATGATGCAGACCCCGCAAGGGACACTGCCCACATCACCATCCACTCAAGTCTCCCTGTCAGGAAAACGTCCCCACGGGTCCAGGTGGCGCCCCACAGATCAGTGGCTGAGTCTGAGGATGGAGCTATGGGGTGGGAGGCATTTTCCTTTTTGAGACAAGGTCTGTCACCCAGGCTGGAGGGCAGTGGTGTGATCTTGGCTCATCATAGCCTCTGCCTCCTGGTCTCAAGGGATCCTTGCACTTCAGCCTCTGGAGTAGCTGGGAACACAGGCACACACCACCACACCCGGATAATTTTTGTATTTTTTTTTTTGTAGAGACAGGTCTTGCCGTTGTTGCCCAGACTGGCCTCAAACTCCTGAGCTCAAGCAATCTGCCTGCGTCAGCCTCCCAAAGCACTGGAATTACAGGCATGAGCCACGTGCCAGACTGTTTACTTCTAGTTATCTGTATCTTCAAGTCTTTGGGCAACAAATTTACGTTGTTTTGGAAGGAAGAGCTGGGCACGGTGGTTCACGCCGGTAACCCCCAGCACTTTGGGAGGCTGAGGCAGGCAGATCACTTGAGGTCAGGAGTTTGAGACCAGCCTGGCCAAAAAAGGTTGAAAACCTGTCTCTACTAAAAATACAAAAATTAGCCTGGTGTGGTGGTATGCGCATGTACTCTCAGATACTCAAGAGGTTGAAGCGGGAGAACTGCTTGAACCCAGGAGGTGGAGGTTGCAATAAGCCAAGATGTGTCACTGCACTCTAGCCTGGGCGACAGAGGGAGACCCCTCTAAAAGGAAAAAGAATAATAAAAAGGAGAAAAACATGGAATATAATAGCTGTACCTATACCGCCCGACTACAAGGGCACCAGCTGGGTAGGAAGTTAGACTGGGGTCCTTCTCCAGTTTCAGCCCTGGCCCTCCCTCTGATCCTGGACTGGGATCCTGAATCTCGACATTGTCCCTGCAGCTCAGGGGAGGGGACAGCCTCCACGTGGGAACTAGAAACTTGCCTTACCTTGCTGGTGCACTTGCCTTACCTCACCTGGTCCTTCCAAAGGGTCTGGCGGGCTCACTTTCTGCCCCTGAGCCTGCCTCTGCCCCTGGCAATCAGGTGGAACTCTCTCAGGCTATTTTCTTACAGGTTTGCAGAGCTAAACTCCCTCAGCTCTGCATCTGTCCTGGGCCATGTTCCCCATGGAGTCCCTGGCCACAGTCACACTTGGTTGGTTCTTAAGGATGTGTCCCCAAAGCCCCACCATTTCCCACTGGGCTGAGCCTCACAGCACCTCAGCAAACCTGCCTGGGCCTTGCTGGTCACCCTTCCCGCCATGGGGTTTGCCACCAGCTTCCTAGACACTCCTCTCTCTCCCTGGCCCAAACCCTCAGGTCCTTCCCTTTGCAGTGGTTCCTGCATAATGGGGGTGTCCCTGTGTGCTGTGGCCACCATCCCAGCCCGCCGGCACTTGGGGGCCAACACGTTTTCTCATCTTGTGCTCACATTCTCATTCACTGGTGTGCTCCTTCCCAGGTGAACGGGACAGACCCGGGGCTGCTAGCACAGCTCATCTCCAGCTCTCACAGACTGGTTAATTCTGCCATCCCTGAAGTCCCCTACAGGTCTGAACTCCGCTTCACTGACCTCAGATCCATCAATGCACTTGTCATTTCTGCCTATGCAGTCCCAGTCCTATGAGGTTACCACGTACTCTCATTTGCCCCTGGAGGTGTGTATGAATGGCCAGGGCTCCCCAGGTGAAGGCTGGCGTGCCCCAGCTGGGCTAAGTACTGACAGCCTCTGTGGGCTATAGGGTCAAGCCCCAGGTTCTTCCCACCCCACTGCCTCACATGCAGGCTGTGGGTCACAGCACCTCCAGGCTGGGTGACAGATACTTCTGAAAAAGGCAGAAACCACACCACCCAGAGGTCCCAGGCCTCTGTATCTTCCGAAGTGCCAAAGCCTGCAGAGCGGGGGTGAACGTGACCACTGCAGAGGTCTGATGACTCTAGCTCTTCAAACCAAGGCCAAGCACAGGGCCTCCAACGCCAGAGAGCTTGTGACACCTGCAGTGGCCAGCCAGGGCCCCGCACCGCCTTCTGCCTCACAGCCACATCCCCACCCAAACCAGGCTAGTCTGCAGAATCTACATTGAATGGATGGTGTCCCTGGCTGCCCATGTCTTTCTCATTATGGACTTTCACTTTTCATTTGCCACATGAAAGACCACTGAGATAGGCTACATCTCATTTTTCTCTTGAGGATCTCTCTTACTGAGAAATTTTTGTATTCTGGGCTATGCTGGGTTCACAATCTGACTATATCATGTGTGTATTTGTTCCTTTCCTAAAATGCTCAGCTGCAGTTCTAGAGGTAAATACTACTAGACTTCCATTGTAGAGAGTTGAAGATCCGAGGTCTGGAGAGGTTAGTGTGTAGAAAGCTATGTTTAATAAGTGGTAAGACCATGTGGCCAGGTCAGATAAGCTGCCTTCAGATTTGACTCTTGAACTTTTACTGGATAATATCTTCTCATTATAGAAAATAAAAGAGTGAACTTAGATTTTTTTTTTCAAAATCATTGACTGTAGGAGTTCTTTCAAGATATGATGAAAAGCAGTAATTGTCTCATTTTACATTACCTCTAATTATTGCTCACTAGAAATTGATTATGTGGCAACCTTTTGCATTCATCTCTGCTTTATTATGCATGAGTAGGCTTCCCTGTGAATAAGATGTGCAAGATTCAGAAATATCTTTAACTTGGTAATGCTTGTTCACAGGTATCCATCAGAAAAATATTTTGCTCATTAGCCATATGGACTCATAAGGTAAACTACAGGCAGAGACACAAAACGTGGAAAGAAGAAAGGGCTATCAGAAGTCCTGTGTCTCCTTACATTTTGCGTTTCTATTCATTTGCATCTAGAATCATGAGGAATTTGAGCAAATGGGAAATGCAAAGTCCTCATCAAAGCATACCCACATTTCAGTTATCTGCATTATTGCACATTTAAATTTGTAATGCTTACATAGGTTATACAATTCAATAGGTATAAAAATGGTAAGTAACCTTTTCTCTCTCACGCCCCATTCAGTAGCTCACTTTAAATGTTGTGCCTACTTTCATAAATTATTTTCTTTATCTTATTTTTTTTTTTTTTGGAGATGGAGTCTCAGCCTGTTGCCCAGGCTGGAGTGCAATGGCGAGATCTCAGCTCACTGCCACGTCCACCTCCTGGCCTTTTCTTTTTTTATGGAGATAGTGTCTCACTATGTCACTCAGACTGTAGGCTGTCCTTGGACTCCTGGGCTCAAGCAATCCTCCTGCCTCCACCTTCCAAAGTGCTGGAAGTAGAGGTGTGAGCCCCCACTCCTGGCCAAAGTGTTTTCTTTTCTTTTTGTTTTTAGACTTGGGGTTTCACCATGCTAGCCAGGCTGAATTTGAACTCCTGACCTCATGATCCTCCCATCTTGGCCTCCCGAAGTGCTGAAATTACAGGCCTGACCCACCACTTCCAGCGGTGGATATCTGCCATCTTCTCCTTGCTTCTCTTTGTAATTTTATTATGTATTTTCTTTCTTTTCTTTTTTCTCGCTCGCTCTTTTTTTTTTTTTTTTTTTTTTTTTTTTTTTTTTTTTGAGATGGAGCCTCGCTGTTTCACCCAGGCTGGAGTGCAATGATGTGATCTTGGCTCACTGCAGCCTCAGTCTCCTGTGTAGCTGGGATTACAGGCACGGGCTACCTGCCACCACTCCTGGATAATTGTTGTATTTTTAGTAGAGACGGGGTTTTGCATGTTGGCCAGGCTGGTGTTGAACTCCTGACCTCAGTGTCCTTATTACATATTTTTAATATGCCTAAAGTCTGATTTTGCCTGGTGGTTCTTTTACATAATTGGAGTAATAGTCTGTATCCTGCTGCAGCTGCCTTCTTTTACTCAATATTAAGTTTTTAAGATTCACACTTAGCATTGTGTCTGCATTCTATTAGAACAGTATACCACCAGGCAGGCACGGTGGCTGACACCTATAATCCCAGCACTTTGGGAGGCCGAGGCAAGCAGATCACTTGATATCAGGAGTTCCAGGCCAGCCTAGCCAACATGGAGAAACCCCACCTCTACTAAAAATACAAAAATTAGCCAGGCGTGGCAGCATGCACCTGTAGTCCCAGCTACTCAGGAGGCTGAGGCAGGAGAATCCCTTGAACCCGCGAGGTGGAGGTTGCAATGAGCTGAGATTAGGCCACTGCACTCCAACATGGGTGACAAAGCAAGACTCTGTCTTAAAAAAAAAAAAAATTAGGTGTGGTGATGTGTACCTGTAATCCCAGGTACTTGGGAGACTGAGGCAGGATTATCACTTGAACCTGGGAGGTGGAAGTTGTAGTGAACCCAGATTGTGCCCTCTACTCCAGCCTGGGCAACAGAGTGAGACTCAGTCTCAAAAAAAAAAAAAAAAAAAAAAAAAAAGCTAGGCGAAGTGGCTCACACCTGTAATCCCAGTACTTTGGGAGGCCAAGGCAGGTGGATCACCTGAGGTCAGGAGTTTCAGACCAGCCTCACCAACATGGTGAAACCACGTCTCCACTAAAAATACAAAACTTTGCCAGAAGTGGCAGCGTGCACCTGTAATCCCAGCTACTCAGGAGGCTAAGATAGGAGAAATACTTGAACTCGGGAGGCAGAGATTGCAGTCAGCTGAGATCACGCCACTGCACTCCAACCTGGGAGACTAAGGGAGACTCTGTCTCAAAAAATATATATTAAAAAATACAGTACACTAGTGTGTATCCCTTCATTGTTGATGGACATGTGGGTCGTATTCATTTTTGTCAGTTACAAGTGATGCTGTTGCGAACACTTTTGTATTTCTATTTGGCTACCATTAGTGTGTATTTATGTACACTATAAAGCAATAGATGAAACCATAGGTCACAGGATAAACATACCTTCAGTTTTACTTGGTATTATTGGTTTTATCCCAGTGTTAACACACCAAGCGACAGTCTTCCAAGGTCTGATAATTCCCAAATCTTCGCATTCTTGTTGACACTTAATTTTGTCAAAATTTTAATTTGAGTCTTTTGGTGGGTATGTGCCAATGATTGTGATATTAATTTACTGGGCATTTTCTTCTCTGTAACAGGCAAGATATATGTGTGGTGTGGCAGGGGTAGGAGCCCCTAGAGGTTGCATGGGCTCTGGAATCCTTCGTCATCCTATGTAAAAGGTTTGTGGGGCAGTAACTTTTTTTTTTAGACAGAGTTTTGCTCTTGTTGCCCGGGCTGAAGTACAACGGCATGACCTCATCTCACTGCAACATTTGCCTCATGGGTTCAAGTGATTCTCCTGCCGCAGCCTTACAAGTAGCTGGGATTGCAGGCATGCACCACCACACCTGGCTAATTTTTTGTATTTAGTAGAGATGGGGTTTCACCATGTTCATCAGACTGGTCTTGAACTCCTGACCTGGTGATCCACCCGCCTCAGCCTCCCGAAGTGCTGGGATTACAGGCATGCACCACTGCACCCTGATATTTCCTGTGTACAGTGGTGTAGCCAGGGTGCAAAGCCATTTCTTAATGATTCTGTCATCTAAATATTATGTTTTCTTGCTTCCCTTTGAGATATGCTCATTCTTCCATATAATTAAACAATCTCAATTACTCTTGAGGGAGCATAAAATCCTCACTGTCTAATCATGGGTCCTTTCAAATTATTTGTTGACTTGTGTTTAAAATATGAAAAAAAGAATGCAGATTTTGTTTTCTTCTTACTGTTTAACCTGAACAAAATGTCATAGATACCTCCTGGCCTGTTGCTAAACCAAGAAGAGTCACTTGGATAATGATCAAGACAGGAGGGAAACCACATTGATAATTTATCATTAAACTATCATTACACAGATGGAACTCATCAATGATGCTTACCAAAAATTGGGTCATTTGTGCAAAAGTGTAAAGAGAATATAGGAGATGTTTCAACTGAAGAGAAAATGCTACAGAAAATAATTACAAAAAATTAAGATGTGAACACAAATTCAGAGATTCAGGAGCACAAAGGGCTAAGTTAAGGGAAAAAGAGTTATCAATATTTTCTTATTCATTATGGAGAGCAGGATGAATTCTTAAAAGGTCAAGTAATTGTGAGTCTGATAAACTGATGATGATTTGTATTTCTAATGTAAATGGTTTTGAATTTATAGTCATTTCTATTTCCTTTAGACTAATGACCATGAGTTTGATTGACAAACTATGTGTGTTCATCATACTATGTGTTAAAATAAGTCAAACAATTTTTATCTTGTATTTGTTTTCATTTCATTTTAGTTTAGTTTCTTTGGGTCAGGGTCTCACTCTGTCATCTAGGCTGGAAGTGCAGTGGCATGATCACATGTCACTGCAGCCTTGACATCTCCAGGCTCAGGTGATCCTCCTGCCTCAGCCTCCCAAGTAGCGGGGACTACAGGTTAGAGTCACCATGCCTGGCTAATTTTTGTATTTTTTTTTTTAGAGATGGGGTTTTGATGTGTTCTTCAGGCTGGTCTCAAACTCCTGGACTCAAGCGATCTGCCCATCTTGGTCTCACAAAGTGCTGAAATGACAGGCATGCACTACTGCCCCTGGCCTGTTTCCGTTTTTTTATTTGGCTGATTCATTGAGACACATAATTATCAAGTCAAATCTCACTATTTCCTTAGCATTTCTCTTCAGTTTAGCTTAGAAAAATCTATTCCTAAGTTAATATTTTAAAATACATACAATTAGTCAGGTGTGGTGGCATGCACCTGTAATCCCAGCTACTTGGGAGGTTGAGGCAGGAGAGTCATTTGAACCCGGGAGACAGAGGTTGCAGTGAGTCGAGACCGTGCCACTGCACTCAAGCCTGGGCAACGAGTGAGATGCCATCTCAATAAACAAAAGCAAAAACCAAAACAAAAACCAAGGTTTTCTCCAGATCATTTTTAGATTTAATTATTCAGTCTGTTTTGACTATATGTCAAAACAGAATTCAGTAAATATAACTTCACTCCTACACACTATTAGTCAATGTACCTTACACAATTTATTGAATAAATCAATTAATTCCCAACAGCATCAAAAGTAACATTTCCTATTGTAAATTAATGTAGGCATTATGGAAAATAATATGGAGATTCATCAGAGAAACAGAATAGAACTACTGTATGTTCCAGCAATCCTACCTGTGGGTATATAGCTAAAGGAATTGAAATCAGCATACAGAAGAGATAACTGCACTACCATATTCACTGCAGCATTCTTCATAATAGCTAAGGTATGGAAGCAACCTAGGAGGCCAGCATTGGGTGAATGGATAAAGAAAATGTGATACACACACACACACACACACACACACACACACACACACACACACGAGAATACTATTCACTCTTTTATTTTTATTTTTATTTTTATTTTGATACATAGTTTCGCTCTTGTTGCCCAGGCTGGAGTGCAAAGGCACAATCTCAGCTCACCACAACCTCCATCTCCCTGGTTCGAGATTCTCCTACCTCAGTCTCCTGAGTAGCTGGAATTACAGACATGCATCACCACACCCGGCTAATTTTGTATTTTTAGTAGAGATGGGGTTTCTCCATGTTGGTCAGGCTGGTCTCCACCTCCCGACCTCAGGTGATCCTCTCACCTCAGCCTCCCTAAGTGCTAGGATTACAGGCATGAGCCACTGTGCCTGATCTTACGATTTACTTTTTTTTCTTTTTTTTTTTTTCCTTTGAGATAGAATTTCCCTCTTGTTGCCCAGGCTGCAATGGTGTTATCTCCATCACTGCAACCTCCGCCTCCTAGGTTCAAACGATTCTCCTGCCTCAGCCTCTCAAGTAGCTGGGATTACAGGTGCCCGCCACCACGCCCAGCTAATTTTTGTATTTTTAGTAGAGAGAGGCCTTCGCAATATTGCCCGAACTGGTCTCGAACTCCTCCTGAGCTTGAGTGATCCACTTGTCTCAGCCTCTGAAAGTGCTGGGATTACAGGCGTGAGCCACAGCATCCAGCCAAAAACACAGAGAGGTGTATTAATAGTCTGAAGCATTGCAAAATACTGCTGAGAATACAGTTCACTAATATCATCATCATAGAGTACAAAATACATTCTGGTATTATTAAAAATATCATAGCTCTAACACATACACAGAACACTCATTCTATTAGAAATTAAATTATAGCAATATTATTGACAACCACTTTTATAGCTGTCATTGTAAACTCAAAGACAAGAAATAAATTCATCATCAGAAAACATAAAACAAGTACTTAGCCTTATTGTTGAGAAGCCTATAGTTGTCTTTTACTGAATGACACCTCAGTTCTTGGGATAAGGTTTGAAACAGCAACTGGAAGGACAGCTTTAACTTGAAAATGGTTTTATTTTTAGAGTTGTCGTGTTATAAAAGCTATTCTCACATAGCCAAGCTGTTGGACAGAGACCAGGTTTCATGAAAGATTTTCATCAAGTGTTTCACATTTTCCTCACTGCAACCCCAAACAATGGCAAATGCTTCTTAAGCCCCTGTAAATGCTGGTTCAGCTGATAAATTAATAAAATTCTCTTTCTTTAGGCCGGGTGTGGTGGCTCACACCTGTAATCCCAGCACTTTGGGAGGCCGAGGCAAGCGGATCATGAGGTCAGGAGGTCGAGACCATCCTGGCTAACACGGTGAAATCCCGTCTCTACTAAAAAAGCAAAAAATTAGCCAGGCATGGTGGCACGCACCTGTAATCCCAGATACTTTGGAGGCTGAGACAGGAGAATTGCTTGAACCAGGGAGGAGGAGGTTGCAGTGAGCCAAGATTGCACAACTGCACTGCAGCCTGGGTGACAGAGCGAGACTCCATCTCAAATAAATAAATAAAATAAAAATAAAAAATTAAATAAAATTCTCCTTTTTTAAAGTCCTAAGCCAGAAAATATTTAAAATTGTTAATAGGAACGAATGGACATGGCTGGACCACCCAAAGATTCTCCTATTCCAGGGTCACCTTCAAAAAGAAAATATCAATTTCATTGGGTTTCTTGCTTACCCAGGTCAAGAGTTACCAATACCAAGACAGCCAACTGCACAGAGATTGGACCTAGAGCAGCAGGAGGTGGTATATAAGTCACAGATACTAGAGAAAATTGAGAGAGGGAGCAGAAAAGTGATTCATCTGTATCAGGTGTGGTCTGCAAGTTGTAAGATGTAGAATGTAGCTGGTGGATAGAGTAACAGAATTAGAAAAATTTAATGTTCATTCAAGTTTATTTTATGAGCTAACCAAACAGTCACACATGGATATTGACAGTAGGTGGAAAGATCAGAGCAGAAATAGCACCTTTGGCACATAGTTATTGGGATTGAGGGAGAATTCATTTTAGCTTTAATTTTAAAATAGATTTAATTACGTTTATTTTAATTAATTATTGTAAAGCTTTTAATTTTAAAAAAGGTTTTAATTTTTATTGTGGCAAAATATACGTAACATAAAATTTGCCATTTTAACCATTTTTAAGTGCATAGTTCAATGTCACTAAATACAGTCACCTGATTGTACAATCATCACCACCATCCATCATCTCTAGAGCTTTTTCCTTTTTAATTTCTGAAACTGAAACTCTGTACCCATTAAACAATATCCCATCATTACTCTCTCCTCCAAGTACCTGGGAACCATCATTCTACTTTTGGTGTCTATGAATATGACACTCTAGATACCTCATATAAGTGGAGTCATGCAGTATTAGTTTTTTGTATCCAGTTTCTTTCACTTAGCATTATGTCAAGGTTCATCCATGTTGTAGCATGTGTCAGAATGTCCCTTTTTAAGGCTAAGTAATATCCCACTGTATGTCTGTACCACATTTTGTTCATCTATTTCCCTGTCAATGACTGCTTCCACCTTTTGGCTATCATGAATAATGTTGTTATGCACATAACTTTGCAAATATCTGTTGAAGTCCCTGCTTTCAAGTTTTGTGGGTTTAAACCCAGAAGTTGACTTGCTGACTCATACGGTAATTCTAGGTTCCATTTTTAATTTATTTTTGAGATGGAATCTCTCTCTGTTGCCCAGGCTAGAGTGAAGTGGCATGATCTCAGCTCACTGAGACCTGCGCCTCCCAGGTTCAAGTGATTCTGCTACCTCAGCCTCCTGAGTAGCTAGGATTACAGGCACACACCTCAACGTGTGGCTAATTTTTATATTTTGAGTAAAGACGGGATTTCACTTTGTTGGTAAGGCTGGTCTCGAACTCCTGACCTTGTGATCTCCCCACGTCAGTCTCCCAAAGTGCTGGGATTACAGGCATGAGCCACCGCACCCAGCCTAGGTTCCTTATTTTTAAAAAAAAATTTAGGAACCACTGTACTCTTTTCCATTATGACTATAGCAATGTAGAGTCCACTAGCAATGCACAAGAGTTCTGATTGGCTACATCCTCACCAACACTTACTATTTCCTGGATTTTTGATGATTGCCGTCTGAATGAGTATGAAGTGGTATCTTATTGTGGTGTTGATTTGCATTTCCTTAATCAGTGATGTTGAGCATCTTTCATGTGTTTCATGGCCATTTGTGTATCTTCTTTGGGAAAATGTCTATGTAAGTCCTTTGCCTATTTTTTAGTTGGGTTGTTTATTTATTGCTGAGCTGTAGGAATGTTTTATATATTCTGGATATTGATGCCTTATCAAAGATATCATTTGAAATTTTTTTTCCATTCTGCAAGTTGCCTTTGATTACACAAGTTTTAAATTTTGATGAAATCCAATTTACTTTCAAGTAAATTGTTGTTTGTTTGCTTTTTATTGTAACCATACAGCCAACCTTCATGCTCTTCTCCCTTCCCATGCTTTATTATTGCCGTCTCCAGAGGGCTTGACTCTGAGTAAAGAAAAACAGACACCAGTTGAATTTTTATGGAATAGAGGAACTGTGGGAAAGAAACAGGTGGAAGAGTCATGGGGTTAAAACCAGGGTCAGGAGAAGACAGGTCAGAGGATGGGCTTTACTTTCAAGCCTCCTGAGTAGCTGGGACTGCACATATGTGCCTCCACACCAGCTTACATTTATCTTTAAACAAGGGTTTGACCCCTTTTTGAAATTTATTTGTGTTAAGGCATGTACTCTAAGTGATATGGCAGGCTCATTTTAGACCGTCGGACAATTTGATCTCTGGACCACCATTTGCCATTTGTGATCTGCTCTCCTACGAAATTCAAGTGTTGCCCATGCTTTTGGTGTCAGAAAACTTTTAGTTTATAATTTTAAGTATATCATGTCTCCTGCCTCATATGTACCACTGGACAATGTCCCTTTTATGTGCTCAACTTCTGTCAGAGGTAAATGTATTTTGAAGCGGAGAACAAAGATAATTGCAAAATTGGCCTGGAGAACTAAGATAGTTATGAAAGTTCCAGGTACAAAGAGAGAGGGTTCAATATGTCAGCAGTTCTTTACCAATCCATCCTAGAAGTCTTGTTTTAGGATTGCCTAAATAATGCAGGGAATGCGTGCAAGACACACAAGTGTTCCAGAAACATGTAAACAAGGTACAGAGAAGAGGATAAGATAAAATAATATGAATTAAGATTATTAGGAAAACCTTGTTCAGAAGATTGCCTACAGAGGCAAAAGGGACAGTTTCACTTTGCTGAGGGAAATAGGGTGGTAAGAACCCTCGTGGGGAAGACCCCCACTTACACTGACACAGAGAGAAGGTGTAAAATAACTTCATGGGAGAGCATTAGGCTGAGATAGCTCCCATGGCCTGGGTTCCTACATAGACAAAATGAACCAAGCTTCACCCGTCACAAGTGGCCAGCTGAGTATTAGCTTTGTGATGAGAGACCTTCCACCGGGATAGTTCAAATAATGCAATTGCACAAATTTTTGCCGATCAAATAATTTCTCTAGTTTGCTTCTACATTCACCCTATAAAACGTTCCCTACAAACACCTTTAGTATATCCTCCAATCACTTCCAGTTTGGAGCTGCCTGATCCAGGAAACTCTGTTTGTTCAAATGCCCTCTTTAAAATTTTAATATGCTTAAGTTTATCTATTTTTTTCTTTTTAAAAATTGAGATAGGATCTTCCTATGTTGCGCAGGCTGGTCTTGAACTCCTGAGCTCAAGGGATCCTGCCACTTCAGCCTCCTGAGTAGCTGGGACTATAGACATGTGCCTCCACACCAAGCTGACATTTATCTTTAAACAAGGGTTTGACCCTTTTTGAAATTTTTGTTAAGGCATGTACCCTAAGTAATATGGCAGGCTCATTTTAGACCGTCGGATACTCCAGTCTCTGGACCACCATTTGCCATTTGTGACCTGCTCTCCTAAGAAATTCAAGTGTAATTCAAGTTAGTTCACCCTCTGCTGATCAGGGGAGGTTGCTGTGGGTGCAAGTTCAAGACAGGGATTCACACTTTCCTACCAACTCCTCTGGAGACTCAGCAGGACAAATCTGGCCCTCTGGGGACCTAGGACAGAGAAAGGCATCCACCTGGGGCTGAATCACTGAATTTCTTCCCAGGCCTATGCCCTCCGTATATGAAGACACTGATGCTGGGTAGACATTCATCAAAGACATGTGTCCCCTACCATCTGGTCCCTTCACTGCATATCTCCTGGTCATTTCTGCTGACCCTGTGCTGACCTTGGAGAAGTGAAGCCTGCTCCCAAGGCGCCTAGACTTTGTGCTGTTTCACAATCACACAGTTTCATCTGGGATAGGAGATGGGAGGAAAATCAGCAGTGATTACTGTTCCACTCTGAGGGTCTCTAGATAATTTGATCATTGCCTCCCAGGGCTTTATTACCTGGTCAGTCTCCTGGAGAGATGAGAAATATTTCCACTGAGGATAGGATGCACTGCCTGACATGAACTTATTGCAAGATAAATCTCCCACCTGGTGGAGAAGGGCCATCTGCCTTCTGCTCAGACCTGCTGCTTATGGCTTGAGTGCTCATGACAGGTACACAAGTCTTCCACTCCAAAGCCCAGGCCAGGGAAGAGGTGGCTTTACCAGTGGAGGGCGCCAGACTCTATGATGGGCCAGGAAGTGGAATGCAGCCTCCTGAGCAGATGTGGTAGTGACAGGGATACTGAGTGGCAGGGAGAGTGAGATTATTGTTATATAAAGCATTCATCATGGTATTTAACTGATGACACCTTGAAGCCATGAAATTCACTAAAATCAATCTGTTGTAGATCATCTGTGATTTGTAATTTTGTAATTTGCTTTTTGCTTTTTCTTTCTAGCAAAAATTCCTTGTAGCAAGCATGATGGGAACTGAGAGAGATGGTGCCAGCCTAGTAAATGATACAAGTTTCTAGTTGAGTGTTTCCATAAATTTCCATAAATTAGCCACACAAGCCTTTATAAAGGGTCAAAATCCCATCCTCTGACCTGTCTTCTCCTGACCCTCATTTTAACCCCATGACTCTTCCACCCATTTCTTTCCCACAGCTCCTCTATTCCATAAAAATTCAACAGGTGTCTGTTTTTCTTAAATCAGAGTCAAGCCTTGTGGAGAGGGCAATAATAAAGCATAAGAAGGGAGAAGAGCATGAAGGTTGGCTGTATGGTTACAACAAAAAGCAAACAAAACACAAAAACTAATAAATCACATTGCATGCAAGTGAGTCTACCAGGAATTTTTGTTGAATTTATAATATTTTTAGGAAGAAAACAAGTAACTATGATTTTTATTTTACAGATAGAAAACCTAAGATGTATAAATTTTTTCCCAAAGTCACACTGTTAGAAACAAATTGAGCAGCATAATATTAGATATCTTTGGAAAGAATGGGGAGAATAAACAAACTGTTCATGGAACTTGAGTCTTCTGACTTCCAGATCAGATTCCCTTAAAAATGCTATTCCTTTTATAAAGTCCTCAGTCTTTATGTCAAAATGGAAATGCACCAGTCTGGGCAACTTAAGACTCCATCTCTACAAATATATATATTTTTAATTAGCCAGGCCTGTTGGTGGCCAGGCTGGTCTTAAACTCCTGAGCTCAAGGGATCCTCCTGCCTCAGCCTCCTGAGTGGCTGGGACTACGGACATGTGCCTCCACACCCAGCTTACATTTATCTTTAAGGTTTGACCCCTTTCTGAAATTTCCTTGAATTAAGACATGAGCCGTAAGTGATATTGCAGCCTCATTTTAGGCCGTCAGACATTTTGGTCTCTGGACCTGTAGTCCCAGCTACTTAGGAGGCTGAGGCCAGATGATCACTAGAGCCTGGGAGGTTGAGGTTTTGTGAGCCATGATCATGCCACTGCACTCCTGCCTGGGCAACAGAGTGAGACCCTGTCTCAGAAGTAGATGCAGCTGGAGTCTGAATACACTAATTGCTAATTTGTGCTATAGGCACGTTAATGATTCATTCATCTTTGAAAATGTCATCTACTTCTTTAAGTCAGTTGGTGTCCTGAAACATGATACTGGTTGCCTAATACCTACAGTTGCCATTCAATATCCTTCTTTCTTTTTTTTTTTTTCCAAAGAAATAGCAGAGGCCGGGCGCGGTGGCTTAAGCCTGTACTCCCAGCACTTTGGAAGGCTGAGACAGGCGGATCACGAGGTCAGTAGATCGAGACCATCCTGGCTAACACGGTGAAACCCCGTCTCTACTAAAAAATACAAAAAACTAGCCGGGCGAGGTGGCGGGCGCCTGTAGTCCCAGGTACTCGGGAGGCTGAGGCAGGAGAATGGCGTAAACCCGGGAGGCGGAGCTTGCAGTGAGCCAAGATCGCGCCACTGCACTCCAGCCCGGGCGACAGAGCGAGACTCTGTCTCAAAAAAAAAAAAAAAGAAAGAAAAAAGAAATAGCAGAGACAATGACCTTATCATTTTAGTGAGGGTTTTATTTGCCATCTGTAAACATTTATATAATACATCATTTGATCTAAAAAAGGTTTGCTAAATGAAAAAGCATGCCACGCTCATGGAATGGAAGGATCGATATCGTTAAAATGGCCATACTGCCCAAAGCAATCTATGATTCAATGCTATTCCTATCAAATTACTACCATCATTTTTCACAGCAGAAACTATTCTAAAGTTTGCATGGAATCAAAAAAGAGCCCAAATAGCCAAAGCAATCCTAAGCAAAAAGAACCAAGCTGGAAGCATTACATTACTTGACTTCAAACTATACTATAAGCCTACAGTACCCAAAACAGCATGACACTGATATTAGCAGAGACCAATGGAACAGAATAAAGAGCTCAGAAATAAATCCACACACCTACAGCCATCTGATCTTTGACAAAGTCAACAAAAATAAGCATTGAAGAAAGGACTCCCTAATCAGTAAATGGTGCTGGGAAAACTGGCCAGCCATAGGTGGAATGAAACAGGAACCTTTCCTTTCACTATATTAGAAAATTAAAACGGATTAAAGATTTAAATGTCAACCTCAAACTATAAGAATTCAAGAAAGTCTGGGAAATACCATTCTGGACATCCACCTTGTGAAAGAATTTATGACTAAGTCCTCAAAAGCAATTGCAACAAAAACAAAAATTGATAATGGGGACCTAACTAAAATTTTCCGTGGCAGGGTAGTGTGCCATGCTGTCTCCCAGGCTGAAGTGCAGTGGCACAATCTCGGCTCACTGCTACCTCCTCCTTCTGGGCTCAAGCGATTCGCCCCCCAGAGGTGCACACCACCATGCCTGGCTTATTATTTTTCCTTTCTTTTTTTTTTGTTTGTTTTTTAGAGATGAGTTTTCACCATGTTGCCTAGGCTGGTCTCAGACTCCTGGGACCAAGCGATCATCTTACCTCTGTCTTCCAAAATGCTGGGATTAGAGGCATGAGCCACCATGCCAGGCCAGGACCTAACTAAAGAGCTTCTGCACAGCAAGATAAACTATCAACAGAGTAAACAGACAACCTACAGAATGGGAGAAAATATTCACAAACTATGCATCTGATGAAAGTCTACTATCCAAATCTATAAGGAAATAAATTCAGCAAGCATAAAACAACCCCATTAAAAAGTAGGTAAAAGACATGTAGAGACACTTCTCAAAAGAAGACATAGAAGAAGGCAACAAGGCCAGGCACAGTGGCTCATGCCTGTAATCCCAGAACTTTGGGAGGCCGAGGCAGGCAGATCACAAGGTTAGGAGTTAGAGACCAGCCTGGCCAACATGGTGAAACACCGCCTCTACTAAAAATACAAAAATTAGCCAGGCATGGTGGTGGGTGCCTGTAATCCCAGTTACTCAAGTGACTGAGGCAGGAGAATCATTTGAACCAGGCAGACGGAGGTTGTGGTGAGCTGAGATCATGCCATTGCACTCCAGCCTGGGCAACAGAGTGAGACTTCAGCTCAAAAAAAAAAAAGCCAATGAACATAACTATCAGTAGCCATCAGAGATATGCAAATCACAGCTACAATGAGATACCATTTCACAATAGTCACAGTGGCTACTATTAAAAAGTCAAAAAATAACAGAGGCTGGTGAGGCTGAGGAGAAAGGGGAATGTTTATACACTGTTGGTGGGAATGGGAAATTAGCCACTGTGGAAAGCTTTTTTCAGACTTCACAAAGAACCCAAAACTGAACTCCCATTTGACTCAGCAATCCCATTACTGCACATATATCCAAAGGAAACTAAACTATTCTACCAAAAAGACATGCGCTGGTATGTTCATTGAAGCACTATTCACAATAGCAAAGACATGAAATCAACCTAAGTGCCCATCAACAATGGACTAGGAAAAGAAAATATGGTACACATACAGCATGGAATGCTATGCAGCTGTAAAAAGAACAGAATCATGTCCTTTGTAGCAACATGGGTGCAGCTAGAGGACACCATAAGCAAACTTACACAGGAACAGAAAACCAAATACTGCATGTTCTCAGTCATGAGGGGGCACACATGGACATACAATTAGCAATAATAGACACCAGGGACTACTAGAGGGGGGAGGGAGGGTAAGAGGGCCAGGCCTTAACTAGCTATTGGGTGCTCTGCTCACCACCTGGGCAATGGGATCATTCGTACCCCAAATCTCAGCATCACACAATACACCCATGTAATAAACCTGCACAGGTATCCTCCTGAATCAAAACTAAAAGTTGAAATTAATTAAAATGTTAATTTCATTTTGTTACAAAACAAAGGTAAATTTATTTCTTTCCAATTTTGATATACATGATACTAACATACATACTGTATTATATGGTCAATTACATTGATTGAATTTCACATTTTAAACTAACACTGAGTTACTGTGAAAAACTCTATTGGATCATATGTATTATGTGTTTAATATATTTTAATACAATTTGCAAAAATTCTGTTTTAAATTTGCATCTATGTTTCATAAATATGTAAAAAATTAAAAATGTTGGTATTATTCAAGTAAAGATTTTAGCGATCTTTAAAAATACCTACTTAATATCAACTAGCTTTAAATTCAGAAGTAGCAACTCCATAGAAATTCAACTTATTTCTACTTTATTAATGATAGTGGTCGCCTTGAAGAAGCTTCATTGCTATCATTTAGTTTAGACTGGGATGTCACAAATCTCTAGACTGAGTAGTATAATATTCACTGTTCAAATAAAATCAAACTATTGTAATGTTTTGACACCTCCAAATACAAAGAGCAAGCCCATGGATGTTAGGTTAAGGTATAGAGACAAGTATTCCTACTTACTATCTTTTAGGGCAGACATATCCCAGCCAAGATGATTGAAAAATGAAATGGAAACCATATGGTAGAAGGGGACTTGGGACTCATAAAGCCTGGATTTTCATTCCAAGTCTTACACACACAAGCTGCAGGTCTCTGGGTAGACTGTATATTCTCTCAGAGTTTCAGTTTCCTCATTTGTACAATGGAGGTTAACGCCTACATGTTATGGCTGATGTGGGGACAAAAGAGAACCAACATGGATGAATGGGCAGGGCCTGATTCATAGAGAAGCTGGCATCAACAAATGCAAGCCCCTTTCCCATCTTGTCTTTGCTTGCACTACAAAATTGGGAATATGTGGCTATAAAAAGTACTGTTTTGTTTGTTCGTTTGTTTGAGATGGAGTCTCGCTCTCTTGCCCAGTCTCGCTCTCTTGTTTGAGATGGAGTCTCGCTCTCTTGGAGTGCAGTGGCGCGATCTTGGCTCACTGCAAACTCCTCCTCCCAGGTTCATGCCATTCTTCTGCCTCAGGCTCCATTTTTTATTAGAGACAGGGTTTCACTGTGTTAGCCAGGATGGTCTTGATCTTCTGACCTCATGATCCGCCCACCTTGGCCTCCCAAAGTGCTGGGATTACAGGCATGAGCCACCGTGCCTGGCCTAAAAAGTACTCTTACAAGAGACAGAATTGGAAACTTTTTCCAAAAGAGGTTGGAAAAGTGTCACATCTTGTGGCATGAGGAATTGTGGGCATATATTTGAACTTTGTGCTGTGAGATATCCATAGACCTTCAATAGCTTTAAGAGAACAGTTTAGATGCCATCTTATTCATCTACCGTAAAACTTCCTCTTCTTTTCTGAGATTTCCGAATTGTACCTTTTACAGCTCTAATAATGCAGTTCTATCCCTATTGTTTGGACTATTCTAATAGATGCAAAGCAGTATTTCACCAGCAGATGCTACTGCAGTTTACATGATTTCAAACTGAGAATCTCTTTAAGGTTATGCAATAGGTTTTTATGGAAATAGGATGGAAAGTACTTTAAGTTTAAAATCCTATAAAATAGGTTTTCTGTAAATAATTACTTGTTGCAATGTCTATCATACTAGCTTATATTCACATATGTATTGGTTTCCTAATACATGAGAGTGAAAGTTACTTGAGAGGAGAGACTGTGCCATATGTTCCCTGCATTGCTGGTGCCTATCTCAGCACCTGATATACAGTAGATGATCAATAAATACTTTAACTTAAAATACTTTAACTTAAAATCGCTAAGAATAAATCTTAGTAGACATCAAAATATATATGAGTACAATCTACGGACATGGTCAGGAGCTCAGAATTCAGTTTTCAATGTTTATTTATTTATTTATTTATTTTATTTAGAGACAAAGTCTTGCTCTGTCACCCAGGCTGAAGTGCAGTGGCACGATCTCGGCTCATTTCAACCTCCCTCTCCCAGGTTCAAGCAATTCTCCTGCCTCAGCCTCTAGAGTAGCTGGGACTACAGGTGCATGCCACTATGCCCAGTTAATCTTTTGTATTTTTAGTAGAGACAGGGTTTCGCCATGTTGGCCAGGCTGGTCTCAAACAGTCCCCTGTCCTCCTGCTCCTTGCTCCCTGAGAAAGATCCACCTATGACCCCTAGTCCTCAGACCAACCAGCCCAAGGAACATCTCACCAATTTTAAATCGGGTAAGCGGCCTCTTTTTGCTCTCTTCTGCAACCTCTCTCACTATCCCTCAACCTCTTTCTCCTTTCAATCTTGGCACCACCCTTCAATCTCTCCCTTCTCTTAATTTCAATTCCTTTCATTTTCTGGTAGAGACAAAGGAGACACGTTTTATCCGTGGAACCCAAAAAGCCTGCGCTGGTCACGGACTGGGGAAGGCAGCCTTCCCTTGGTGTTTAATCATTGCAAGGACGCCTCTCTGATTACTCACCCACGTTTCAGGTGTGTCTGACCATGCTGTGGAGACGCCTGCCTTGATCCTTCACCCTAAGCGGCAAGTCCCGCTTTTCTGGGGGAGGGGCAAGAACCCAAACCCCTACCCTCCCTGTCTCTACCCCTTCTCTGCTTTTCTGGGGGAGGGGCAAACACCCCGATCCCTTCTCTGTCTCTACCCCTTCTCTGCTTTTCTGGGGGAGGGGCAAGAACCCCGACCTCTTATTTTTGTGCCCGCTCTTATTTTTGCGCTCCGATCTCTTATTTTTGCACCTAATACTTTATTTCTGCTCCCCAACCCCTTTCCCGCTTTTCTGGAGGACAAGAACCCCCAAACTCCTTCTTTCCGTATCTCTACTCTCTCTTTTCTCTGGGCTTGCCTCCTTCACTATGGGCAATCTTCCACCCTCCTCCATTCCTCCTTCTTCTCCCTTAGCCTGTGTTCTCAAGAACTTAAAACCTCTTTAACTCACACCTGACCTAAAACCGAAACGTCTTATCTTCTTCTGCAACACCGCTTGGCCCCAATACAAACTTGACAATAGCTCCAAATAGCCAGAAAATGGCACTTTAGATTTTTCCATCCTACAAGATCTAAATAATTTGCGTCATAAAATGGGCAAATAGTCTGAGGTGCCTGACATCCAGGCATTCTTTTACACATCCAGTCCCTCCCTAGTCTCTGTTCCCAATGCAACTCCTCCCAAATCTTCCTTCTTTCCCTCCCACATGTCCCCTCAGTCCCAACCCCAAGCGTTGCTGAGTCTTTCTAATCTTCCTTTTCTACAGACCGATCTGACCTCTTCCCTCCTCGCCAGGCCAAGTTACCTTCGCTCCACTACCCTGTAATCCTTTTATCACCTCCCCTCCTCACACCTGGTCTGGCTTACAGTTTCTGGCTTACAGTTTCCTTCGGAGACTAGCCTTCTCCCACCTGCCCAGAAATTTTCTCTTAAAAAAGTGGCTAGAGGCCGGGCGCGGTGGCTCAAGCCTGTAATCCCAGCACTTTGGGAGGCCGAGACGGGCGGATCATGAGGTCAGGAGTTCGAGACCATCCTGGCTAACACGGTGAAACCCCGTCTCTACTAAAAAATACAAAAAACTAGCCAGGCGAGGTGGCGGGCACCTGTAGTCCTGGCTACTCGGGAGGCTGAGGCAGGAGAATGGCGTAAAAACCCGGGAGGCAGAGCTTGCAGTGAGCTGAGATCCGGCCACTGCACTCCAGCCTGGGCGACACAGCGAGACTCCGTCTCAAAAAAAAAAAAAGTGGCTAGAGCTAAAGGCATAGTCAAGGTTAATGTTCCTTTTTCTTTATCTGACCTCTTCCAAATCAGTTAGCATTTAGGCTCTTTTTCATCAAATATGAAAAAGCCAGCCCAATTCATGGCCCATTTAGCAGCAACCCTGAGACACTTTTCAGCCCTAGACCCTGAAAAGTCAGAAGGCCGTCTTATTCTCAATATGCATTTCATTTTATTACCCAATCTGCTCCTGATGTTAAATAAAACCCCAAAAATTAAATTCCGGCCATCGAACCCCACAACAGGACTTAATGAACCTCACCTTCAAAGTGTACAATAATAGAGTAGAGGCAACCAAGTAACAACTTATTTCTGAGTTGCAATTCTTTGCCTCTACTGTGAGACAAACCCCAGCCACGTCTCCAGCACACAAGTCCAAATGCCTGAACCACAGCTGCCAGGGGTTCCTCCAGAACCTCCTCCCCAAGGAGCTTGCTACAAGTGCCAGAAATCTGGCCATTGGGCCAAGGAATGCCCACAGCCTGGGATTCCTCCTAAGCCGTGTCCCATCTGTATGGGACCCCACTGGAAATTGGACTGTCCTACTCACCCAGCAGCCACTCCCAGAGCCCCTGGAGCTCTGGCCCAGGGCTCTCTGACTCCTTCCCAGATATTCTCGGCTTAGCGGCTGAATATCGACACTGCTCCATCACCTCAGAAGCCTCCTGGACCATCACAGATGCTTTGGGTAACTCTTACAGTGGAGGGTTAAGTCCGTCCCCTTCTTTTTTTTTTTTTTTTTTTGAGACGGAGTCTCGCTCTGTCGCCCAGGCTGGAGTGCAGTGGCCGGATCTCAGCTCACTGCAAGCTCTGCTTCCCGGGTTCCCGCCATTCTCCTGCCTCAGCCTCCCGAGTAGCTGGGACTACAGGCGCCCGCCACCTCGCCCGGCTAGTTTTTTGTAGTTTTTAGTAGAGACGGGGTTTCACTGTGTTAGCCAGGATGGTCTCGATCTCCTGACCTCGTGATCCGCCCGTCTCGGCCTCCCAAAGTGCTGGGATTACAGGCTTGAGCCACCGCGCCAGGCCGTCCGTCCCCTTCTTAATCAATACGGAGACTACGCACTCCACATTACCTTCTTTTCAAGGGCCTGTTTCCCTTGCCTCCATAAATGTTGTGGGTATTCACGGCCAGGCTTCTAAACCTCTTAAAACTCCCCAACTCCAGTGCCAACTTGGACAACATTCTTTTATGCACTCCTTTTTAGTTATCCCCACCTGCCCAGTTCCCTATTAGGCTAAGACATTTTAACTAAATTATCTGCTTCCTTGACTATTCCTAGGCTACAGCCACACCTCATTGCTGCCTTTTCCCCCAGTTCAAAGCCTCCTTCACATCCTCCCCTCGTATCCCCCACCTTAACCCACAAGTATAAGATACCTCTACTCCCTCCTTGGCAACTGATCATACACCCCTTACCATCTCATTAAAACCTAATCACCCTTACCCCACTCAACGCCAATATCCCATACCACGGCACACTTTAAAAGGATTAAAACCTGTTATCACTCGCCTGCTACAGCATGGGCTTTTAAAACGTATAAACTCTCCTTACAGTTTCCCCATTTTACCTGTCCAAAAACCAGACAAGTCTTACAGATTAGTTCAAGATCTGCGCCTTATCAACCAAATTGTCTTGCTTATCCACCCCGTGGTGCCAAACCCATATACTCTTCTATCCTCAATACCTCCCTCCACAACCCATTATTCTGTTCTGGATCTCAAACATACTTTCTTTACTATTCCTTTACACCCTTCATCCCAGCCTTTCTTCGCTTTCACTTGGGCTGACCCTGACACCCATCAGGCTCAGCAAATTACCTAGTCTGTACTGCTGCAAGGCCTCATGGACAGCCCCCATTACTTCAGTCAAGCCCAAATTTCTTCCTCATCTGTTATCTATCTCGACATAATTATCATAAATACACTTACTCTCCCTGCTGATCCTGTCTGGCTAATCTCCCAAACCCCCCTTCTACAAAATAACAACTCCTTTCCTTCCTAGGCATGGTTAGTGCAGACAGAATTCTTACCCAAGAGCCGGGACCGCATCCTGTAGCCTTTCTGTCCAAACGACCTTACTGTTTTAGCCTAGCCTTCATGTCTGCATGCAGCGGCTGCCACCGCTTTAATACTGTTAGAGGCCCCAAAAATCACAAACTATGTTCAACTCTCTACAGTTCCCATAACTTCCAAAATCTATTTTCTTCCCCCAACCTTTGCTCAAGACAATGCTTATGCTGAGAAGGTAGCTAAAAAAGCAGCCATCAAAAAGCATCAGATCCCATCGCTCAGGACAATGCTTATGCTGATAAGTTAGATTAAAAAGGAGCTAGCTTCCAACTTCTATCCCTCAGGGCAGTTTTCCTCCTTCACATCGGCCACTCCCACCTACTCCCCCTCTGAAACTTCCACCTATCAATCTCTTCACACACAAGGCAAATGGTTCTTAGACCAAGGAAAATTATCTCCTTCCAGCCTCACAGGCCCATTCTATTCTGTCATCATTTCATAACCTCTTCCATGTAGGTTACAAGGCGCTAGCCTGTCTCTTAGAACCTCTCATTTCCTTTCCATCATGGAAATCTATCCTCAAGGAGATCACTTCTCAGTGTTCCATCTGCTACTCTACTACCCCTCAGGGATTGTTCAGGCCCCCTCCCTTTCCTACACATCAAGCTCGGGGATTTGCCCCTGGCCAGGACTGGCAAATTAACTTTACTCACATGTCAGAAAACTAAAATATCTCTTAGTCTGGGTAGACACTTTCACTGGCTGGGTAGAGGCCTTTCCCACAGGGTCTGAGAAGGCCACCACAGTCATTTCCTCCCTTCTATCAGACATAATTCCTTGGTTTGGCCTTTCTATATCTCTACAGTCTGATAACGGACCAGCTTTTAATAGTCAAATCACCCAAGCAGTTTCTCAGGCTCCTGGTATTCAGTGAAACCTTTATATCCTTTACCGTCCTCAATCTTCAGAAAAGGTAGAACAGACTAATAGTCTTTTAAAAACACACCTCACCAAGCTCAGTCACCAACTTAAAAAGGACTAGACAATACTTTTACCACTTTTCCTTTCTCAGAATTCAGGCCTGTCCTCGGAATGCTACAGGTTACAGCCCATTTGAGCTCCTGTGTGGACACTCCTTTTTATTAGGTCCCAGTCTCATTCCAGACACCAGACCAACTTGGACTGCACCCCAAAAATCTTTCATCCCTTCTGTCTTCTGTCTAGGCATACTCCTATTCACCATTCTCAACTACTCATAAATGCCCTGCTTGTGTTTACACTGCCAGTTTACACCCTTTCTCCAAGCCATCACAGCTGATATCTCCTAGTGCTGTCCCAAACCACCACTCTAAACTCCCTGTTAAAGTAAGTAAATAGTCTTTGCTGGCAAGGCTATGCTGAGCCGCCTTAAGCACTCTCTAATTAGATGTTCTAGGTCCTCCCAATTCTTAGTCCTTCAGTACCTGTTTTTTCTCCTTCTCTTACCTTGTGTCTTCAGTTTAGTTTTTAATTCATGCAAAACCGCATCCAGGCCATCACCAATCATTCAATACGACCAAAGTTTCTTCTAACGACCCCACAATATCACCCCTTACCACAAAATCTTCCTTCAGCTTAATCTCTCCCACTCTAGCTTCCCACGCGGCCCCTAATCCCGCTTGAAGCAGCCCTGAGAAACATCGCCCTTTCTCTCTCCATACCACCCCCAAAAAATTTTCGCCGCCCCAACACTTCACACTATTTTATTTTATTTTTCTTATTAATATAAGAAGGCAGGAATGTCAGGCCTCTGAGCCCAAGCCAAGCCATCGCATCCACTGTGACTTGCAGGTATATGCCCAGATGGCCTGAAGTAACTGAAGAATCACAAAAGAAGTGCAAATGTCCTGCCTCACCTTAACCGATGACATTCCACCACAAAGGAAGTGAAAATGGCTGGTCGTTGCCTTAAGCGATGATATTATCTTGTGAAATTCCTTTTCCTGGCTCATACTGGCTCAAAAAGCTCCCCCACTGAGCACCTTGTAACCCCCACTCCTGCCCGCCAGAGAACAACCCCCCCTTTGACTGTAATTTTCCTTTATCTACCCAAATCCTATAAAACAGCCCCACCCTTATGTCCCTTCCCTAACTCTCTTTTCTGACTCAGCCCGCCTGCACCCAGGTGAAATAAACAGCCATGTTGCTCACACAAAGCCTGTTTGGTGGTCTCTTCACACGGATGCGCATGACAGCCACCTTCATCAATGATCTTAGCCAGATCTTCTGGATAACTTACTGCAGCTTCTACATCAGAACTTGCAGCTTCATCTTGCACTATTATATCATAGAGATGGCTTCCTTCCTTAAACCTCATGAACCAACTTATGCTGACTTCAGACTTTTCTTCTGCAGCTTCCTCGTCTCTCTCGGCCTTCATAAAATTGAAGAGAATTAAGGCCTTGCTAAGGGTTAGGCTTTGGCTTAAGGGAAAGTTGTGGTTGGCTTGATCTTCTATCCAGGCCACTTCAACTTTCTCCATACCAAGCAATAAGGCTTTGTTTTCCTTATTTAAATATTATAGAATTGGTTTGTTATAAAGGTGATTCAAGAATATCCAGTTAAAACCTTATCCCAATGCTACCCAATACAACCAAGAAGCAGTTAAGCACTTTCACATTAGGAACAAGTACATAAAACAAGAGACTACATCAAGCCTATGATTCAAACCTAAAAAGAGAAAGGACTCTTAGGTCTCCTACAGGTCAATATAGAGGTTATCACAAGATCAAAGCACTGTGCCAGGTGTCACAGTACTGTTACAACACTGAGGTATAACTGGGCAAATTACAGTTGAAGGGAAATGAAGATCTCCATATTCTTGTTTTGTGGGTGTACTTAAGTGTTTGAAATTTCAGGAACAGCTGCCTTTAATGACAGCAAGATGTAAGACAAGTGTTTATTAAAGAGAAAGAAGCTTATAAAGTTCTCTATCAAGATCCCCCTAAATCCTCACAGCCCCTCAATCTTCCCACCCTCCCCCTGGAAGCTAGAGCTACTCTGCCGGTATATAAGATGCCATCTTAATTTTTGGCTTACTGGAAAATTATAGGCACTCCTTCCAAGCAGCTTTGATCTTCTGCACATTAAAAAAAAAAAAATCCCAGCTGTGGGAGATGGCTAATACCTCCCAGCACTTTGTGAGGCTGAAGCAGGAGGGTCACCTGAGGTCAGGAGTTCGAGACCAGCCTGGCCAACATGGAAAACCCTGTCTCTACTAAAAATAGAAAAATTAGCTAGGCATAGTGGCTCAGGCCTGTAATCCCAGCTACTTGAGGATTCTTCTGAAGCAGGAGAATCACTTGAACCCAGGAGGTGGAGGTTGCAGTGAGATGAGATCATGCCACTGCACTCCAGCCTGGACGACAGCGTGAGACGGTGTCGCAAAATGAAAAAATCCCAACAACACGCTATATAATTCATTTACAGAATTTTGCATTCCAGGTAGAATTTCATTATTACTCTAAAACTCCATCTGCACAGTAGCCATTTCCCCAGTAAGACTTAATTCCAGATGTAATCTTTCTGCTGTTTTCTGAATAAAAGCCTTAGAGTCAATTATTATGAGTGATCAATCTATGAACTATTTTATATAACATAGTGACTGCATTGTTTTAGCACTGAAAGTACTTAAAATAAAACTTCTTACTTCCAACTTTTGCACTCCTCCAAAATAAAAGGCCAAAATGTGTAGATTTTATAATTCAGGGAAAAATTTAACTTCCCAAGTTGAGGCTTGTCAGAGTAGCTTTTGCCAGGAAAAGAGATTTTATGTCTATAAAAAACCGTTGAAAACAAGGGCTTTTTCTGGAAACATTGGAAGACCCTTAAAACATAAAGGTGCTAGATGGTACCATTTAGACTCACAACCAAATGTTACTTTAGAGCTTATATTTAAGAGGTAATGCATGCTTACATTTTTTTCCTTTAAAAAAATACTCTTTGGAAACCATTATTACTCCTGTAGACACATACTCTAGTTACATCATCTCTTCTTGTAAAAATAAAGGTATAATCATGATTATCTCTATTTCTTTGTGAAATTCAACTACCAATATACATTTATTAATCTGATCACTTTTCCACTAACTCACGATCTTATAGTATTCTCTCCAGAGTCAATTTTCTTTCCCTCTTTATTTATTTTTTCTTTTTTGAGATGGAGTCTCCCTCCATCACCTGGGCTGGAGCACAGTGGCACGATCTTGGCTCACTGCAACTCCGCCCTCCAGTTCATGCAATTCTCTGCCCCAGCCTATGGAGTACCTTGGACTACAGGCAGCTGCCAACACACCCGGCTAATTTTTGCATTTGTAGTAGAGATGGGGTTTCACCATCTTGGCCAGGCTGGTCTTGAACTCCTGACCTCATGATCCAGCCGCCTTGGCATCCTAAAGTACTGGGATTACAGGTGTGAGCCACCGCGCCTGGCCTCCAGGGTCAATTTTCAGCATATAGAAGTAGGAGTAAGTCTTATAGGTAAGAACAATCTTGCAGGCAATTTTTAAATCTAGTCTTTAACGTGTTCAATGCAAATGAGAACTTGAGAACTACAAACTAAGATTTACTTCCAACACTAAGGCAAAAGTAAACTTCAGGAGCTAAATGAAGATAAACTACTATAAGACTGATTTCTGTCATACACATTATGAATGGACTCAGTGATTTCCAACCAAGACTTAAAAATTAGTCCAAAGAAGTCCAAGGGGGAGAATAAAGATGCTTCTGGTTTGCTCTTTTCCAATTCATTAGATAATATCTATTGTATGCCCAGAGGGCTCCTCTGTGAGAAAAGAAGCCACACCACCACACAGGCTGAAAGAGGAAGCCAGGAATGGGAGATGGCCACAATCCCAGTCACTGGAACGCTGGCCTCACTGGACAAGCCACCCGTTTGGCACCCCTCTCCTTCAGCCCGTGGCAGTGGCACGGTGCTGTACCCGGCCTGGGCTCTGGCCTCTGCTCCGTCCTCCCTCTGGTTGTGTATCCCCTGTTTCTCCGGGGCTTACGTGCTTCCTGGTCTGGCTGGATGTCTTCCAGAAGGATCACTTCCCAGTCCATCAGGGAGACGCGTCCTGGAGATCCCTGTCATGATTGTTTCTCTCTGCAAACCTGCTTGGGTTTGCCCCGATTTCCAGCGGGGGAGGGGGAGCTTCAGGGCCCCTGCTGGGGACTCAGGACTCCGCTTGGGATCCGATAATGGACACTCCGGGTGAGAAAGCATGGGCTGAGCACATCTCCTGAGGCAGGCAGGGTCTCGCTGCAGCCCACAATCATCCCACAGGCCTCAAGGCCTGCTGTCCACTGAAAGTTCACGGCCGCATCTGAGCCCTCTGCCTCCCTCCTCCTTTGAAAGACAGGTCCTTGTCTTCTGGGACAGGTGCTGTCGCATTTCCTCTGCACACCCAGTCTCATTCCTGAGAAGGAGACTCCCCTCTGCTCCTGGGTGGACTGGCCCCCTGAAACTTTTGGCCCGCTGCTAGATCCCAGGCGTTCTTTGATTTTCCCTGGCATTCATGGAAAGGTCACCTGTGCCCCCCTTCCACCGGGCACATGCCTGGACACCATTGTCTCCTTCGGTATCGCCCCGTGGGCCCTCAGTGACACACGTTCACACCATCTGCTCTAGGCTACGCCGGTGCCACGCGTTGGCTCCACCTCGGATTGGCCCCTGGACCTGTTGACACGTGTCCTGGGAAGCGGGATCAGCCTGATGGAGCCCCAGGCCCTTGAGAATCACGGCAGGTCACCGCTCTTTGAAAGGAGGGAGGCAGAGGGCTCACGGGTCAGTGAACTTGCAGCTGACTCCATGCCTTGAGGTCCATGGGATGATTGTGGGCTGCAGCCAGGCCCTGCCTGCCTCAGTCGATGTGCTCAGCCCATCCATTCTCACTCGGAGGGGTCCAGAATTGGATCTGATGGGGGGTCAAGAGATGACCCCAGCAGGCGCCCTGAAGCTGCCGCTCCCCCAGTGGAAATCGGCTCAAGGAGGTCCTGATGACGGGACCCCTGGGGGTTTGATCCTGGGAGGCCGCCCGCGGCCGTCTGTCCCACGCGGCCCCCTACTGATCCCCGGATGCAGCCGCTGGCAAGGCGGCAGCAGGAGAGCCCCTGGAGCCCAGCGGTCACCGTCCTTTAAAGGGGACGCAGCCTGACTGCCGGCAGCGGAGCGCGGGGCGGCCCAGCCAATGCGCATGCGCGAGTGGCGAGCGGGTGCCCGCGTCACAGTGGTTCCCACGGTTGTCAGAGAAACCGCTCCCTGAGGCCTGGCAAACAGGAGCCCTCCGTGGCAGTGCTTGGCTGGCGGGGCTCCGGGGCTCCAGCCTGACCTCTCCACGGGGTGGACAGGACGTTCTCCGGATGCCAGGAGTCGTGGCAAAGGGCTGACCAGGACGTTGAAAGCACAGGCGGGGTCCGGGCGGGGTCCGGGGGAAGCAGCGCCGCATCCCAGCCTCAGGCCCGCCCGGACGCTGTTCGGGTGAGTCTCCCCAGAAGTCGTGCCCCCGTGATCTCGAGGACGGGTCGGCCTGCAGGCCCGCGGGCTGCTCTCTCAACCGAAGGTCGTTCTGGTCGAGAGCCGAACCCCCTAGCGTCAGCGGCTGCCTGGGGGTGTTTGTTTCCGCGCCACTGCTGTAGGGCTCTCTCTGTGTGTGTATGAGTTTGTGTGTCTCCCATTTTTGCTTCTCTGCCTGTCTCTCACGCTCTGTGAGTTTCTTGCCCTCCCTCTGTCGGCTGGTGTGTGTGTGTGTGTGTGTGTGTGTGTGAGATTGTGTGTTTGGAGGAAAGTGCCCTGTGCGCCCAAAAGCGATTTCTTGCCTTTCGCCTGTCTTTGGTGAGCCTCCCTCGGCGTCTGTGCCTGGGTCATGTGTCCGCTTGTCAAGCGTTTTCGCGGCGGTTCCACTTTGGGTTTGTGAAGGCCTGGAGCACGTGAGGAGATGCGTGACTCCCGGAGCAGTTGAAATCTCATCCCCATCCGGTGCGGCCTCTTTTCATTGATCAAGACAAACACACTGCAGCCGCGGACAAAAGCCGCAGGGAGCTCATCCTCCTGCAGGAGAGCAGGAGGCCCCCATCACAGAAGAGGCTTGTATCTTTTCAGAGCTCCTCTGTGAGAAAAGAAGCCACACCACGACACAGGCTGAAAGAGGAAGCCAGGAATGGGAGATGGCCACAATCCCAGTCACTGGAACGCTGGCCTCACTGGACAAGCCACCCGTTTGGCACCCCTCTCCTTCAGCCCGTGGCAGTGGCACGGTGCTGTACCCGGCCTGGGCTCTGGCCTCTGCTCCGTCCTCCCTCTGGCTGTGTATCCCCTGTTTCTCCGGGGCTGACGTGCTTCCTGGTCTGGCTGGATGTCTTCCAGAAGGATCACTTCTCAGTCCATCAGGGAGACGCGTCCTGGAGATCCCTGTCATGATTGTTTCTCTCTGCAAACCTGCTTGGGTTTGCCCCGATTTCCAGCGGGGGAGGGGGAGCTTCAGGGCCCCTGCTGGGGACTCAGGACTCCGCTTGGGATCCGATAATGGACACTCCGGGTGAGAAAGCATGGGCTGAGCACATCTCCTGAGGCAGGCAGGGTCTCGCTGCAGCCCACAATCATCCCACAGGCCTCAAGGCCTGCTGTCCACTGAAAGTTCACGGCCGCATCTGAGCCCTCTGCCTCCCTCCTCCTTTGAAAGACAGGTCCTTGTCTTCTGGGACAGGTGCTGTCGCATTTCCTCTGCACACCCAGTCTCATTCCTGAGAAGGAGACTCCCCTCTGCTCCTGGGTGGACTGGCCCCCTGAAACTTTTGGCCCGCTGCTAGATCCCAGGCGTTCTTTGATTTTCCCTGGCATTCATGGAAAGGTCACCTGTGCCCCCCTTCCACCGGGCACATGCCTGGACACCATTGTCTCCTTCGGTATCGCCCCGTGGGCCCTCAGTGACACACGTTCACACCATCTGCTCTAGGCTACGCCGGTGCCACGCGTTGGCTCCACCTCGGATTGGCCCCTGGACCTGTTGACACGTGTCCTGGGAAGCGGGATCAGCCTGATGGAGCCCCAGGCCCTTGAGAATCACGGCAGGTCACCGCTCTTTGAAAGGAGGGAGGCAGAGGGCTCACGGGTCAGTGAACTTGCAGCTGACTCCATGCCTTGAGGTCCATGGGATGATTGTGGGCTGCAGCCAGGCCCTGCCTGCCTCAGTCGATGTGCTCAGCCCATCCATTCTCACTCGGAGGGGTCCAGAATTGGATCTGATGGGGGGTCAAGAGATGACCCCAGCAGGCGCCCTGAAGCTGCCGCTCCCCCAGTGGAAATCGGCTCAAGGAGGTCCTGAAGACGGGACCCCTGGGGGTTTGATCCTGGGAGGCCGCCCGCGGCCGTCTGTCCCACGCGGCCCCCTACTGATCCCCGGATGCAGCCGCTGGCAAGGCGGGCAGCAGGAGAGCCCCTGGAGCCCAGCGGTCACCGTCCTTTAAAGGGGACGCAGCCTGACTGCCGGCAGCGGAGCGCGGGGAGGCCCAGCCAATGCGCATGCGCGAGTGGCGAGCGGGTGCCCGCGTCACAGTGGTTCCCACGGTTGTCAGAGAAACCGCTCCCTGAGGCCTGGCAAACAGGAGCCCTCCGTGGCAGTGCTTGGCTGGCGTGGCTCCGGGGCTCCAGCCTGACCTCTCCACGGGGTGGACAGGACGTTCTCCGGATGCCAGGAGTCGTGGCAAAGGGCTGACCAGGACGTTGAAAGCACAGGCGGGGTCCGGGGGAAGCAGCGCCGCATCCCAGCCTCAGGCCCGCCCGGACGCTGTTCGGGTGAGTCTCCCCAGAAGTCGTGCCCCCGTGATCTCGAGGACGGGTCGGCCTGCAGGCCCGCGGGCTGCTCTCTCAACCGAAGGTCGTTCTGGTCGAGAGCCGAACCCCCTAGCGTCAGCGGCTGCCTGGGGGTGTTTGTTTCCGCGCCACTGCTGTAGGGCTCTCTCTGTGTGTGTATGAGTTTGTGTGTCTCCCATTTTTGCTTCTCTGCCTGTCTCTCACGCTCTGTGAGTTTCTTGCCCTCCCTCTGTCGGCTGGTGTGTGTGTGTGTGTGTGTGTGTGTGTGAGATTGTGTGTTTGGAGGAAAGTGCCCTGTGCGCCCAAAAGCGATTTCTTGCCTTTCGCCTGTCTTTGGTGAGCCTCCCTCGGCGTCTGTGCCTGGGTCATGTGTCCGCTTGTCAAGCGTTTTCGCGGCGGTTCCACTTTGGGTTTGTGAAGGCCTGGAGCACGTGAGGAGATGCGTGACTCCCGGAGCAGTTGAAATCTCATCCCCATCCGGTGCGGCCTCTTTTCATTGATCAAGACAAACACACTGCAGCCGCGGACAAAAGCCGCAGGGAGCTCATCCTCCTGCAGGAGAGCAGGAGGCCCCCATCACAGAAGAGGCTTGTATCTTTTCAGAGCTCCTCTGTGAGAAAAGAAGCCACACCACGACACAGGCTGAAAGAGGAAGCCAGGAATGGGAGATGGCCACAATCCCAGTCACTGGAACGCTGGCCTCACTGGACAAGCCACCCGTTTGGCACCCCTCTCCTTCAGCCCGTGGCAGTGGCACGGTGCTGTACCCGGCCTGGGCTCTGGCCTCTGCTCCGTCCTCCCTCTGGCTGTGTATCCCCTGTTTCTCCGGGGCTGACGTGCTTCCTGGTCTGGCTGGATGTCTTCCAGAAGGATCACTTCTCAGTCCATCAGGGAGACGCGTCCTGGAGATCCCTGTCATGATTGTTTCTCTCTGCAAACCTGCTTGGGTTTGCCCGATTTCCAGCGGGGGAGGGGGAGCTTCAGGGCCCCTGCTGGGGACTCAGGACTCCGCTTGGGATCCGATAATGGACACTCCGGGTGAGAAAGCATGGGCTGAGCACATCTCCTGAGGCAGGCAGGGTCTCGCTGCAGCCCACAATCATCCCACAGGCCTCAAGGCCTGCTGTCCACTGAAAGTTCACGGCCGCATCTGAGCCCTCTGCCTCCCTCCTCCTTTGAAAGACAGGTCCTTGTCTTCTGGGACAGGTGCTGTCGCATTTCCTCTGCACACCCAGTCTCATTCCTGAGAAGGAGACTCCCCTCTGCTCCTGGGTGGACTGGCCCCCTGAAACTTTTGGCCCGCTGCTAGATCCCAGGCGTTCTTTGATTTTCCCTGGCATTCATGGAAAGGTCACCTGTGCCCCCCTTCCACCGGGCACATGCCTGGACACCATTGTCTCCTTCGGTATCGCCCCGTGGGCCCTCAGTGACACACGTTCACACCATCTGCTCTAGGCTACGCCGGTGCCACGCGTTGGCTCCACCTCGGATTGGCCCCTGGACCTGTTGACACGTGTCCTGGGAAGCGGGATCAGCCTGATGGAGCCCCAGGCCCTTGAGAATCACGGCAGGTCACCGCTCTTTGAAAGGAGGGAGGCAGAGGGCTCACGGGTCAGTGAACTTGCAGCTGACTCCATGCCTTGAGGTCCATGGGATGATTGTGGGCTGCAGCCAGGCCTTGCCTGCCTCAGTCGATGTGCTCAGCCCATCCGTTCTCACTCGGAGGGGTCCAGAATTGGATCTGATGGGGGGTCAAGAGATGACCCCAGCAGGCGCCCTGAAGCTGCCGCTCCCCCAGTGGAAATCGGCTCAAGGAGGTCCTGATGACGGGACCCCTGGGGGTTTGATCCTGGGAGGCCGCCCGCGGCCGTCTGTCCCACGCGGCCCCCTACTGATCCCCGGATGCAGCCGCTGGCAAGGCGGCAGCAGGAGAGCCCCTGGAGCCCAGCGGTCACCGTCCTTTAAAGGGGACGCAGCCTGACTGCCGGCAGCGGAGCGCGGGGCGGCCCAGCCAATGCGCATGCGCGAGTGGCGAGCGGGTGCCCGCGTCACAGTGGTTCCCACGGTTGTCAGAGAAACCGCTCCCTGAGGCCTGGCAAACAGGAGCCCTCCGTGGCAGTGCTTGGCTGGCGGGGCTCCGGGGCTCCAGCCTGACCTCTCCACGGGGTGGACAGGACGTTCTCCGGATGCCAGGAGTCGTGGCAAAGGGCTGACCAGGACGTTGAAAGCACAGGCGGGGTCCGGGGGAAGCAGCGCCGCATCCCAGCCTCAGGCCCGCCCGGACGCTGTTCGGGTGAGTCTCCCCAGAAGTCGTGCCCCCGTGATCTCGAGGACGGGTCGGCCTGCAGGCCCGCGGGCTGCTCTCTCAACCGAAGGTCGTTCTGGTCGAGAGCCGAACCCCCTAGCGTCAGCGGCTGCCTGGGGGTGTTTGTTTCCGCGCCACTGCTGTAGGGCTCTCTCTGTGTGTGTATGAGTTTGTGTGTCTCCCATTTTTGCTTCTCTGCCTGTCTCTCACGCTCTGTGAGTTTCTTGCCCTCTCTCTGTCGGCTGGTGTGTGTGTGTGTGTGTGTGTGTGTGTGTGTGTGTGTGTGTGTGAGATTGTGTGTTTGGAGGAAAGTGCCCTGTGCGCCCAAAAGCGATTTCTTGCCTTTCGCCTGTCTTTGGTGAGCCTCCCTCGGCGTCTGTGCCTGGGTCATGTGTCCGCTTGTCAAGCGTTTTCGCGGCGGTTCCACTTTGGGTTTGTGAAGGCCTGGAGCACGTGAGGAGATGCGTGACTCCCGGAGCAGTTGAAATCTCATCCCCATCCGGTGCGGCCTCTTTTCATTGATCAAGACAAACACACTGCAGCCGCGGACAAAAGCCGCAGGGAGCTCATCCTCCTGCAGGAGAGCAGGAGGCCCCCATCACAGAAGAGGCTTGTATCTTTTCAGAGCTCCTCTGTGAGAAAAGAAGCCACACCACGACACAGGCTGAAAGAGGAAGCCAGGAATGGGAGATGGCCACAATCCCAGTCACTGGAACGCTGGCCTCACTGGACAAGCCACCCGTTTGGCACCCCTCTCCTTCAGCCCGTGGCAGTGGCACGGTGCTGTACCCGGCCTGGGCTCTGGCCTCTGCTCCGTCCTCCCTCTGGCTGTGTATCCCCTGTTTCTCCGGGGCTGACGTGCTTCCTGGTCTGGCTGGATGTCTTCCAGAAGGATCACTTCTCAGTCCATCAGGGAGACGCGTCCTGGAGATCCCTGTCATGATTGTTTCTCTCTGCAAACCTGCTTGGGTTTGCCCGATTTCCAGCGGGGGAGGGGGAGCTTCAGGGCCCCTGCTGGGGACTCAGGACTCCGCTTGGGATCCGATAATGGACACTCCGGGTGAGAAAGCATGGGCTGAGCACATCTCCTGAGGCAGGCAGGGTCTCGCTGCAGCCCACAATCATCCCACAGGCCTCAAGGCCTGCTGTCCACTGAAAGTTCACGGCCGCATCTGAGCCCTCTGCCTCCCTCCTCCTTTGAAAGACAGGTCCTTGTCTTCTGGGACAGGTGCTGTCGCATTTCCTCTGCACACCCAGTCTCATTCCTGAGAAGGAGACTCCCCTCTGCTCCTGGGTGGACTGGCCCCCTGAAACTTTTGGCCCGCTGCTAGATCCCAGGCGTTCTTTGATTTTCCCTGGCATTCATGGAAAGGTCACCTGTGCCCCCCTTCCACCGGGCACATGCCTGGACACCATTGTCTCCTTCGGTATCGCCCCGTGGGCCCTCAGTGACACACGTTCACACCATCTGCTCTAGGCTACGCCGGTGCCACGCGTTGGCTCCACCTCGGATTGGCCCCTGGACCTGTTGACACGTGTCCTGGGAAGCGGGATCAGCCTGATGGAGCCCCAGGCCCTTGAGAATCACGGCAGGTCACCGCTCTTTGAAAGGAGGGAGGCAGAGGGCTCACGGGTCAGTGAACTTGCAGCTGACTCCATGCCTTGAGGTCCATGGGATGATTGTGGGCTGCAGCCAGGCCTTGCCTGCCTCAGTCGATGTGCTCAGCCCATCCGTTCTCACTCGGAGGGGTCCAGAATTGGATCTGATGGGGGGTCAAGAGATGACCCCAGCAGGCGCCCTGAAGCTGCCGCTCCCCCAGTGGAAATCGGCTCAAGGAGGTCCTGATGACGGGACCCCTGGGGGTTTGATCCTGGGAGGCCGCCCGCGGCCGTCTGTCCCACGCGGCCCCCTACTGATCCCCGGATGCAGCCGCTGGCAAGGCGGCAGCAGGAGAGCCCCTGGAGCCCAGCGGTCACCGTCCTTTAAAGGGGACGCAGCCTGACTGCCGGCAGCGGAGCGCGGGGCGGCCCAGCCAATGCGCATGCGCGAGTGGCGAGCGGGTGACCGCGTCACAGTGGTTCCCACGGTTGTCAGAGAAACCGCTCCCTGAGGCCTGGCAAACAGGAGCCCTCCGTGGCAGTGCTTGGCTGGCGGGGCTCCGGGGCTCCAGCCTGACCTCTCCACGGGGTGGACAGGACGTTCTCCGGATGCCAGGAGTCGTGGCAAAGGGCTGACCAGGACGTTGAAAGCACAGGCGGGGTCCGGGGGAAGCAGCGCCGCATCCCAGCCTCAGGCCCGCCCGGACGCTGTTCGGGTGAGTCTCCCCAGAAGTCGTGCCCCCGTGATCTCGAGGACGGGTCGGCCTGCAGGCCCGCGGGCTGCTCTCTCAACCGAAGGTCGTTCTGGTCGAGAGCCGAACCCCCTAGCGTCAGCGGCTGCCTGGGGGTGTTTGTTTCCGCGCCACTGCTGTAGGGCTCTCTCTGTGTGTGTATGAGTTTGTGTGTCTCCCATTTTTGCTTCTCTGCCTGTCTCTCACGCTCTGTGAGTTTCTTGCCCTCTCTCTGTCGGCTGGTGTGTGTGTGTGTGTGTGTGTGTGTGTGTGTGTGTGTGTGTGTGAGATTGTGTGTTTGGAGGAAAGTGCCCTGTGCGCCCAAAAGCGATTTCTTGCCTTTCGCCTGTCTTTGGTGAGCCTCCCTCGGCGTCTGTGCCTGGGTCATGTGTCCGCTTGTCAAGCGTTTTCGCGGCGGTTCCACTTTGGGTTTGTGAAGGCCTGGAGCACGTGAGGAGATGCGTGACTCCCGGAGCAGTTGAAATCTCATCCCCATCCGGTGCGGCCTCTTTTCATTGATCAAGACAAACACACTGCAGCCGCGGACAAAAGCCGCAGGGAGCTCATCCTCCTGCAGGAGAGCAGGAGGCCCCCATCACAGAAGAGGCTTGTATCTTTTCAGAGCTCCTCTGTGAGAAAAGAAGCCACACCACGACACAGGCTGAAAGAGGAAGCCAGGAATGGGAGATGGCCACAATCCCAGTCACTGGAACGCTGGCCTCACTGGACAAGCCACCCGTTTGGCACCCCTCTCCTTCAGCCCGTGGCAGTGGCACGGTGCTGTACCCGGCCTGGGCTCTGGCCTCTGCTCCGTCCTCCCTCTGGCTGTGTATCCCCTGTTTCTCCGGGGCTGACGTGCTTCCTGGTCTGGCTGGATGTCTTCCAGAAGGATCACTTCTCAGTCCATCAGGGAGACGCGTCCTGGAGATCCCTGTCATGATTGTTTCTCTCTGCAAACCTGCTTGGGTTTGCCCCGATTTCCAGCGGGGGAGGGGGAGCTTCAGGGCCCCTGCTGGGGACTCAGGACTCCGCTTGGGATCCGATAATGGACACTCCGGGTGAGAAAGCATGGGCTGAGCACATCTCCTGAGGCAGGCAGGGTCTCGCTGCAGCCCACAATCATCCCACAGGCCTCAAGGCCTGCTGTCCACTGAAAGTTCACGGCCGCATCTGAGCCCTCTGCCTCCCTCCTCCTTTGAAAGACAGGTCCTTGTCTTCTGGGACAGGTGCTGTCGCATTTCCTCTGCACACCCAGTCTCATTCCTGAGAAGGAGACTCCCCTCTGCTCCTGGGTGGACTGGCCCCCTGAAACTTTTGGCCCGCTGCTAGATCCCAGGCGTTCTTTGATTTTCCCTGGCATTCATGGAAAGGTCACCTGTGCCCCCCTTCCACCGGGCACATGCCTGGACACCATTGTCTCCTTCGGTATCGCCCCGTGGGCCCTCAGTGACACACGTTCACACCATCTGCTCTAGGCTACGCCGGTGCCACGCGTTGGCTCCACCTCGGATTGGCCCCTGGACCTGTTGACACGTGTCCTGGGAAGCGGGATCAGCCTGATGGAGCCCCAGGCCCTTGAGAATCACGGCAGGTCACCGCTCTTTGAAAGGAGGGAGGCAGAGGGCTCACGGGTCAGTGAACTTGCAGCTGACTCCATGCCTTGAGGTCCATGGGATGATTGTGGGCTGCAGCCAGGCCCTGCCTGCCTCAGTCGATGTGCTCAGCCCATCCGTTCTCACTCGGAGGGGTCCAGAATTGGATCTGATGGGGGGTCAAGAGATGACCCCAGCAGGCGCCCTGAAGCTGCCGCTCCCCCAGTGGAAATCGGCTCAAGGAGGTCCTGATGACGGGACCCCTGGGGGTTTGATCCTGGGAGGCCGCCCGCGGCCGTCTGTCCCACGCGGCCCCCTACTGATCCCCGGATGCAGCCGCTGGCAAGGCGGCAGCAGGAGAGCCCCTGGAGCCCAGCGGTCACCGTCCTTTAAAGGGGACGCAGCCTGACTGCCGGCAGCGGAGCGCGGGGCGGCCCAGCCAATGCGCATGCGCGAGTGGCGAGCGGGTGCCCGCGTCACAGTGGTTCCCACGGTTGTCAGAGAAACCGCTCCCTGAGGCCTGGCAAACAGGAGCCCTCCGTGGCAGTGCTTGGCTGGCGGGGCTCCGGGGCTCCAGCCTGACCTCTCCACGGGGTGGACAGGACGTTCTCCGGATGCCAGGAGTCGTGGCAAAGGGCTGACCAGGACGTTGAAAGCACAGGCGGGGTCCGGGGGAAGCAGCGCCGCATCCCAGCCTCAGGCCCGCCCGGACGCTGTTCGGGTGAGTCTCCCCAGAAGTCGTGCCCCCGTGATCTCGAGGACGGGTCGGCCTGCAGGCCCGCGGGCTGCTCTCTCAACCGAAGGTCGTTCTGGTCGAGAGCCGAACCCCCTAGCGTCAGCGGCTGCCTGGGGGTGTTTGTTTCCGCGCCACTGCTGTAGGGCTCTCTCTGTGTGTGTATGAGTTTGTGTGTCTCCCATTTTTGCTTCTCTGCCTGTCTCTCACGCTCTGTGAGTTTCTTGCCCTCTCTCTGTCGGCTGGTGTGTGTGTGTGTGTGTGTGTGTGTGTGTGTGTGTGTGTGTGAGATTGTGTGTTTGGAGGAAAGTGCCCTGTGCGCCCAAAAGCGATTTCTTGCCTTTCGCCTGTCTTTGGTGAGCCTCCCTCGGCGTCTGTGCCTGGGTCATGTGTCCGCTTGTCAAGCGTTTTCGCGGCGGTTCCACTTTGGGTTTGTGAAGGCCTGGAGCACGTGAGGAGATGCGTGACTCCCGGAGCAGTTGAAATCTCATCCCCATCCGGTGCGGCCTCTTTTCATTGATCAAGACAAACACACTGCAGCCGCGGACAAAAGCCGCAGGGAGCTCATCCTCCTGCAGGAGAGCAGGAGGCCCCCATCACAGAAGAGGCTTGTATCTTTTCAGAGCTCCTCTGTGAGAAAAGAAGCCACACCACGACACAGGCTGAAAGAGGAAGCCAGGAATGGGAGATGGCCACAATCCCAGTCACTGGAACGCTGGCCTCACTGGACAAGCCACCCGTTTGGCACCCCTCTCCTTCAGCCCGTGGCAGTGGCACGGTGCTGTACCCGGCCTGGGCTCTGGCCTCTGCTCCGTCCTCCCTCTGGCTGTGTATCCCCTGTTTCTCCGGGGCTGACGTGCTTCCTGGTCTGGCTGGATGTCTTCCAGAAGGATCACTTCTCAGTCCATCAGGGAGACGCGTCCTGGAGATCCCTGTCATGATTGTTTCTCTCTGCAAACCTGCTTGGGTTTGCCCGATTTCCAGCGGGGGAGGGGGAGCTTCAGGGCCCCTGCTGGGGACTCAGGACTCCGCTTGGGATCCGATAATGGACACTCCGGGTGAGAAAGCATGGGCTGAGCACATCTCCTGAGGCAGGCAGGGTCTCGCTGCAGCCCACAATCATCCCACAGGCCTCAAGGCCTGCTGTCCACTGAAAGTTCACGGCCGCATCTGAGCCCTCTGCCTCCCTCCTCCTTTGAAAGACAGGTCCTTGTCTTCTGGGACAGGTGCTGTCGCATTTCCTCTGCACACCCAGTCTCATTCCTGAGAAGGAGACTCCCCTCTGCTCCTGGGTGGACTGGCCCCCTGAAACTTTTGGCCCGCTGCTAGATCCCAGGCGTTCTTTGATTTTCCCTGGCATTCATGGAAAGGTCACCTGTGCCCCCCTTCCACCGGGCACATGCCTGGACACCATTGTCTCCTTCGGTATCGCCCCGTGGGCCCTCAGTGACACACGTTCACACCATCTGCTCTAGGCTACGCCGGTGCCACGCGTTGGCTCCACCTCGGATTGGCCCCTGGACCTGTTGACACGTGTCCTGGGAAGCGGGATCAGCCTGATGGAGCCCCAGGCCCTTGAGAATCACGGCAGGTCACCGCTCTTTGAAAGGAGGGAGGCAGAGGGCTCACGGGTCAGTGAACTTGCAGCTGACTCCATGCCTTGAGGTCCATGGGATGATTGTGGGCTGCAGCCAGGCCTTGCCTGCCTCAGTCGATGTGCTCAGCCCATCCGTTCTCACTCGGAGGGGTCCAGAATTGGATCTGATGGGGGGTCAAGAGATGACCCCAGCAGGCGCCCTGAAGCTGCCGCTCCCCCAGTGGAAATCGGCTCAAGGAGGTCCTGATGACGGGACCCCTGGGGGTTTGATCCTGGGAGGCCGCCCGCGGCCGTCTGTCCCACGCGGCCCCCTACTGATCCCCGGATGCAGCCGCTGGCAAGGCGGCAGCAGGAGAGCCCCTGGAGCCCAGCGGTCACCGTCCTTTAAAGGGGACGCAGCCTGACTGCCGGCAGCGGAGCGCGGGGCGGCCCAGCCAATGCGCATGCGCGAGTGGCGAGCGGGTGCCCGCGTCACAGTGGTTCCCACGGTTGTCAGAGAAACCGCTCCCTGAGGCCTGGCAAACAGGAGCCCTCCGTGGCAGTGCTTGGCTGGCGGGGCTCCGGGGCTCCAGCCTGACCTCTCCACGGGGTGGACAGGACGTTCTCCGGATGCCAGGAGTCGTGGCAAAGGGCTGACCAGGACGTTGAAAGCACAGGCGGGGTCCGGGGGAAGCAGCGCCGCATCCCAGCCTCAGGCCCGCCCGGACGCTGTTCGGGTGAGTCTCCCCAGAAGTCGTGCCCCCGTGATCTCGAGGACGGGTCGGCCTGCAGGCCCGCGGGCTGCTCTCTCAACCGAAGGTCGTTCTGGTCGAGAGCCGAACCCCCTAGCGTCAGCGGCTGCCTGGGGGTGTTTGTTTCCGCGCCACTGCTGTAGGGCTCTCTCTGTGTGTGTATGAGTTTGTGTGTCTCCCATTTTTGCTTCTCTGCCTGTCTCTCACGCTCTGTGAGTTTCTTGCCCTCTCTCTGTCGGCTGGTGTGTGTGTGTGTGTGTGTGTGTGTGTGTGTGTGTGTGTGTGAGATTGTGTGTTTGGAGGAAAGTGCCCTGTGCGCCCAAAAGCGATTTCTTGCCTTTCGCCTGTCTTTGGTGAGCCTCCCTCGGCGTCTGTGCCTGGGTCATGTGTCCGCTTGTCAAGCGTTTTCGCGGCGGTTCCACTTTGGGTTTGTGAAGGCCTGGAGCACGTGAGGAGATGCGTGACTCCCGGAGCAGTTGAAATCTCATCCCCATCCGGTGCGGCCTCTTTTCATTGATCAAGACAAACACACTGCAGCCGCGGACAAAAGCCGCAGGGAGCTCATCCTCCTGCAGGAGAGCAGGAGGCCCCCATCACAGAAGAGGCTTGTATCTTTTCAGAGCTCCTCTGTGAGAAAAGAAGCCACACCACGACACAGGCTGAAAGAGGAAGCCAGGAATGGGAGATGGCCACAATCCCAGTCACTGGAACGCTGGCCTCACTGGACAAGCCACCCGTTTGGCACCCCTCTCCTTCAGCCCGTGGCAGTGGCACGGTGCTGTACCCGGCCTGGGCTCTGGCCTCTGCTCCGTCCTCCCTCTGGCTGTGTATCCCCTGTTTCTCCGGGGCTGACGTGCTTCCTGGTCTGGCTGGATGTCTTCCAGAAGGATCACTTCTCAGTCCATCAGGGAGACGCGTCCTGGAGATCCCTGTCATGATTGTTTCTCTCTGCAAACCTGCTTGGGTTTGCCCCGATTTCCAGCGGGGGAGGGGGAGCTTCAGGGCCCCTGCTGGGGACTCAGGACTCCGCTTGGGATCCGATAATGGACACTCCGGGTGAGAAAGCATGGGCTGAGCACATCTCCTGAGGCAGGCAGGGTCTCGCTGCAGCCCACAATCATCCCACAGGCCTCAAGGCCTGCTGTCCACTGAAAGTTCACGGCCGCATCTGAGCCCTCTGCCTCCCTCCTCCTTTGAAAGACAGGTCCTTGTCTTCTGGGACAGGTGCTGTCGCATTTCCTCTGCACACCCAGTCTCATTCCTGAGAAGGAGACTCCCCTCTGCTCCTGGGTGGACTGGCCCCCTGAAACTTTTGGCCCGCTGCTAGATCCCAGGCGTTCTTTGATTTTCCCTGGCATTCATGGAAAGGTCACCTGTGCCCCCCTTCCACCGGGCACATGCCTGGACACCATTGTCTCCTTCGGTATCGCCCCGTGGGCCCTCAGTGACACACGTTCACACCATCTGCTCTAGGCTACGCCGGTGCCACGCGTTGGCTCCACCTCGGATTGGCCCCTGGACCTGTTGACACGTGTCCTGGGAAGCGGGATCAGCCTGATGGAGCCCCAGGCCCTTGAGAATCACGGCAGGTCACCGCTCTTTGAAAGGAGGGAGGCAGAGGGCTCACGGGTCAGTGAACTTGCAGCTGACTCCATGCCTTGAGGTCCATGGGATGATTGTGGGCTGCAGCCAGGCCCTGCCTGCCTCAGTCGATGTGCTCAGCCCATCCATTCTCACTCGGAGGGGTCCAGAATTGGATCTGATGGGGGGTCAAGAGATGACCCCAGCAGGCGCCCTGAAGCTGCCGCTCCCCCAGTGGAAATCGGCTCAAGGAGGTCCTGATGACGGGACCCCTGGGGGTTTGATCCTGGGAGGCCGCCCGCGGCCGTCTGTCCCACGCGGCCCCCTACTGATCCCCGGATGCAGCCGCTGGCAAGGCGGCAGCAGGAGAGCCCCTGGAGCCCAGCGGTCACCGTCCTTTAAAGGGGACGCAGCCTGACTGCCGGCAGCGGAGCGCGGGGAGGCCCAGCCAATGCGCATGCGCGAGTGGCGAGCGGGTGCCCGCGTCACAGTGGTTCCCACGGTTGTCAGAGAAACCGCTCCCTGAGGCCTGGCAAACAGGAGCCCTCCGTGGCAGTGCTTGGCTGGCGTGGCTCCGGGGCTCCAGCCTGACCTCTCCACGGGGTGGACAGGACGTTCTCCGGATGCCAGGAGTCGTGGCAAAGGGCTGACCAGGACGTTGAAAGCACAGGCGGGGTCCGGGGGAAGCAGCGCCGCATCCCAGCCTCAGGCCCGCCCGGACGCTGTTCGGGTGAGTCTCCCCAGAAGTCGTGCCCCCGTGATCTCGAGGACGGGTCGGCCTGCAGGCCCGCGGGCTGCTCTCTCAACCGAAGGTCGTTCTGGTCGAGAGCCGAACCCCCTAGCGTCAGCGGCTGCCTGGGGGTGTTTGTTTCCGCGCCACTGCTGTAGGGCTCTCTCTGTGTGTGTATGAGTTTGTGTGTCTCCCATTTTTGCTTCTCTGCCTGTCTCTCACGCTCTGTGAGTTTCTTGCCCTCCCTCTGTCGGCTGGTGTGTGTGTGTGTGTGTGTGTGTGTGTGAGATTGTGTGTTTGGAGGAAAGTGCCCTGTGCGCCCAAAAGCGATTTCTTGCCTTTCGCCTGTCTTTGGTGAGCCTCCCTCGGCGTCTGTGCCTGGGTCATGTGTCCGCTTGTCAAGCGTTTTCGCGGCGGTTCCACTTTGGGTTTGTGAAGGCCTGGAGCACGTGAGGAGATGCGTGACTCCCGGAGCAGTTGAAATCTCATCCCCATCCGGTGCGGCCTCTTTTCATTGATCAAGACAAACACACTGCAGCCGCGGACAAAAGCCGCAGGGAGCTCATCCTCCTGCAGGAGAGCAGGAGGCCCCCATCACAGAAGAGGCTTGTATCTTTTCAGAGCTCCTCTGTGAGAAAAGAAGCCACACCACGACACAGGCTGAAAGAGGAAGCCAGGAATGGGAGATGGCCACAATCCCAGTCACTGGAACGCTGGCCTCACTGGACAAGCCACCCGTTTGGCACCCCTCTCCTTCAGCCCGTGGCAGTGGCACGGTGCTGTACCCGGCCTGGGCTCTGGCCTCTGCTCCGTCCTCCCTCTGGCTGTGTATCCCCTGTTTCTCCGGGGCTGACGTGCTTCCTGGTCTGGCTGGATGTCTTCCAGAAGGATCACTTCTCAGTCCATCAGGGAGACGCGTCCTGGAGATCCCTGTCATGATTGTTTCTCTCTGCAAACCTGCTTGGGTTTGCCCCGATTTCCAGCGGGGGAGGGGGAGCTTCAGGGCCCCTGCTGGGGACTCAGGACTCCGCTTGGGATCCGATAATGGACACTCCGGGTGAGAAAGCATGGGCTGAGCACATCTCCTGAGGCAGGCAGGGTCTCGCTGCAGCCCACAATCATCCCACAGGCCTCAAGGCCTGCTGTCCACTGAAAGTTCACGGCCGCATCTGAGCCCTCTGCCTCCCTCCTCCTTTGAAAGACAGGTCCTTGTCTTCTGGGACAGGTGCTGTCGCATTTCCTCTGCACACCCAGTCTCATTCCTGAGAAGGAGACTCCCCTCTGCTCCTGGGTGGACTGGCCCCCTGAAACTTTTGGCCCGCTGCTAGATCCCAGGCGTTCTTTGATTTTCCCTGGCATTCATGGAAAGGTCACCTGTGCCCCCCTTCCACCGGGCACATGCCTGGACACCATTGTCTCCTTCGGTATCGCCCCGTGGGCCCTCAGTGACACACGTTCACACCATCTGCTCTAGGCTACGCCGGTGCCACGCGTTGGCTCCACCTCGGATTGGCCCCTGGACCTGTTGACACGTGTCCTGGGAAGCGGGATCAGCCTGATGGAGCCCCAGGCCCTTGAGAATCACGGCAGGTCACCGCTCTTTGAAAGGAGGGAGGCAGAGGGCTCACGGGTCAGTGAACTTGCAGCTGACTCCATGCCTTGAGGTCCATGGGATGATTGTGGGCTGCAGCCAGGCCCTGCCTGCCTCAGTCGATGTGCTCAGCCCATCCATTCTCACTCGGAGGGGTCCAGAATTGGATCTGATGGGGGGTCAAGAGATGACCCCAGCAGGCGCCCTGAAGCTGCCGCTCCCCCAGTGGAAATCGGCTCAAGGAGGTCCTGAAGACGGGACCCCTGGGGGTTTGATCCTGGGAGGCCGCCCGCGGCCGTCTGTCCCACGCGGCCCCCTACTGATCCCCGGATGCAGCCGCTGGCAAGGCGGCAGCAGGAGAGCCCCTGGAGCCCAGCGGTCACCGTCCTTTAAAGGGGACGCAGCCTGACTGCCGGCAGCGGAGCGCGGGGAGGCCCAGCCAATGCGCATGCGCGAGTGGCGAGCGGGTGCCCGCGTCACAGTGGTTCCCACGGTTGTCAGAGAAACCGCTCCCTGAGGCCTGGCAAACAGGAGCCCTCCGTGGCAGTGCTTGGCTGGCGTGGCTCCGGGGCTCCAGCCTGACCTCTCCACGGGGTGGACAGGACGTTCTCCGGATGCCAGGAGTCGTGGCAAAGGGCTGACCAGGACGTTGAAAGCACAGGCGGGGTCCGGGGGAAGCAGCGCCGCATCCCAGCCTCAGGCCCGCCCGGACGCTGTTCGGGTGAGTCTCCCCAGAAGTCGTGCCCCCGTGATCTCGAGGACGGGTCGGCCTGCAGGCCCGCGGGCTGCTCTCTCAACCGAAGGTCGTTCTGGTCGAGAGCCGAACCCCCTAGCGTCAGCGGCTGCCTGGGGGTGTTTGTTTCCGCGCCACTGCTGTAGGGCTCTCTCTGTGTGTGTATGAGTTTGTGTGTCTCCCATTTTTGCTTCTCTGCCTGTCTCTCACGCTCTGTGAGTTTCTTGCCCTCCCTCTGTCGGCTGGTGTGTGTGTGTGTGTGTGTGTGTGTGTGAGATTGTGTGTTTGGAGGAAAGTGCCCTGTGCGCCCAAAAGCGATTTCTTGCCTTTCGCCTGTCTTTGGTGAGCCTCCCTCGGCGTCTGTGCCTGGGTCATGTGTCCGCTTGTCAAGCGTTTTCGCGGCGGTTCCACTTTGGGTTTGTGAAGGCCTGGAGCACGTGAGGAGATGCGTGACTCCCGGAGCAGTTGAAATCTCATCCCCATCCGGTGCGGCCTCTTTTCATTGATCAAGACAAACACACTGCAGCCGCGGACAAAAGCCGCAGGGAGCTCATCCTCCTGCAGGAGAGCAGGAGGCCCCCATCACAGAAGAGGCTTGTATCTTTTCAGAGCTCCTCTGTGAGAAAAGAAGCCACACCACGACACAGGCTGAAAGAGGAAGCCAGGAATGGGAGATGGCCACAATCCCAGTCACTGGAACGCTGGCCTCACTGGACAAGCCACCCGTTTGGCACCCCTCTCCTTCAGCCCGTGGCAGTGGCACGGTGCTGTACCCGGCCTGGGCTCTGGCCTCTGCTCCGTCCTCCCTCTGGCTGTGTATCCCCTGTTTCTCCGGGGCTGACGTGCTTCCTGGTCTGGCTGGATGTCTTCCAGAAGGATCACTTCTCAGTCCATCAGGGAGACGCGTCCTGGAGATCCCTGTCATGATTGTTTCTCTCTGCAAACCTGCTTGGGTTTGCCCGATTTCCAGCGGGGGAGGGGGAGCTTCAGGGCCCCTGCTGGGGACTCAGGACTCCGCTTGGGATCCGATAATGGACACTCCGGGTGAGAAAGCATGGGCTGAGCACATCTCCTGAGGCAGGCAGGGTCTCGCTGCAGCCCACAATCATCCCACAGGCCTCAAGGCCTGCTGTCCACTGAAAGTTCACGGCCGCATCTGAGCCCTCTGCCTCCCTCCTCCTTTGAAAGACAGGTCCTTGTCTTCTGGGACAGGTGCTGTCGCATTTCCTCTGCACACCCAGTCTCATTCCTGAGAAGGAGACTCCCCTCTGCTCCTGGGTGGACTGGCCCCCTGAAACTTTTGGCCCGCTGCTAGATCCCAGGCGTTCTTTGATTTTCCCTGGCATTCATGGAAAGGTCACCTGTGCCCCCCTTCCACCGGGCACATGCCTGGACACCATTGTCTCCTTCGGTATCGCCCCGTGGGCCCTCAGTGACACACGTTCACACCATCTGCTCTAGGCTACGCCGGTGCCACGCGTTGGCTCCACCTCGGATTGGCCCCTGGACCTGTTGACACGTGTCCTGGGAAGCGGGATCAGCCTGATGGAGCCCCAGGCCCTTGAGAATCACGGCAGGTCACCGCTCTTTGAAAGGAGGGAGGCAGAGGGCTCACGGGTCAGTGAACTTGCAGCTGACTCCATGCCTTGAGGTCCATGGGATGATTGTGGGCTGCAGCCAGGCCTTGCCTGCCTCAGTCGATGTGCTCAGCCCATCCGTTCTCACTCGGAGGGGTCCAGAATTGGATCTGATGGGGGGTCAAGAGATGACCCCAGCAGGCGCCCTGAAGCTGCCGCTCCCCCAGTGGAAATCGGCTCAAGGAGGTCCTGATGACGGGACCCCTGGGGGTTTGATCCTGGGAGGCCGCCCGCGGCCGTCTGTCCCACGCGGCCCCCTACTGATCCCCGGATGCAGCCGCTGGCAAGGCGGCAGCAGGAGAGCCCCTGGAGCCCAGCGGTCACCGTCCTTTAAAGGGGACGCAGCCTGACTGCCGGCAGCGGAGCGCGGGGCGGCCCAGCCAATGCGCATGCGCGAGTGGCGAGCGGGTGCCCGCGTCACAGTGGTTCCCACGGTTGTCAGAGAAACCGCTCCCTGAGGCCTGGCAAACAGGAGCCCTCCGTGGCAGTGCTTGGCTGGCGGGGCTCCGGGGCTCCAGCCTGACCTCTCCACGGGGTGGACAGGACGTTCTCCGGATGCCAGGAGTCGTGGCAAAGGGCTGACCAGGACGTTGAAAGCACAGGCGGGGTCCGGGGGAAGCAGCGCCGCATCCCAGCCTCAGGCCCGCCCGGACGCTGTTCGGGTGAGTCTCCCCAGAAGTCGTGCCCCCGTGATCTCGAGGACGGGTCGGCCTGCAGGCCCGCGGGCTGCTCTCTCAACCGAAGGTCGTTCTGGTCGAGAGCCGAACCCCCTAGCGTCAGCGGCTGCCTGGGGGTGTTTGTTTCCGCGCCACTGCTGTAGGGCTCTCTCTGTGTGTGTATGAGTTTGTGTGTCTCCCATTTTTGCTTCTCTGCCTGTCTCTCACGCTCTGTGAGTTTCTTGCCCTCTCTCTGTCGGCTGGTGTGTGTGTGTGTGTGTGTGTGTGTGTGTGTGTGTGTGTGTGAGATTGTGTGTTTGGAGGAAAGTGCCCTGTGCGCCCAAAAGCGATTTCTTGCCTTTCGCCTGTCTTTGGTGAGCCTCCCTCGGCGTCTGTGCCTGGGTCATGTGTCCGCTTGTCAAGCGTTTTCGCGGCGGTTCCACTTTGGGTTTGTGAAGGCCTGGAGCACGTGAGGAGATGCGTGACTCCCGGAGCAGTTGAAATCTCATCCCCATCCGGTGCGGCCTCTTTTCATTGATCAAGACAAACACACTGCAGCCGCGGACAAAAGCCGCAGGGAGCTCATCCTCCTGCAGGAGAGCAGGAGGCCCCCATCACAGAAGAGGCTTGTATCTTTTCAGAGCTCCTCTGTGAGAAAAGAAGCCACACCACGACACAGGCTGAAAGAGGAAGCCAGGAATGGGAGATGGCCACAATCCCAGTCACTGGAACGCTGGCCTCACTGGACAAGCCACCCGTTTGGCACCCCTCTCCTTCAGCCCGTGGCAGTGGCACGGTGCTGTACCCGGCCTGGGCTCTGGCCTCTGCTCCGTCCTCCCTCTGGCTGTGTATCCCCTGTTTCTCCGGGGCTGACGTGCTTCCTGGTCTGGCTGGATGTCTTCCAGAAGGATCACTTCTCAGTCCATCAGGGAGACGCGTCCTGGAGATCCCTGTCATGATTGTTTCTCTCTGCAAACCTGCTTGGGTTTGCCCCGATTTCCAGCGGGGGAGGGGGAGCTTCAGGGCCCCTGCTGGGGACTCAGGACTCCGCTTGGGATCCGATAATGGACACTCCGGGTGAGAAAGCATGGGCTGAGCACATCTCCTGAGGCAGGCAGGGTCTCGCTGCAGCCCACAATCATCCCACAGGCCTCAAGGCCTGCTGTCCACTGAAAGTTCACGGCCGCATCTGAGCCCTCTGCCTCCCTCCTCCTTTGAAAGACAGGTCCTTGTCTTCTGGGACAGGTGCTGTCGCATTTCCTCTGCACACCCAGTCTCATTCCTGAGAAGGAGACTCCCCTCTGCTCCTGGGTGGACTGGCCCCCTGAAACTTTTGGCCCGCTGCTAGATCCCAGGCGTTCTTTGATTTTCCCTGGCATTCATGGAAAGGTCACCTGTGCCCCCCTTCCACCGGGCACATGCCTGGACACCATTGTCTCCTTCGGTATCGCCCCGTGGGCCCTCAGTGACACACGTTCACACCATCTGCTCTAGGCTACGCCGGTGCCACGCGTTGGCTCCACCTCGGATTGGCCCCTGGACCTGTTGACACGTGTCCTGGGAAGCGGGATCAGCCTGATGGAGCCCCAGGCCCTTGAGAATCACGGCAGGTCACCGCTCTTTGAAAGGAGGGAGGCAGAGGGCTCACGGGTCAGTGAACTTGCAGCTGACTCCATGCCTTGAGGTCCATGGGATGATTGTGGGCTGCAGCCAGGCCCTGCCTGCCTCAGTCGATGTGCTCAGCCCATCCGTTCTCACTCGGAGGGGTCCAGAATTGGATCTGATGGGGGGTCAAGAGATGACCCCAGCAGGCGCCCTGAAGCTGCCGCTCCCCCAGTGGAAATCGGCTCAAGGAGGTCCTGATGACGGGACCCCTGGGGGTTTGATCCTGGGAGGCCGCCCGCGGCCGTCTGTCCCACGCGGCCCCCTACTGATCCCCGGATGCAGCCGCTGGCAAGGCGGCAGCAGGAGAGCCCCTGGAGCCCAGCGGTCACCGTCCTTTAAAGGGGACGCAGCCTGACTGCCGGCAGCGGAGCGCGGGGCGGCCCAGCCAATGCGCATGCGCGAGTGGCGAGCGGGTGCCCGCGTCACAGTGGTTCCCACGGTTGTCAGAGAAACCGCTCCCTGAGGCCTGGCAAACAGGAGCCCTCCGTGGCAGTGCTTGGCTGGCGGGGCTCCGGGGCTCCAGCCTGACCTCTCCACGGGGTGGACAGGACGTTCTCCGGATGCCAGGAGTCGTGGCAAAGGGCTGACCAGGACGTTGAAAGCACAGGCGGGGTCCGGGGGAAGCAGCGCCGCATCCCAGCCTCAGGCCCGCCCGGACGCTGTTCGGGTGAGTCTCCCCAGAAGTCGTGCCCCCGTGATCTCGAGGACGGGTCGGCCTGCAGGCCCGCGGGCTGCTCTCTCAACCGAAGGTCGTTCTGGTCGAGAGCCGAACCCCCTAGCGTCAGCGGCTGCCTGGGGGTGTTTGTTTCCGCGCCACTGCTGTAGGGCTCTCTCTGTGTGTGTATGAGTTTGTGTGTCTCCCATTTTTGCTTCTCTGCCTGTCTCTCACGCTCTGTGAGTTTCTTGCCCTCTCTCTGTCGGCTGGTGTGTGTGTGTGTGTGTGTGTGTGTGTGTGTGTGTGTGTGTGAGATTGTGTGTTTGGAGGAAAGTGCCCTGTGCGCCCAAAAGCGATTTCTTGCCTTTCGCCTGTCTTTGGTGAGCCTCCCTCGGCGTCTGTGCCTGGGTCATGTGTCCGCTTGTCAAGCGTTTTCGCGGCGGTTCCACTTTGGGTTTGTGAAGGCCTGGAGCACGTGAGGAGATGCGTGACTCCCGGAGCAGTTGAAATCTCATCCCCATCCGGTGCGGCCTCTTTTCATTGATCAAGACAAACACACTGCAGCCGCGGACAAAAGCCGCAGGGAGCTCATCCTCCTGCAGGAGAGCAGGAGGCCCCCATCACAGAAGAGGCTTGTATCTTTTCAGAGCTCCTCTGTGAGAAAAGAAGCCACACCACGACACAGGCTGAAAGAGGAAGCCAGGAATGGGAGATGGCCACAATCCCAGTCACTGGAACGCTGGCCTCACTGGACAAGCCACCCGTTTGGCACCCCTCTCCTTCAGCCCGTGGCAGTGGCACGGTGCTGTACCCGGCCTGGGCTCTGGCCTCTGCTCCGTCCTCCCTCTGGCTGTGTATCCCCTGTTTCTCCGGGGCTGACGTGCTTCCTGGTCTGGCTGGATGTCTTCCAGAAGGATCACTTCTCAGTCCATCAGGGAGACGCGTCCTGGAGATCCCTGTCATGATTGTTTCTCTCTGCAAACCTGCTTGGGTTTGCCCCGATTTCCAGCGGGGGAGGGGGAGCTTCAGGGCCCCTGCTGGGGACTCAGGACTCCGCTTGGGATCCGATAATGGACACTCCGGGTGAGAAAGCATGGGCTGAGCACATCTCCTGAGGCAGGCAGGGTCTCGCTGCAGCCCACAATCATCCCACAGGCCTCAAGGCCTGCTGTCCACTGAAAGTTCACGGCCGCATCTGAGCCCTCTGCCTCCCTCCTCCTTTGAAAGACAGGTCCTTGTCTTCTGGGACAGGTGCTGTCGCATTTCCTCTGCACACCCAGTCTCATTCCTGAGAAGGAGACTCCCCTCTGCTCCTGGGTGGACTGGCCCCCTGAAACTTTTGGCCCGCTGCTAGATCCCAGGCGTTCTTTGATTTTCCCTGGCATTCATGGAAAGGTCACCTGTGCCCCCCTTCCACCGGGCACATGCCTGGACACCATTGTCTCCTTCGGTATCGCCCCGTGGGCCCTCAGTGACACACGTTCACACCATCTGCTCTAGGCTACGCCGGTGCCACGCGTTGGCTCCACCTCGGATTGGCCCCTGGACCTGTTGACACGTGTCCTGGGAAGCGGGATCAGCCTGATGGAGCCCCAGGCCCTTGAGAATCACGGCAGGTCACCGCTCTTTGAAAGGAGGGAGGCAGAGGGCTCACGGGTCAGTGAACTTGCAGCTGACTCCATGCCTTGAGGTCCATGGGATGATTGTGGGCTGCAGCCAGGCCCTGCCTGCCTCAGTCGATGTGCTCAGCCCATCCGTTCTCACTCGGAGGGGTCCAGAATTGGATCTGATGGGGGGTCAAGAGATGACCCCAGCAGGCGCCCTGAAGCTGCCGCTCCCCCAGTGGAAATCGGCTCAAGGAGGTCCTGATGACGGGACCCCTGGGGGTTTGATCCTGGGAGGCCGCCCGCGGCCGTCTGTCCCACGCGGCCCCCTACTGATCCCCGGATGCAGCCGCTGGCAAGGCGGCAGCAGGAGAGCCCCTGGAGCCCAGCGGTCACCGTCCTTTAAAGGGGACGCAGCCTGACTGCCGGCAGCGGAGCGCGGGGCGGCCCAGCCAATGCGCATGCGCGAGTGGCGAGCGGGTGCCCGCGTCACAGTGGTTCCCACGGTTGTCAGAGAAACGGCTCCCTGAGGCCTGGCAAACAGGAGCCCTCCGTGGCAGTGCTTGGCTGGCGGGGATCCGGGGCTCCAGCCTGACCTCTCCACGGGGTGGACAGGACGTTCTCCGGATGCCAGGAGTCGTGGCAAAGGGCTGACCAGGACGTTGAAAGCACAGGCGGGGTCCGGGGGAAGCAGCGCCGCATCCCAGCCTCAGGCCCGCCCGGACGCTGTTCGGGTGAGTCTCCCCAGAAGTCGTGCCCCCGTGATCTCGAGGACGGGTCGGCCTGCAGGCCCGCGGGCTGCTCTCTCAACCGAAGGTCGTTCTGGTCGAGAGCCGAACCCCCTAGCGTCAGCGGCTGCCTGGGGGTGTTTGTTTCCGCGCCACTGCTGTAGGGCTCTCTCTGTGTGTGTATGAGTTTGTGTGTCTCCCATTTTTGCTTCTCTGCCTGTCTCTCACGCTCTGTGAGTTTCTTGCCCTCCCTCTGTCGGCTGGTGTGTGTGTGTGTGTGTGTGTGTGTGTGTGTGTGAGATTGTGTGTTTGGAGGAAAGTGCCCTGTGCGCCCAAAAGCGATTTCTTGCCTTTCGCCTGTCTTTGGTGAGCCTCCCTCGGCGTCTGTGCCTGGGTCATGTGTCCGCTTGTCAAGCGTTTTCGCGGCGGTTCCACTTTGGGTTTGTGAAGGCCTGGAGCACGTGAGGAGATGCGTGACTCCCGGAGCAGTTGAAATCTCATCCCCATCCGGTGCGGCCTCTTTTCATTGATCAAGACAAACACACTGCAGCCGCGGACAAAAGCCGCAGGGAGCTCATCCTCCTGCAGGAGAGCAGGAGGCCCCCATCACAGAAGAGGCTTGTATCTTTTCAGAGCTCCTCTGTGAGAAAAGAAGCCACACCACGACACAGGCTGAAAGAGGAAGCCAGGAATGGGAGATGGCCACAATCCCAGTCACTGGAACGCTGGCCTCACTGGACAAGCCACCCGTTTGGCACCCCTCTCCTTCAGCCCGTGGCAGTGGCACGGTGCTGTACCCGGCCTGGGCTCTGGCCTCTGCTCCGTCCTCCCTCTGGCTGTGTATCCCCTGTTTCTCCGGGGCTGACGTGCTTCCTGGTCTGGCTGGATGTCTTCCAGAAGGATCACTTCTCAGTCCATCAGGGAGACGCGTCCTGGAGATCCCTGTCATGATTGTTTCTCTCTGCAAACCTGCTTGGGTTTGCCCGATTTCCAGCGGGGGAGGGGGAGCTTCAGGGCCCCTGCTGGGGACTCAGGACTCCGCTTGGGATCCGATAATGGACACTCCGGGTGAGAAAGCATGGGCTGAGCACATCTCCTGAGGCAGGCAGGGTCTCGCTGCAGCCCACAATCATCCCACAGGCCTCAAGGCCTGCTGTCCACTGAAAGTTCACGGCCGCATCTGAGCCCTCTGCCTCCCTCCTCCTTTGAAAGACAGGTCCTTGTCTTCTGGGACAGGTGCTGTCGCATTTCCTCTGCACACCCAGTCTCATTCCTGAGAAGGAGACTCCCCTCTGCTCCTGGGTGGACTGGCCCCCTGAAACTTTTGGCCCGCTGCTAGATCCCAGGCGTTCTTTGATTTTCCCTGGCATTCATGGAAAGGTCACCTGTGCCCCCCTTCCACCGGGCACATGCCTGGACACCATTGTCTCCTTCGGTATCGCCCCGTGGGCCCTCAGTGACACACGTTCACACCATCTGCTCTAGGCTACGCCGGTGCCACGCGTTGGCTCCACCTCGGATTGGCCCCTGGACCTGTTGACACGTGTCCTGGGAAGCGGGATCAGCCTGATGGAGCCCCAGGCCCTTGAGAATCACGGCAGGTCACCGCTCTTTGAAAGGAGGGAGGCAGAGGGCTCACGGGTCAGTGAACTTGCAGCTGACTCCATGCCTTGAGGTCCATGGGATGATTGTGGGCTGCAGCCAGGCCCTGCCTGCCTCAGTCGATGTGCTCAGCCCATCCATTCTCACTCGGAGGGGTCCAGAATTGGATCTGATGGGGGGTCAAGAGATGACCCCAGCAGGCGCCCTGAAGCTGCCGCTCCCCCAGTGGAAATCGGCTCAAGGAGGTCCTGATGACGGGACCCCTGGGGGTTTGATCCTGGGAGGCCGCCCGCGGCCGTCTGTCCCACGCGGCCCCCTACTGATCCCCGGATGCAGCCGCTGGCAAGGCGGCAGCAGGAGAGCCCCTGGAGCCCAGCGGTCACCGTCCTTTAAAGGGGACGCAGCCTGACTGCCGGCAGCGGAGCGCGGGGCGGCCCAGCCAATGCGCATGCGCGAGGGGCGAGCGGGTGCCCGCGTCACAGTGGTTCCCACGGTTGTCAGAGAAACCGCTCCCTGAGGCCTGGCAAACAGGAGCCCTCCGTGGCAGTGCTTGGCTGGCGGGGCTCCGGGGCTCCAGCCTGACCTCTCCACGGGGTGGACAGGACGTTCTCCGGATGCCAGGAGTCGTGGCAAAGGGCTGACCAGGACGTTGAAAGCACAGGCGGGGTCCGGGGGAAGCAGCGCCGCATCCCAGCCTCAGGCCCGCCCGGACGCTGTTCGGGTGAGTCTCCCCAGAAGTCGTGCCCCCGTGATCTCGAGGACGGGTCGGCCTGCAGGCCCGCGGGCTGCTCTCTCAACCGAAGGTCGTTCTGGTCGAGAGCCGAACCCCCTAGCGTCAGCGGCTGCCTGGGGGTGTTTGTTTCCGCGCCACTGCTGTAGGGCTCTCTCTGTGTGTGTATGAGTTTGTGTGTCTCCCATTTTTGCTTCTCTGCCTGTCTCTCACGCTCTGTGAGTTTCTTGCCCTCCCTCTGTCGGCTGGTGTGTGTCTGTGTGTGTGTGTGTGTGTGTGTGTGTGTGAGATTGTGTGTTTGGAGGAAAGTGCCCTGTGCGCCCAAAAGCGATTTCTTGCCTTTCGCCTGTCTTTGGTGAGCCTCCCTCGGCGTCTGTGCCTGGGTCATGTGTCCGCTTGTCAAGCGTTTTCGCGGCGGTTCCACTTTGGGTTTGTGAAGGCCTGGAGCACGTGAGGAGATGCGTGACTCCCGGAGCAGTTGAAATCTCATCCCCATCCGGTGCGGCCTCTTTTCATTGATCAAGACAAACACACTGCAGCCGCGGACAAAAGCCGCAGGGAGCTCATCCTCCTGCAGGAGAGCAGGAGGCCCCCATCACAGAAGAGGCTTGTATCTTTTCAGAGCTCCTCTGTGAGAAAAGAAGCCACACCACGACACAGGCTGAAAGAGGAAGCCAGGAATGGGAGATGGCCACAATCCCAGTCACTGGAACGCTGGCCTCACTGGACAAGCCACCCGTTTGGCACCCCTCTCCTTCAGCCCGTGGCAGTGGCACGGTGCTGTACCCGGCCTGGGCTCTGGCCTCTGCTCCGTCCTCCCTCTGGCTGTGTATCCCCTGTTTCTCCGGGGCTGACGTGCTTCCTGGTCTGGCTGGATGTCTTCCAGAAGGATCACTTCTCAGTCCATCAGGGAGACGCGTCCTGGAGATCCCTGTCATGATTGTTTCTCTCTGCAAACCTGCTTGGGTTTGCCCGATTTCCAGCGGGGGAGGGGGAGCTTCAGGGCCCCTGCTGGGGACTCAGGACTCCGCTTGGGATCCGATAATGGACACTCCGGGTGAGAAAGCATGGGCTGAGCACATCTCCTGAGGCAGGCAGGGTCTCGCTGCAGCCCACAATCATCCCACAGGCCTCAAGGCCTGCTGTCCACTGAAAGTTCACGGCCGCATCTGAGCCCTCTGCCTCCCTCCTCCTTTGAAAGACAGGTCCTTGTCTTCTGGGACAGGTGCTGTCGCATTTCCTCTGCACACCCAGTCTCATTCCTGAGAAGGAGACTCCCCTCTGCTCCTGGGTGGACTGGCCCCCTGAAACTTTTGGCCCGCTGCTAGATCCCAGGCGTTCTTTGATTTTCCCTGGCATTCATGGAAAGGTCACCTGTGCCCCCCTTCCACCGGGCACATGCCTGGACACCATTGTCTCCTTCGGTATCGCCCCGTGGGCCCTCAGTGACACACGTTCACACCATCTGCTCTAGGCTACGCCGGTGCCACGCGTTGGCTCCACCTCGGATTGGCCCCTGGACCTGTTGACACGTGTCCTGGGAAGCGGGATCAGCCTGATGGAGCCCCAGGCCCTTGAGAATCACGGCAGGTCACCGCTCTTTGAAAGGAGGGAGGCAGAGGGCTCACGGGTCAGTGAACTTGCAGCTGACTCCATGCCTTGAGGTCCATGGGATGATTGTGGGCTGCAGCCAGGCCCTGCCTGCCTCAGTCGATGTGCTCAGCCCATCCATTCTCACTCGGAGGGGTCCAGAATTGGATCTGATGGGGGGTCAAGAGATGACCCCAGCAGGCGCCCTGAAGCTGCCGCTCCCCCAGTGGAAATCGGCTCAAGGAGGTCCTGATGACGGGACCCCTGGGGGTTTGATCCTGGGAGGCCGCCCGCGGCCGTCTGTCCCACGCGGCCCCCTACTGATTCCCGGATGCAGCCGCTGGCAAGGCGGCAGCAGGAGAGCCCCTGGAGCCCAGCGGTCACCGTCCTTTAAAGGGGACGCAGCCTGACTGCCGGCAGCGGAGCGCGGGGCGGCCCAGCCAATGCGCATGCGCGAGGGGCGAGCGGGTGCCCGCGTCACAGTGGTTCCCACGGTTGTCAGAGAAACCGCTCCCTGAGGCCTGGCAAACAGGAGCCCTCCGTGGCAGTGCTTGGCTGGCGGGGCTCCGGGGCTCCAGCCTGACCTCTCCACGGGGTGGACAGGACGTTCTCCGGATGCCAGGAGTCGTGGCAAAGGGCTGACCAGGACGTTGAAAGCACAGGCGGGGTCCGGGGGAAGCAGCGCCGCATCCCAGCCTCAGGCCCGCCCGGACGCTGTTCGGGTGAGTCTCCCCAGAAGTCGTGCCCCCGTGATCTCGAGGACGGGTCGGCCTGCAGGCCCGCGGGCTGCTCTCTCAACCGAAGGTCGTTCTGGTCGAGAGCCGAACCCCCTAGCGTCAGCGGCTGCCTGGGGGTGTTTGTTTCCGCGCCACTGCTGTAGGGCTCTCTCTGTGTGTGTATGAGTTTGTGTGTCTCCCATTTTTGCTTCTCTGCCTGTCTCTCACGCTCTGTGAGTTTCTTGCCCTCCCTCTGTCGGCTGGTGTGTGTCTGTGTGTGTGTGTGTGTGTGTGTGTGTGTGAGATTGTGTGTTTGGAGGAAAGTGCCCTGTGCGCCCAAAAGCGATTTCTTGCCTTTCGCCTGTCTTTGGTGAGCCTCCCTCGGCGTCTGTGCCTGGGTCATGTGTCCGCTTGTCAAGCGTTTTCGCGGCGGTTCCACTTTGGGTTTGTGAAGGCCTGGAGCACGTGAGGAGATGCGTGACTCCCGGAGCAGTTGAAATCTCATCCCCATCCGGTGCGGCCTCTTTTCATTGATCAAGACAAACACACTGCAGCCGCGGACAAAAGCCGCAGGGAGCTCATCCTCCTGCAGGAGAGCAGGAGGCCCCCATCACAGAAGAGGCTTGTATCTTTTCAGAGCTCCTCTGTGAGAAAAGAAGCCACACCACGACACAGGCTGAAAGAGGAAGCCAGGAATGGGAGATGGCCACAATCCCAGTCACTGGAACGCTGGCCTCACTGGACAAGCCACCCGTTTGGCACCCCTCTCCTTCAGCCCGTGGCAGTGGCACGGTGCTGTACCCGGCCTGGGCTCTGGCCTCTGCTCCGTCCTCCCTCTGGCTGTGTATCCCCTGTTTCTCCGGGGCTGACGTGCTTCCTGGTCTGGCTGGATGTCTTCCAGAAGGATCACTTCTCAGTCCATCAGGGAGACGCGTCCTGGAGATCCCTGTCATGATTGTTTCTCTCTGCAAACCTGCTTGGGTTTGCCCGATTTCCAGCGGGGGAGGGGGAGCTTCAGGGCCCCTGCTGGGGACTCAGGACTCCGCTTGGGATCCGATAATGGACACTCCGGGTGAGAAAGCATGGGCTGAGCACATCTCCTGAGGCAGGCAGGGTCTCGCTGCAGCCCACAATCATCCCACAGGCCTCAAGGCCTGCTGTCCACTGAAAGTTCACGGCCGCATCTGAGCCCTCTGCCTCCCTCCTCCTTTGAAAGACAGGTCCTTGTCTTCTGGGACAGGTGCTGTCGCATTTCCTCTGCACACCCAGTCTCATTCCTGAGAAGGAGACTCCCCTCTGCTCCTGGGTGGACTGGCCCCCTGAAACTTTTGGCCCGCTGCTAGATCCCAGGCGTTCTTTGATTTTCCCTGGCATTCATGGAAAGGTCACCTGTGCCCCCCTTCCACCGGGCACATGCCTGGACACCATTGTCTCCTTCGGTATCGCCCCGTGGGCCCTCAGTGACACACGTTCACACCATCTGCTCTAGGCTACGCCGGTGCCACGCGTTGGCTCCACCTCGGATTGGCCCCTGGACCTGTTGACACGTGTCCTGGGAAGCGGGATCAGCCTGATGGAGCCCCAGGCCCTTGAGAATCACGGCAGGTCACCGCTCTTTGAAAGGAGGGAGGCAGAGGGCTCACGGGTCAGTGAACTTGCAGCTGACTCCATGCCTTGAGGTCCATGGGATGATTGTGGGCTGCAGCCAGGCCCTGCCTGCCTCAGTCGATGTGCTCAGCCCATCCATTCTCACTCGGAGGGGTCCAGAATTGGATCTGATGGGGGGTCAAGAGATGACCCCAGCAGGCGCCCTGAAGCTGCCGCTCCCCCAGTGGAAATCGGCTCAAGGAGGTCCTGATGACGGGACCCCTGGGGGTTTGATCCTGGGAGGCCGCCCGCGGCCGTCTGTCCCACGCGGCCCCCTACTGATCCCCGGATGCAGCCGCTGGCAAGGCGGCAGCAGGAGAGCCCCTGGAGCCCAGCGGTCACCGTCCTTTAAAGGGGACGCAGCCTGACTGCCGGCAGCGGAGCGCGGGGCGGCCCAGCCAATGCGCATGCGCGAGTGGCGAGCGGGTGCCCGCGTCACAGTGGTTCCCACGGTTGTCAGAGAAACCGCTCCCTGAGGCCTGGCAAACAGGAGCCCTCCGTGGCAGTGCTTGGCTGGCGGGGCTCCGGGGCTCCAGCCTGACCTCTCCACGGGGTGGACAGGACGTTCTCCGGATGCCAGGAGTCGTGGCAAAGGGCTGACCAGGACGTTGAAAGCACAGGCGGGGTCCGGGGGAAGCAGCGCCGCATCCCAGCCTCAGGCCCGCCCGGACGCTGTTCGGGTGAGTCTCCCCAGAAGTCGTGCCCCCGTGATCTCGAGGACGGGTCGGCCTGCAGGCCCGCGGGCTGCTCTCTCAACCGAAGGTCGTTCTGGTCGAGAGCCGAACCCCCTAGCGTCAGCGGCTGCCTGGGGGTGTTTGTTTCCGCGCCACTGCTGTAGGGCTCTCTCTGTGTGTGTATGAGTTTGTGTGTCTCCCATTTTTGCTTCTCTGCCTGTCTCTCACGCTCTGTGAGTTTCTTGCCCTCCCTCTGTCGGCTGGTGTGTGTCTGTGTGTGTGTGTGTGTGTGTGTGTGTGTGTGAGATTGTGTGTTTGGAGGAAAGTGCCCTGTGCGCCCAAAAGCGATTTCTTGCCTTTCGCCTGTCTTTGGTGAGCCTCCCTCGGCGTCTGTGCCTGGGTCATGTGTCCGCTTGTCAAGCGTTTTCGCGGCGGTTCCACTTTGGGTTTGTGAAGGCCTGGAGCACGTGAGGAGATGCGTGACTCCCGGAGCAGTTGAAATCTCATCCCCATCCGGTGCGGCCTCTTTTCATTGATCAAGACAAACACACTGCAGCCGCGGACAAAAGCCGCAGGGAGCTCATCCTCCTGCAGGAGAGCAGGAGGCCCCCATCACAGAAGAGGCTTGTATCTTTTCAGAGCTCCTCTGTGAGAAAAGAAGCCACACCACGACACAGGCTGAAAGAGGAAGCCAGGAATGGGAGATGGCCACAATCCCAGTCACTGGAACGCTGGCCTCACTGGACAAGCCACCCGTTTGGCACCCCTCTCCTTCAGCCCGTGGCAGTGGCACGGTGCTGTACCCGGCCTGGGCTCTGGCCTCTGCTCCGTCCTCCCTCTGGCTGTGTATCCCCTGTTTCTCCGGGGCTGACGTGCTTCCTGGTCTGGCTGGATGTCTTCCAGAAGGATCACTTCTCAGTCCATCAGGGAGACGCGTCCTGGAGATCCCTGTCATGATTGTTTCTCTCTGCAAACCTGCTTGGGTTTGCCCGATTTCCAGCGGGGGAGGGGGAGCTTCAGGGCCCCTGCTGGGGACTCAGGACTCCGCTTGGGATCCGATAATGGACACTCCGGGTGAGAAAGCATGGGCTGAGCACATCTCCTGAGGCAGGCAGGGTCTCGCTGCAGCCCACAATCATCCCACAGGCCTCAAGGCCTGCTGTCCACTGAAAGTTCACGGCCGCATCTGAGCCCTCTGCCTCCCTCCTCCTTTGAAAGACAGGTCCTTGTCTTCTGGGACAGGTGCTGTCGCATTTCCTCTGCACACCCAGTCTCATTCCTGAGAAGGAGACTCCCCTCTGCTCCTGGGTGGACTGGCCCCCTGAAACTTTTGGCCCGCTGCTAGATCCCAGGCGTTCTTTGATTTTCCCTGGCATTCATGGAAAGGTCACCTGTGCCCCCCTTCCACCGGGCACATGCCTGGACACCATTGTCTCCTTCGGTATCGCCCCGTGGGCCCTCAGTGACACACGTTCACACCATCTGCTCTAGGCTACGCCGGTGCCACGCGTTGGCTCCACCTCGGATTGGCCCCTGGACCTGTTGACACGTGTCCTGGGAAGCGGGATCAGCCTGATGGAGCCCCAGGCCCTTGAGAATCACGGCAGGTCACCGCTCTTTGAAAGGAGGGAGGCAGAGGGCTCACGGGTCAGTGAACTTGCAGCTGACTCCATGCCTTGAGGTCCATGGGATGATTGTGGGCTGCAGCCAGGCCCTGCCTGCCTCAGTCGATGTGCTCAGCCCATCCATTCTCACTCGGAGGGGTCCAGAATTGGATCTGATGGGGGGTCAAGAGATGACCCCAGCAGGCGCCCTGAAGCTGCCGCTCCCCCAGTGGAAATCGGCTCAAGGAGGTCCTGATGACGGGACCCCTGGGGGTTTGATCCTGGGAGGCCGCCCGCGGCCGTCTGTCCCACGCGGCCCCCTACTGATCCCCGGATGCAGCCGCTGGCAAGGCGGCAGCAGGAGAGCCCCTGGAGCCCAGCGGTCACCGTCCTTTAAAGGGGACGCAGCCTGACTGCCGGCAGCGGAGCGCGGGGCGGCCCAGCCAATGCGCATGCGCGAGGGGCGAGCGGGTGCCCGCGTCACAGTGGTTCCCACGGTTGTCAGAGAAACCGCTCCCTGAGGCCTGGCAAACAGGAGCCCTCCGTGGCAGTGCTTGGCTGGCGGGGCTCCGGGGCTCCAGCCTGACCTCTCCACGGGGTGGACAGGACGTTCTCCGGATGCCAGGAGTCGTGGCAAAGGGCTGACCAGGACGTTGAAAGCACAGGCGGGGTCCGGGGGAAGCAGCGCCGCATCCCAGCCTCAGGCCCGCCCGGACGCTGTTCGGGTGAGTCTCCCCAGAAGTCGTGCCCCCGTGATCTCGAGGACGGGTCGGCCTGCAGGCCCGCGGGCTGCTCTCTCAACCGAAGGTCGTTCTGGTCGAGAGCCGAACCCCCTAGCGTCAGCGGCTGCCTGGGGGTGTTTGTTTCCGCGCCACTGCTGTAGGGCTCTCTCTGTGTGTGTATGAGTTTGTGTGTCTCCCATTTTTGCTTCTCTGCCTGTCTCTCACGCTCTGTGAGTTTCTTGCCCTCCCTCTGTCGGCTGGTGTGTGTCTGTGTGTGTGTGTGTGTGTGTGTGTGTGTGAGATTGTGTGTTTGGAGGAAAGTGCCCTGTGCGCCCAAAAGCGATTTCTTGCCTTTCGCCTGTCTTTGGTGAGCCTCCCTCGGCGTCTGTGCCTGGGTCATGTGTCCGCTTGTCAAGCGTTTTCGCGGCGGTTCCACTTTGGGTTTGTGAAGGCCTGGAGCACGTGAGGAGATGCGTGACTCCCGGAGCAGTTGAAATCTCATCCCCATCCGGTGCGGCCTCTTTTCATTGATCAAGACAAACACACTGCAGCCGCGGACAAAAGCCGCAGGGAGCTCATCCTCCTGCAGGAGAGCAGGAGGCCCCCATCACAGAAGAGGCTTGTATCTTTTCAGAGCTCCTCTGTGAGAAAAGAAGCCACACCACGACACAGGCTGAAAGAGGAAGCCAGGAATGGGAGATGGCCACAATCCCAGTCACTGGAACGCTGGCCTCACTGGACAAGCCACCCGTTTGGCACCCCTCTCCTTCAGCCCGTGGCAGTGGCACGGTGCTGTACCCGGCCTGGGCTCTGGCCTCTGCTCCGTCCTCCCTCTGGCTGTGTATCCCCTGTTTCTCCGGGGCTGACGTGCTTCCTGGTCTGGCTGGATGTCTTCCAGAAGGATCACTTCTCAGTCCATCAGGGAGACGCGTCCTGGAGATCCCTGTCATGATTGTTTCTCTCTGCAAACCTGCTTGGGTTTGCCCGATTTCCAGCGGGGGAGGGGGAGCTTCAGGGCCCCTGCTGGGGACTCAGGACTCCGCTTGGGATCCGATAATGGACACTCCGGGTGAGAAAGCATGGGCTGAGCACATCTCCTGAGGCAGGCAGGGTCTCGCTGCAGCCCACAATCATCCCACAGGCCTCAAGGCCTGCTGTCCACTGAAAGTTCACGGCCGCATCTGAGCCCTCTGCCTCCCTCCTCCTTTGAAAGACAGGTCCTTGTCTTCTGGGACAGGTGCTGTCGCATTTCCTCTGCACACCCAGTCTCATTCCTGAGAAGGAGACTCCCCTCTGCTCCTGGGTGGACTGGCCCCCTGAAACTTTTGGCCCGCTGCTAGATCCCAGGCGTTCTTTGATTTTCCCTGGCATTCATGGAAAGGTCACCTGTGCCCCCCTTCCACCGGGCACATGCCTGGACACCATTGTCTCCTTCGGTATCGCCCCGTGGGCCCTCAGTGACACACGTTCACACCATCTGCTCTAGGCTACGCCGGTGCCACGCGTTGGCTCCACCTCGGATTGGCCCCTGGACCTGTTGACACGTGTCCTGGGAAGCGGGATCAGCCTGATGGAGCCCCAGGCCCTTGAGAATCACGGCAGGTCACCGCTCTTTGAAAGGAGGGAGGCAGAGGGCTCACGGGTCAGTGAACTTGCAGCTGACTCCATGCCTTGAGGTCCATGGGATGATTGTGGGCTGCAGCCAGGCCCTGCCTGCCTCAGTCGATGTGCTCAGCCCATCCATTCTCACTCGGAGGGGTCCAGAATTGGATCTGATGGGGGGTCAAGAGATGACCCCAGCAGGCGCCCTGAAGCTGCCGCTCCCCCAGTGGAAATCGGCTCAAGGAGGTCCTGATGACGGGACCCCTGGGGGTTTGATCCTGGGAGGCCGCCCGCGGCCGTCTGTCCCACGCGGCCCCCTACTGATCCCCGGATGCAGCCGCTGGCAAGGCGGCAGCAGGAGAGCCCCTGGAGCCCAGCGGTCACCGTCCTTTAAAGGGGACGCAGCCTGACTGCCGGCAGCGGAGCGCGGGGCGGCCCAGCCAATGCGCATGCGCGAGTGGCGAGCGGGTGCCCGCGTCACAGTGGTTCCCACGGTTGTCAGAGAAACCGCTCCCTGAGGCCTGGCAAACAGGAGCCCTCCGTGGCAGTGCTTGGCTGGCGGGGCTCCGGGGCTCCAGCCTGACCTCTCCACGGGGTGGACAGGACGTTCTCCGGATGCCAGGAGTCGTGGCAAAGGGCTGACCAGGACGTTGAAAGCACAGGCGGGGTCCGGGGGAAGCAGCGCCGCATCCCAGCCTCAGGCCCGCCCGGACGCTGTTCGGGTGAGTCTCCCCAGAAGTCGTGCCCCCGTGATCTCGAGGACGGGTCGGCCTGCAGGCCCGCGGGCTGCTCTCTCAACCGAAGGTCGTTCTGGTCGAGAGCCGAACCCCCTAGCGTCAGCGGCTGCCTGGGGGTGTTTGTTTCCGCGCCACTGCTGTAGGGCTCTCTCTGTGTGTGTATGAGTTTGTGTGTCTCCCATTTTTGCTTCTCTGCCTGTCTCTCACGCTCTGTGAGTTTCTTGCCCTCCCTCTGTCGGCTGGTGTGTGTCTGTGTGTGTGTGTGTGTGTGTGTGTGTGTGTGAGATTGTGTGTTTGGAGGAAAGTGCCCTGTGCGCCCAAAAGCGATTTCTTGCCTTTCGCCTGTCTTTGGTGAGCCTCCCTCGGCGTCTGTGCCTGGGTCATGTGTCCGCTTGTCAAGCGTTTTCGCGGCGGTTCCACTTTGGGTTTGTGAAGGCCTGGAGCACGTGAGGAGATGCGTGACTCCCGGAGCAGTTGAAATCTCATCCCCATCCGGTGCGGCCTCTTTTCATTGATCAAGACAAACACACTGCAGCCGCGGACAAAAGCCGCAGGGAGCTCATCCTCCTGCAGGAGAGCAGGAGGCCCCCATCACAGAAGAGGCTTGTATCTTTTCAGAGCTCCTCTGTGAGAAAAGAAGCCACACCACGACACAGGCTGAAAGAGGAAGCCAGGAATGGGAGATGGCCACAATCCCAGTCACTGGAACGCTGGCCTCACTGGACAAGCCACCCGTTTGGCACCCCTCTCCTTCAGCCCGTGGCAGTGGCACGGTGCTGTACCCGGCCTGGGCTCTGGCCTCTGCTCCGTCCTCCCTCTGGCTGTGTATCCCCTGTTTCTCCGGGGCTGACGTGCTTCCTGGTCTGGCTGGATGTCTTCCAGAAGGATCACTTCTCAGTCCATCAGGGAGACGCGTCCTGGAGATCCCTGTCATGATTGTTTCTCTCTGCAAACCTGCTTGGGTTTGCCCGATTTCCAGCGGGGGAGGGGGAGCTTCAGGGCCCCTGCTGGGGACTCAGGACTCCGCTTGGGATCCGATAATGGACACTCCGGGTGAGAAAGCATGGGCTGAGCACATCTCCTGAGGCAGGCAGGGTCTCGCTGCAGCCCACAATCATCCCACAGGCCTCAAGGCCTGCTGTCCACTGAAAGTTCACGGCCGCATCTGAGCCCTCTGCCTCCCTCCTCCTTTGAAAGACAGGTCCTTGTCTTCTGGGACAGGTGCTGTCGCATTTCCTCTGCACACCCAGTCTCATTCCTGAGAAGGAGACTCCCCTCTGCTCCTGGGTGGACTGGCCCCCTGAAACTTTTGGCCCGCTGCTAGATCCCAGGCGTTCTTTGATTTTCCCTGGCATTCATGGAAAGGTCACCTGTGCCCCCCTTCCACCGGGCACATGCCTGGACACCATTGTCTCCTTCGGTATCGCCCCGTGGGCCCTCAGTGACACACGTTCACACCATCTGCTCTAGGCTACGCCGGTGCCACGCGTTGGCTCCACCTCGGATTGGCCCCTGGACCTGTTGACACGTGTCCTGGGAAGCGGGATCAGCCTGATGGAGCCCCAGGCCCTTGAGAATCACGGCAGGTCACCGCTCTTTGAAAGGAGGGAGGCAGAGGGCTCACGGGTCAGTGAACTTGCAGCTGACTCCATGCCTTGAGGTCCATGGGATGATTGTGGGCTGCAGCCAGGCCCTGCCTGCCTCAGTCGATGTGCTCAGCCCATCCATTCTCACTCGGAGGGGTCCAGAATTGGATCTGATGGGGGGTCAAGAGATGACCCCAGCAGGCGCCCTGAAGCTGCCGCTCCCCCAGTGGAAATCGGCTCAAGGAGGTCCTGATGACGGGACCCCTGGGGGTTTGATCCTGGGAGGCCGCCCGCGGCCGTCTGTCCCACGCGGCCCCCTACTGATCCCCGGATGCAGCCGCTGGCAAGGCGGCAGCAGGAGAGCCCCTGGAGCCCAGCGGTCACCGTCCTTTAAAGGGGACGCAGCCTGACTGCCGGCAGCGGAGCGCGGGGCGGCCCAGCCAATGCGCATGCGCGAGGGGCGAGCGGGTGCCCGCGTCACAGTGGTTCCCACGGTTGTCAGAGAAACCGCTCCCTGAGGCCTGGCAAACAGGAGCCCTCCGTGGCAGTGCTTGGCTGGCGGGGCTCCGGGGCTCCAGCCTGACCTCTCCACGGGGTGGACAGGACGTTCTCCGGATGCCAGGAGTCGTGGCAAAGGGCTGACCAGGACGTTGAAAGCACAGGCGGGGTCCGGGGGAAGCAGCGCCGCATCCCAGCCTCAGGCCCGCCCGGACGCTGTTCGGGTGAGTCTCCCCAGAAGTCGTGCCCCCGTGATCTCGAGGACGGGTCGGCCTGCAGGCCCGCGGGCTGCTCTCTCAACCGAAGGTCGTTCTGGTCGAGAGCCGAACCCCCTAGCGTCAGCGGCTGCCTGGGGGTGTTTGTTTCCGCGCCACTGCTGTAGGGCTCTCTCTGTGTGTGTATGAGTTTGTGTGTCTCCCATTTTTGCTTCTCTGCCTGTCTCTCACGCTCTGTGAGTTTCTTGCCCTCCCTCTGTCGGCTGGTGTGTGTCTGTGTGTGTGTGTGTGTGTGTGTGTGTGTGAGATTGTGTGTTTGGAGGAAAGTGCCCTGTGCGCCCAAAAGCGATTTCTTGCCTTTCGCCTGTCTTTGGTGAGCCTCCCTCGGCGTCTGTGCCTGGGTCATGTGTCCGCTTGTCAAGCGTTTTCGCGGCGGTTCCACTTTGGGTTTGTGAAGGCCTGGAGCACGTGAGGAGATGCGTGACTCCCGGAGCAGTTGAAATCTCATCCCCATCCGGTGCGGCCTCTTTTCATTGATCAAGACAAACACACTGCAGCCGCGGACAAAAGCCGCAGGGAGCTCATCCTCCTGCAGGAGAGCAGGAGGCCCCCATCACAGAAGAGGCTTGTATCTTTTCAGAGCTCCTCTGTGAGAAAAGAAGCCACACCACGACACAGGCTGAAAGAGGAAGCCAGGAATGGGAGATGGCCACAATCCCAGTCACTGGAACGCTGGCCTCACTGGACAAGCCACCCGTTTGGCACCCCTCTCCTTCAGCCCGTGGCAGTGGCACGGTGCTGTACCCGGCCTGGGCTCTGGCCTCTGCTCCGTCCTCCCTCTGGCTGTGTATCCCCTGTTTCTCCGGGGCTGACGTGCTTCCTGGTCTGGCTGGATGTCTTCCAGAAGGATCACTTCTCAGTCCATCAGGGAGACGCGTCCTGGAGATCCCTGTCATGATTGTTTCTCTCTGCAAACCTGCTTGGGTTTGCCCCGATTTCCAGCGGGGGAGGGGGAGCTTCAGGGCCCCTGCTGGGGACTCAGGACTCCGCTTGGGATCCGATAATGGACACTCCGGGTGAGAAAGCATGGGCTGAGCACATCTCCTGAGGCACGCAGGGTCTCGCTGCAGCCCACAATCATCCCACAGGCCTCAAGGCCTGCTGTCCACTGAAAGTTCACGGCCGCATCTGAGCCCTCTGCCTCCCTCCTCCTTTGAAAGACAGGTCCTTGTCTTCTGGGACAGGTGCTGTCGCATTTCCTCTGCACACCCAGTCTCATTCCTGAGAAGGAGACTCCCCTCTGCTCCTGGGTGGACTGGCCCCCTGAAACTTTTGGCCCGCTGCTAGATCCCAGGCGTTCTTTGATTTTTCCCTGGCATTCATGGAACGGTCACCTGTGCCCCCCTTCCACCGGGCACATGCCTGGACACCATTGTCTCCTTCGGTATCGCCCCGTGGGCCCTCAGTGACACACGTTCACACCATCTGCTCTAGGCTACGCCGGTGCCACGCGTTGGCTCCACCTCGGATTGGCCCCTGGACCTGTTGACACGTGTCCTGGGAAGCGGGATCAGCCTGATGGAGCCCCAGGCCCTTGAGAATCACGGCAGGTCACCGCTCTTTGAAAGGAGGGAGGCAGAGGGCTCACGGGTCAGTGAACTTGCAGCTGACTCCATGCCTTGAGGTCCATGGGATGATTGTGGGCTGCAGCCAGGCCCTGCCTGCCTCAGTCGATGTGCTCAGCCCATCCGTTCTCACTCGGAGGGGTCCAGAATTGGATCTGATGGGGGGTCAAGAGATGACCCCAGCAGGCGCCCTGAAGCTGCCGCTCCCCCAGTGGAAATCGGCTCAAGGAGGTCCTGATGACGGGACCCCTGGGGGTTTGATCCTGGGAGGCCGCCCGCGGCCGTCTCTCCCACGCGGCCCCCTACTGATTCCCGGATGCAGCGGCTGGCAAGGCGGCAGCAGGAGAGCCCCTGGAGCACAGCGGTCACCGTCCTTTAAAGGGGACGCAGCCTGACTGCCGGCAGCGGAGCGCGGGGCGGCCCAGCCAATGCGCATGCGCGAGTGGCGAGCGGGTGACCGCGTCACAGTGGTTCCCACGGTTGTCAGAGAAACCGCTCCCTGAGGCCTGGCAAACAGGAGCCCTCCGTGGCAGTGCTTGGCTGGCGGGGCTCCGGGGCTCCAGCCTGACCTCTCCACGGGGTGGACAGGACGTTCTCCGGATGCCAGGAGTCGTGGCAAAGGGCTGACCAGGACGTTGAAAGCACAGGCGGGGTCCGGGGGAAGCAGCGCCGCATCCCAGCCTCAGGCCCGCCCGGACGCTGTTCGGGTGAGTCTCCCCAGAAGTCGTGCCCCCGTGATCTCGAGGACGGGTCGGCCTGCAGGCCCGCGGGCTGCTCTCTCAACCGAAGGTCGTTCTGGTCGAGAGCCGAACCCCCTAGCGTCAGCGGCTGCCTGGGGGTGTTTGTTTCCGCGCCACTGCTGTAGGGCTCTCTCTGTGTGTGTATGAGTTTGTGTGTCTCCCATTTTTGCTTCTCTGCCTGTCTCTCACGCTCTGTGAGTTTCTTGCCCTCCCTCTGTCGGCTGGTGTGTGTGTGTGTGTGTGTGTGAGATTGTGTGTTTGGAGGAAAGTGCCCTGTGCGCCCAAAAGCGATTTCTTGCCTTTCGCCTGTCTTTGGTGAGCCTCCCTCGGCGTCTGTGCCTGGGTCATGTGTCCGCTTGTCAAGCGTTTTCGCGGCGGTTCCACTTTGGGTTTGTGAAGGCCTGGAGCACGTGAGGAGATGCGTGACTCCCGGAGCAGTTGAAATCTCATCCCCATCCGGTGCGGCCTCTTTTCATTGATCAAGACAAACACACTGCAGCCGCGGACAAAAGCCGCAGGGAGCTCATCCTCCTGCAGGAGAGCAGGAGGCCCCCATCACAGAAGAGGCTTGTATCTTTTCAGAGCTCCTCTGTGAGAAAAGAAGCCACACCACGACACAGGCTGAAAGAGGAAGCCAGGAATGGGAGATGGCCACAATCCCAGTCACTGGAACGCTGGCCTCACTGGACAAGCCACCCGTTTGGCACCCCTCTCCTTCAGCCCGTGGCAGTGGCACGGTGCTGTACCCGGCCTGGGCTCTGGCCTCTGCTCCGTCCTCCCTCTGGCTGTGTATCCCCTGTTTCTCCGGGGCTGACGTGCTTCCTGGTCTGGCTGGATGTCTTCCAGAAGGATCACTTCTCAGTCCATCAGGGAGACGCGTCCTGGAGATCCCTGTCATGATTGTTTCTCTCTGCAAACCTGCTTGGGTTTGCCCCGATTTCCAGCGGGGGAGGGGGAGCTTCAGGGCCCCTGCTGGGGACTCAGGACTCCGCTTGGGATCCGATAATGGACACTCCGGGTGAGAAAGCATGGGCTGAGCACATCTCCTGAGGCAGGCAGGGTCTCGCTGCAGCCCACAATCATCCCACAGGCCTCAAGGCCTGCTGTCCACTGAAAGTTCACGGCCGCATCTGAGCCCTCTGCCTCCCTCCTCCTTTGAAAGACAGGTCCTTGTCTTCTGGGACAGGTGCTGTCGCATTTCCTCTGCACACCCAGTCTCATTCCTGAGAAGGAGACTCCCCTCTGCTCCTGGGTGGACTGGCCCCCTGAAACTTTTGGCCCGCTGCTAGATCCCAGGCGTTCTTTGATTTTCCCTGGCTTTCATGGAAAGGTCACCTGTGCCCCCCTTCCACCGGGCACATGCCTGGACACCATTGTCTCCTTCGGTATCGCCCCGTGGGCCCTCAGTGACACACGTTCACACCATCTGCTCTAGGCTACGCCGGTGCCACGCGTTGGCTCCACCTCGGATTGGCCCCTGGACCTGTTGACACGTGTCCTGGGAAGCGGGATCAGCCTGATGGAGCCCCAGGCCCTTGAGAATCACGGCAGGTCACCGCTCTTTGAAAGGAGGGAGGCAGAGGGCTCACGGGTCAGTGAACTTGCAGCTGACTCCATGCCTTGAGGTCCATGGGATGATTGTGGGCTGCAGCCAGGCCCTGCCTGCCTCAGTCGATGTGCTCAGCCCATCCATTCTCACTCGGAGGGGTCCAGAATTGGATCTGATGGGGGGTCAAGAGATGACCCCAGCAGGCGCCCTGAAGCTGCCGCTCCCCCAGTGGAAATCGGCTCAAGGAGGTCCTGATGACGGGACCCCTGGGGGTTTGATCCTGGGAGGCCGCCCGCGGCCGTCTGTCCCACGCGGCCCCCTACTGATCCCCGGATGCAGCCGCTGGCAAGGCGGCAGCAGGAGAGCCCCTGGAGCCCAGCGGTCACCGTCCTTTAAAGGGGACGCAGCCTGACTGCCGGCAGCGGAGCGCGGGGCGGCCCAGCCAATGCGCATGCGCGAGGGGCGAGCGGGTGCCCGCGTCACAGTGGTTCCCACGGTTGTCAGAGAAACCGCTCCCTGAGGCCTGGCAAACAGGAGCCCTCCGTGGCAGTGCTTGGCTGGCGGGGCTCCGGGGCTCCAGCCTGACCTCTCCACGGGGTGGACAGGACGTTCTCCGGATGCCAGGAGTCGTGGCAAAGGGCTGACCAGGACGTTGAAAGCACAGGCGGGGTCCGGGGGAAGCAGCGCCGCATCCCAGCCTCAGGCCCGCCCGGACGCTGTTCGGGTGAGTCTCCCCAGAAGTCGTGCCCCCGTGATCTCGAGGACGGGTCGGCCTGCAGGCCCGCGGGCTGCTCTCTCAACCGAAGGTCGTTCTGGTCGAGAGCCGAACCCCCTAGCGTCAGCGGCTGCCTGGGGGTGTTTGTTTCCGCGCCTCTCTGCTGTAGGGCTCTCTCTGTGTGTGTATGAGTTTGTGTGTCTCCCATTTTTGCTTCTCTGCCTGTCTCTCACGCTCTGTGAGTTTCTTGCCCTCCCTCTGTCGGCTGGTGTGTGTCTGTGTGTGTGTGTGTGTGTGTGTGTGTGTGTGAGATTGTGTGTTTGGAGGAAAGTGCCCTGTGCGCCCAAAAGCGATTTCTTGCCTTTCGCCTGTCTTTGGTGAGCCTCCCTCGGCGTCTGTGCCTGGGTCATGTGTCCGCTTGTCAAGCGTTTTCGCGGCGGTTCCACTTTGGGTTTGTGAAGGCCTGGAGCACGTGAGGAGATGCGTGACTCCCGGAGCAGTTGAAATCTCATCCCCATCCGGTGCGGCCTCTTTTCATTGATCAAGACAAACACACTGCAGCCGCGGACAAAAGCCGCAGGGAGCTCATCCTCCTGCAGGAGAGCAGGAGGCCCCCATCACAGAAGAGGCTTGTATCTTTTCAGAGCTCCTCTGTGAGAAAAGAAGCCACACCACGACACAGGCTGAAAGAGGAAGCCAGGAATGGGAGATGGCCACAATCCCAGTCACTGGAACGCTGGCCTCACTGGACAAGCCACCCGTTTGGCACCCCTCTCCTTCAGCCCGTGGCAGTGGCACGGTGCTGTACCCGGCCTGGGCTCTGGCCTCTGCTCCGTCCTCCCTCTGGCTGTGTATCCCCTGTTTCTCCGGGGCTGACGTGCTTCCTGGTCTGGCTGGATGTCTTCCAGAAGGATCACTTCTCAGTCCATCAGGGAGACGCGTCCTGGAGATCCCTGTCATGATTGTTTCTCTCTGCAAACCTGCTTGGGTTTGCCCGATTTCCAGCGGGGGAGGGGGAGCTTCAGGGCCCCTGCTGGGGACTCAGGACTCCGCTTGGGATCCGATAATGGACACTCCGGGTGAGAAAGCATGGGCTGAGCACATCTCCTGAGGCAGGCAGGGTCTCGCTGCAGCCCACAATCATCCCACAGGCCTCAAGGCCTGCTGTCCACTGAAAGTTCACGGCCGCATCTGAGCCCTCTGCCTCCCTCCTCCTTTGAAAGACAGGTCCTTGTCTTCTGGGACAGGTGCTGTCGCATTTCCTCTGCACACCCAGTCTCATTCCTGAGAAGGAGACTCCCCTCTGCTCCTGGGTGGACTGGCCCCCTGAAACTTTTGGCCCGCTGCTAGATCCCAGGCGTTCTTTGATTTTCCCTGGCTTTCATGGAAAGGTCACCTGTGCCCCCCTTCCACCGGGCACATGCCTGGACACCATTGTCTCCTTCGGTATCGCCCCGTGGGCCCTCAGTGACACACGTTCACACCATCTGCTCTAGGCTACGCCGGTGCCACGCGTTGGCTCCACCTCGGATTGGCCCCTGGACCTGTTGACACGTGTCCTGGGAAGCGGGATCAGCCTGATGGAGCCCCAGGCCCTTGAGAATCACGGCAGGTCACCGCTCTTTGAAAGGAGGGAGGCAGAGGGCTCACGGGTCAGTGAACTTGCAGCTGACTCCATGCCTTGAGGTCCATGGGATGATTGTGGGCTGCAGCCAGGCCCTGCCTGCCTCAGTCGATGTGCTCAGCCCATCCATTCTCACTCGGAGGGGTCCAGAATTGGATCTGATGGGGGGTCAAGAGATGACCCCAGCAGGCGCCCTGAAGCTGCCGCTCCCCCAGTGGAAATCGGCTCAAGGAGGTCCTGATGACGGGACCCCTGGGGGTTTGATCCTGGGAGGCCGCCCGCGGCCGTCTGTCCCACGCGGCCCCCTACTGATCCCCGGATGCAGCCGCTGGCAAGGCGGCAGCAGGAGAGCCCCTGGAGCCCAGCGGTCACCGTCCTTTAAAGGGGACGCAGCCTGACTGCCGGCAGCGGAGCGCGGGGCGGCCCAGCCAATGCGCATGCGCGAGGGGCGAGCGGGTGCCCGCGTCACAGTGGTTCCCACGGTTGTCAGAGAAACCGCTCCCTGAGGCCTGGCAAACAGGAGCCCTCCGTGGCAGTGCTTGGCTGGCGGGGCTCCGGGGCTCCAGCCTGACCTCTCCACGGGGTGGACAGGACGTTCTCCGGATGCCAGGAGTCGTGGCAAAGGGCTGACCAGGACGTTGAAAGCACAGGCGGGGTCCGGGGGAAGCAGCGCCGCATCCCAGCCTCAGGCCCGCCCGGACGCTGTTCGGGTGAGTCTCCCCAGAAGTCGTGCCCCCGTGATCTCGAGGACGGGTCGGCCTGCAGGCCCGCGGGCTGCTCTCTCAACCGAAGGTCGTTCTGGTCGAGAGCCGAACCCCCTAGCGTCAGCGGCTGCCTGGGGGTGTTTGTTTCCGCGCCACTGCTGTAGGGCTCTCTCTGTGTGTGTATGAGTTTGTGTGTCTCCCATTTTTGCTTCTCTGCCTGTCTCTCACGCTCTGTGAGTTTCTTGCCCTCCCTCTGTCGGCTGGTGTGTGTCTGTGTGTGTGTGTGTGTGTGTGTGTGTGTGTGTGTGTGAGATTGTGTGTTTGGAGGAAAGTGCCCTGTGCGCCCAAAAGCGATTTCTTGCCTTTCGCCTGTCTTTGGTGAGCCTCCCTCGGCGTCTGTGCCTGGGTCATGTGTCCGCTTGTCAAGCGTTTTCGCGGCGGTTCCACTTTGGGTTTGTGAAGGCCTGGAGCACGTGAGGAGATGCGTGACTCCCGGAGCAGTTGAAATCTCATCCCCATCCGGTGCGGCCTCTTTTCATTGATCAAGACAAACACACTGCAGCCGCGGACAAAAGCCGCAGGGAGCTCATCCTCCTGCAGGAGAGCAGGAGGCCCCCATCACAGAAGAGGCTTGTATCTTTTCAGAGCTCCTCTGTGAGAAAAGAAGCCACACCACGACACAGGCTGAAAGAGGAAGCCAGGAATGGGAGATGGCCACAATCCCAGTCACTGGAACGCTGGCCTCACTGGACAAGCCACCCGTTTGGCACCCCTCTCCTTCAGCCCGTGGCAGTGGCACGGTGCTGTACCCGGCCTGGGCTCTGGCCTCTGCTCCGTCCTCCCTCTGGCTGTGTATCCCCTGTTTCTCCGGGGCTGACGTGCTTCCTGGTCTGGCTGGATGTCTTCCAGAAGGATCACTTCTCAGTCCATCAGGGAGACGCGTCCTGGAGATCCCTGTCATGATTGTTTCTCTCTGCAAACCTGCTTGGGTTTGCCCGATTTCCAGCGGGGGAGGGGGAGCTTCAGGGCCCCTGCTGGGGACTCAGGACTCCGCTTGGGATCCGATAATGGACACTCCGGGTGAGAAAGCATGGGCTGAGCACATCTCCTGAGGCAGGCAGGGTCTCGCTGCAGCCCACAATCATCCCACAGGCCTCAAGGCCTGCTGTCCACTGAAAGTTCACGGCCGCATCTGAGCCCTCTGCCTCCCTCCTCCTTTGAAAGACAGGTCCTTGTCTTCTGGGACAGGTGCTGTCGCATTTCCTCTGCACACCCAGTCTCATTCCTGAGAAGGAGACTCCCCTCTGCTCCTGGGTGGACTGGCCCCCTGAAACTTTTGGCCCGCTGCTAGATCCCAGGCGTTCTTTGATTTTCCCTGGCTTTCATGGAAAGGTCACCTGTGCCCCCCTTCCACCGGGCACATGCCTGGACACCATTGTCTCCTTCGGTATCGCCCCGTGGGCCCTCAGTGACACACGTTCACACCATCTGCTCTAGGCTACGCCGGTGCCACGCGTTGGCTCCACCTCGGATTGGCCCCTGGACCTGTTGACACGTGTCCTGGGAAGCGGGATCAGCCTGATGGAGCCCCAGGCCCTTGAGAATCACGGCAGGTCACCGCTCTTTGAAAGGAGGGAGGCAGAGGGCTCACGGGTCAGTGAACTTGCAGCTGACTCCATGCCTTGAGGTCCATGGGATGATTGTGGGCTGCAGCCAGGCCCTGCCTGCCTCAGTCGATGTGCTCAGCCCATCCATTCTCACTCGGAGGGGTCCAGAATTGGATCTGATGGGGGGTCAAGAGATGACCCCAGCAGGCGCCCTGAAGCTGCCGCTCCCCCAGTGGAAATCGGCTCAAGGAGGTCCTGATGACGGGACCCCTGGGGGTTTGATCCTGGGAGGCCGCCCGCGGCCGTCTGTCCCACGCGGCCCCCTACTGATCCCCGGATGCAGCCGCTGGCAAGGCGGCAGCAGGAGAGCCCCTGGAGCCCAGCGGTCACCGTCCTTTAAAGGGGACGCAGCCTGACTGCCGGCAGCGGAGCGCGGGGCGGCCCAGCCAATGCGCATGCGCGAGGGGCGAGCGGGTGCCCGCGTCACAGTGGTTCCCACGGTTGTCAGAGAAACCGCTCCCTGAGGCCTGGCAAACAGGAGCCCTCCGTGGCAGTGCTTGGCTGGCGGGGCTCCGGGGCTCCAGCCTGACCTCTCCACGGGGTGGACAGGACGTTCTCCGGATGCCAGGAGTCGTGGCAAAGGGCTGACCAGGACGTTGAAAGCACAGGCGGGGTCCGGGGGAAGCAGCGCCGCATCCCAGCCTCAGGCCCGCCCGGACGCTGTTCGGGTGAGTCTCCCCAGAAGTCGTGCCCCCGTGATCTCGAGGACGGGTCGGCCTGCAGGCCCGCGGGCTGCTCTCTCAACCGAAGGTCGTTCTGGTCGAGAGCCGAACCCCCTAGCGTCAGCGGCTGCCTGGGGGTGTTTGTTTCCGCGCCACTGCTGTAGGGCTCTCTCTGTGTGTGTATGAGTTTGTGTGTCTCCCATTTTTGCTTCTCTGCCTGTCTCTCACGCTCTGTGAGTTTCTTGCCCTCCCTCTGTCGGCTGGTGTGTGTCTGTGTGTGTGTGTGTGTGTGTGTGTGTGTGTGTGTGTGTGTGAGATTGTGTGTTTGGAGGAAAGTGCCCTGTGCGCCCAAAAGCGATTTCTTGCCTTTCGCCTGTCTTTGGTGAGCCTCCCTCGGCGTCTGTGCCTGGGTCATGTGTCCGCTTGTCAAGCGTTTTCGCGGCGGTTCCACTTTGGGTTTGTGAAGGCCTGGAGCACGTGAGGAGATGCGTGACTCCCGGAGCAGTTGAAATCTCATCCCCATCCGGTGCGGCCTCTTTTCATTGATCAAGACAAACACACTGCAGCCGCGGACAAAAGCCGCAGGGAGCTCATCCTCCTGCAGGAGAGCAGGAGGCCCCCATCACAGAAGAGGCTTGTATCTTTTCAGAGCTCCTCTGTGAGAAAAGAAGCCACACCACGACACAGGCTGAAAGAGGAAGCCAGGAATGGGAGATGGCCACAATCCCAGTCACTGGAACGCTGGCCTCACTGGACAAGCCACCCGTTTGGCACCCCTCTCCTTCAGCCCGTGGCAGTGGCACGGTGCTGTACCCGGCCTGGGCTCTGGCCTCTGCTCCGTCCTCCCTCTGGCTGTGTATCCCCTGTTTCTCCGGGGCTGACGTGCTTCCTGGTCTGGCTGGATGTCTTCCAGAAGGATCACTTCTCAGTCCATCAGGGAGACGCGTCCTGGAGATCCCTGTCATGATTGTTTCTCTCTGCAAACCTGCTTGGGTTTGCCCGATTTCCAGCGGGGGAGGGGGAGCTTCAGGGCCCCTGCTGGGGACTCAGGACTCCGCTTGGGATCCGATAATGGACACTCCGGGTGAGAAAGCATGGGCTGAGCACATCTCCTGAGGCAGGCAGGGTCTCGCTGCAGCCCACAATCATCCCACAGGCCTCAAGGCCTGCTGTCCACTGAAAGTTCACGGCCGCATCTGAGCCCTCTGCCTCCCTCCTCCTTTGAAAGACAGGTCCTTGTCTTCTGGGACAGGTGCTGTCGCATTTCCTCTGCACACCCAGTCTCATTCCTGAGAAGGAGACTCCCCTCTGCTCCTGGGTGGACTGGCCCCCTGAAACTTTTGGCCCGCTGCTAGATCCCAGGCGTTCTTTGATTTTCCCTGGCTTTCATGGAAAGGTCACCTGTGCCCCCCTTCCACCGGGCACATGCCTGGACACCATTGTCTCCTTCGGTATCGCCCCGTGGGCCCTCAGTGACACACGTTCACACCATCTGCTCTAGGCTACGCCGGTGCCACGCGTTGGCTCCACCTCGGATTGGCCCCTGGACCTGTTGACACGTGTCCTGGGAAGCGGGATCAGCCTGATGGAGCCCCAGGCCCTTGAGAATCACGGCAGGTCACCGCTCTTTGAAAGGAGGGAGGCAGAGGGCTCACGGGTCAGTGAACTTGCAGCTGACTCCATGCCTTGAGGTCCATGGGATGATTGTGGGCTGCAGCCAGGCCCTGCCTGCCTCAGTCGATGTGCTCAGCCCATCCATTCTCACTCGGAGGGGTCCAGAATTGGATCTGATGGGGGGTCAAGAGATGACCCCAGCAGGCGCCCTGAAGCTGCCGCTCCCCCAGTGGAAATCGGCTCAAGGAGGTCCTGATGACGGGACCCCTGGGGGTTTGATCCTGGGAGGCCGCCCGCGGCCGTCTGTCCCACGCGGCCCCCTACTGATCCCCGGATGCAGCCGCTGGCAAGGCGGCAGCAGGAGAGCCCCTGGAGCCCAGCGGTCACCGTCCTTTAAAGGGGACGCAGCCTGACTGCCGGCAGCGGAGCGCGGGGCGGCCCAGCCAATGCGCATGCGCGAGGGGCGAGCGGGTGCCCGCGTCACAGTGGTTCCCACGGTTGTCAGAGAAACCGCTCCCTGAGGCCTGGCAAACAGGAGCCCTCCGTGGCAGTGCTTGGCTGGCGGGGCTCCGGGGCTCCAGCCTGACCTCTCCACGGGGTGGACAGGACGTTCTCCGGATGCCAGGAGTCGTGGCAAAGGGCTGACCAGGACGTTGAAAGCACAGGCGGGGTCCGGGGGAAGCAGCGCCGCATCCCAGCCTCAGGCCCGCCCGGACGCTGTTCGGGTGAGTCTCCCCAGAAGTCGTGCCCCCGTGATCTCGAGGACGGGTCGGCCTGCAGGCCCGCGGGCTGCTCTCTCAACCGAAGGTCGTTCTGGTCGAGAGCCGAACCCCCTAGCGTCAGCGGCTGCCTGGGGGTGTTTGTTTCCGCGCCACTGCTGTAGGGCTCTCTCTGTGTGTGTATGAGTTTGTGTGTCTCCCATTTTTGCTTCTCTGCCTGTCTCTCACGCTCTGTGAGTTTCTTGCCCTCCCTCTGTCGGCTGGTGTGTGTCTGTGTGTGTGTGTGTGTGTGTGTGTGTGTGTGTGTGTGTGAGATTGTGTGTTTGGAGGAAAGTGCCCTGTGCGCCCAAAAGCGATTTCTTGCCTTTCGCCTGTCTTTGGTGAGCCTCCCTCGGCGTCTGTGCCTGGGTCATGTGTCCGCTTGTCAAGCGTTTTCGCGGCGGTTCCACTTTGGGTTTGTGAAGGCCTGGAGCACGTGAGGAGATGCGTGACTCCCGGAGCAGTTGAAATCTCATCCCCATCCGGTGCGGCCTCTTTTCATTGATCAAGACAAACACACTGCAGCCGCGGACAAAAGCCGCAGGGAGCTCATCCTCCTGCAGGAGAGCAGGAGGCCCCCATCACAGAAGAGGCTTGTATCTTTTCAGAGCTCCTCTGTGAGAAAAGAAGCCACACCACGACACAGGCTGAAAGAGGAAGCCAGGAATGGGAGATGGCCACAATCCCAGTCACTGGAACGCTGGCCTCACTGGACAAGCCACCCGTTTGGCACCCCTCTCCTTCAGCCCGTGGCAGTGGCACGGTGCTGTACCCGGCCTGGGCTCTGGCCTCTGCTCCGTCCTCCCTCTGGCTGTGTATCCCCTGTTTCTCCGGGGCTGACGTGCTTCCTGGTCTGGCTGGATGTCTTCCAGAAGGATCACTTCTCAGTCCATCAGGGAGACGCGTCCTGGAGATCCCTGTCATGATTGTTTCTCTCTGCAAACCTGCTTGGGTTTGCCCGATTTCCAGCGGGGGAGGGGGAGCTTCAGGGCCCCTGCTGGGGACTCAGGACTCCGCTTGGGATCCGATAATGGACACTCCGGGTGAGAAAGCATGGGCTGAGCACATCTCCTGAGGCAGGCAGGGTCTCGCTGCAGCCCACAATCATCCCACAGGCCTCAAGGCCTGCTGTCCACTGAAAGTTCACGGCCGCATCTGAGCCCTCTGCCTCCCTCCTCCTTTGAAAGACAGGTCCTTGTCTTCTGGGACAGGTGCTGTCGCATTTCCTCTGCACACCCAGTCTCATTCCTGAGAAGGAGACTCCCCTCTGCTCCTGGGTGGACTGGCCCCCTGAAACTTTTGGCCCGCTGCTAGATCCCAGGCGTTCTTTGATTTTCCCTGGCATTCATGGAAAGGTCACCTGTGCCCCCCTTCCACCGGGCACATGCCTGGACACCATTGTCTCCTTCGGTATCGCCCCGTGGGCCCTCAGTGACACACGTTCACACCATCTGCTCTAGGCTACGCCGGTGCCACGCGTTGGCTCCACCTCGGATTGGCCCCTGGACCTGTTGACACGTGTCCTGGGAAGCGGGATCAGCCTGATGGAGCCCCAGGCCCTTGAGAATCACGGCAGGTCACCGCTCTTTGAAAGGAGGGAGGCAGAGGGCTCACGGGTCAGTGAACTTGCAGCTGACTCCATGCCTTGAGGTCCATGGGATGATTGTGGGCTGCAGCCAGGCCCTGCCTGCCTCAGTCGATGTGCTCAGCCCATCCATTCTCACTCGGAGGGGTCCAGAATTGGATCTGATGGGGGGTCAAGAGATGACCCCAGCAGGCGCCCTGAAGCTGCCGCTCCCCCAGTGGAAATCGGCTCAAGGAGGTCCTGATGACGGGACCCCTGGGGGTTTGATCCTGGGAGGCCGCCCGCGGCCGTCTGTCCCACGCGGCCCCCTACTGATCCCCGGATGCAGCCGCTGGCAAGGCGGCAGCAGGAGAGCCCCTGGAGCCCAGCGGTCACCGTCCTTTAAAGGGGACGCAGCCTGACTGCCGGCAGCGGAGCGCGGGGCGGCCCAGCCAATGCGCATGCGCGAGTGGCGAGCGGGTGCCCGCGTCACAGTGGTTCCCACGGTTGTCAGAGAAACCGCTCCCTGAGGCCTGGCAAACAGGAGCCCTCCGTGGCAGTGCTTGGCTGGCGGGGCTCCGGGGCTCCAGCCTGACCTCTCCACGGGGTGGACAGGACGTTCTCCGGATGCCAGGAGTCGTGGCAAAGGGCTGACCAGGACGTTGAAAGCACAGGCGGGGTCCGGGGGAAGCAGCGCCGCATCCCAGCCTCAGGCCCGCCCGGACGCTGTTCGGGTGAGTCTCCCCAGAAGTCGTGCCCCCGTGATCTCGAGGACGGGTCGGCCTGCAGGCCCGCGGGCTGCTCTCTCAACCGAAGGTCGTTCTGGTCGAGAGCCGAACCCCCTAGCGTCAGCGGCTGCCTGGGGGTGTTTGTTTCCGCGCCACTGCTGTAGGGCTCTCTCTGTGTGTGTATGAGTTTGTGTGTCTCCCATTTTTGCTTCTCTGCCTGTCTCTCACGCTCTGTGAGTTTCTTGCCCTCCCTCTGTCGGCTGGTGTGTGTCTGTGTGTGTGTGTGTGTGTGTGTGTGTGTGTGAGATTGTGTGTTTGGAGGAAAGTGCCCTGTGCGCCCAAAAGCGATTTCTTGCCTTTCGCCTGTCTTTGGTGAGCCTCCCTCGGCGTCTGTGCCTGGGTCATGTGTCCGCTTGTCAAGCGTTTTCGCGGCGGTTCCACTTTGGGTTTGTGAAGGCCTGGAGCACGTGAGGAGATGCGTGACTCCCGGAGCAGTTGAAATCTCATCCCCATCCGGTGCGGCCTCTTTTCATTGATCAAGACAAACACACTGCAGCCGCGGACAAAAGCCGCAGGGAGCTCATCCTCCTGCAGGAGAGCAGGAGGCCCCCATCACAGAAGAGGCTTGTATCTTTTCAGAGCTCCTCTGTGAGAAAAGAAGCCACACCACGACACAGGCTGAAAGAGGAAGCCAGGAATGGGAGATGGCCACAATCCCAGTCACTGGAACGCTGGCCTCACTGGACAAGCCACCCGTTTGGCACCCCTCTCCTTCAGCCCGTGGCAGTGGCACGGTGCTGTACCCGGCCTGGGCTCTGGCCTCTGCTCCGTCCTCCCTCTGGCTGTGTATCCCCTGTTTCTCCGGGGCTGACGTGCTTCCTGGTCTGGCTGGATGTCTTCCAGAAGGATCACTTCTCAGTCCATCAGGGAGACGCGTCCTGGAGATCCCTGTCATGATTGTTTCTCTCTGCAAACCTGCTTGGGTTTGCCCGATTTCCAGCGGGGGAGGGGGAGCTTCAGGGCCCCTGCTGGGGACTCAGGACTCCGCTTGGGATCCGATAATGGACACTCCGGGTGAGAAAGCATGGGCTGAGCACATCTCCTGAGGCACGCAGGGTCTCGCTGCAGCCCACAATCATCCCACAGGCCTCAAGGCCTGCTGTCCACTGAAAGTTCACGGCCGCATCTGAGCCCTCTGCCTCCCTCCTCCTTTGAAAGACAGGTCCTTGTCTTCTGGGACAGGTGCTGTCGCATTTCCTCTGCACACCCAGTCTCATTCCTGAGAAGGAGACTCCCCTCTGCTCCTGGGTGGACTGGCCCCCTGAAACTTTTGGCCCGCTGCTAGATCCCAGGCGTTCTTTGATTTTCCCTGGCATTCATGGAAAGGTCACCTGTGCCCCCCTTCCACCGGGCACATGCCTGGACACCATTGTCTCCTTCGGTATCGCCCCGTGGGCCCTCAGTGACACACGTTCACACCATCTGCTCTAGGCTACGCCGGTGCCACGCGTTGGCTCCACCTCGGATTGGCCCCTGGACCTGTTGACACGTGTCCTGGGAAGCGGGATCAGCCTGATGGAGCCCCAGGCCCTTGAGAATCACGGCAGGTCACCGCTCTTTGAAAGGAGGGAGGCAGAGGGCTCACGGGTCAGTGAACTTGCAGCTGACTCCATGCCTTGAGGTCCATGGGATGATTGTGGGCTGCAGCCAGGCCCTGCCTGCCTCAGTCGATGTGCTCAGCCCATCCATTCTCACTCGGAGGGGTCCAGAATTGGATCTGATGGGGGGTCAAGAGATGACCCCAGCAGGCGCCCTGAAGCTGCCGCTCCCCCAGTGGAAATCGGCTCAAGGAGGTCCTGATGACGGGACCCCTGGGGGTTTGATCCTGGGAGGCCGCCCGCGGCCGTCTGTCCCACGCGGCCCCCTACTGATCCCCGGATGCAGCCGCTGGCAAGGCGGCAGCAGGAGAGCCCCTGGAGCCCAGCGGTCACCGTCCTTTAAAGGGGACGCAGCCTGACTGCCGGCAGCGGAGCGCGGGGCGGCCCAGCCAATGCGCATGCGCGAGGGGCGAGCGGGTGCCCGCGTCACAGTGGTTCCCACGGTTGTCAGAGAAACCGCTCCCTGAGGCCTGGCAAACAGGAGCCCTCCGTGGCAGTGCTTGGCTGGCGGGGCTCCGGGGCTCCAGCCTGACCTCTCCACGGGGTGGACAGGACGTTCTCCGGATGCCAGGAGTCGTGGCAAAGGGCTGACCAGGACGTTGAAAGCACAGGCGGGGTCCGGGGGAAGCAGCGCCGCATCCCAGCCTCAGGCCCGCCCGGACGCTGTTCGGGTGAGTCTCCCCAGAAGTCGTGCCCCCGTGATCTCGAGGACGGGTCGGCCTGCAGGCCCGCGGGCTGCTCTCTCAACCGAAGGTCGTTCTGGTCGAGAGCCGAACCCCCTAGCGTCAGCGGCTGCCTGGGGGTGTTTGTTTCCGCGCCACTGCTGTAGGGCTCTCTCTGTGTGTGTATGAGTTTGTGTGTCTCCCATTTTTGCTTCTCTGCCTGTCTCTCACGCTCTGTGAGTTTCTTGCCCTCCCTCTGTCGGCTGGTGTGTGTCTGTGTGTGTGTGTGTGTGTGTGTGTGTGTGAGATTGTGTGTTTGGAGGAAAGTGCCCTGTGCGCCCAAAAGCGATTTCTTGCCTTTCGCCTGTCTTTGGTGAGCCTCCCTCGGCGTCTGTGCCTGGGTCATGTGTCCGCTTGTCAAGCGTTTTCGCGGCGGTTCCACTTTGGGTTTGTGAAGGCCTGGAGCACGTGAGGAGATGCGTGACTCCCGGAGCAGTTGAAATCTCATCCCCATCCGGTGCGGCCTCTTTTCATTGATCAAGACAAACACACTGCAGCCGCGGACAAAAGCCGCAGGGAGCTCATCCTCCTGCAGGAGAGCAGGAGGCCCCCATCACAGAAGAGGCTTGTATCTTTTCAGAGCTCCTCTGTGAGAAAAGAAGCCACACCACGACACAGGCTGAAAGAGGAAGCCAGGAATGGGAGATGGCCACAATCCCAGTCACTGGAACGCTGGCCTCACTGGACAAGCCACCCGTTTGGCACCCCTCTCCTTCAGCCCGTGGCAGTGGCACGGTGCTGTACCCGGCCTGGGCTCTGGCCTCTGCTCCGTCCTCCCTCTGGCTGTGTATCCCCTGTTTCTCCGGGGCTGACGTGCTTCCTGGTCTGGCTGGATGTCTTCCAGAAGGATCACTTCTCAGTCCATCAGGGAGACGCGTCCTGGAGATCCCTGTCATGATTGTTTCTCTCTGCAAACCTGCTTGGGTTTGCCCGATTTCCAGCGGGGGAGGGGGAGCTTCAGGGCCCCTGCTGGGGACTCAGGACTCCGCTTGGGATCCGATAATGGACACTCCGGGTGAGAAAGCATGGGCTGAGCACATCTCCTGAGGCAGGCAGGGTCTCGCTGCAGCCCACAATCATCCCACAGGCCTCAAGGCCTGCTGTCCACTGAAAGTTCACGGCCGCATCTGAGCCCTCTGCCTCCCTCCTCCTTTGAAAGACAGGTCCTTGTCTTCTGGGACAGGTGCTGTCGCATTTCCTCTGCACACCCAGTCTCATTCCTGAGAAGGAGACTCCCCTCTGCTCCTGGGTGGACTGGCCCCCTGAAACTTTTGGCCCGCTGCTAGATCCCAGGCGTTCTTTGATTTTCCCTGGCATTCATGGAAAGGTCACCTGTGCCCCCCTTCCACCGGGCACATGCCTGGACACCATTGTCTCCTTCGGTATCGCCCCGTGGGCCCTCAGTGACACACGTTCACACCATCTGCTCTAGGCTACGCCGGTGCCACGCGTTGGCTCCACCTCGGATTGGCCCCTGGACCTGTTGACACGTGTCCTGGGAAGCGGGATCAGCCTGATGGAGCCCCAGGCCCTTGAGAATCACGGCAGGTCACCGCTCTTTGAAAGGAGGGAGGCAGAGGGCTCACGGGTCAGTGAACTTGCAGCTGACTCCATGCCTTGAGGTCCATGGGATGATTGTGGGCTGCAGCCAGGCCCTGCCTGCCTCAGTCGATGTGCTCAGCCCATCCATTCTCACTCGGAGGGGTCCAGAATTGGATCTGATGGGGGGTCAAGAGATGACCCCAGCAGGCGCCCTGAAGCTGCCGCTCCCCCAGTGGAAATCGGCTCAAGGAGGTCCTGATGACGGGACCCCTGGGGGTTTGATCCTGGGAGGCCGCCCGCGGCCGTCTGTCCCACGCGGCCCCCTACTGATCCCCGGATGCAGCCGCTGGCAAGGCGGCAGCAGGAGAGCCCCTGGAGCCCAGCGGTCACCGTCCTTTAAAGGGGACGCAGCCTGACTGCCGGCAGCGGAGCGCGGGGCGGCCCAGCCAATGCGCATGCGCGAGGGGCGAGCGGGTGCCCGCGTCACAGTGGTTCCCACGGTTGTCAGAGAAACCGCTCCCTGAGGCCTGGCAAACAGGAGCCCTCCGTGGCAGTGCTTGGCTGGCGGGGCTCCGGGGCTCCAGCCTGACCTCTCCACGGGGTGGACAGGACGTTCTCCGGATGCCAGGAGTCGTGGCAAAGGGCTGACCAGGACGTTGAAAGCACAGGCGGGGTCCGGGGGAAGCAGCGCCGCATCCCAGCCTCAGGCCCGCCCGGACGCTGTTCGGGTGAGTCTCCCCAGAAGTCGTGCCCCCGTGATCTCGAGGACGGGTCGGCCTGCAGGCCCGCGGGCTGCTCTCTCAACCGAAGGTCGTTCTGGTCGAGAGCCGAACCCCCTAGCGTCAGCGGCTGCCTGGGGGTGTTTGTTTCCGCGCCACTGCTGTAGGGCTCTCTCTGTGTGTGTATGAGTTTGTGTGTCTCCCATTTTTGCTTCTCTGCCTGTCTCTCACGCTCTGTGAGTTTCTTGCCCTCCCTCTGTCGGCTGGTGTGTGTCTGTGTGTGTGTGTGTGTGTGTGTGTGTGTGTGTGTGTGTGAGATTGTGTGTTTGGAGGAAAGTGCCCTGTGCGCCCAAAAGCGATTTCTTGCCTTTCGCCTGTCTTTGGTGAGCCTCCCTCGGCGTCTGTGCCTGGGTCATGTGTCCGCTTGTCAAGCGTTTTCGCGGCGGTTCCACTTTGGGTTTGTGAAGGCCTGGAGCACGTGAGGAGATGCGTGACTCCCGGAGCAGTTGAAATCTCATCCCCATCCGGTGCGGCCTCTTTTCATTGATCAAGACAAACACACTGCAGCCGCGGACAAAAGCCGCAGGGAGCTCATCCTCCTGCAGGAGAGCAGGAGGCCCCCATCACAGAAGAGGCTTGTATCTTTTCAGAGCTCCTCTGTGAGAAAAGAAGCCACACCACGACACAGGCTGAAAGAGGAAGCCAGGAATGGGAGATGGCCACAATCCCAGTCACTGGAACGCTGGCCTCACTGGACAAGCCACCCGTTTGGCACCCCTCTCCTTCAGCCCGTGGCAGTGGCACGGTGCTGTACCCGGCCTGGGCTCTGGCCTCTGCTCCGTCCTCCCTCTGGCTGTGTATCCCCTGTTTCTCCGGGGCTGACGTGCTTCCTGGTCTGGCTGGATGTCTTCCAGAAGGATCACTTCTCAGTCCATCAGGGAGACGCGTCCTGGAGATCCCTGTCATGATTGTTTCTCTCTGCAAACCTGCTTGGGTTTGCCCGATTTCCAGCGGGGGAGGGGGAGCTTCAGGGCCCCTGCTGGGGACTCAGGACTCCGCTTGGGATCCGATAATGGACACTCCGGGTGAGAAAGCATGGGCTGAGCACATCTCCTGAGGCACGCAGGGTCTCGCTGCAGCCCACAATCATCCCACAGGCCTCAAGGCCTGCTGTCCACTGAAAGTTCACGGCCGCATCTGAGCCCTCTGCCTCCCTCCTCCTTTGAAAGACAGGTCCTTGTCTTCTGGGACAGGTGCTGTCGCATTTCCTCTGCACACCCAGTCTCATTCCTGAGAAGGAGACTCCCCTCTGCTCCTGGGTGGACTGGCCCCCTGAAACTTTTGGCCCGCTGCTAGATCCCAGGCGTTCTTTGATTTTCCCTGGCATTCATGGAAAGGTCACCTGTGCCCCCCTTCCACCGGGCACATGCCTGGACACCATTGTCTCCTTCGGTATCGCCCCGTGGGCCCTCAGTGACACACGTTCACACCATCTGCTCTAGGCTACGCCGGTGCCACGCGTTGGCTCCACCTCGGATTGGCCCCTGGACCTGTTGACACGTGTCCTGGGAAGCGGGATCAGCCTGATGGAGCCCCAGGCCCTTGAGAATCACGGCAGGTCACCGCTCTTTGAAAGGAGGGAGGCAGAGGGCTCACGGGTCAGTGAACTTGCAGCTGACTCCATGCCTTGAGGTCCATGGGATGATTGTGGGCTGCAGCCAGGCCCTGCCTGCCTCAGTCGATGTGCTCAGCCCATCCATTCTCACTCGGAGGGGTCCAGAATTGGATCTGATGGGGGGTCAAGAGATGACCCCAGCAGGCGCCCTGAAGCTGCCGCTCCCCCAGTGGAAATCGGCTCAAGGAGGTCCTGATGACGGGACCCCTGGGGGTTTGATCCTGGGAGGCCGCCCGCGGCCGTCTGTCCCACGCGGCCCCCTACTGATCCCCGGATGCAGCCGCTGGCAAGGCGGCAGCAGGAGAGCCCCTGGAGCCCAGCGGTCACCGTCCTTTAAAGGGGACGCAGCCTGACTGCCGGCAGCGGAGCGCGGGGCGGCCCAGCCAATGCGCATGCGCGAGTGGCGAGCGGGTGCCCGCGTCACAGTGGTTCCCACGGTTGTCAGAGAAACCGCTCCCTGAGGCCTGGCAAACAGGAGCCCTCCGTGGCAGTGCTTGGCTGGCGGGGCTCCGGGGCTCCAGCCTGACCTCTCCACGGGGTGGACAGGACGTTCTCCGGATGCCAGGAGTCGTGGCAAAGGGCTGACCAGGACGTTGAAAGCACAGGCGGGGTCCGGGGGAAGCAGCGCCGCATCCCAGCCTCAGGCCCGCCCGGACGCTGTTCGGGTGAGTCTCCCCAGAAGTCGTGCCCCCGTGATCTCGAGGACGGGTCGGCCTGCAGGCCCGCGGGCTGCTCTCTCAACCGAAGGTCGTTCTGGTCGAGAGCCGAACCCCCTAGCGTCAGCGGCTGCCTGGGGGTGTTTGTTTCCGCGCCACTGCTGTAGGGCTCTCTCTGTGTGTGTATGAGTTTGTGTGTCTCCCATTTTTGCTTCTCTGCCTGTCTCTCACGCTCTGTGAGTTTCTTGCCCTCCCTCTGTCGGCTGGTGTGTGTCTGTGTGTGTGTGTGTGTGTGTGTGTGTGTGTGTGAGATTGTGTGTTTGGAGGAAAGTGCCCTGTGCGCCCAAAAGCGATTTCTTGCCTTTCGCCTGTCTTTGGTGAGCCTCCCTCGGCGTCTGTGCCTGGGTCATGTGTCCGCTTGTCAAGCGTTTTCGCGGCGGTTCCACTTTGGGTTTGTGAAGGCCTGGAGCACGTGAGGAGATGCGTGACTCCCGGAGCAGTTGAAATCTCATCCCCATCCGGTGCGGCCTCTTTTCATTGATCAAGACAAACACACTGCAGCCGCGGACAAAAGCCGCAGGGAGCTCATCCTCCTGCAGGAGAGCAGGAGGCCCCCATCACAGAAGAGGCTTGTATCTTTTCAGAGCTCCTCTGTGAGAAAAGAAGCCACACCACGACACAGGCTGAAAGAGGAAGCCAGGAATGGGAGATGGCCACAATCCCAGTCACTGGAACGCTGGCCTCACTGGACAAGCCACCCGTTTGGCACCCCTCTCCTTCAGCCCGTGGCAGTGGCACGGTGCTGTACCCGGCCTGGGCTCTGGCCTCTGCTCCGTCCTCCCTCTGGCTGTGTATCCCCTGTTTCTCCGGGGCTGACGTGCTTCCTGGTCTGGCTGGATGTCTTCCAGAAGGATCACTTCTCAGTCCATCAGGGAGACGCGTCCTGGAGATCCCTGTCATGATTGTTTCTCTCTGCAAACCTGCTTGGGTTTGCCCGATTTCCAGCGGGGGAGGGGGAGCTTCAGGGCCCCTGCTGGGGACTCAGGACTCCGCTTGGGATCCGATAATGGACACTCCGGGTGAGAAAGCATGGGCTGAGCACATCTCCTGAGGCACGCAGGGTCTCGCTGCAGCCCACAATCATCCCACAGGCCTCAAGGCCTGCTGTCCACTGAAAGTTCACGGCCGCATCTGAGCCCTCTGCCTCCCTCCTCCTTTGAAAGACAGGTCCTTGTCTTCTGGGACAGGTGCTGTCGCATTTCCTCTGCACACCCAGTCTCATTCCTGAGAAGGAGACTCCCCTCTGCTCCTGGGTGGACTGGCCCCCTGAAACTTTTGGCCCGCTGCTAGATCCCAGGCGTTCTTTGATTTTCCCTGGCATTCATGGAAAGGTCACCTGTGCCCCCCTTCCACCGGGCACATGCCTGGACACCATTGTCTCCTTCGGTATCGCCCCGTGGGCCCTCAGTGACACACGTTCACACCATCTGCTCTAGGCTACGCCGGTGCCACGCGTTGGCTCCACCTCGGATTGGCCCCTGGACCTGTTGACACGTGTCCTGGGAAGCGGGATCAGCCTGATGGAGCCCCAGGCCCTTGAGAATCACGGCAGGTCACCGCTCTTTGAAAGGAGGGAGGCAGAGGGCTCACGGGTCAGTGAACTTGCAGCTGACTCCATGCCTTGAGGTCCATGGGATGATTGTGGGCTGCAGCCAGGCCCTGCCTGCCTCAGTCGATGTGCTCAGCCCATCCATTCTCACTCGGAGGGGTCCAGAATTGGATCTGATGGGGGGTCAAGAGATGACCCCAGCAGGCGCCCTGAAGCTGCCGCTCCCCCAGTGGAAATCGGCTCAAGGAGGTCCTGATGACGGGACCCCTGGGGGTTTGATCCTGGGAGGCCGCCCGCGGCCGTCTGTCCCACGCGGCCCCCTACTGATCCCCGGATGCAGCCGCTGGCAAGGCGGCAGCAGGAGAGCCCCTGGAGCCCAGCGGTCACCGTCCTTTAAAGGGGACGCAGCCTGACTGCCGGCAGCGGAGCGCGGGGCGGCCCAGCCAATGCGCATGCGCGAGGGGCGAGCGGGTGCCCGCGTCACAGTGGTTCCCACGGTTGTCAGAGAAACCGCTCCCTGAGGCCTGGCAAACAGGAGCCCTCCGTGGCAGTGCTTGGCTGGCGGGGCTCCGGGGCTCCAGCCTGACCTCTCCACGGGGTGGACAGGACGTTCTCCGGATGCCAGGAGTCGTGGCAAAGGGCTGACCAGGACGTTGAAAGCACAGGCGGGGTCCGGGGGAAGCAGCGCCGCATCCCAGCCTCAGGCCCGCCCGGACGCTGTTCGGGTGAGTCTCCCCAGAAGTCGTGCCCCCGTGATCTCGAGGACGGGTCGGCCTGCAGGCCCGCGGGCTGCTCTCTCAACCGAAGGTCGTTCTGGTCGAGAGCCGAACCCCCTAGCGTCAGCGGCTGCCTGGGGGTGTTTGTTTCCGCGCCACTGCTGTAGGGCTCTCTCTGTGTGTGTATGAGTTTGTGTGTCTCCCATTTTTGCTTCTCTGCCTGTCTCTCACGCTCTGTGAGTTTCTTGCCCTCCCTCTGTCGGCTGGTGTGTGTCTGTGTGTGTGTGTGTGTGTGTGTGTGTGTGAGATTGTGTGTTTGGAGGAAAGTGCCCTGTGCGCCCAAAAGCGATTTCTTGCCTTTCGCCTGTCTTTGGTGAGCCTCCCTCGGCGTCTGTGCCTGGGTCATGTGTCCGCTTGTCAAGCGTTTTCGCGGCGGTTCCACTTTGGGTTTGTGAAGGCCTGGAGCACGTGAGGAGATGCGTGACTCCCGGAGCAGTTGAAATCTCATCCCCATCCGGTGCGGCCTCTTTTCATTGATCAAGACAAACACACTGCAGCCTCGGACAAAAGCCGCAGGGAGCTCATCCTCCTGCAGGAGAGCAGGAGGCCCCCATCACAGAAGAGGCTTGTATCTTTTCAGAGCTCCTCTGTGAGAAAAGAAGCCACACCACGACACAGGCTGAAAGAGGAAGCCAGGAATGGGAGATGGCCACAATCCCAGTCACTGGAACGCTGGCCTCACTGGACAAGCCACCCGTTTGGCACCCCTCTCCTTCAGCCCGTGGCAGTGGCACGGTGCTGTACCCGGCCTGGGCTCTGGCCTCTGCTCCGTCCTCCCTCTGGCTGTGTATCCCCTGTTTCTCCGGGGCTGACGTGCTTCCTGGTCTGGCTGGATGTCTTCCAGAAGGATCACTTCTCAGTCCATCAGGGAGACGCGTCCTGGAGATCCCTGTCATGATTGTTTCTCTCTGCAAACCTGCTTGGGTTTGCCCGATTTCCAGCGGGGGAGGGGGAGCTTCAGGGCCCCTGCTGGGGACTCAGGACTCCGCTTGGGATCCGATAATGGACACTCCGGGTGAGAAAGCATGGGCTGAGCACATCTCCTGAGGCACGCAGGGTCTCGCTGCAGCCCACAATCATCCCACAGGCCTCAAGGCCTGCTGTCCACTGAAAGTTCACGGCCGCATCTGAGCCCTCTGCCTCCCTCCTCCTTTGAAAGACAGGTCCTTGTCTTCTGGGACAGGTGCTGTCGCATTTCCTCTGCACACCCAGTCTCATTCCTGAGAAGGAGACTCCCCTCTGCTCCTGGGTGGACTGGCCCCCTGAAACTTTTGGCCCGCTGCTAGATCCCAGGCGTTCTTTGATTTTCCCTGGCATTCATGGAAAGGTCACCTGTGCCCCCCTTCCACCGGGCACATGCCTGGACACCATTGTCTCCTTCGGTATCGCCCCGTGGGCCCTCAGTGACACACATTCACACCATCTGCTCTAGGCTACGCCGGTGCCACGCGTTGGCTCCACCTCGGATTGGCCCCTGGACCTGTTGACACGTGTCCTGGGAAGCGGGATCAGCCTGATGGAGCCCCAGGCCCTTGAGAATCACGGCAGGTCACCGCTCTTTGAAAGGAGGGAGGCAGAGGGCTCACGGGTCAGTGAACTTGCAGCTGACTCCATGCCTTGAGGTCCATGGGATGATTGTGGGCTGCAGCCAGGCCCTGCCTGCCTCAGTCGATGTGCTCAGCCCATCCATTCTCACTCGGAGGGGTCCAGAATTGGATCTGATGGGGGGTCAAGAGATGACCCCAGCAGGCGCCCTGAAGCTGCCGCTCCCCCAGTGGAAATCGGCTCAAGGAGGTCCTGATGACGGGACCCCTGGGGGTTTGATCCTGGGAGGCCGCCCGCGGCCGTCTGTCCCACGCGGCCCCCTACTGATCCCCGGATGCAGCCGCTGGCAAGGCGGCAGCAGGAGAGCCCCTGGAGCCCAGCGGTCACCGTCCTTTAAAGGGGACGCAGCCTGACTGCCGGCAGCGGAGCGCGGGGCGGCCCAGCCAATGCGCATGCGCGAGTGGCGAGCGGGTGCCCGCGTCACAGTGGTTCCCACGGTTGTCAGAGAAACCGCTCCCTGAGGCCTGGCAAACAGGAGCCCTCCGTGGCAGTGCTTGGCTGGCGGGGCTCCGGGGCTCCAGCCTGACCTCTCCACGGGGTGGACAGGACGTTCTCCGGATGCCAGGAGTCGTGGCAAAGGGCTGACCAGGACGTTGAAAGCACAGGCGGGGTCCGGGGGAAGCAGCGCCGCATCCCAGCCTCAGGCCCGCCCGGACGCTGTTCGGGTGAGTCTCCCCAGAAGTCGTGCCCCCGTGATCTCGAGGACGGGTCGGCCTGCAGGCCCGCGGGCTGCTCTCTCAACCGAAGGTCGTTCTGGTCGAGAGCCGAACCCCCTAGCGTCAGCGGCTGCCTGGGGGTGTTTGTTTCCGCGCCACTGCTGTAGGGCTCTCTCTGTGTGTGTATGAGTTTGTGTGTCTCCCATTTTTGCTTCTCTGCCTGTCTCTCACGCTCTGTGAGTTTCTTGCCCTCCCTCTGTCGGCTGGTGTGTGTCTGTGTGTGTGTGTGTGTGTGTGTGTGTGTGTGTGAGATTGTGTGTTTGGAGGAAAGTGCCCTGTGCGCCCAAAAGCGATTTCTTGCCTTTCGCCTGTCTTTGGTGAGCCTCCCTCGGCGTCTGTGCCTGGGTCATGTGTCCGCTTGTCAAGCGTTTTCGCGGCGGTTCCACTTTGGGTTTGTGAAGGCCTGGAGCACGTGAGGAGATGCGTGACTCCCGGAGCAGTTGAAATCTCATCCCCATCCGGTGCGGCCTCTTTTCATTGATCAAGACAAACACACTGCAGCCGCGGACAAAAGCCGCAGGGAGCTCATCCTCCTGCAGGAGAGCAGGAGGCCCCCATCACAGAAGAGGCTTGTATCTTTTCAGAGCTCCTCTGTGAGAAAAGAAGCCACACCACGACACAGGCTGAAAGAGGAAGCCAGGAATGGGAGATGGCCACAATCCCAGTCACTGGAACGCTGGCCTCACTGGACAAGCCACCCGTTTGGCACCCCTCTCCTTCAGCCCGTGGCAGTGGCACGGTGCTGTACCCGGCCTGGGCTCTGGCCTCTGCTCCGTCCTCCCTCTGGCTGTGTATCCCCTGTTTCTCCGGGGCTGACGTGCTTCCTGGTCTGGCTGGATGTCTTCCAGAAGGATCACTTCTCAGTCCATCAGGGAGACGCGTCCTGGAGATCCCTGTCATGATTGTTTCTCTCTGCAAACCTGCTTGGGTTTGCCCGATTTCCAGCGGGGGAGGGGGAGCTTCAGGGCCCCTGCTGGGGACTCAGGACTCCGCTTGGGATCCGATAATGGACACTCCGGGTGAGAAAGCATGGGCTGAGCACATCTCCTGAGGCAGGCAGGGTCTCGCTGCAGCCCACAATCATCCCACAGGCCTCAAGGCCTGCTGTCCACTGAAAGTTCACGGCCGCATCTGAGCCCTCTGCCTCCCTCCTCCTTTGAAAGACAGGTCCTTGTCTTCTGGGACAGGTGCTGTCGCATTTCCTCTGCACACCCAGTCTCATTCCTGAGAAGGAGACTCCCCTCTGCTCCTGGGTGGACTGGCCCCCTGAAACTTTTGGCCCGCTGCTAGATCCCAGGCGTTCTTTGATTTTCCCTGGCATTCATGGAAAGGTCACCTGTGCCCCCCTTCCACCGGGCACATGCCTGGACACCATTGTCTCCTTCGGTATCGCCCCGTGGGCCCTCAGTGACACACGTTCACACCATCTGCTCTAGGCTACGCCGGTGCCACGCGTTGGCTCCACCTCGGATTGGCCCCTGGACCTGTTGACACGTGTCCTGGGAAGCGGGATCAGCCTGATGGAGCCCCAGGCCCTTGAGAATCACGGCAGGTCACCGCTCTTTGAAAGGAGGGAGGCAGAGGGCTCACGGGTCAGTGAACTTGCAGCTGACTCCATGCCTTGAGGTCCATGGGATGATTGTGGGCTGCAGCCAGGCCCTGCCTGCCTCAGTCGATGTGCTCAGCCCATCCATTCTCACTCGGAGGGGTCCAGAATTGGATCTGATGGGGGGTCAAGAGATGACCCCAGCAGGCGCCCTGAAGCTGCCGCTCCCCCAGTGGAAATCGGCTCAAGGAGGTCCTGATGACGGGACCCCTGGGGGTTTGATCCTGGGAGGCCGCCCGCGGCCGTCTGTCCCACGCGGCCCCCTACTGATCCCCGGATGCAGCCGCTGGCAAGGCGGCAGCAGGAGAGCCCCTGGAGCCCAGCGGTCACCGTCCTTTAAAGGGGACGCAGCCTGACTGCCGGCAGCGGAGCGCGGGGCGGCCCAGCCAATGCGCATGCGCGAGTGGCGAGCGGGTGCCCGCGTCACAGTGGTTCCCACGGTTGTCAGAGAAACCGCTCCCTGAGGCCTGGCAAACAGGAGCCCTCCGTGGCAGTGCTTGGCTGGCGGGGCTCCGGGGCTCCAGCCTGACCTCTCCACGGGGTGGACAGGACGTTCTCCGGATGCCAGGAGTCGTGGCAAAGGGCTGACCAGGACGTTGAAAGCACAGGCGGGGTCCGGGGGAAGCAGCGCCGCATCCCAGCCTCAGGCCCGCCCGGACGCTGTTCGGGTGAGTCTCCCCAGAAGTCGTGCCCCCGTGATCTCGAGGACGGGTCGGCCTGCAGGCCCGCGGGCTGCTCTCTCAACCGAAGGTCGTTCTGGTCGAGAGCCGAACCCCCTAGCGTCAGCGGCTGCCTGGGGGTGTTTGTTTCCGCGCCACTGCTGTAGGGCTCTCTCTGTGTGTGTATGAGTTTGTGTGTCTCCCATTTTTGCTTCTCTGCCTGTCTCTCACGCTCTGTGAGTTTCTTGCCCTCCCTCTGTCGGCTGGTGTGTGTCTGTGTGTGTGTGTGTGTGTGTGTGTGTGTGTGTGAGATTGTGTGTTTGGAGGAAAGTGCCCTGTGCGCCCAAAAGCGATTTCTTGCCTTTCGCCTGTCTTTGGTGAGCCTCCCTCGGCGTCTGTGCCTGGGTCATGTGTCCGCTTGTCAAGCGTTTTCGCGGCGGTTCCACTTTGGGTTTGTGAAGGCCTGGAGCACGTGAGGAGATGCGTGACTCCCGGAGCAGTTGAAATCTCATCCCCATCCGGTGCGGCCTCTTTTCATTGATCAAGACAAACACACTGCAGCCGCGGACAAAAGCCGCAGGGAGCTCATCCTCCTGCAGGAGAGCAGGAGGCCCCCATCACAGAAGAGGCTTGTATCTTTTCAGAGCTCCTCTGTGAGAAAAGAAGCCACACCACGACACAGGCTGAAAGAGGAAGCCAGGAATGGGAGATGGCCACAATCCCAGTCACTGGAACGCTGGCCTCACTGGACAAGCCACCCGTTTGGCACCCCTCTCCTTCAGCCCGTGGCAGTGGCACGGTGCTGTACCCGGCCTGGGCTCTGGCCTCTGCTCCGTCCTCCCTCTGGCTGTGTATCCCCTGTTTCTCCGGGGCTGACGTGCTTCCTGGTCTGGCTGGATGTCTTCCAGAAGGATCACTTCTCAGTCCATCAGGGAGACGCGTCCTGGAGATCCCTGTCATGATTGTTTCTCTCTGCAAACCTGCTTGGGTTTGCCCGATTTCCAGCGGGGGAGGGGGAGCTTCAGGGCCCCTGCTGGGGACTCAGGACTCCGCTTGGGATCCGATAATGGACACTCCGGGTGAGAAAGCATGGGCCGAGCACATCTCCTGAGGCAGGCAGGGTCTCGCTGCAGCCCACAATCATCCCACAGGCCTCAAGGCCTGCTGTCCACTGAAAGTTCACGGCCGCATCTGAGCCCTCTGCCTCCCTCCTCCTTTGAAAGACAGGTCCTTGTCTTCTGGGACAGGTGCTGTCGCATTTCCTCTGCACACCCAGTCTCATTCCTGAGAAGGAGACTCCCCTCTGCTCCTGGGTGGACTGGCCCCCTGAAACTTTTGGCCCGCTGCTAGATCCCAGGCGTTCTTTGATTTTCCCTGGCATTCATGGAAAGGTCACCTGTGCCCCCCTTCCACCGGGCACATGCCTGGACACCATTGTCTCCTTCGGTATCGCCCCGTGGGCCCTCAGTGACACACGTTCACACCATCTGCTCTAGGCTACGCCGGTGCCACGCGTTGGCTCCACCTCGGATTGGCCCCTGGACCTGTTGACACGTGTCCTGGGAAGCGGGATCAGCCTGATGGAGCCCCAGGCCCTTGAGAATCACGGCAGGTCACCGCTCTTTGAAAGGAGGGAGGCAGAGGGCTCACGGGTCAGTGAACTTGCAGCTGACTCCATGCCTTGAGGTCCATGGGATGATTGTGGGCTGCAGCCAGGCCCTGCCTGCCTCAGTCGATGTGCTCAGCCCATCCATTCTCACTCGGAGGGGTCCAGAATTGGATCTGATGGGGGGTCAAGAGATGACCCCAGCAGGCGCCCTGAAGCTGCCGCTCCCCCAGTGGAAATCGGCTCAAGGAGGTCCTGATGACGGGACCCCTGGGGGTTTGATCCTGGGAGGCCGCCCGCGGCCGTCTGTCCCACGCGGCCCCCTACTGATCCCCGGATGCAGCCGCTGGCAAGGCGGCAGCAGGAGAGCCCCTGGAGCCCAGCGGTCACCGTCCTTTAAAGGGGACGCAGCCTGACTGCCGGCAGCGGAGCGCGGGGCGGCCCAGCCAATGCGCATGCGCGAGTGGCGAGCGGGTGCCCGCGTCACAGTGGTTCCCACGGTTGTCAGAGAAACCGCTCCCTGAGGCCTGGCAAACAGGAGCCCTCCGTGGCAGTGCTTGGCTGGCGGGGCTCCGGGGCTCCAGCCTGACCTCTCCACGGGGTGGACAGGACGTTCTCCGGATGCCAGGAGTCGTGGCAAAGGGCTGACCAGGACGTTGAAAGCACAGGCGGGGTCCGGGGGAAGCAGCGCCGCATCCCAGCCTCAGGCCCGCCCGGACGCTGTTCGGGTGAGTCTCCCCAGAAGTCGTGCCCCCGTGATCTCGAGGACGGGTCGGCCTGCAGGCCCGCGGGCTGCTCTCTCAACCGAAGGTCGTTCTGGTCGAGAGCCGAACCCCCTAGCGTCAGCGGCTGCCTGGGGGTGTTTGTTTCCGCGCCACTGCTGTAGGGCTCTCTCTGTGTGTGTATGAGTTTGTGTGTCTCCCATTTTTGCTTCTCTGCCTGTCTCTCACGCTCTGTGAGTTTCTTGCCCTCCCTCTGTCGGCTGGTGTGTGTGTGTGTGTGTGTGTGTGTGTGTGAGATTGTGTGTTTGGAGGAAAGTGCCCTGTGCGCCCAAAAGCGATTTCTTGCCTTTCGCCTGTCTTTGGTGAGCCTCCCTCGGCGTCTGTGCCTGGGTCATGTGTCCGCTTGTCAAGCGTTTTCGCGGCGGTTCCACTTTGGGTTTGTGAAGGCCTGGAGCACGTGAGGAGATGCGTGACTCCCGGAGCAGTTGAAATCTCATCCCCATCCGGTGCGGCCTCTTTTCATTGATCAAGACAAACACACTGCAGCCGCGGACAAAAGCCGCAGGGAGCTCATCCTCCTGCAGGAGAGCAGGAGGCCCCCATCACTGAAGAGGCTTGTATCTTTTCAGAGCTCCTCTGTGAGAAAAGAAGCCACACCACGACACAGGCTGAAAGAGGAAGCCAGGAATGGGAGATGGCCACAATCCCAGTCACTGGAACGCTGGCCTCACTGGACAAGCCACCCGTTTGGCACCCCTTTCCTTCAGCCCGTGGCAGTGGCACGGTGCTGTACCCGGCCTGGGCTCTGGCCTCTGCTCCGTCCTCCCTCTGGCTGTGTATCCCCTGTTTCTCCGGGGCTGACGTGCTTCCTGGTCTGGCTGGATGTCTTCCAGAAGGATCACTTCTCAGTCCATCAGGGAGACGCGTCCTGGAGATCCCTGTCATGATTGTTTCTCTCTGCAAACCTGCTTGGGTTTGCCCGATTTCCAGCGGGGGAGGGGGAGCTTCAGGGCCCCTGCTGGGGACTCAGGACTCCGCTTGGGATCCGATAATGGACACTCCGGGTGAGAAAGCATGGGCTGAGCACATCTCCTGAGGCAGGCAGGGTCTCGCTGCAGCCCACAATCATCCCACAGGCCTCAAGGCCTGCTGTCCACTGAAAGTTCACGGCCGCATCTGAGCCCTCTGCCTCCCTCCTCCTTTGAAAGACAGGTCCTTGTCTTCTGGGACAGGTGCTGTCGCATTTCCTCTGCACACCCAGTCTCATTCCTGAGAAGGAGACTCCCCTCTGCTCCTGGGTGGACTGGCCCCCTGAAACTTTTGGCCCGCTGCTAGATCCCAGGCGTTCTTTGATTTTCCCTGGCATTCATGGAAAGGTCACCTGTGCCCCCCTTCCACCGGGCACATGCCTGGACACCATTGTCTCCTTCGGTATCGCCCCGTGGGCCCTCAGTGACACACGTTCACACCATCTGCTCTAGGCTACGCCGGTGCCACGCGTTGGCTCCACCTCGGATTGGCCCCTGGACCTGTTGACACGTGTCCTGGGAAGCGGGATCAGCCTGATGGAGCCCCAGGCCCTTGAGAATCACGGCAGGTCACCGCTCTTTGAAAGGAGGGAGGCAGAGGGCTCACGGGTCAGTGAACTTGCAGCTGACTCCATGCCTTGAGGTCCATGGGATGATTGTGGGCTGCAGCCAGGCCCTGCCTGCCTCAGTCGATGTGCTCAGCCCATCCATTCTCACTCGGAGGGGTCCAGAATTGGATCTGATGGGGGGTCAAGAGATGACCCCAGCAGGCGCCCTGAAGCTGCCGCTCCCCCAGTGGAAATCGGCTCAAGGAGGTCCTGATGACGGGACCCCTGGGGGTTTGATCCTGGGAGGCCGCCCGCGGCCGTCTGTCCCACGCGGCCCCCTACTGATCCCCGGATGCAGCCGCTGGCAAGGCGGCAGCAGGAGAGCCCCTGGAGCCCAGCGGTCACCGTCCTTTAAAGGGGACGCAGCCTGACTGCCGGCAGCGGAGCGCGGGGCGGCCCAGCCAATGCGCATGCGCGAGTGGCGAGCGGGTGCCCGCGTCACAGTGGTTCCCACGGTTGTCAGAGAAACCGCTCCCTGAGGCCTGGCAAACAGGAGCCCTCCGTGGCAGTGCTTGGCTGGCGGGGCTCCGGGGCTCCAGCCTGACCTCTCCACGGGGTGGACAGGACGTTCTCCGGATGCCAGGAGTCGTGGCAAAGGGCTGACCAGGACGTTGAAAGCACAGGCGGGGTCCGGGGGAAGCAGCGCCGCATCCCAGCCTCAGGCCCGCCCGGACGCTGTTCGGGTGAGTCTCCCCAGAAGTCGTGCCCCCGTGATCTCGAGGACGGGTCGGCCTGCAGGCCCGCGGGCTGCTCTCTCAACCGAAGGTCGTTCTGGTCGAGAGCCGAACCCCCTAGCGTCAGTGGCTGCCTGGGGGTGTTTGTTTCCGCGCCACTGCTGTAGGGCTCTCTCTGTGTGTGTATGAGTTTGTGTGTCTCCCATTTTTGCTTCTCTGCCTGTCTCTCACGCTCTGTGAGTTTCTTGCCCTCCCTCTGTCGGCTGGTGTGTGTCTGTGTCTGTGTGTGTGTGTGTGTGTGTGTGTGTGTGTGTGTGTGTGAGATTGTGTGTTTGGAGGAAAGTGCCCTGTGCGCCCAAAAGCGATTTCTTGCCTTTCGCCTGTCTTTGGTGAGCCTCCCTCGGCGTCTGTGCCTGGGTCATGTGTCCGCTTGTCAAGCGTTTTCGCGGCGGTTCCACTTTGGGTTTGTGAAGGCCTGGAGCACGTGAGGAGATGCGTGACTCCCGGAGCAGTTGAAATCTCATCCCCATCCGGTGCGGCCTCTTTTCATTGATCAAGACAAACACACTGTAGCCGCGGACAAAAGCCGCAGGGAGCTCATCCTCCTGCAGGAGAGCAGGAGGCCCCCATCACAGAAGAGGCTTGTATCTTTTCAGAGCTCCTCTGTGAGAAAAGAAGCCACACCACGACACAGGCTGAAAGAGGAAGCCAGGAATGGGAGATGGCCACAATCCCAGTCACTGGAACGCTGGCCTCACTGGACAAGCCACCCGTTTGGCACCCCTCTCCTTCAGCCCGTGGCAGTGGCACGGTGCTGTACCCGGCCTGGGCTCTGGCCTCTGCTCCGTCCTCCCTCTGGCTGTGTATCCCCTGTTTCTCCGGGGCTGACGTGCTTCCTGGTCTGGCTGGATGTCTTCCAGAAGGATCACTTCTCAGTCCATCAGGGAGACGCGTCCTGGAGATCCCTGTCATGATTGTTTCTCTCTGCAAACCTGCTTGGGTTTGCCCCGATTTCCAGCGGGGGAGGGGGAGCTTCAGGGCCCCTGCTGGGGACTCAGGACTCCGCTTGGGATCCGATAATGGACACTCCGGGTGAGAAAGCATGGGCTGAGCACATCTCCTGAGGCAGGCAGGGTCTCGCTGCAGCCCACAATCATCCCACAGGCCTCAAGGCCTGCTGTCCACTGAAAGTTCACGGCCGCATCTGAGCCCTCTGCCTCCCTCCTCCTTTGAAAGACAGGTCCTTGTCTTCTGGGACAGGTGCTGTCGCATTTCCTCTGCACACCCAGTCTCATTCCTGAGAAGGAGACTCCCCTCTGCTCCTGGGTGGACTGGCCCCCTGAAACTTTTGGCCCGCTGCTAGATCCCAGGCGTTCTTTGATTTTCCCTGGCATTCATGGAAAGGTCACCTGTGCCCCCCTTCCACCGGGCACATGCCTGGACACCATTGTCTCCTTCGGTATCGCCCCGTGGGCCCTCAGTGACACACGTTCACACCATCTGCTCTAGGCTACGCCGGTGCCACGCGTTGGCTCCACCTCGGATTGGCCCCTGGACCTGTTGACACGTGTCCTGGGAAGCGGGATCAGCCTGATGGAGCCCCAGGCCCTTGAGAATCACGGCAGGTCACCGCTCTTTGAAAGGAGGGAGGCAGAGGGCTCACGGGTCAGTGAACTTGCAGCTGACTCCATGCCTTGAGGTCCATGGGATGATTGTGGGCTGCAGCCAGGCCCTGCCTGCCTCAGTCGATGTGCTCAGCCCATCCATTCTCACTCGGAGGGGTCCAGAATTGGATCTGATGGGGGGTCAAGAGATGACCCCAGCAGGCGCCCTGAAGCTGCCGCTCCCCCAGTGGAAATCGGCTCAAGGAGGTCCTGATGACGGGACCCCTGGGGGTTTGATCCTGGGAGGCCGCCCGCGGCCGTCTGTCCCACGCGGCCCCCTACTGATCCCCGGATGCAGCCGCTGGCAAGGCGGCAGCAGGAGAGCCCCTGGAGCCCAGCGGTCACCGTCCTTTAAAGGGGACGCAGCCTGACTGCCGGCAGCGGAGCGCGGGGCGGCCCAGCCAATGCGCATGCGCGAGTGGCGAGCGGGTGCCCGCGTCACAGTGGTTCCCACGGTTGTCAGAGAAACCGCTCCCTGAGGCCTGGCAAACAGGAGCCCTCCGTGGCAGTGCTTGGCTGGCGGGGCTCCGGGGCTCCAGCCTGACCTCTCCACGGGGTGGACAGGACGTTCTCCGGATGCCAGGAGTCGTGGCAAAGGGCTGACCAGGACGTTGAAAGCACAGGCGGGGTCCGGGGGAAGCAGCGCCGCATCCCAGCCTCAGGCCCGCCCGGACGCTGTTCGGGTGAGTCTCCCCAGAAGTCGTGCCCCCGTGATCTCGAGGACGGGTCGGCCTGCAGGCCCGCGGGCTGCTCTCTCAACCGAAGGTCGTTCTGGTCGAGAGCCGAACCCCCTAGCGTCAGCGGCTGCCTGGGGGTGTTTGTTTCCGCGCCACTGCTGTAGGGCTCTCTCTGTGTGTGTATGAGTTTGTGTGTCTCCCATTTTTGCTTCTCTGCCTGTCTCTCACGCTCTGTGAGTTTCTTGCCCTCCCTCTGTCGGCTGGTGTGTGTGTGTGTGTGTGTGTGTGTGTGTGTGTGTGAGATTGTGTGTTTGGAGGAAAGTGCCCTGTGCGCCCAAAAGCGATTTCTTGCCTTTCGCCTGTCTTTGGTGAGCCTCCCTCGCGTCTGTGCCTGGGTCATGTGTCCGCTTGTCAAGCGTTTTCGCGGCGGTTCCACTTTGGGTTTGTGAAGGCCTGGAGCACGTGAGGAGATGCGTGACTCCCGGAGCAGTTGAAATCTCATCCCCATCCGGTGCGGCCTCTTTTCATTGATCAAGACAAACACACTGCAGCCGCGGACAAAAGCCGCAGGGAGCTCATCCTCCTGCAGGAGAGCAGGAGGCCCCCATCACAGAAGAGGCTTGTATCTTTTCAGAGCTCCTCTGTGAGAAAAGAAGCCACACCACGACACAGGCTGAAAGAGGAAGCCAGGAATGGGAGATGGCCACAATCCCAGTCACTGGAACGCTGGCCTCACTGGACAAGCCACCCGTTTGGCACCCCTCTCCTTCAGCCCGTGGCAGTGGCACGGTGCTGTACCCGGCCTGGGCTCTGGCCTCTGCTCCGTCCTCCCTCTGGCTGTGTATCCCCTGTTTCTCCAGGGCTGACGTGCTTCCTGGTCTGGCTGGATGTCTTCCAGAAGGATCACTTCTCAGTCCATCAGGGAGACGCGTCCTGGAGATCCCTGTCATGATTGTTTCTCTCTGCAAACCTGCTTGGGTTTGCCCGATTTCCAGCGGGGGAGGGGGAGCTTCAGGGCCCCTGCTGGGGACTCAGGACTCCGCTTGGGATCCGATAATGGACACTCCGGGTGAGAAAGCATGGGCTGAGCACATCTCCTGAGGCAGGCAGGGTCTCGCTGCAGCCCACAATCATCCCACAGGCCTCAAGGCCTGCTGTCCACTGAAAGTTCACGGCCGCATCTGAGCCCTCTGCCTCCCTCCTCCTTTGAAAGACAGGTCCTTGTCTTCTGGGACAGGTGCTGTCGCATTTCCTCTGCACACCCAGTCTCATTCCTGAGAAGGAGACTCCCCTCTGCTCCTGGGTGGACTGGCCCCCTGAAACTTTTGGCCCGCTGCTAGATCCCAGGCGTTCTTTGATTTTCCCTGGCATTCATGGAAAGGTCACCTGTGCCCCCCTTCCACCGGGCACATGCCTGGACACCATTGTCTCCTTCGGTATCGCCCCGTGGGCCCTCAGTGACACACGTTCACACCATCTGCTCTAGGCTACGCCGGTGCCACGCGTTGGCTCCACCTCGGATTGGCCCCTGGACCTGTTGACACGTGTCCTGGGAAGCGGGATCAGCCTGATGGAGCCCCAGGCCCTTGAGAATCACGGCAGGTCACCGCTCTTTGAAAGGAGGGAGGCAGAGGGCTCACGGGTCAGTGAACTTGCAGCTGACTCCATGCCTTGAGGTCCATGGGATGATTGTGGGCTGCAGCCAGGCCCTGCCTGCCTCAGTCGATGTGCTCAGCCCATCCATTCTCACTCGGAGGGGTCCAGAATTGGATCTGATGGGGGGTCAAGAGATGACCCCAGCAGGCGCCCTGAAGCTGCCGCTCCCCCAGTGGAAATCGGCTCAAGGAGGTCCTGATGACGGGACCCCTGGGGGTTTGATCCTGGGAGGCCGCCCGCGGCCGTCTGTCCCACGCGGCCCCCTACTGATCCCCGGATGCAGCCGCTGGCAAGGCGGCAGCAGGAGAGCCCCTGGAGCCCAGCGGTCACCGTCCTTTAAAGGGGACGCAGCCTGACTGCCGGCAGCGGAGCGCGGGGCGGCCCAGCCAATGCGCATGCGCGAGTGGCGAGCGGGTGCCCGCTTCACAGTGGTTCCCACGGTTGTCAGAGAAACCGCTCCCTGAGGCCTGGCAAACAGGAGCCCTCCGTGGCAGTGCTTGGCTGGCGGGGCTCCGGGGCTCCAGCCTGACCTCTCCACGGGGTGGACAGGACGTTCTCCGGATGCCAGGAGTCGTGGCAAAGGGCTGACCAGGACGTTGAAAGCACAGGCGGGGTCCGGGGGAAGCAGCGCCGCATCCCAGCCTCAGGCCCGCCCGGACGCTGTTCGGGTGAGTCTCCCCAGAAGTCGTGCCCCCGTGATCTCGAGGACGGGTCGGCCTGCAGGCCCGCGGGCTGCTCTCTCAACCGAAGGTCGTTCTGGTCGAGAGCCGAACCCCCTAGCGTCAGCGGCTGCCTGGGGGTGTTTGTTTCCGCGCCTCTCTGCTGTAGGGCTCTCTCTGTGTGTGTATGAGTTTGTGTGTCTCCCATTTTTGCTTCTCTGCCTGTCTCTCACGCTCTGTGAGTTTCTTGCCCTCCCTCTGTCGGCTGGTGTGTGTGTGTGTGTGTGTGTGTGTGTGTGTGTGTGTGAGATTGTGTGTTTGGAGGAAAGTGCCCTGTGCGCCCAAAAGCGATTTCTTGCCTTTCGCCTGTCTTTGGTGAGCCTCCCTCGGCGTCTGTGCCTGGGTCATGTGTCCGCTTGTCAAGCGTTTTCGCGGCGGTTCCACTTTGGGTTTGTGAAGGCCTGGAGCACGTGAGGAGATGCGTGACTCCCGGAGCAGTTGAAATCTCATCCCCATCCGGTGCGGCCTCTTTTCATTGATCAAGACAAACACACTGTAGCCGCGGACAAAAGCCGCAGGGAGCTCATCCTCCTGCAGGAGAGCAGGAGGCCCCCATCACAGAAGAGGCTTGTATCTTTTCAGAGCTCCTCTGTGAGAAAAGAAGCCACACCACGACACAGGCTGAAAGAGGAAGCCAGGAATGGGAGATGGCCACAATCCCAGTCACTGGAACGCTGGCCTCACTGGACAAGCCACCCGTTTGGCACCCCTCTCCTTCAGCCCGTGGCAGTGGCACGGTGCTGTACCCGGCCTGGGCTCTGGCCTCTGCTCCGTCCTCCCTCTGGCTGTGTATCCCCTGTTTCTCCGGGGTTGACGTGCTTCCTGGTCTGGCTGGATGTCTTCCAGAAGGATCACTTCTCAGTCCATCAGGGAGAGGCGTCCTGGAGATCCCTGTCATGATTGTTTCTCTCTGCAAACCTGCTTGGGTTTGCCCCGATTTCCAGCGGGGGAGGGGGAGCTTCAGGGCCCCTGCTGGGGACTCAGGACTCCGCTTGGGATCCGATAATGGACACTCCGGGTGAGAAAGCATGGGCTGAGCACATCTCCTGAGGCAGGCAGGGTCTCGCTGCAGCCCACAATCATCCCACAGGCCTCAAGGCCTGCTGTCCACTGAAAGTTCACGGCCGCATCTGAGCCCTCTGCCTCCCTCCTCCTTTGCAAGACAGGTCCTTGTCTTCTGGGACAGGTGCTGTCGCATTTCCTCTGCACACCCAGTCTCATTCCTGAGAAGGAGACTCCCCTCTGCTCCTGGGTGGACTGGCCCCCTGAAACTTTTGGCCCGCTGCTAGATCCCAGGCGTTCTTTGATTTTCCCTGGCATTCATGGAAAGGTCACCTGTGCCCCCCTTCCACCGGGCACATGCCTGGACACCATTGTCTCCTTCGGTATCGCCCCGTGGGCCCTCAGTGACACACGTTCACACCATCTGCTCTAGGCTACGCCGGTGCCACGCGTTGGCTCCACCTCGGATTGGCCCCTGGACCTGTTGACACGTGTCCTGGGAAGCGGGATCAGCCTGATGGAGCCCCAGGCCCTTGAGAATCACGGCAGGTCACCGCTCTTTGAAAGGAGGGAGGCAGAGGGCTCACGGGTCAGTGAACTTGCAGCAGACTCCATTCCTTGAGGTCCATGGGATGATTGTGGGCTGCAGCCAGGCCCTGCCTGCCTCAGTCGATGTGCTCAGCCCATCCATTCTCACTCGGAGGGGTCCAGAATTGGATCTGATGGGGGGTCAAGAGATGACCCCAGCAGGCGCCCTGAAGCTGCCGCTCCCCCAGTGGAAATCGGCTCAAGGAGGTCCTGATGACGGGACCCCTGGGGGTTTGATCCTGGGAGGCCGCCCGCGGCCGTCTCTCCCACGCGGCCCCCTACTGAACCCCGGATGCAGCCGCTGGCAAGGCGGCAGCAGGAGAGCCCCTGGAGCCCAGCGGTCACCGTCCTTTAAAGGGGACGCAGCCTGACTGCCGGCAGCGGAGCGCGGGGCGGCCCAGCCAATGCGCATGCGCGAGTGGCGAGCGGGTGCCCGCTTCACAGTGGTTCCCACGGTTGTCAGAGAAACCGCTCCCTGAGGCCTGGCAAACAGGAGCCCTCCGTGGCAGTGCTTGGCTGGCGGGGCTCCGGGGCTCCAGCCTGACCTCTCCACGGGGTGGACAGGACGTTCTCCGGATGCCAGGAGTCGTGGCAAAGGGCTGACCAGGACGTTGAAAGCACAGGCGGGGTCCGGGGGAAGCAGCGCCGCATCCCAGCCTCAGGCCCGCCCGGACGCTGTTCGGGTGAGTCTCCCCAGAAGTCGTGCCCCCGTGATCTCGAGGACGGGTCGGCCTGCAGGCCCGCGGGCTGCTCTCTCAACCGAAGGTCGTTCTGGTCGAGAGCCGAACCCCCTAGCGTCAGCGGCTGCCTGGGGGTGTTTGTTTCCGCGCCTCTCTGCTGTAGGGCTCTCTCTGTGTGTGTATGAGTTTGTGTGTCTCCCATTTTTGCTTCTCTGCCTGTCTCTCACGCTCTGTGAGTTTCTTGCCCTCCCTCTGTCGGCTGGTGTGTGTCTGTGTGTGTGTGTGTGTGTGTGTGTGTGAGATTGTGTGTTTGGAGGAAAGTGCCCTGTGCGCCCAAAAGCGATTTCTTGCCTTTCGCCTGTCTTTGGTGAGCCTCCCTCGGCGTCTGTGCCTGGGTCATGTGTCCGCTTGTCAAGCGTTTTCGCGGCGGTTCCACTTTGGGTTTGTGAAGGCCTGGAGCACGTGAGGAGATGCGTGACTCCCGGAGCAGTTGAAATCTCATCCCCATCCGGTGCGGCCTCTTTTCATTGATCAAGACAAACACACTGCAGCCGCGGACAAAAGCCGCAGGGAGCTCATCCTCCTGCAGGAGAGCAGGAGGCCCCCATCACAGAAGAGGCTTGTATCTTTTCAGAGCTCCTCTGTGAGAAAAGAAGCCACACCACGACACAGGCTGAAAGAGGAAGCCAGGAATGGGAGATGGCCACAATCCCAGTCACTGGAACGCTGGCCTCACTGGACAAGCCACCCGTTTGGCACCCCTCTCCTTCAGCCCGTGGCAGTGGCACGGTGCTGTACCCGGCCTGGGCTCTGGCCTCTGCTCCGTCCTCCCTCTGGCTGTGTATCCCCTGTTTCTCCGGGGTTGACGTGCTTCCTGGTCTGGCTGGATGTCTTCCAGAAGGATCACTTCTCAGTCCATCAGGGAGAGGCGTCCTGGAGATCCCTGTCATGATTGTTTCTCTCTGCAAACCTGCTTGGGTTTGCCCCGATTTCCAGCGGGGGAGGGGGAGCTTCAGGGCCCCTGCTGGGGACTCAGGACTCCGCTTGGGATCCGATAATGGACACTCCGGGTGAGAAAGCATGGGCTGAGCACATCTCCTGAGGCAGGCAGGGTCTCGCTGCAGCCCACAATCATCCCACAGGCCTCAAGGCCTGCTGTCCACTGAAAGTTCACGGCCGCATCTGAGCCCTCTGCCTCCCTCCTCCTTTGCAAGACAGGTCCTTGTCTTCTGGGACAGGTGCTGTCGCATTTCCTCTGCACACCCAGTCTCATTCCTGAGAAGGAGACTCCCCTCTGCTCCTGGGTGGACTGGCCCCCTGAAACTTTTGGCCCGCTGCTAGATCCCAGGCGTTCTTTGATTTTCCCTGGCATTCATGGAAAGGTCACCTGTGCCCCCCTTCCACCGGGCACATGCCTGGACACCATTGTCTCCTTCGGTATCGCCCCGTGGGCCCTCAGTGACACACGTTCACACCATCTGCTCTAGGCTACGCCGGTGCCACGCGTTGGCTCCACCTCGGATTGGCCCCTGGACCTGTTGACACGTGTCCTGGGAAGCGGGATCAGCCTGATGGAGCCCCAGGCCCTTGAGAATCACGGCAGGTCACCGCTCTTTGAAAGGAGGGAGGCAGAGGGCTCACGGGTCAGTGAACTTGCAGCAGACTCCATGCCTTGAGGTCCATGGGATGATTGTGGGCTGCAGCCAGGCCCTGCCTGCCTCAGTCGATGTGCTCAGCCCATCCATTCTCACTCGGAGGGGTCCAGAATTGGATCTGATGGGGGGTCAAGAGATGACCCCAGCAGGCGCCCTGAAGCTGCCGCTCCCCCAGTGGAAATCGGCTCAAGGAGGTCCTGATGACGGGACCCCTGGGGGTTTGATCCTGGGAGGCCGCCCGCGGCCGTCTCTCCCACGCGGCCCCCTACTGAACCCCGGATGCAGCCGCTGGCAAGGCGGCAGCAGGAGAGCCCCTGGAGCCCAGCGGTCACCGTCCTTTAAAGGGGACGCAGCCTGACTGCCGGCAGCGGAGCGCGGGGCGGCCCAGCCAATGCGCATGCGCGAGTGGCGAGCGGGTGCCCGCGTCACAGTGGTTCCCACGGTTGTCAGAGAAACCGCTCCCTGAGGCCTGGCAAACAGGAGCCCTCCGTGGCAGTGCTTGGCTGGCGGGGCTCCGGGGCTCCAGCCTGACCTCTCCACGGGGTGGACAGGACGTTCTCCGGATGCCAGGAGTCGTGGCAAAGGGCTGACCAGGACGTTGAAAGCACAGGCGGGGTCCGGGGGAAGCAGCGCCGCATCCCAGCCTCAGGCCCGCCCGGACGCTGTTCGGGTGAGTCTCCCCAGAAGTCGTGCCCCCGTGATCTCGAGGACGGGTCGGCCTGCAGGCCCGCGGGCTGCTCTCTCAACCGAAGGTCGTTCTGGTCGAGAGCCGAACCCCCTAGCGTCAGCGGCTGCCTGGGGGTGTTTGTTTCCGCGCCACTGCTGTAGGGCTCTCTCTGTGTGTGTATGAGTTTGTGTGTCTCCCATTTTTGCTTCTCTGCCTGTCTCTCACGCTCTGTGAGTTTCTTGCCCTCCCTCTGTCGGCTGGTGTGTGTCTGTGTGTGTGTGTGTGTGTGTGTGTGTGAGATTGTGTGTTTGGAGGAAAGTGCCCTGTGCGCCCAAAAGCGATTTCTTGCCTTTCGCCTGTCTTTGGTGAGCCTCCCTCGGCGTCTGTGCCTGGGTCATGTGTCCGCTTGTCAAGCGTTTTCGCGGCGGTTCCACTTTGGGTTTGTGAAGGCCTGGAGCACGTGAGGAGATGCGTGACTCCCGGAGCAGTTGAAATCTCATCCCCATCCGGTGCGGCCTCTTTTCATTGATCAAGACAAACACACTGCAGCCGCGGACAAAAGCCGCAGGGAGCTCATCCTCCTGCAGGAGAGCAGGAGGCCCCCATCACAGAAGAGGCTTGTATCTTTTCAGAGCTCCTCTGTGAGAAAAGAAGCCACACCACGACACAGGCTGAAAGAGGAAGCCAGGAATGGGAGATGGCCACAATCCCAGTCACTGGAACGCTGGCCTCACTGGACAAGCCACCCGTTTGGCACCCCTCTCCTTCAGCCCGTGGCAGTGGCACGGTGCTGTACCCGGCCTGGGCTCTGGCCTCTGCTCTGTCCTCCCTCTGGCTGTGTATCCCCTGTTTCTCCGGGGTTGACGTGCTTCCTGGTCTGGCTGGATGTCTTCCCGAAGGATCACTTCTCAGTCCATCAGGGAGAGGCGTCCTGGAGATCCCTGTCATGATTGTTTCTCTCTGCAAACCTGCTTGGGTTTGCCCCGATTTCCAGCGGGGGAGGGGGAGCTTCAGGGCCCCTGCTGGGGACTCAGGACTCCGCTTGGGATCCGATAATGGACACTCCGGGTGAGAAAGCATGGGCTGAGCACATCTCCTGAGGCAGGCAGGGTCTCGCTGCAGCCCACAATCATCCCACAGGCCTCAAGGCCTGCTGTCCACTGAAAGTTCACGGCCGCATCTGAGCCCTCTGCCTCCCTCCTCCTTTGCAAGACAGGTCCTTGTCTTCTGGGACAGGTGCTGTCGCATTTCCTCTGCACACCCAGTCTCATTCCTGAGAAGGAGACTCCCCTCTGCTCCTGGGTGGACTGGCCCCCTGAAACTTTTGGCCCGCTGCTAGATCCCAGGCGTTCTTTGATTTTCCCTGGCATTCATGGAAAGGTCACCTGTGCCCCCCTTCCACCGGGCACATGCCTGGACACCATTGTCTCCTTCGGTATCGCCCCGTGGGCCCTCAGTGACACACGTTCACACCATCTGCTCTAGGCTACGCCGGTGCCACGCGTTGGCTCCACCTCGGATTGGCCCCTGGACCTGTTGACACGTGTCCTGGGAAGCGGGATCAGCCTGATGGAGCCCCAGGCCCTTGAGAATCACGGCAGGTCACCGCTCTTTGAAAGGAGGGAGGCAGAGGGCTCACGGGTCAGTGAACTTGCAGCAGACTCCATGCCTTGAGGTCCATGGGATGATTGTGGGCTGCAGCCAGGCCCTGCCTGCCTCAGTCGATGTGCTCAGCCCATCCATTCTCACTCGGAGGGGTCCAGAATTGGATCTGATGGGGGGTCAAGAGATGACCCCAGCAGGCGCCCTGAAGCTGCCGCTCCCCCAGTGGAAATCGGCTCAAGGAGGTCCTGATGACGGGACCCCTGGGGGTTTGATCCTGGGAGGCCGCCCGCGGCCGTCTCTCCCACGCGGCCCCCTACTGAACCCCGGATGCAGCCGCTGGCAAGGCGGCAGCAGGAGAGCCCCTGGAGCCCAGCGGTCACCGTCCTTTAAAGGGGACGCAGCCTGACTGCCGGCAGCGGAGCGCGGGGCGGCCCAGCCAATGCGCATGCGCGAGTGGCGAGCGGGTGCCCGCGTCACAGTGGTTCCCACGGTTGTCAGAGAAACCGCTCCCTGAGGCCTGGCAAACAGGAGCCCTCCGTGGCAGTGCTTGGCTGGCGGGGCTCCGGGGCTCCAGCCTGACCTCTCCACGGGGTGGACAGGACGTTCTCCGGATGCCAGGAGTCGTGGCAAAGGGCTGACCAGGACGTTGAAAGCACAGGCGGGGTCCGGGGGAAGCAGCGCCGCATCCCAGCCTCAGGCCCGCCCGGACGCTGTTCGGGTGAGTCTCCCCAGAAGTCGTGCCCCCGTGATCTCGAGGACGGGTCGGCCTGCAGGCCCGCGGGCTGCTCTCTCAACCGAAGGTCGTTCTGGTCGAGAGCCGAACCCCCTAGCGTCAGCGGCTGCCTGGGGGTGTTTGTTTCCGCGCCACTGCTGTAGGGCTCTCTCTGTGTGTGTATGAGTTTGTGTGTCTCCCATTTTTGCTTCTCTGCCTGTCTCTCACGCTCTGTGAGTTTCTTGCCCTCCCTCTGTCGGCTGGTGTGTGTGTGTGTGTGTGTGTGTGTGTGTGTGTGTGTGTGTGAGATTGTGTGTTTGGAGGAAAGTGCCCTGTGCGCCCAAAAGCGATTTCTTGCCTTTCGCCTGTCTTTGGTGAGCCTCCCTCGGCGTCTGTGCCTGGGTCATGTGTCCGCTTGTCAAGCGTTTTCGCGGCGGTTCCACTTTGGGTTTGTGAAGGCCTGGAGCACGTGAGGAGATGCGTGACTCCCGGAGCAGTTGAAATCTCATCCCCATCCGGTGCGGCCTCTTTTCATTGATCAAGACAAACACACTGCAGCCGCGGACAAAAGCCGCAGGGAGCTCATCCTCCTGCAGGAGAGCAGGAGGCCCCCATCACAGAAGAGGCTTGTATCTTTTCAGAGCTCCTCTGTGAGAAAAGAAGCCACACCACGACACAGGCTGAAAGAGGAAGCCAGGAATGGGAGATGGCCACAATCCCAGTCACTGGAACGCTGGCCTCACTGGACAAGCCACCCGTTTGGCACCCCTCTCCTTCAGCCCGTGGCAGTGGCACGGTGCTGTACCCGGCCTGGGCTCTGGCCTCTGCTCCGTCCTCCCTCTGGCTGTGTATCCCCTGTTTCTCCGGGGTTGACGTGCTTCCTGGTCTGGCTGGATGTCTTCCAGAAGGATCACTTCTCAGTCCATCAGGGAGAGGCGTCCTGGAGATCCCTGTCATGATTGTTTCTCTCTGCAAACCTGCTTGGGTTTGCCCCGATTTCCAGCGGGGGAGGGGGAGCTTCAGGGCCCCTGCTGGGGACTCAGGACTCCGCTTGGGATCCGATAATGGACACTCCGGGTGAGAAAGCATGGGCTGAGCACATCTCCTGAGGCAGGCAGGGTCTCGCTGCAGCCCACAATCATCCCACAGGCCTCAAGGCCTGCTGTCCACTGAAAGTTCACGGCCGCATCTGAGCCCTCTGCCTCCCTCCTCCTTTGAAAGACAGGTCCTTGTCTTCTGGGACAGGTGCTGTCGCATTTCCTCTGCACACCCAGTCTCATTCCTGAGAAGGAGACTCCCCTCTGCTCCTGGGTGGACTGGCCCCCTGAAACTTTTGGCCCGCTGCTAGATCCCAGGCGTTCTTTGATTTTCCCTGGCATTCATGGAAAGGTCACCTGTGCCCCCCTTCCACCGGGCACATGCCTGGACACCATTGTCTCCTTCGGTATCGCCCCGTGGGCCCTCAGTGACACACATTCACACCATCTGCTCTAGGCTACGCCGGTGCCACGCGTTGGCTCCACCTCGGATTGGCCCCTGGACCTGTTGACACGTGTCCTGGGAAGCGGGATCAGCCTGATGGAGCCCCAGGCCCTTGAGAATCACGGCAGGTCACCGCTCTTTGAAAGGAGGGAGGCAGAGGGCTCACGGGTCAGTGAACTTGCAGCAGACTCCATGCCTTGAGGTCCATGGGATGATTGTGGGCTGCAGCCAGGCCCTGCCTGCCTCAGTCGATGTGCTCAGCCCATCCATTCTCACTCGGAGGGGTCCAGAATTGGATCTGATGGGGGGTCAAGAGATGACCCCAGCAGGCGCCCTGAAGCTGCCGCTCCCCCAGTGGAAATCGGCTCAAGGAGGTCCTGATGACGGGACCCCTGGGGGTTTGATCCTGGGAGGCCGCCCGCGGCCGTCTCTCCCACGCGGCCCCCTACTGAACCCCGGATGCAGCCGCTGGCAAGGCGGCAGCAGGAGAGCCCCTGGAGCCCAGCGGTCACCGTCCTTTAAAGGGGACGCAGCCTGACTGCCGGCAGCGGAGCGCGGGGCGGCCCAGCCAATGCGCATGCGCGAGTGGCGAGCGGGTGCCCGCGTCACAGTGGTTCCCACGGTTGTCAGAGAAACCGCTCCCTGAGGCCTGGCAAACAGGAGCCCTCCGTGGCAGTGCTTGGCTGGCGGGGCTCCGGGGCTCCAGCCTGACCTCTCCACGGGGTGGACAGGACGTTCTCCGGATGCCAGGAGTCGTGGCAAAGGGCTGACCAGGACGTTGAAAGCACAGGCGGGGTCCGGGGGAAGCAGCGCCGCATCCCAGCCTCAGGCCCGCCCGGACGCTGTTCGGGTGAGTCTCCCCAGAAGTCGTGCCCCCGTGATCTCGAGGACGGGTCGGCCTGCAGGCCCGCGGGCTGCTCTCTCAACCGAAGGTCGTTCTGGTCGAGAGCCGAACCCCCTAGCGTCAGCGGCTGCCTGGGGGTGTTTGTTTCCGCGCCACTGCTGTAGGGCTCTCTCTGTGTGTGTATGAGTTTGTGTGTCTCCCATTTTTGCTTCTCTGCCTGTCTCTCACGCTCTGTGAGTTTCTTGCCCTCCCTCTGTCGGCTGGTGTGTGTGTGTGTGTGTGTGTGTGTGTGTGAGATTGTGTGTTTGGAGGAAAGTGCCCTGTGCGCCCAAAAGCGATTTCTTGCCTTTCGCCTGTCTTTGGTGAGCCTCCCTCGGCGTCTGTGCCTGGGTCATGTGTCCGCTTGTCAAGCGTTTTCGCGGCGGTTCCACTTTGGGTTTGTGAAGGCCTGGAGCACGTGAGGAGATGCGTGACTCCCGGAGCAGTTGAAATCTCATCCCCATCCGGTGCGGCCTCTTTTCATTGATCAAGACAAACACACTGCAGCCGCGGACAAAAGCCGCAGGGAGCTCATCCTCCTGCAGGAGAGCAGGAGGCCCCCATCACAGAAGAGGCTTGTATCTTTTCAGAGCTCCTCTGTGAGAAAAGAAGCCACACCACGACACAGGCTGAAAGAGGAAGCCAGGAATGGGAGATGGCCACAATCCCAGTCACTGGAACGCTGGCCTCACTGGACAAGCCACCCGTTTGGCACCCCTCTCCTTCAGCCCGTGGCAGTGGCACGGTGCTGTACCCGGCCTGGGCTCTGGCCTCTGCTCCGTCCTCCCTCTGGCTGTGTATCCCCTGTTTCTCCGGGGTTGACGTGCTTCCTGGTCTGGCTGGATGTCTTCCAGAAGGATCACTTCTCAGTCCATCAGGGAGAGGCGTCCTGGAGATCCCTGTCATGATTGTTTCTCTCTGCAAACCTGCTTGGGTTTGCCCCGATTTCCAGCGGGGGAGGGGGAGCTTCAGGGCCCCTGCTGGGGACTCAGGACTCCGCTTGGGATCCGATAATGGACACTCCGGGTGAGAAAGCATGGGCTGAGCACATCTCCTGAGGCAGGCAGGGTCTCGCTGCAGCCCACAATCATCCCACAGGCCTCAAGGCCTGCTGTCCACTGAAAGTTCACGGCCGCATCTGAGCCCTCTGCCTCCCTCCTCCTTTGAAAGACAGGTCCTTGTCTTCTGGGACAGGTGCTGTCGCATTTCCTCTGCACACCCAGTCTCATTCCTGAGAAGGAGACTCCCCTCTGCTCCTGGGTGGACTGGCCCCCTGAAACTTTTGGCCCGCTGCTAGATCCCAGGCGTTCTTTGATTTTCCCTGGCATTCATGGAAAGGTCACCTGTGCCCCCCTTCCACCGGGCACATGCCTGGACACCATTGTCTCCTTCGGTATCGCCCCGTGGGCCCTCAGTGACACACGTTCACACCATCTGCTCTAGGCTACGCCGGTGCCACGCGTTGGCTCCACCTCGGATTGGCCCCTGGACCTGTTGACACGTGTCCTGGGAAGCGGGATCAGCCTGATGGAGCCCCAGGCCCTTGAGAATCACGGCAGGTCACCGCTCTTTGAAAGGAGGGAGGCAGAGGGCTCACAGGTCAGTGAACTTGCAGCTGACTCCATGCCTTGAGGTCCATGGGATGATTGTGGGCTGCAGCCAGGCCTTGCCTGCCTCAGTCGATGTGCTCAGCCCATCCATTCTCACTCGGAGGGGTCCAGAATTGGATCTGATGGGGGGTCAAGAGATGACCCCAGCAGGCGCCCTGAAGCTGCCGCTCCCCCAGTGGAAATCGGCTCAAGGAGGTCCTGATGACGGGACCCCTGGGGGTTTGATCCTGGGAGACCGCCCGCGGCCGTCTCTCCCACGCGGCCCCCTACTGAACCCCGGATGCAGCCGCTGGCAAGGCGGCAGCAGGAGAGCCCCTGGAGCCCAGCGGTCACCGTCCTTTAAAGGGGACGCAGCCTGACTGCCGGCAGCGGAGCGCGGGGCGGCCCAGCCAATGCGCATGCGCGAGTGGCGAGCGGGTGCCCGCGTCACAGTGGTTCCCACGGTTGTCAGAGAAACCGCTCCCTGAGGCCTGGCAAACAGGAGCCCTCCGTGGCAGTGCTTGGCTGGCGGGGCTCCGGGGCTCCAGCCTGACCTCTCCACGGGGTGGACAGGACGTTCTCCGGATGCCAGGAGTCGTGGCAAAGGGCTGACCAGGACGTTGAAAGCACAGGCGGGGTCCGGGGGAAGCAGCGCCGCATCCCAGCCTCAGGCCCGCCCGGACGCTGTTCGGGTGAGTCTCCCCAGAAGTCGTGCCCCCGTGATCTCGAGGACGGGTCGGCCTGCAGGCCCGCGGGCTGCTCTCTCAACCGAAGGTCGTTCTGGTCGAGAGCCGAACCCCCTAGCGTCAGCGGCTGCCTGGGGGTGTTTGTTTCCGCGCCACTGCTGTAGGGCTCTCTCTGTGTGTGTATGAGTTTGTGTGTCTCCCATTTTTGCTTCTCTGCCTGTCTCTCACGCTCTGTGAGTTTCTTGCCCTCCCTCTGTCGTCTGGTGTGTGTCTGTGTGTGTGTGTGTGTGTGTGTGTGTGTGAGATTGTGTGTTTGGAGGAAAGTGCCCTGTGCGCCCAAAAGCGATTTCTTGCCTTTCGCCTGTCTTTGGTGAGCCTCCCTCGGCGTCTGTGCCTGGGTCATGTGTCCGCTTGTCAAGCGTTTTCGCGGCGGTTCCACTTTGGGTTTGTGAAGGCCTGGAGCACGTGAGGAGATGCGTGACTCCCGGAGCAGTTGAAATCTCATCCCCATCCGGTGCGGCCTCTTTTCATTGATCAAGACAAACACACTGCAGCCGCGGACAAAAGCCGCAGGGAGCTCATCCTCCTGCAGGAGAGCAGGAGGCCCCCATCACAGAAGAGGCTTGTATCTTTTCAGAGCTCCTCTGTGAGAAAAGAAGCCACACCACGACACAGGCTGAAAGAGGAAGCCAGGAATGGGAGATGGCCACAATCCCAGTCACTGGAACGCTGGCCTCACTGGACAAGCCACCCGTTTGGCACCCCTCTCCTTCAGCCCGTGGCAGTGGCACGGTGCTGTACCCGGCCTGGGCTCTGGCCTCTGCTCCGTCCTCCCTCTGGCTGTGTATCCCCTGTTTCTCCGGGGCTGACGTGCTTCCTGGTCTGGCTGGATGTCTTCCAGAAGGATCACTTCTCAGTCCATCAGGGAGACGCGTCCTGGAGATCCCTGTCATGATTGTTTCTCTCTGCAAACCTGCTTGGGTTTGCCCGATTTCCAGCGGGGGAGGGGGAGCTTCAGGGCCCCTGCTGGGGACTCAGGACTCCGCTTGGGATCCGATAATGGACACTCCGGGTGAGAAAGCATGGGCTGAGCACATCTCCTGAGGCAGGCAGGGTCTCGCTGCAGCCCACAATCATCCCACAGGCCTCAAGGCCTGCTGTCCACTGAAAGTTCACGGCCGCATCTGAGCCCTCTGCCTCCCTCCTCCTTTGAAAGACAGGTCCTTGTCTTCTGGGACAGGTGCTGTCGCATTTCCTCTGCACACCCAGTCTCATGCCTGAGAAGGAGACTCCCCTCTGCTCCTGGGTGGACTGGCCCCCTGAAACTTTTGGCCCGGTGCTAGATCCCAGGCGTTCTTTGATTTTCCCTGGCATTCATGGAAAGGTCACCTGTGCCCCCCTTCCACCGGGCACATGCCTGGACACCATTGTCTCCTTCGGTATCGCCCCATGGGCCCTCAGTGACACACGTTCACACCATCTGCTCTAGGCTACGCCGGTGCCACGCGTTGGCTCCACCTCGGATTGGCCCCTGAACCTGTTGACACGTGTCCTGGGAAGCGGGATCAGCCTGATGGAGCCCCAGGCCCTTGAGAATCACTGCAGGTCACCGCTCTTTGAAAGGAGGGAGGCAAAGGGCTCACGGGTCAGTGAACTTGCAGCTGACTCCATGCCTTGAGGTCCATGGGATGATTGTGGGCTGCAGCCAGGCCCTGCCTGCCTCAGTCGATGTGCTCAGCCCATCCATTCTCACTCGGAGGGGTCCAGAATGGGATCTGATGGGGCGTCATGAGATGACCCCAGCAGGCGCCCTGAAGCTGTCCCTCCCCTGGTGGAAATCGGCTGAAGGAGGTCCTGAAGATGGGACTCCTGATTATTCGCATCTAATTATTCTCAGGAGACATTAATACAGCAATTTTGTAAATTTCCCATTAATTGTTAATCCATGGAAAAAAATTGGACAATGTTTTAAAATTTGAAATGCTTCATATAGTACAAATATCTTCCCACATGTGATTCAGTTTGTATTCATTAAAGCCAGAGAAGTTAATCATTACAAATTGCCAGTGGAAAAAAAAAAAAATCATTCATCATTGAAGTAGCATAGAATGTTTAAAGAGACAAGAATTTGTTATTTGCTTTGGGACAGTTTATGATTTCCAAAGGTTTTTTTTTTGTTTTGTTTTGTTTTGTTTTGTTTTTTTGCTCATGGCTTTCTTTCTCTCTCTTTCTTTCTCATTTCAGTTTCTTTTTATTTCTCCTGCTTAGAAATGTTGAGAGAAATTTGGATGCGGAACGTGGAGGTGGAGGAATATGATGTGGAGGCTTCTCTTGGTCAACACTGCAGGTGCCCAGCAAAGACACTGGTAGTCCACATCCCGGAGGTGTCTCTGAGCCCTAGTGGGCATTGCAGCTGATGATGAAACTTTTGGTGTGGCAGAAGAGTCTCCACAAACTTTGGAAGGTATCCGCTGCTTCCTCCATAGCCGTGTATCCCTGCTGAGGGTGGACTTCTGGGCGGGGGAAGTCCCCCTCATGGGCCAGGGCTGGCTGGCTGGTGACTCTTGCACAGCGCAGCCCCGGCGGTGGTGCAGGCTGCGCGGGCCCCTGGGTTGGGTGAGCCACAGTTGTCCGGATTTACCCAACTCCCTGGGAACACCCAGGTTAATTCCAGGCCCAAGATGGACCTCAGGCCCCACCTGGACACAAGTCCCTAGGTAGATGCATAGGCTCTGGGGAACCTCAAGCCTTAGGTGAAGTTCTAGGCTACAGGTAGACATCTTGCTCCAGTTGGACATCTGGTCCCAGGTGGACATCAGTCTCCAGGTGGAAACAAAGTCTCAAGTTGGACATCAGGCACCAGGAGGATTTCAGCCCTCCAGCGAACACCAGCTCCCAGGCTGACATCAGGGTACAAATGAACACTGGGCATCTGATGTACATCAGGCCCCAAGTTGACACCAAGGGCCCAGATGGACATGTGGCCCCATATGAACACTAGTCCCCAGTCAGCTAGGGCCTGGGTCCACCTGGAGCCTGATGTTTAGCTAGAGACTGGATATCCACCTGAGGCCTAGGTATCTACCCAGGGACTGAAGTCAAACTGGGGCCTGATATCCACCTGGGGACTAGGTATCCACCGGGGGTTGATGTCCACCTCGGGCCAGACGACCTTCTGGGGTCTGATGTTCACCTCAGGTCTGGGTGTCCATCTGGGGCCTGGTGCTGATTTGGATTCCAGCGTCTACCTGGAACCTGGGGCCAGGTTGTTCACTTGGAGCCTGGAGTTTTCCTCTGGGGCCTGGTAGCCACCTGGGCCCTGAGTGTCCACATAGGTTCTGATTTCCACTTTTGGCCTGAGTGTTCTTCTAGGGCCTGAGTGCCACCTGGGTCCTGATGTTCACCAGGAACCTAGGTATCCACTTGGGGCCTGATGTTCACCTGGGGCCTGATGTCCATGTGAGACCTGATATTCACTAAGAGCCTGGGCATCCACCTGTGGCCTGATGTTCAGATGGTGACTAGGAATTCCCCTAAGGCTTGATGTCCACTTGGGGCATAGATAACCACCTGTAGCCTAGTGTCCACCTGGAGCCTAGGTATCAACCTGGGGCATAATGGGCATAATGTCCTTTTGGGGGCCCACTGTCCACCTGAAGACTGGTGTCTGCCTAGGACCTGGCATCCACCTGGGGTCTGGTGTCTGCCTGGGGCCTAGTGTTCACCTGAAGACTGAGTATGAACCTTGGACCTGATGTATGCCTGGGGACTATTTATCCACCTGGGGACTAGCATTCATCTGGGGCCTCATGTCCACCTAAGCCCTGGGTGTCAACCTGGTGCCTAATGGCCACCAGGGATCTATGTACTCACTTGGGGCCTGGTGCTCCCATAGGGCCTAGGTGTACACCTGGGGAATGATGTCCAGGTGGAGGTGGATGTCTTCCTTGGTGTTGGTGTTCACCTGGGGACAAAGGTGTCCCTGGGGACCCGTGTTCACCTGGAGCCTCATGTGCACTTTGGACCTGCTGTCTACCTAGGGCCTGATGTCCATGTTAAGGCTGGTTGTCCACATGGGGCCTAATGTCCACCTAAGACCCAGTGTTCACCTAGGGCCTGGGTGTCCACCTGGAGCCTGATGTTGAGCTGGAGGCTATGCATCCACCTGAGACCTAGGTATCCACCCAGGGTGTAGTGTCAAACTGGGCCCTTATTTCCACCTGAGGACTATCTACCTGAGGCTTGATGTCCACCTGGAGCCCCACCCGGGGCCTGGTGTTCATCTGGGGCCCAGTGCCCACCTGGAACCTGGGTATCAACTTGGGTCTTGGGTGTCCACTTGGAGAGTGATGTGCACCTGGGGCCTGAGTTTCTACCTAGGGCCTGATGATCACCTGAGGCCCAGGTGTCCACCTGGGGTCTGATGTCCACCTGAAGCCTAGGTAACCACCTAGGGCATGGTGTTACCTGTGCCTTGGTTTCCACCTGAGCCCGGTGTACAGCTGAGGCCTGGATGTCCACCCGAGGCCTGATGTACACCTCAAGCCCAGTGTCCACTTGTGGCCTGATGTCAACTTGGAAGCTGATATCCACCTGGGGACGGATGTGCTCCTGGGGCCTCATATCCAACTGGGACCAGATGTTCACCTAAGACCTGGAGTTAATCTGGGACCTGATGGTCACCAGGGTCCCAGGTGTCTACCTAGGGCCTAGTGTCCAACTAGGGCCTGATGTCCACCTCGAGTCTAGTATCCACCTTGGCCCTGATGCTACCTGAGGCTTGGGTGTCTACCTAGAACCTGAATGCCCAATTGGGCCCTGATGTCCACCTGGGGCCTGGTGTCCTGTTAGGGCTTGATAGCTACCTAACGCCTGGGTATCCTCCCGGAGCCTGATGCTCACCTGTAGGCTGGTGTCCTTATGGGGCCTGGGTGTCCACCTGTGAGCCTGATGTACACCTTATGTACCAGAAAAATGGTATATACCTGGGGCCTGATATACACCTGGAACCTGTGTGTCCACTTGACCCCTGATGTCCACCTGGGGCCTGGTGTTTACCTGGCGCCTATATCCACCTGGGGTCTGAGTATCCCCATAGGCCTGGGTATTCTCCTGGAAACTGGTGGCAACCTGGGGCTTAGCTATACACCTGAGACCTGTTATCTGTCAGGGACCTATGTCCACCTTGGGCCTGGTTTTCATCTGAAGCCTCGTGTTCACCTGGGCCGTGGGTGTCAACCTGGGGGTTGATGTTCACCAGGGGCCTTTTTATCCACCTGAGATTTAATGTCTACTTGGGGCCTGATTTCCACCTGGGGTCTGGGAGACCACCTGGGAACTGATGTTCAGCTGGGCCTGGAGTTCACTTGGGGCCTGTTGTCCACCTGGGGCGTGGGTGTCAACCTAGAGCCTGATGTCCACCTCAGGCCTGATGTCTACTTGTGGCCTAAGTGTGCATCTGGGGCCTGTTGTTTGCATGTGTCCAGGATATTCTTCTGGGGCTTGGGTGACTACTTGGTCTCTGATGTCTCCCTGAGGCCTGGGGTGTCCACCTAGAGCTAGATATCCACCTGGCACCTGCATATCCTCCAGTGAGCTGATGTCCACCTACTACCTGGTGTCGATCTGGGGCCTGAAGATCAACCTGGGTCCTGATGTACACCTTGAGTCCAGTGTCCACCTGAGGCCTGATGTTTCCAAGGTGTCTGAAATTCACCTGGGACATGATACAAACCTGGCTCCTGGATTTTTATGTGGGGCCTCATTACATCAAGGGCTTTGGTGCTCCCCTGAGCCTGTGTGTCTCTCAGGGACCTGATGTTTCTCGTGGGTCTAGATTTCCACTTGGGCCTTCTGTCCACATGGGACCTGATGTGCTCCTGAGGTTTGATATTCAGCTGGGGACCAAGTATTCACCTGGAGACTGGTGTTCAGCTGAGGACTGATGTCCAGCTGAGGACTGATGTCCAGCTGGGACCTTATGTTTACTTGGGATTTGGTGTCCACCTGAGGCTTAGGTGTCCCTCTGGGGCCTGAAGGAAATTTGGGGCCTGGTATCTACCTGGGGCCGGATGTTCATCTGTGGACTATCTATCTGGGGATGGATGTCTCCCTGTGGCTTATTGTTCATGCTGGGCATGAGGTCCATTTGAGGCAATGGTATTGACTTGGGGCCTGATGTGGATCTGGGGCTTCAATCTAAGATCAACTTGATTTTTTTTTTGTAAGTGACTTGGTCTTTACACTTGAAGATTCACACATCACATAATTTTTAAGGTTTAATTTTTGTTACAATATATTTTTGAATTTTGTCTCTGGGCCAAAACATTCAGATGTATGATAGGTGCCTCTCAATATGTAAATTCAAATTTTGTTTTATTTCAAGAAAGTGTGTGTGTGTGTGTGCCTGTATGTTAGTACGTGTGTGCCTGTGTGTGTTTATGAGACTGTTATAGTCTTAAAATTAATTCTATTTCAACGTTTCATATTTCCTCAAAGAAAAAAAATGAAAGAAATAAGTTACTCCAATTACACCTCTGCCAGATTCTCCTTGCATATCTTATCTTCCACAGCTATTCCTAATTCTTTTGATAACATTCTTAATTCTGTTTTATTCTCTTAGCTTTGTTTCTATCCCCTATTTCTAACACTATATTTTCAATTAATTCATGCCCTGTCTGAGGAACACTGTAATTTAATCTTAATTTCTGATACACAATTTTTCCCAATTTTTCTCTGAGGCTGATGAGTGTCCACTTTGCATTTTATTTTCCTTTTGTCTAGAACTATCATGAAATTTTGGATTTCTGCTTCAAAATATTCTTCTATCTGCCTTTACATGAACAATCACTGTATTTTAAACATTAGTTGTTTTATGTTGTTTCCTATGCTCCATAGCTGTTTTGATTGTTGTGTGTGTGTGTGAGTGTGTGTGTGTGTGTGTGTGAGAAAACTTCTTAAAATTTTTGAGACTCACTTTCTGTTATTTTTTTATGTCATTGTTGCTGATCTACAACACTTTTTTCTCTTGCTGTTGTATAGTTAAATTTCCAAATAAATTGACACATTGACTTATGTCTGTCTTCTGGATCTTAGCACCTTGTCTCAGTTGCTTTATTATTTCCCTTCAACACAACTTAAAGGGAAAATCACAGGATATCAAAAATGACTTTACAAAGAACGGTTGTAAAGAACAATTGATAAGAAGCTATGTAAATCTTTAACATAAATAAATGTATAACTTTGAAATTTTAAATTAAATGCATAGTATAGGGGAAATAGGTAGAAAATACATTTTAACTAGTCCATTAGTAAGCTGGTTAGTAATGTTGAAAGGACAAAACTAAAAAAGCTAAAAAGGTATAAATAACTTGATCCATAAGCTTTATCTAAAACTATACAAATGTATATCGAACAAATAAAGAATATACATTTTGTTATGTTTTCAAAAGTAGCTCATGAATTAGACAAAGAGAATAATCAATACATTCTAAATAATCAATATCATATTGTGTTTTTCAACCTCAAAGCCAACAACAACAAAAATTTTCATATATTTGGAAATCACTAAGCCCATCATTAAGTATTTCTGAGATTAAAGAGAAAACAATAGGTAAATTAATAAATTTAGACACGTAAAGTTTCCAAGAATAAATTTAAAAGAGGAATTGGAGGTGTATCTAATTTCAAATAAATTTTTAGAAAAAAACAAAAATATAAAAAAGCACTAAATCTTCTACCTGAAAATCTAGAAAGAACATATAAGTAAAATAAAAAGCATAACATATTTAAGAATTTAAACCACTTTAAGAAACAATAGATCATTAAAGATTAAAATTTAAAAATGATTTTTCATATTAGAAATTCTAACTAAGAAGAAAATGAATGCAAATGAAACTGAACTTTGAAAAAGAGATAAGTAGAGATGTGATATAGATTTAAAAATTTGGTCTTAAATTAGAAAAAAATAAGCTTATTTGTTTTACTTTCAGAAATTTCTCCAAACTATCACAGATAAACAGAAAACAACAAATAACAACAAACAAACAGGAAACAGAAAAGCACAACAACAAGGCCTGTTTATTTCATCCTCTCCTAATAGTCTTCTGTTCATGATTTTGCTTTTTCTGTATATGGGACTGCAGAGAGAAAACACACCAGCCATAACAGTCCAAGTAACAAATTTTCATATGTGCATTATCTTTTCCATTGTAAAGTTCCAAAAGAACACCTCATTATGACTGTACATTATGTTCAAAAATTCGAACACTAAAGAAATTGCACTTGATAGTTGGACCCATTCCTTCCATTCATTCAGCAAATGTTTACCAAGTGCCTACCACTATTCTTTTAGGCACCACATATTCAGTGATTAAAAACTCAGTTGAGGTTTCTATTCCCATAAAGTTTTAATTCCAGCATTAGGAGTCAGCTAATAAAAAGGTACATGTAAGCATTGCAAGTGAGAAAAGGGAATGGAATAAGGATGGTTGTGTACAGAGATGGGAATGTTAACTTATGGGAAGTCTTGAGACAAAAATGAGAAAGAATGAATTGAACCACCAGAAAGATGGAGACAATAGAGTCCAAGAACTGGATGGAGACCAGAAGACGCAGGCCCTGATAGGCCATGTGGATAATTTGCAATTAAATTTGGGAAACTCCATCTTCAACACAGTGAGATCAATAGAAGGAGGTTCATTCTGTCAGGTAATGGGAAGTCCGAGGTGGAGGTAGATAGTTTTAATGGCTGAAAAGTCTCAGTGATGTATTCTTTTGGAGCCTCTTAGACTTTACATCACCACTGCAAAATAGTTATGGTTGCTCTGGCCATCACAATTGTACCCCAGATAGGAAACATGAAAGAAAGGGCAACCAGTGTGTGGTAAAACTTGCATCAGGAAAGTCAAAATTCTCGAAGAACTTTCTAGTAGGATTCCATTTCATTACCCAGAATCACAAAGCTGATGACTTCTGGTTGTAAGAAAGATTAGAAATTATGTTGCTGAATGCAGCGGGTTTGGCCTAAGTCAAGTTGCTCACCACACTGAAAGCCAATCATTAAGACAAGGAGTGTTTCCAGAGAAGAAAGGCTTTAATGCAGATGCCATCAGCCAGGACATAGGAGATCAGCTTTAAGTCAGTCTCCCACCCCAACTAAAATTAGAGGTGTATCTAGTGGGACATGAATATAACTACATACAGGAAAATAGGAATCAGGAAGGGGTGAGTAAGAGGAGTTGGTCAACAAGCAGCAGGTGCATCTCATTATCCAATGCACTGTTGGAAAGTTTCAGTTCCTTGATACTATCTGTGAGTCCTGGTGGTTGGTTTTCTAAGAAAGGAATTCAGATAAAACAAATGTAATTTTCTTCAACTTCAGTTGTATGGGAAAGCTGAGCCAGTTTAAATTAGGGTTTTATGTTAACCGCAATTTCTTTTGCACCAACCTGTTAACTAAGCATTACATATTCATGATTCCAGCCCTGAAGGTGTTCTGATAAGAAGGCACAACAGAACGATGGATACTGGATGGGCAGCACTATTAGTCTTTGCCATCTGAGAGTCAGAAGTTCTGATTATATCACATGTGTGTTGGAAGGCCTTTAGTTGGTTTTCATCAGCAAGTAGCATACTTAGATGTAAATGTTACATTGACATTTTGCCTGCTGCATGGAGAGTAAGTTGTAGGCAGGTGGCAGTAGGAGCCAGGACAACTGAGGATGTCACTATAGACATCCAGGTGAGAATCAGTGGTGGCCCGGAACATCATGAAATTAATGGACACAGAGAGAAGTGGAAAGAATAAAAACTATGTTCTGGAGAGATGCAGGACTTATTCATGAAATGAAAATGCAGAGCGAGGGAACAATAGCCCCCAGGGATGAATGAAACCTAAAATTTTGACTTGAGCAGCTCGAAGACCATGGTGCTTGAGATGGGGGGACTTTGGTAGGAATAGGATTGAGGGTGGTGGACATAAGAGTTCTGTAACAATTTGCTATGTAGGAGATGCTCTTAGACATCCAGATGGAGTTACCAGTCAGTAGCCTATCACCCCTGACTCTGGAGGTCTGAGAACAGGACAGGTGGGAGAACATGGCAAGAACTCTGTGAGGAATTAGAGATATAGGAGGTTACACCTTTGACCAAAGTATAACCAGCAAGTCCTGTTCAATCTGCTGAGTTTTAGAGTCAGGCTCAGAAAAGGGCCCAGAGCGTGGGCAGGAGGATCCATAAGCTTCCCAAGGTTCTTCCTGGGCCAGGGCCCCCTGCCCAGCACAGCCTTGGAAGGTTGAGATTAGGGTCCTGCAGTCCACCTCTATGGGTACCTGGAATCGGATGGTCCCACCTGTCATAGTGTAGGTACAGGGGAGTAAGCCCCTACTTTCTCCTTTTTATGATGTGATTTATTTGGAGCATGGAACCACAGGTTTCCATGTACTCAGAAGAATCTGTTGGCCTTGGTTCTTTATGAATGACTGAGTGTGTGCTGAGACACTTGGAAAATGCTTTTTACTCCTGGGGGGTCCTTCAGAGCAGAGAGAGGCTTGGGGGCTTGGGTGATGATTTCAGATAAGACAGAATGTTTCCAGGTACTGGACTCTGTGTCAAAATTCCTGAGACAAGAGCAGGCCACATTGGGTCCGTGAGGTCCTCATTTGGAAGTTAGTGGAAATCGCTGCCCTGGCCAAGGTAAGGATGCATTGAGAATGAGCTGCATACCTCAGGAGCTGGAGGAAAAAAGGGGACAAGAGAGCTTCCAAGGTCCCTCTTAGTGCCCATAGAGCCTGCAGTTTCTGCTCCTTTGCCTCCTGGGACCCTGGAGAGCCACTAAGTTGATGACCCCCTAATGCAGGTGACTGTTGTGTTCTGTGATGCTCCTCCTGGCGACATGGGTAGTGGGAGAGCAGCCTCCTGGGTCCCTGGTGCCCACTGGAGCCAGGAGAAAGTCATGCTGAGGTCATGCACCTCCAGTTCTTATTAATGATCTCCACATTGTGAGGTAGCCAGAAGCAAGAAGGGACGTGTGACACCTTTTTATTGATTCACTCAGCAATTCTGCCCTTAGCACTAGTCCTGTGCCAGGTACCCTGGTGTGCCCAGCATGTGATACTGAAAATGACCAAGTGGTCTCTCAGCTCCAGGTGCCCACAGTCTGAGGACAAGTGGACATCAGGCCCCAAGTAAATACCTAGGACCTGGTGAACATCAGGCCCCAGATGGACACCCAGGTCTAAGTGGACATCAGTTCCCAGATGAAAATCTGGCCCCAGATGTACATCAGGACTTGAGTGGAAACCCAGTACCAGGTGGACATCAGACCCTAGGTTGACACCAGTCCCTGGGTGGATACCCAATGCCCAGATGGACTTCAGGCCCTAGGTGAACACCAAGGCCCAAGATGGACATTAGGCCACAGGTGGAGGCCCAGGTTTTAGGAGAACACAGGGTCCTACAGGGACATCAAGCCCCAGAAGAATACTTAGGTCCCTGGTGAACATCAATTCCTGAGTGGGCACCCAGGTTCCAGATGAACATCAAGGCCCACAATGGACACCCAGGCCTCAAATGGATACCTGGTCCCAAGTAGACGCCATTTTCCTAGTAAGCATCAGTGCCCAGGTGGACAGTAGCCTCCAGGTGTATATCAGGTCTCCAGGTGGACATCCAGGCCCCAGATGTCCAGAGGTGGACATTGGACCACAGGAGGATACCCAGGCCCCAAATAGACATCAGGCCCTAGGTATATAGCAGCCCTAAGTATATAGCAGACCCCAGATGAACACCAGCATCCAGGTGGACATCTGGCTTCAGCTGTACAGCAGTCCCCAGGTAGATACCTAGGTCACTTGTGGATTTAAGGCTCCAAATGTACACTAGGCCGCAGGTCAACAATGGGCCCAAGTGAATATTTAGGCCTCAGGTGGACATCAGGCACCAAGTTGACACCCAGGACCCAGGTGGATATGAGGCCCCAGATGAACACCAGGCCCAAGGTGGGTATAGACCCCAGGTGGATTCCTAAGCCCCAGATGGACATCAGGCCCATGCTGGCCATAGTTAGTGGTGTGGCGCACCTGCTCTTGGTCCACGGAGTTGGAGAAGTTGGACCCATCAAATAGTTCCTCATTGATCTCCTGTGTGGAACTCTGCAGAGAGAGTGCCTAACACCCATTTTTTTGACATTATTGGTGAAATTTAGTTATCCTGTTTATTTCAACTGTCTTTATATTACTATTTTGTGTTTGTGTCATCCAAAAGTGGTGGGTTTTTTTTTTTTTTTTGTCATAGGAAGAAGAATCAGATGGTAGAACATAGTCATAGCTCTATGAGACTATAGTTGGAGCCAGTCCAACCCTGGAGAGTGTGTGGTCCTCAATGGAGAGGCATCCATTTTGACATATTTTGCTGTGGGTCACCAGAAAACCTGGACTAGGTTCTCCTTTCTCCTTCCTTCATAGTTTTGCGCATTTCCCTGTGTGATGGGGTTTGGAGGTAGAGCCTTGGGAAGTGATTAGGTCATGCAGGCAGAGACCTCGTGTATGGGGTTCATGCTCCTATCAAAGGGACCACAGAGAGATCCCTCATCCCATCCCTTCTGTCATGTGAGGACACAGTAGAAACATGGCTGTCTATGAAACAGAAAGCCCGCCCTCACCAGACACGGAATCTGCTGACCACTTGACCTGAGATTTTACCATCTCCAGAACTGTGAGAAGTCAATTTGTTGTTTATTAGTCACCTAGTCTATGGCATTCTGTTTTAACCCCAGATTAGCAAAAATACCAACATATCAACTTGCACACATAACTTTTGGAAAGAAACTGTGATACTAAATCTTTGATGGTAAAAGGTGATCTATCTGCCTGAGAAATGAACCTACATGATCCCTCTTTCCACAATAAACCTGAGGGAGTCAAAACAGGTAAAAGCACAAAAGCACACAACTGTTAGAGGTTTCCAGGATGCCTCAAAAATATCATCTGCAACATTAGGGAGTGAAAGAAGACATTCAAGTTTCAAAAAGTCAAAGTTTATTTAAATGTCATTGTATAAACTTTTAATTCTAACACTATGAATAAAAGTGTTATTTTTTTCATAAATAAATAAATTTCATAAATGGAGGCATGGAGACCCTGATGTGCAGCTGCTGAGTTTGGAAGCTTCCTTTGGAGACACCCCCTGACTCCCTCACCCTTTGCCTGCCTGTCAAGAAGAGCCCATCCCAGGCAGCAAACAGCACAGGTGCCCAGCAGAGGGCAAACCTCCATGCCTGGAGGAGGCCACCTCTGGGACAGGAGGAGCTGCTGGAACCCCTCCTTGCAGGCTTCTTTTCCTGCTCTCTAGCAACTCCTTCAAGCAGGCAAACACACCCAGCAGCAGCAGCAGGCTCTTCGGCAGCAGGGCTGTGGCTCTGCCAAATGAGAGAAGCCCCTCTCTAGCAATGCACAGGATCCCAGACTGCACACCCTGTTCTCTGCCTCCATGGCTCCCACTGTGTCCCGGACTGAGAGTAGCGTGGGAGCTGCTGGCTGGGGCAGTGCTGGCCCAACCCTTCTTGCCAGCTGTAGCTTCAACCATGCTAAAAGCTGAGCGTGGCTAGAGCAAGTGACATGGCTGAGGCCAGTGGCTAGAGCAAGTGACATGAAGTCAGGCAGCTCCTCACTGGGCTAGACTTTGGCAGTCCCAAGGCAGGGACAGGAGGTCTCTGGAGCTGCCTCTAGCTCCACCACTGTCCCTGGAGGGGGTCTTCCCCTGGTGCTGGCACTAACTCAACAGCTGGTGCTGGAAATAACTGTATTTCTGCACATGGAGCAGGAGCTGAGAAAGGAGAATGGTTACCAATGTCACTCACTTTCCACTGGAATTTCCAAACACAAAAACAACCTCACTGAATTTACAGGAATTTTAGCCCCAAAACAGCACTCCCAGATAGTCTTCCAGACTGGAGGTCACCTCATCATGTGCCTGTACATCAGTGGGCTTCAGAGGCTCCAGCTTGTCAAGGACAATGTGCAGATGCAGCCCCATTCATATCAGTGGTGACCCTCAGCCCGGGAGGGCCTGCCCTGGGCTGTCCTGTGATACCTGGGCCTTCTGCCAAATATGCAGAGGCATCTGGGGTGAGGGATGAGCCTTTGTCAGCATCGTCAGAAATGGCTCTTACTCTGGGCCTTCCTGAAGCAGGAGCCTTGAGATGTGGGGATGTAGCACGAGAACATCTTACTCTCTTGATCATCTCCCAGTCAGTGAGCTGGCTACAGGGCTGACTCTAGGATATGGCACCTGGTTACCAGAATCCTAAGTTCTGTTAGGGTCTGTCATCAAGGAAGTGAGGTCACTTCTTTAAGGTTTCATCCCCTCAACCGCTTCCTTCCATAAGACCTACTCAGGACCCCACTGGGCTGCTGACTGCTCACCCTCCCCGCAGGTCAACTCCTTACCTTTACACAGTTATGTCCACCCAGGGCCTGCTTGTAGATCTGTGCCTGGCATTCACCAGGGACCTAGAAATCCACTTGGGGCCTGGGATTCAACAGGGGCCTAATGTTACACTGGGGATTGGATAGTCACCTGAGGACTAGGTATCAACCTGGGGCCTGATGTCCACCTGGGGACTGAGTATTCATCTGGGACCTGATGTGCACCTGGGGCCAAATGTCCTCCTCAGGCCTGAATTCCACCTGGTGGAATTCTGGTGATCACTGGGGCCTGGGTGTCATTTAGGGTCTGATGTGTGCCTGGAACCTGATGTCTACCTAGGGCCTGATGACCACCTGGGGACTGGGTGTCCATCTAACGTCTACCTAGAGCCTAGGTATCTATCTTAGGTATGGCGTCTGCCTGCAGCCTGAGGTCCACATGAGTCTGGTGTTCAGCTGGGGCCTGTGGTCCACTGGGGCCTTGGTGTCCATTTCGGGCCTGGTTGTCAACTTGGGGCCTGATATACAGCCTGAGTCCAGTGTTCACCTGTGGCCTGATGTCTACCTGGTGACTGGTGTCCTCCTGGAAATGGTTTATCCATGCAGGACCTGATGTCCACTTGGAGCTGAATGTCCCTCTGGGGCTAGACATCCGCTTGTGGCCTGATGTCCATCTAGGGCCTGGTGTCCACCTGGAGTATGATGTTCACCTGGGGCTAGGTGTCCACATGGGGCCTGATGTCCATATGAAGACTGGGTGTCCACTAGGACCTGATGTTCACCATGGGCCTAGATATCCACCTGGGGCCTGATATCTACCTGGTGACCTGTGTCCATCTGAGGGCTGGTGTCCACCTGGGCCTGATAGCCACCTAAGATTTGGTGTTTATCTGAGGCCTGGGTGACCACCTGATATCTCATGTTCAGCTGGGGCCCAGAGTTCAACTGGGGACTGTGTGTCAACCTGGTGCACATCTAAGGACTAGGTACCCACCTGGGTGCTGGTGTTCACTGGAGCCTGATGTCCACCTGGGGCCTTGTATTTATCTAGGGCCTAAGCAACCACGTGGGGCCTGAGTGTCTTTATGGGCTCTAGAGTTCTCCTGGAGCTTGGTGCCTGCCTGGAGCTTCGGTGTACATCTGTGACCTGATATCCACCTTGGGATGGATGTGCACCTGGGCACAGATGTCCATGTGGGACTGAGTGTTCGCCTGGTTCCTGATGTCCACCTGGGGCCTGGTGTTCACCTGAAGCTTGATACCCACCTGGGGCATGGACATTTGCCAAAAATCTGACGTTCAGCTGTGGCCTGAAGTTTACATATGCCTGATGTCCACCTAGGGTTCAGAGTTCATCTGGGGCCTGATGCCCACCTGGGGCCTGGGTTTCCACATAGAGCCTGGCATTGACTTGGGATCAAGGTATTTACCTAGGGCCTGGGTGTCCACTTGGGGCCTGACTTCCACTTGGTTCTTGGTGTCAGGCAGAGGCCTGACTGTTCACTTGGGTCCTAGATAAGATCCATATGACTGATGTCCATGTGGGGCCTGAGAACCACTTGAGGCCTGCCATTAACCTAGGGCATATTGTCCACCTGGGGTCTGGGAGTCAAACTGGAATGTGATGTCCACCTGGGGCGTGGAGGTCACCCTGGGTCCTGATTCACTTTTCCAGTCCAGTGTCCAACAGAAGCCTGGTGTAAACCTGGAACCTGATGTCCACCTGTGGCCAGATGACCACCTTGAGTGGGATGTTCATCAAGAGACTAGGTATCCACATGGGACCTGGGGTCCACCTGGGGCCTGATGTCTACCTTAGGCCTGGCATTACCTGGGGTCTGTGTGTACATCTGGGGCCTGATGTTCAGCTGGGCCCTGGTTTCCACCTACAGTTCACCATCTAACTCAGGCCTGATGTCCACTCTGGACCTAGGTATCCATCTGAGGCCTGGTCTTTACCTGGGGCGTGGGAGTCCACCTGGGGCCTCTGTGTCCTTTTGGATTCTGATGTCCACCTGGGGCCTGATGATTACCTGAGGCTTCATGTTCACCTGGGGCCTGGGTGTCCACCTGGAGGCAAATATGCACATAAGGCCTGGCATCCTCCTAGGGCCTTATATTCACCTGTGTCCTGGTGTCCGTCTGGGGCCTGGGTGTCAAACAGGGGTTAATATACACCTGGAGCGCAGTATCCACCTGGGGCCTGATATCCACCTGAGGCCTTGGCGTGCATTTGGCACCTGGTGTCCATCTGCAGCACAGGTGTCCATCTGGTGCTTGGGTGTTCACCCCATGTTCATCAGGGGCCTAGGTATCCATTTGGGGCCTGGTGTCCACCTGGGGCCTGAAGTTCATCTGGAACCTGGTATTCACCTAGGGCATGGGTATCCACCTGGATCCTGATGTTCAGATAGGGACTGGGTATAGACCTGGGACCTGATATCCACCTTGGGTATAGGCATCCACGTGGAGCCTGATATCCGCCTAGTGCCTGTGTGTCAGCCTAGAGCCTGATGCCCACCCGGGAACTAGGTACACAGCTGGCTTTTTTGTTCACTTGAGGCCTGGTGTCCACTTGGGAACTGATGTCGAACTGGGGATTAGGTATCCACCTGAAGACTGGTGTCCAGCTGGGGCTTTATAAATCCCTGGGGCATGTTGTTCACCTGGGCTTGATATATACCTAAGACCTGGGAATCCAACTGAGGCTGATGTCCAGTTAGAGCCTAGGTGTCTACTTAGGGTCTCATATCCATCTGGAGCCTAATGTCCACCTGGGGACTTGTAGCTACCCAGGGTCTTGGGTGTCCACTTGGGGCTTGAGTGTACTCCTGGGGTCTGGGGTTCTCCTGGAACCTGCTGTCTGCTTAAGGCTTGGGAATATAACTGTGGCCTGATATAAACCTATAAATGGATATTCACCTGGGGACAGATGTCCACTTGGGGCCTGAGTGTCCACATGGTGCCTGATGTCTACCTGGGGTCTGGTGTTCACCTGAGGCCTGATATCCACCAGGAGCCTAGGTATCCACCTGAGTCCTGGTTTCTATCTGGGACCTGATGTCCACCTAGGTCTGGTATTCACCTAAGGTGTACTACCCACCTGGTCCTGGATGTTAACTTGCGGACTGATGTAGACCTCAAGTTCAGGGTCCACCTGGGACCTTATGGCAACCTTGAGCCTGACGTTCGCCTGGGGACTGATGTTCACCTTTGACCTAATGTCCACCTGATGACTGGATATTCACCCACAGCCAAATGTCCACCTGAGGCCAGATGGCCAACTGTGGCCAGATGTACAACTGAGGTCTGGGTATTCCCTTGGGACTTGATGTTCAGCTGGGGCCTAAGGTTAACCCAGGCCATGATGTCCACCTGAAGCTTGATGTCCACCTGGGGCCTGGGTATCCACCTGGGGCCTAAGTGTCCTTCTCATGCCACCTGATATCCACCAGTTGGCCTGATGTTCATCTGGAGATGTGGGGTCAACCGGCAGCCTGATGTGGACATAGATTCCAATGTCCTCTCGGGGCCTGATGTACACCTGGGGCCTAGTATCCACTTGGGGCCTGGGATTTTACTGTTGGCCTGATGTTCACCGAGGTCCTAGGAATCTTTCCTGACTGGTGTCCACCTGGGTCCTGATGTTCAGCTTGGGACTTGAGTGCTTAGCTGGGACCTGATGCCCACTTGGGGCATAGGTATTCACCTAGGGCCTGGTGTTCACTTGGGGCCTGGTGTACACCTGGGGCCTGATATCAACCTTGAATCTAGGTGTTCACTTGGGGACTGCTGTCTACCTGGTGCATGGTTATCAACCTAGGACCTGATGCCCACCTGGAGTTCAATGTCCACCTTGGGCCTGTTGTGTACCTGTGTGCCCACTGGCTAATTACTTAAAACTGAGGTTTACCTAGGGCTAGATGTGCACCTGAGACCTGATGTCCACCTGTGGTCTTATGTTCACCTGGGGACTGATGTACATCTGGAGCACAAGTATATCCATGGGGCCTTTTGTCCACCTGGACTGTGTGTGTCAACCTCAGGGCCAATGTCCACCTGGAATCCAGTGTCTAATAGAGCCTAATGTACACATGGGGCTCTGGCAGTCACCTGGGACCTGATATACAGACATGGTCTTGAGTTTACCTGGGGCCTGGTATCTACAGGGCCTTGGTGTACACCTGGAACCAGATACCCCAGGGGGGTACCTGGGTCCCAGATGGTCATTAGGTCCTAGCTGGAAACTCAGGCTCCAGATGCACATCAGGCTGCAAGTGGATACACAGGTCACAGGGTGATACCCAGGTTCCAGGTGGACACTGGGCTCAAGAGGAACACAATGGCCCAGGTGGACATCCAGGCCTGAGGTGGACATCATGCCCCAGATAGACATCTGGCCCCAGCTGGATACCTAGGTCCCAGTCATTGGCCCTAGGTAGATGCAGCCATATGTGACTAAGGTCATCCAGAATCTAATGTCCACCTGGACCCTGGGTGTCCACATAGGGCCATGTATCTGTATGGGGCCTCAGCATCCACCAGGGCCTGATGTTCCCCAAAGGCCTAGATATCCACCTGGAGGCCTGATGTCCACCTGGGGCCTGATGTCCACCTAATACTTGGTGTTTAGCTGGGGCCTGGGTGACATCCTGGGATCTGATGTTCAGCTGAGGGCCAGATTTCAGCTGGCACCTGTGTGTCAACCCAATGCCTGATGCACACCTGCAGATGAGGTATACACCTAGGGTCTGCTGTTCACTGGGGACAGGTGTCCAGCTGTGGCCTGGTGACCACATGGGTCCTAGTGTTCATCAAGTGCCTGGTGTCCACCTGGGACTGGGTTTCCACCTGGGACCTGATGTTGATGGCAGGGGGGAGGCCTGTTGTGTACTTGAGATGTGGGGGGTCCACCTGGGACCTGATGTCCACCTTGGGCCTTGTATTTACGTATGGCCTGGGGAGTCACCCAGAGCTTAAGTGTACCCTTGGGGCTTGGGTATATATATGTGGCCTGATGTCCATTTTGGGACAGATGTCTACCTGGGGACATATGTTCATGTGGGGCCTGATATGGTTTGGCTGTGACCCTACCTAAATCTCATCTTGAATTGTAGCTCCCACAATTTCCATGTGTCATGGGAGGGACCAAATGGGAGGTAACTGAATCACGAGGGTGAGTCTTTCCTGTGCTGTGTTCGTGATAGTGAATAGGTCTCACGAGATCTGATGGTTTTGTAAAGGGCACTTCCCCTAAACAAGCTCTCTTGCCTGCCACCATATAAGATGTGACTTTGCTCCTCATTCAGCTTCAGCCATGGTTGTGAGGCCTCCCCAGCCATGTGGAACTGTGAGTGCATTAAATCTCTTACCTTTATAAATTTCCCATTCTCAGGTATGTCTTTATTAGCAGCATGAAAACAGACTAATACAGTAAATTGGTACCAAGAGTGAGGTGGTGCTGCAAAGATATCCAAAAATGTAAAAACGTCCTTGGAACTGGGTAACAGGCAGAGCTTGGAACAGTTTGGGGGGCTCACAAGAGGACAGGAAGAGGTGGGAATGTTTGGAACTTCCTAGAGACTTGCTGAATGGCAATGGCCTTGATCAAAATGCTGACAGGAACTTGTTGGGAACTGAAATAAAGGTGACTCTTGTTATGTTTTAGAAAAGAGGCTGGCAGCATTTTGACCCTGCCCTAGAGATTGGTGGAACTTTGGGCTTGAGAGAGTTGATTTAAGGCATCTAGTGGAAGAAATCTCTAAGTGGTAAAGTGTTCAAATGGTGTATTGGGTACTGTTAAAGGCACTCAGTTTTATGTATTCAAAAATATATGGTTTGTAATTGGAAATTACATTTAAAAGGGAAGCAGAGCATAGAAGTTTGGAAAAAATTTCCAGCCTGATGATACGATAGAAAAGAAAAACCCATTTTTTGAGGAGAAATTCAAGCTGGAAGCAGAAATTTGCATAAGTAACAAGGAGTCAAATGTTAATTACCAATATAATGGGGGAAAATGTCTCCAGGGCATGTCAGAGGTCTTCACAGCAGCCCCTCCCATCAAATGCCTGGAGACCTAGGAAGAACAAATGGTTCCATGGGCCTGGCCCAAGACCTTGCTGCTTTGCGCAGTCTCAAGACTTGGTGCCCCACATCCCAGGTATGGCTAAAAGAGGCCAATGTAGCATTCAAGCCATTGCTTCAGAGGGTGCAAGCCCCAAGCCTTGGTGGTTTACACGTGTTGTTGGGCCTGCAGGTGCACAGAAATCAAGAACTGAGATTTGGGAACCTCCTCCTAGATTTCAGAGGATGTATAGAAATGGCTGGATGTCCATGCAGAGGTGAGCTGCAGGAATGAAGCTCTCATGGAGAACCTCTGCCACGGTGGTATAGAAGGAAAATGTGAGATGCGAGCCCCCACACAGAGTCCCCACTGGGGCACTGCCTAGTGGAGCTGTGAGAAGATGGCCACCATCCTCCAAACCCCAGAATAGTACATCCACTGACAGCTTGCACTGTTTGCCTGAAAAAGCCAGACACTTGACACCAGCCCGCGAGATCAGCCAGGAGGGGTGGTTGTGCCCTGCAAAGCCACAGCGGCAGAGCTGCTTAAGGCCATGGGGACCCACTTCTTGCATGAGCATGTCCTGGATGTGAGACATGAAGTCAAAGAAAATCATTTTGCAGCTTTAAGACATGGGCAAGGACTTCATTTTTAAAACACCAAAAGCAACGGCCCCAGGGGTACACCAGATTCCTGGTAGGCATAAGGCCCCAGGAGGACACTAGAATCCAGGTGTACATAAAGCCACCTGTTGACACCAAGCCCTCAGATGAATACCAGGCCAACTGGTAGACATTAGGCACATGAGAATACTTGGGCACCAGGTGGGTATCAGGCCCCAGGTGAACATCAAACTTCAGGTGGACATCATTCTCCAAGTAAACTCTAGCCCCAGCTAAACATCAGGCTCCAGGTGGAAGCCCAGACTCCAGACTCCAGGTGCACTTCTGGCCACGGTTCAACATCTGTGCCCAGCTGAACATCAGACCATGGATGGATAGCTAGTCCCCAGGTGGACATCAGGTCAAAAGTGAATATAAGTCTCGAGGAAGACATCTGGCCCCAGGTGGATACTGAACTAGAGGTTTACATCAGACCCTACGTTGACAGCAAGACCCAGGTAGACAGCAGGCCCCAGGTGAAGACCAGGCCCAGATGAATACTGAACTAGAGGTTTACATCAGACCCTAGATTGACATTCAGTACCCAGGTGGTCATGACACCTTAACTAGACACCAAGTCTTCAGGTTGATACCCAAGTCCCAGGTGGACACCAGGTCAAAGATGAACACAAGACCTAAGGTTGACATTCAAGCCCCAAGTGGACACCAGGCCCTAGGTGAATAATATGACCCAGGGAATCATTAGGACCCAGCTGCATACCAGTCCCCAGGTTTACACGAAGCTCCCAGTGGTTTCCTAAGCTCTAGTTGGACATGAGGTCTCTAGTAGACACCCAGGACTAAGGTGGACATCAAGCATCAGATGGACATCTGGCCACAGATTAACATCAAGCCTCACAGTATCTAAAGAAGCTCTTTAGTTTAATTAGATTCCATTTGTCAATTTTGGATTTTGTGTCCACCTGGTGTCTAATGTCTAACTGGGTCCTGGTGTTTCTCTGAGGCCTTATATCCATCTGGGGCCTGGGCATCCATTTGAGGCCTGATGTCTACCTAAGACTTGGTGTTTAATTGGGGCACAGATTTCTTCCTGGAGCCTGATGTTCATATGGAGCCTGAAGTTCACCTGTGCCTGTTGTCTACCTGAGGCCTATGTGTCAACCTGGGGCCTGATGACCACCTTGAGTTCAGTGTTCACCTGGGGCCTGACGTCTGCCTGGAGTCTGGGTGTCCACATAGGGCCTGATGTTGGCTTGGGACTGAAGTATTTACCTAGGGCCTGGGTGTCTACTTAGAGCCTGACTTCTACCTGGTTCAGTGTGTCAACCTGGGGCCTGATGTCCACTTAGGGCCTAGGTAAGCTCCTTATGACTAAAGTCCACATGGGGGCTGAAACCATGTCAGATCTTGTGTTAACCTAGGGAGGGCCTAGTGTCTACCTGGGGCCTGCCTGTGACCTGGGTGGGGTCAAGGTATCCACCTTGGGCCTGATGACCAATTGGGGCTTAAGGATCTACCTAGAGACTGATGTCAATTTGGAGCCTGATGTCCACTTGGGGTCTGGTGTACACCTTGGGCCTGATGTTCACCTGGGCATGGGTGTACACTTTGGGCCCAGTGTGCCCCTGAAACCTGGGTGTCAACCTGGGTCTTGATGCACACCTTTAGTCAAGTGTTTAACTGGGGCCTGATGAAATAGTGGGGCCTGATTTACACCTGTAGACTGGGTATCCACCTGAGGCCTGATGTCCACCTGCAGCCAGATGTCCACCTGGCACCAGATATCTACCTGGAGTCTGGTCTTTGCCTTGAACATGACGTATTCCAAGAGACTAGGCATGCACATTGGGCCTGGGGTCCTGATGTCTACCTGAGGCTGGTATTGAACTGGGGCCTGTGTGTTCACTTGGAGTCTGATGTTCATTTGGAACCTGGTGTTCACTTAGGACATGGGTATCCACCTGGATCCTGATTTTCAAGTGGGGAGTGGATATAGACCTGGGACCTGATGGCCACTTATGGTATATGTAACCTAACCACCTGGGGCCTGGTGTTCACCTGAGGCCTGATATCCACCTGGTACCTGTGTGTCAATCTAGTGCCTGGTGTCTGCTTGAAAACTAGGTAGACACCTGGGCCTTGGTGTTCACCTGGGGCATGGTGTTCATCTTGCACCAAGTGTCCACCTGGATCCTGTGAATCAACCTGTGGCCTACGTGGCCACTTGGAGCTTTATGTGCACCTGCGGCCTGAAAGTTTCCTAGGATCTGATGACCACTGGGGCACAGGTATCCACGTGGGGCATCAGGCTCCAGGTGTACACCCAGGCTCCATGTGGACACCAGGCCAGGAGAACTCCAGCCCTTATCTGAACATCAGGTCCTAGGTAGATGGCCAGGCCCCATGTGTACAGCAGGCCCCAGGTATGCACTGGACTCCAGGTGGACACCAGCACTCAGTTGGATACACACACTCAAGGTGGAAACCAGGCCCCAGGTGAACTGCTACACTCCAGGTGAACATCACGTCTCAGGTGGACACCTGGACCCCACGTGGGTACTAGGCTCTAAATTAATACCAGGCCTCAGGTGGTCCTCAGGAACCATGTGGACCTTAGTCATCAGGAGGTAACCTAGGCCCAAAGTGTATATCAGGTTCCATGTTGACACAAGAACTACTCGGAAGTCAGGCCCTGGGTAGACACCCAGGCCCTAGGTCCCAAGTTGACACCAGGCCTTATGTGAATACTTATAACTCAGGTCATCATCACACCTCAGGTGGACATCTGAGTTCATCTGGAACCTGGTGTTACAGGCCCCATGTAAACGCCAAGCCATAGGTGGATACCCAATCCCTAGGTGGACATCAGAGCTCAGATTGACACAAAGACCCCAGTAGACATGATGTACCCCTGAATATCCAGGCCCCAGCTAAATACCCAGGCCCCAAATTGACACCAGGGTCTATGAGGACACACAGGACTCAGACAGAAAACAGGCCCAAGGTGGACACTGGACTGTAAATCAGGTCCTAGGTTGACAACCATGCTTCAAGTTGATACCAGGCCCCAAGTGAACATCTGGCCCCAGCTGGACACTAGTCCCCTGGTGAATACCTAGGCTCAAGGTTGACATCAGGCCCCACGTGAACACTAGACCCCAAATACACACTTATGCCCTAAGTGGACATCAGGTCTCAGGTGTTTACCCAGTCCCAAGGTGAATATCAGGACACAGATGGGCACCAGTTATCAAGTGGATTCCTAGTCTCCAGGTGAATATCAGGCCCTAGGTGGATACCAGGATCCTGGTAGACATCAGGCCCCAAGAGGACACTAGAACCCAGGAGTACATTAGGCCACAGGTCAACACCAAGGCACCAGATGAATACCAGGCCAACTTGTGGACATTAGGCCCGAGAAGGGTCCTCAGGCCTCAGGTGGATATCAGGCCCCAGGTGAACATCCAGCACCCAGATGAACATCAAGCTTCAGGTAGACATCATGCCTCAGTGGAACTCCAGGCTCCAGCTGAACATCAGGCTCCAGGTGGATGCCCAGCTTCCAGGTGCACATCTGGCCACAGTTGGACATTCAACCCCAAGTGACCCTCAGGCCATGGGTGAATACACAGCTTCCAGGTGGACATGAGATCAAAGGTGAACATCAGTCCCCCAGTGGACATCAGGCCCAAGGTGGATACCCAGGCTCCCAGTGAATTTCAGACACCAGGTTGACATTCAGACCCCCAGTGGTCATCTGGCCTCATGCGAACACTCAGACCTCAGGTGCACCTGATGTCTCAACTGGACACCAACTCCTGGTTTGATACCCAAGTCCCAGGTGGACACCAGGTGCAAGGCTGGCACTCAAGCCCTAAGTGAACACCACACTCTAGGTGAATAATTCAACCCAGGTGGTCATTACGACCTAGCTGGATACCAGGCCCCAGGTTAACACAAGGCCCCCGGTGGGTATCTAGGCACCAGCGGGACATCAGGCCCTAAGTAAACACCCCAGTCCCAGGTGAACACCATGCCCCAGGTGGGCATTAGGCCCTAGGTGAACATGGGGCCACAGGTGGACATCTAGCCCCTGGGCGACATCCAGCCCCAGGTGGACATAACCGTTTCCATGCATAAACCATTCCCAGGTGGACATCAGGCCTCAAGAGGATGACAGTCACCAGGTAGACATCAGGCCTCAGTTGGACACCAAGGTCCCAGATGTACAGCAGGCCCCAGCTGAAACCCAGACTCATGTGGACATCAGGCCACAGGTAGACACCATGCCTTAGGTAGATACCCAACTTCAGGTTGACATCAGACCCAAGGTGGACATCCAGTCCCCAGATGGACATTCAGGCCCTAGGCACACATCAGGCCTTAAGTGGACACCCAGGCCCCAGGTTGATATCCAGCTTCCAGGTGATCACCAGGCCTCAGGTGGGCACCAGACCTTAGGTGAACAACAGGATGCAGTAGGTCATCAGGACACAGCTGGATACAAGTCCCTGGTGAATGCAAGGCCCTAGTGGGACATAGATCTAAGGCAGACATCAGGTCCCAGGTGGACATACAGACCCGAGGTGGAATTCATCCTGAGGGGGACATTCGGCCCCAGGTGCACATAGGGCCCCAGGTGAATACCCAGTTCCCAGGTGGACATCAGCCCACAGGTCAACCACAGTCCCCAGGTTGATACCTGGTCCCCAGGAGGCTACCCAGTCTGCAGGGTAACATTAGGCCCCTGTAGGATTCCAGGCCCCAAGTGGATTCCTAGGCCCATGGTGAACATCAGGTGCAGGTGTCCAAGAGGCCCTGGGTGGACATAACTGTGTACAGGTAAGGAGTTGACCTGTGGGGAGGGTGAGCAGTCAGCAGCCCAGTGGGGTCCTGAGTAGGTCTTCTGGAAGGAGGAGACTGAGGGGATGGAAACTTAAAGAAGTAACCTCACTTCCTTGGCGATAGACCTAAGGGAACTTAGAATTTTGGTAAACAGGCCAAGTGGCTCACACCTGCAATCTCAGCACTTTGGGAGGCTGAGGTGGGCAGATCATGAGGTCAGGAGTTTGAGACCAGCCTGATCAAAATGGTAAAACCCCCATCTCTACTAAAAATACAAAAAAATTAAAAATTAGAAAAAATCTAGCTGAGTGTGGTGGTGCGCGCCTCGTGCCTGTAATCTCAGCTACTCAGGAGACTGAGGCAGGAGAATTGATTGAACCCAGGAGGTGGAGGTTGCAGTGAGCTGAGATCGTGCCACTGCACTCCAGCCTGGGCAACAGAATGAGACTCTATCTCAAAAAAAAAAAAAAAAGAATTCTGGTAACCAGGAACCCACATCCTAGAGTCAGCCCCGTAGCCTGTTCACTTGGTGGGAGATACTCAAGAGAGCAAGATGTAATCGTGCTGCATCCCCACATCTCGAGGCTCCTGCTTCAGGAATGGTGGGAGTGAGCGCCTTTCTTTTCCAGCGATGCCCATGTATGCTCATCCCTCACTCCAGATGCCTCTGGCCATTTGGCAGAAGCCCCCCAGGCCCCAGGTAGCACAGGACAGGAGTCACCAGGTAGACATCAGGCTCGCAGGTGCAATCGTGGTGTGCTATAGCCTTGAACTGCTAGGCTCAAGTCATCCTCCTGCCTCAGCCTCCCAAGTAGCTGGGAGTACAGGTGCATGCCACCACGCCTAACTACAAATCCAGATTCTTATAGTGACAGTTGATTAGATGGTTCTCTTCTAGAAATAGAAGCTCAAAGATTGCACATGCATCTCCTGGAAATATTTCTTTTGTCTTTTTTTTTTTTTTTTTTTTTTTTAGATGGAATCTCACTCTGTCGCCCATGTTGGAGTGCAATGGCACAATCTTGGCTCACTCCAACCTCCACCTCCCAGGTTCAAGTGATTTTTCTGCCTCAGCCTCCTGAGTAGCTGGGACTACAGGCGCTTGCCACCACGCCTGGCTAATTTTTATATTTTTAGTAGAGACAGTATTTCACCATGTTGGTTAGGATGGTCTCGAACTCCTGACTGCATGATCCACCCACCTCGGCCTCCCAAAGTGCTGGGATTACAAGCGCACCACCATGGCCGGCCTCCTGGAAACATTTCTAAAACCCAGGTGAATACGCCTCCTAAGTTTTCCAAGCTGACAAAAACTCTGGGATAAGTAACAGATGGATTTGGGAAATTGCAAAAGTGTAGCACAAAGCTAGTGTAATTTATGCCTTATAAAAGACTGGCTCAAAGTAGTTTTCCCTTTAATTAAATATTTATGTTATAGCCAGAAACAGCAAGTGGTCTTTGTGTGGTCAGGACTGGCTTGCAATATGTCTATTTAAAAAAGAAAATGAATGGCCATGAAATAGTAATTCTTTACATGTTAACAGTAGATTCTGCTCTTTCCCTGCCTGAAGGCAAACAGAATGGCTAGAGATAACCAATCAGCTGCATTTGGAAACATACTTTAATAAAAAGACTGGGAGGACAGGTTCAATTAGGAAGTGGATCCGAGGTTTTAGTGAAGCCAGATGATGAGAAATACTCAGCCCTTTACCATTTATCTGGGGGCCGCGAAGGTGAACTTTTTTACTTTAGTTGCATTTTCTCATCTTTAGAATGGGGAAAATAACATGAGATGACCAATTTTTCCACGAAGCTTAGATTACTAACTGCTGTATCAATTTTCCAAACTCGTATATGACCCTTGCAAAGGATAATCTGTTGTAGCAAACTAATCTCAAGTATAATTTTGTGTTTTTAGTTTTTCTTCAGTCTGAAAATTTAGAAATGATCATGAACCAGAGCATGTAAATTCCTCTTATTTAGTTTTGTTATCTTTTATTATAAAAATTTACTTTTTTAGAGATGGGGTCTTGTGATGTTGCCCAGGCTGGAGTGGAGTGGCATGATCATGGCTCACTGCAACCTCCGCCTCCTGGGCTCAAATGATCCTCCCACCTCAGTCTCCTGAGTAGCTTGGACTACAGGTGCACACCCCCCTGCCTGGCTAATTTTGGTATTTTTTGTAAAGACAAGGTTTCACTATGTTGCTCAGGCTGGTCTCCAACTCTTGGGCTCAAGTGATCTGCCTGCCTCAGCCTCCTAAAGTGCTGGGATTAGAGGCGTAAGCTACTGCACCCGGCCTAGATCAGTGTTTTAATAACCTGCACTTAATAGCTTAAAGTTATTCCCTGAACTTTATTAAGTTTCATTTGCCTGAACTGCTAGAGCAACACTGCAATATCAATTATTGTTGGAATTAAATACACGTGTATGTATGTATGTATGTAACGAAAGGCAAAATTTGTACTTGGGTTTGGAGCTCAGAAAACTTCTCAGGGCAAAGGCCATGAAAATACAAATACATACTAATTAATTTTTTAAAAAGGGGTGTTGAAAAAAGTCTAATTCTGAAATTTAAATTAATCTCCCAAATTTGAGAACCTAGAACAAAGTTCATTCCAAGAGGTACCCTCTTAACCACGTTAATAATGAAACTACAGTCGTCCAATAAAAGAGAAAAAGTAAAGAGATGAGAAAAATACGGCATTCTTTGATGTTGAGTCTAGAGCACATGGGTTCTAAAACTGCCGAATTGGAAAGGCATCTGCTCTCAAGACATTGTAAACAATGCCAAGTGCTAAATATTTAAAAGGTAATTAGGATATCTAAACCTAGGCTTGGAAACATTTTTAAAGCTTAAACACCTAAGTAAAGAATAATAACTGTTTTAAAATAACCACTTAGATAGAAAGTACGAGTGAAAAAAAAAATCCCATGAGATTTAGGCCAGAAATTAGTTACCCCACAATATAAGATTTTAGTTAGCTTTGGAAGGAAGCTTTCCTGATATATTCATGCACTTTGCATGAACAACTTTTTTGTCTCTTAACACACAATTCACAACAGTTTAGGGTCTCCTATAGGAAACACACAATTTCTTTTTCTTTTTCTTTTTTTCTTTTTTTCTTTTTTTACACACAGTCTTGCTCTGTCGCAAGGCTGCAGTGCAGGGGTGCAATCTTGGATCACTGCAACCTTCGCCTGCCTAGTTCAAATGATTCCCCTGCCTCAGCCTCCTAACTAGCTGGGATTACAGGCATGTGTCACCACACCCAGCTATTTTTTATTTTTTTAATTTTTTTAGTAGAGACAGGGTTTCATCATGTTGGCCAGGATGGTCTAGATCTCCTGACTTCATGATCCACCTGCCTTGGCCTCCCAAAGTGCTGGGTTTACAGGCATGAGCCATCACACCTGGCCTTTTCTTTTCTTGAGACTAAGTTTCACGCTGTCACCCAGTCTGTTGCCCAGGCTGGAGTGCAGTGGTGTGATCTGCTCACTGCAACCTCTGCTTCCCGGGTTCAAGCAATTCTTCTTCCTCAGCCTCCTGAATAGCTGGGACTATAGGCACAAGCTACCATGCCCAACTAAGTTTTGTATTTTTAGTAGAGATGAGGTTTCACCATATTGGTCAAGCTGGTCTCAAATTCTTGACCTCATGATATACCCACTTTGACCTCCCAAAGTGCTGGGGTTATAGGCGTGAGCCACCATGCCTGGCCCTTCTTTCTTCTTTCCTTCTTTTCTTTTCTTTTCTTTTCCTTTCTTTCTTTCTTTCTTTCTTTAAAGAATTCTGCTATTTCAAGAATTCTGAAATAGCTACCTTTAAAGAATTCAAGAATTCTGAAATAGCTACCTTTAAAGAATTCAAGAATTCTGCTATTTCAAGAATTCTGAAATAGCTACCTTTAAAGAATTCTGCTATTTACAATAAAAGTGAGATCTCCCTCCTCCATCCTGTGTTGCACAGCTTGGGATTGCACCCTTGTTCCTGGCACCTTTGCATTTCAGGAGCCTGCCTTTGACTTTCTTTCCTCTCTGCACATCTTCTATTCTTGCTGCTTCTCTTTACAGAAAGTGCTGAGCTTCTTGGCGAGTGTCCCTCCCAACAGATGAATATTCAGCAGAGAATGGAGAGCTTTCTACTGGAAGAATCAGGATGTGGCTGTTTATAAAGTTATTGCATTTTTTTTTGAAGAGTGGCTGCAATTAGTTTTGGTGTTAGGCAGCAAAAACCCCAAAATGTTCTTTTTGATTTCACATTGCTTGCATAATACAGATACCCATTTACTGGAAGAAATCTTTGTGGGTAAGTGTATGAGTGTGTATGCATAAGTATGTGTGTGTGTGTGTGTGTGTGTGTGTGTGTGTGTGTGTGTGTGTGAGACTCCACATATATTTCTGGAGTGCCTTCTATGTTCCAGGCATGGTGTTAGTCAACATATGTAATTGAGAGTAAAACAGTCATGATCTCTGCTCTTAACCAATTTACAATCTAGGATAAAAGAGACTTTCCATGTTCAAATCCACAATGACATTAATTGCAATATGATCATTGTTGTGTTTGAAGAATAGCTAAGAAAAGCACAAGGAACTTACAAGATGGCTTAACAGAAGAACTTCATCTAGCTTACAAGTATGGATAGCCCCTTTCTAAGAAAGCGGTATGAGTAAGGGTGAATAGGAATAGGCCAGATAAAATACTAAGCCAGGAGTTGGAGGTGGACACGGGGGAGGGAGGTGACATAGTACTGACAGAGAGGTGTAGAGAGCTGAGGAGGCTGATGAATGTAGAGAAAGTAGAAGTGTCACTGGATTGCAGTTCTTGATAGGTAGAAATGTTGTATGAGGGGACGAAAACAAGGCCATTGGAAAGGGAAGCTGAAGGTGGTGGTGGTGGTCTTTGTGAAGGTATTCATATTATTGCAAAATTATCTGAAGTGCAGTTTCCAATGTTGACCAAATTCATGGTATGACTGTGGAAGTTGGTGCTTGGGGTGAATGATGACAACTATCAGTGGGTATCAGGGTAAGGAACTGCTGGTCAAGGTGTTGATGGTGCATCCAAGTGATGTTAAATCTGCTTAGCATGATGGTAAGGTTGGGTGAAAAGACGATCAGTTGGGTGCTAAATTCTTTAAGGAGTGATCAAATGATTAAGTGAGGACTGGAGGGAGAAGAGGCTCTTATTGTCAACTACTCAAAGGAGCAGCTTACAAAAGAGAGTGCAGTTATTTGTCTGCAAGTGGCATTGGGTAGTCAGGAGGACACTGCCTTGGTTCTGATACTGGGATATTTCGAGTTTGATGGAAAACATCTCCCAGCCCCTGCTTGAGAGGAGAAGCAGTATCCTTAGGTGACAGTGGGTTTCAGTGATGTCAAGAAAGTGTGTGGTGTGTGTGTGTGTGTGTGTGACAACTTTGAGATAATTATGGGTTAGAAACATGTGGATTAAGGTAAGAAGAGACTACCCTCAGGCATTCATCCAAACTTTGAATTTCTTCTAGAAACCTCCTCTCAAGTCACAGTCAAGTGACTGTGATTGATTGATCCAGCAATTGCAAAATCACTCTCTTCTAATGCATACCATTTAATTTAAAATGTAAGTTTTATTTTCTTTTTGGATGGGGTCTTGACTGCATCCTGAAAACATAGCTGATGTTTTTATTACCTTAGTGTAAGCTGTGTAGTCAAAAGAATAGTGGGAATGGTCACCGTGTGTGGATATTGTTGTTCCTGAGGTAAATTCTGTCCTAGCTACTAACCAAAGGATCTTTCAGAAATGCTCTCCCAAACCACTGCCCATTGGATAGCAAACGCAGTATCTATTTTAGAGAAAATGATTGCATCAGATTAAAATGGTTAAATTGTCTTAACATGCCAGGATGTTATCTTTTCATGAAAACATTTTTTATTAACTTTTTTTTAAAGGAGGACAACTGCTCTTCAGATTTTTTCCATGAGAACTGGAGATTAAACTTTGATTTTTCTCCTTTTATCCTCCCCAACAGAAGCTGTATGTTTTGAGGATAACCACTTGGTTTAAAGCAAAATAGCCTTAAATAAACATACATACCTTAAAATGAATGAGCATTTCTGGTATAGTCTTAGATTTCACAGTGTCATACTGACTGGGTTGAGAAAGCCACCAGAATTTCATAGCTCAAAGTTCAGGTTTTATACAAGATTTATACGTCCTGTAGAATATTTTGTTTGCTGCAGTTTGAAATGATAGTATCTTCTTCTCTAGGAAACTAATGTTTAACAAGTAAGTACAACTGGATTTGCTAACAGGAGATGGAGAAAAAAAATGTCACTATTTTGAATGGGGTTTGTGTTTACCAGTACACAAAATGTATGCTTGTATTATCGATTATGTGAAAATATCTATAATTGTTAGAAAGATAAAATCCATGTTTGACAAGAAAATCAATTTTTTCCCTATCTCTCTTTGTGCACTGTGGTTTTAAAATTTCCTTTTCATTTTGAATGGTGTTTTCTGTTTAGAAAGCTTATTTGAAAAAATTAAACAAAAATTATATACATTTATTGTGTACAATGTAATATTTTAAAATATGCATACATTTGGAATGGCTAAATGTAACTAATTATCATATGCATACTTATGATTTTTGTGGTGAGGACACTTAAAATCTACTCTTTTAGAAATTTTCCAGAATACAATACTGTCCAATGTTATTAACTGTAGTCACCATATTGCACAATAGATCTCTTGGACTTACTACTCCTGTCCAGTTGAAGTTTTGCATACTTTGACAAACATCTCTCCAATCTCCACCTTTCTCCCCACCAGTCCCTTGTAACCACCATTCTACTTTCTGCTTCTGTGAGTTCAACTTCTTTAGATTCCACATGTGATATTTGTCTTTCTGTGCTTGGCTTATTTCTTTTTTTTTTTTTTTTTTTTTTTTGAGACGGAGTCTCGCTCTGTCACCCAGGCTGCAGTGCAGTGGCCGGATCTCAGCTCACTGCAAGCTCCGCCTCCCGGGTTCACGCCATTCTCCTGCCTCAGCCTCCCGAGTAGCTGGGACTACAGGCGCCCGCCACCTCGCCCGGCTAGTTTTTTGTATTTTTTAGTAGAGACGGGGTTTCACCGTGTTAGCCAGGATGGTCTCGATCTCCTGACGTCGTGATCCACCCGTCTCGGCCTCCCAAAGTGCTGGGATTACAGGCTTGAGCCACCGCGCCCGGCGGCTTGTTTCACTTAACATAATGTCCTCCAGGTTCAGCCATGTTTCACATATGACAGGGTTTCTTCTTTAAGGCTGAATAGTATTCCATTGCGCATGTATATCACATTTCCTTTATCCATCCCTCCATTTTTGGACATTTAGGCTGATTCCATCTCTTGGCTATTATGAATAATGCTGCAATTAACATGGGAGTGCAGATACCTCTTTGACACATGGATTTCGTTTCCATTGGATATATGTGGTATGCTCAGAGGTGCGATTGGTGGATCATATGGTAGTTCTTTTCAAATTTTTTTGAAGAATCTCCATATGGATTTCCATAATGGATGTACCAATTTACATTCCCATGTGCATTGTTTTCTGACGTTGATAAAGCAGTAGATCTATTCGTTTCACAAACCTTTATTGCGTGCTGACTATGCATCAGCATAATGGGAGACGCAGTTGATACAAATAAAAGGCACAGCCTTACTCGGAAGCAGATATGATAACTATTGATTAAACAAAGATGGCAGAAGTGGGCAACTGACCGCATGTGAGAAGAGTGACAAGGAGAGTGGAATCTAGGATGATGTATATTTTAGCTTGGGCTGTTGAGCTAATGAGGAATGTATACTTTTTGAAATGCAGTATACTGTCACCTTATTTCTAAGTAGGGTCAAGTTTGAAGCCAAATAAAACTTTCCAATATTTGTTCTTCTAGCACATTAATAAAATGTACTTTGTGATTATGGGCAGCTGATTTGAAGATTGATTAATTTCTACTCCTGTTACCTTGATAAATGAGAAATAAATTTCATGGACAAGAACTCATCATTTGAAATAGATGGTAACAGTTGGATTGTCATTGATTACATGAGGTGATTTACAAGGAGGTCCAGCACATGCATGTAGTGTGCTATTCCTTGCTATGTCTGTTTTCTGTTAATTAATACAAATGTTGTTGTGTAGATTTTGGTATTTTGACTCAAATTGAGAAAATGTATACACTTTTATATACACGTATTAGTGTAAAACTTGGACCTGGAAAAGCAGAGGTTTCTAATAAATTAGCTAACATTTTCTTTGAAGAATTCAAGGTACCCTGAAGTACTTTCCTAATGATTGAATTGTTATTGTTAGAGGTCAATTTTCCACAGACTTTTTGTATTTCTGCATCTCTTGTGAGTGAGCAACTAACTGCCCTTCATTCTGAACTATCTTTTCAGGGATATTGGTATTGTGAACAGTCTTGGAACATAGAGACAGTGTCTCTGTCTGGAGCAAAGGCCAGGCATGCTCACTGCCCATTATAAAGGATTCGGGTTCCCTGAAGTCAAGATTCCTCTTCTATAGCACAATCACTGAAGGTATCATCTGGTTCTCTTTGTATCACCTTGCAAAAATGGAGGCCTGGTTAACTGGTACAAAAAAATGCTAATACTTTGGCTACTGCTATTGTCGTGAGCACTAAACTGTTATTTTTCTGTGACCCAGGAGTCTTGCGTCTTCTACCAGCATTCATGAAACTTTTGTCTGGCTAACTGGTTAGTTTGTGAGAAGGGTGAACTCTCAGACCCTTCGCAGTTGTTTGTTTGTTTGTTCGTTTTGTTTTTTGAGATGGAGTATCGCTCTGTCACCCAGGCTGGAGTGCAGCGGCATGATCTCAGCTCACTGCAGCCTCTGCCTCCTGGGTTCAAGCGATTCTCCTGCCTCCTCAGCCTCCCAAGTAGCTGGGACTACAGGTGTGTGCGACCACGCCCGGTTAATTTGTTGTATTTTTAGTAGAGACAGAGTTTCACCGTGTTAGCCAGGATGGTCTCGATCTCCTGACCTCGTGATCCACCTGCCTCGGCCTCCCAAAGTGCTAGGATTACAGGCGTGAGCCATGGTGCCTGGCCTCCTTCACAGTTTTTGATGGTTAATGCACTTCAATGTCTTATCTTCCAATCCGTAGACTTTATCCTACCATAAAATATGAAACATTCCAACTTTTCCAGCACTGAGAGGATGGAACTCTAAGTTGTAGATTGACATGATTTGGCTGTGTCCCCACTGAAATCTCAACTTGAATTGTGTTTTCTAGAATTCCCAAGTGTTGTAGGAGGGACCTACCAGGAGGTAATTGAATCATGGGGACCGGTCTTTCCTGTGCTATTCTTGTGATAGTGAATACATCTCACGAGATCTGATGAGCTTATCAGGGGTTTCTGCTTTTGTTTCTTCCTCATTTTTCTCTTGCTGCCGCCATGTAAGAAGTGCCTTTCGCCTCCTGCCATAATTCTGAAGCCTCCCCAGCCATGTGGAACTGTTAGTCCAATTAAACCTCTTTGTCTTCCCAGTCTTGGATATGTCTTTATCAGCAGTGTGAAAACAGACTGATACAGAAATGAAATGACAAAAAGTCAAAAACTGTTACATCTGCTTTTCCTTGTGATTGCAAATGAATATGGTGCCTGTGATACCTCACATTTATTACATACCATGATTTTTGAAACCTCTCACTGAGAAATATTGGAGTGTAAGTGTACATTTAAAGCAATGACTTCTGTGAAATGTGAATATTTACTATCACTCATAGTTCATTTATTTTCAGTGCACTTTTATCTAGGGATCATAAACAAGTGTTTTGCTTTCTTATTGTAATCAAGTTTATTGAGGTGTAATTTATGTGTAATAGATTGCATCCAGTGTACACTTTGATGAATATTGACTGTTTAATATGCCTGTAAGATCACCATCACCATCAAGATACAAAACACTTCCATCACCCCAAAGGCTTACATGTACGCTTTGACTAAATGAATTTCGATAATGTGTATAAGTCCTTGATATTGAGCAATTTGGGAATAATTTCTGCTGAGGAGTTTTTGCTAGTTTCCTTATTTTATTTACTTTTTAAATTATCATAAGCATTAATATCTTATTTTTTTTCCTTGGTTATTTGCTTTGATTTCTGTTTTCCCGTTAAGGGTCCTCTGTTTGGTCTTTCCTTCTCTTTCATATTTGTTGGAGCAGAAAGACCAAATAATGTTTTCTTGAGCTCACATAAATGAGATAAATAGAATACATTTGAAAAAACATCAAGACTAAGTTGTCTCGAAGGGAAAAAAAAGTCACACCAAAAAGAAGGTGGGAATTAGTGTACTTGAGTATGGAAATTGATTAAGCAATAAAAATATGATGACAATTACTTTTGTAATTCAGTTATGAATTATGCTTAAAATGTGTACTTTATTCACTTTAATTATGACATTTAATTTTAGAGTTTTTCCTTCTCTCAATTATTGATACATTTTCTAGGGAAGACTTTCTCAAATATTTGTTTTTGTCTGACTTTTTATAATCATGGCTCTTAAAATTGAAGGATGGATTTTGAACAGTTAATTTCTCTCAGCCGTGTAAAATGAGTCACATGGGTCACACTTGTCTTGAGTCCCTTCAAAGACTGGAATGTGAGTAGAAATTGCAGTGCAACTTTCCCACGGCACTAATTGCATGTGAAGGACAAGACACTTCCATATTGTAATACCAAATATAAAATAGTGCAAAAAAAAAAAAAGTCTCTGGTTAGAACTGTTCCATTTGTCACATGCCTTCTCATTTATAAAACAAGAATTTTCTCTCTTCTCTCACCCGGTTGGAGGATCAGCTTTATTTTTCAAAATTTGGATGGAAATCAGTCTTCAGTCTGCTGTATCTGAAAAGAGAAAAATGCTTGCAACAGTTTGAAACCCTATAAATTAGAATACTTGATGTCAGTTATCTAGGATTTTTCTATCACTCCTCTTCCAACCTCCCACTTCTCACTGATGAGGGTTTCTCACTTTGGGGGGAAGAATACATAGCAACTGTCAAAATGTAAAATAAAGCGAGTTCATCTGATTAGTCTGCAATCTCTCTCTTTTCGTTTGCATCTGGAAATTCTCAAGTAGACACATGGAAACTTGTAGCATGCATGCTTTCTCCCTGTGTGTCTGCATATTCCATGCCATTTTCCAGCCATGCTTGTCTTTTATTAGGAATTAGATGGTCTGAATGAGAATAATTTAAAACATTTTTCAAAAACTTTATTTTTTTAGGAAGAGTTTTAGGTTCATAGCAAAATTGAGATAAAAAAACAGAGATTTCCCATATATCCCTCCTGTCCCCCTCAGCTGGCCTCCCCTATTTTCAACACCTCTGACCAGAGTGGTACCCTTGTTGCAATCCATGAGCCTATACTGACACATGATTATCACCCAAAGCCCAGAGTTTACTTTAGGGTTCCCTTGGAGTTGTATATCCTAGGGGTTTAGACAAATATGTAATGACATGTAGACAGAAAAATAAAAATTTGAGGTCAACATCTCACCTTTCCTGTTCAGTATTAAACATGAAGCAACTGTTGTGCCTTTTCCAAAAATAGTCTGCCACAAGGAGCAATAAGTAATCAGAATTTAAAGGGGAGGAAAACGGAAAACTCAAGAGGCCTGCTTTACATGAACACACACATATTTTATAACTTCTCTTATACTTTAGAACATTATTCCACTGGATTCTGGATTTCTAGATATCACATGAAAGTTCAACTGTAATTAGGAAGTACTTAGCTTAGGGTGAGGCAGGGTAGCTTGGGTTCTGTTTGATAGAATTGAATTGGGTCAACTTGCGATGCATCAAACACTCAGAGCAAGTATTTTTTTGGGAATCATCCACCTGAACAGGGAAATTTTCTAATTTGCACTAAAGTGCAGTACACGCTCTCAGAACATGAGGAATTGAAGACAATCACACTTCCCCTCTTTTGTAGCAAAAGGATTTTTTTACACCGGAGATCTCTGTTGAATTATGCCTAGTCAGTATTATCCATGCAGGTTATAAGTATGAGATGTTTTGATCCAAGAAGAAAAGCATTTTTTGCCTTTTTCTTGTTTTTGTTTTCTTGCTTATTTTTACTTGCTTGTTTTCACTACTGTACCAGTCCAAGGAATCACTGGCCAAAAAGGAGGACACAGTTATAATTAGGAAATAAAGGAGGCTGGCGGGAACTGGAAAGACGTGAATAAGTGGTTCATTAAACTGAGAAAACTGAGAAAGCAAAGCTCAGGGAAAGCAAAGCTCACTACTGAGAAAGCAAAGTTCACTACTGAGAAATTGTAGTGGGGTTGGGAATGGGGTTGAAAGAGATGCAACTGTATCGTAGACAAGAGAAAGGCCACTTCAGGCACTAACTCATAAAGGCAGTGCATCTGCCCTGGTTTTCCTTTCACGAACAGCTAAAATACTAGGTGGCACTGGACATGGTGAAAGCACATAATAGGATGAGGAGGTTGGTTTTGAAATTTGGACTAGGTCAAGATTTCTGGCTCATAAAAGTTAGTTGATCATGGAGCAGTCAACGTTCACAATGGGTCTCAGCAGCTAAGTCAGGCAACGGGGAAGATATTCTTTACTTCTCTTGGGGAAATATGTAGAGGTGCATTGGCTTGCTTATACGGTTGGCATTTGTTTAAATTTTTCATAAACTTCAATTGTTATTTAAAGTGCTGGCATAATTTGACACTCCTATCAGCAGTGTGTAAGACCTCAAGTTGCTCCATATACTTAATAATACTTGGCATAATCAGTCTTTGATATTTTAAACATTCTAATAAGTATATAGTGGTATTTTACTGACATTTGTTTCTCTCTCACTATTTTCCTCTTGCTTTTTTTTTTTTTTTTTTTTTTTTTTCTTGTGAGACAGAGTCTTGCTCTGTCGCCCAGGCTGGAATGCAATGGCGTGATCTCGGCTCACTGCAACCTCCGCCTCCCAGGTTCAAGTAATTCTCCTGCCTCAGCCTCCCGAGGAACTGGGATTACAGGCCACCACGGCCGGCTAATTTTTTTGTATTTTTAGTAGAGACGGCGTTTCACCGTGTTAGCCAGGATGGTCTCAATCTCCTGAACTCCTGATCCACCTGCCTCGGGTTCCCAAAGACCTGGGATTATAGGAGTGTCCACCGTGCCTAGCGTTTCCTCTGTCTTTCTTTCTTTTTCTTTTTCCAGCACTGGCACAACATGCACAGACTTCGAGGGCACAGGAGGACAAATGCTTAGGGTTCCATTCATATGAAATGCCCAGCACTGGCAAACCCATACAGACGGAAAGCAGCTCAGAGGTTTCCAGGGGCTCGGGGGAGAAGGGCACGTGGGGAGCGAGTGCACCGCATTTTCACAGGGTCTTCTTTTGGAGCGATGGAAGTGTTTTGGAACTAGAGAGCTGTGATGATTGCAAAACATCGTGAGCAGAATGCCACTTTGTACGCTGTAAGAAGGGCAGTTTTAACTTACGTGAATTTTACCTCAATAAAAAGGGGTGAATCCCCCACCAGGGACAAGCAGAAACAGCAGCCCACGCAGAGACACGAGGGAGAGGCCAGGCTCTGGATCTGCCTACCGGGAGGGAGAAGGACACCCATGCCCCTGGGGCTGCTGTGAGGGAGGAGCGCTCAGCACAGGGCCCAGAAACGGGGCAAGTGAAATATTTGCTGCATTCATTACCATCCCCAGACCAGCAGGGCGGCCCATGCAGCTCAGGCTAGCAGCCCTGTCAAGGGAGGCCCCGGGACGACCCAGGCCACGCCTGTGGCCACAGCTCCTGCAGTGGCCAAGAGCAGAGCCAGAGTGGGGAGTCAGGTGGGTTCAGCCCTCCCTCCCTGGCTAGCTCATGTCTCCTCCCTGGGCCTCACCTACCTCTGGGAAGGGGATAGAGACCAGTCCTCTAGGAAGCTTCCAGCACCAGAACCTTTCTGCACCTGGAGTCTCTGGGGAAGACAATCAATCAATCAACCTATGGATCTACCCACAGGACCAGTGGAGAGGGAGGCAGGAGGGTGCATTGGGTAAGCCGTGGTGATTAAGCTGACAGACAGGGGTTCAAATCCCAGCTCCTCCACCTCCCAGCCCCCCACCCTCAGGCCCCAGCTACCCTAGCCAGCCCTTCCGTGCCTCAGTTTACCCACCTGTAAAAGTCAGGTAATAATCGCCACTATCCCGTAGGGTATTGTGACGATGGAATGAGTAGTCTCACTCTGTCGCCCGAGCTGGAGTGCAGTGGCGCGATCTCGGCTCACTGCAAGCTCCGCCTCCCAGGTTCACGCCATTCTCCTGCCTCAGCCTCCCGAGTAACTGGGACTACAGGCGCCCGCCACCTCGCCCGGCTAGTTTTTTTGTATTTTTTTTTTTTTTTTTTTTTTTTAGTAGAGACGGGGTTTCACCGTGTTAGCCAGGATGGTCTCTATCTCCTGACCTCGTGATCCGCCAGTCTCGGCCTCCCAAAGTGCTGGGATTACAGGCTTGAGCCACCGCGCCTGGCCGCCCTCTGTCTTTCTTACTTGATTTTGTCTTTTGTTGATTTTCTATTTAATTTGATTATTTTCTTTCATTTGATTATTTTGGTTTTCTTTTGCTTTAAGTTTCTTTCTAATTTCTTAGTTTGCTTTTCTAGCTTAAGGTGGGAGCCAAGGTGGAAGCTGACTCAGATCTTTCTTCTTTTCTAATGTAGGGTTCAGTACTATAAACCTCCCACTAACTACTGAGTTACCTGCAAAGTACAGATTTTCATTTGTCGTACCTTCATTTTGATCTACATTCAAATGCTTTCAAAAAATTTCACTTTTGAATTCACCTTTGACCCATTGATTATTAAGAAGAGTGTTAGTTTCCAAATATTTGGGAATTATTAATACTTTGTTAATGATTTCTATTTTAATTGCATTGTCATCAGAAATATAATTTCAATGGCTTAAATCTTTTCAGATTTATTGAGAAAGTTTTGATAACTCAGAGTATGATCTATCTTGGTAAATGTTTTATGTACACTTGGAAAAGTTGTAAATCCTGATGCTCTTCTTGTTTGGAATATTCTATAAATACAAAAAATTGGTCTAGTTGGTTGATAGGTTATTCAAGTCTTCTTTATCCTTTTTGATTTTCTATCTCTATTTATACTATTTGGCATGAGAGAGAAGTATTAAAATCTCTAATTATAACTAAAGATTTGTCTACAACAGAATTTTTGCTTGCAGTTCTATCAGATTTTGCTTCAAGTATTTAAAAACTTTCCCTAAGTACATAAATGGAAAGAACTGTTATATCATCTTGATTAACTAACTTTGTTGCCATTGTAAGATTATCCTTTTTATCCCTATTAAAAGACTTTGCTCTTAAGTCTGTCTACTTTATCTGATAATAATATAGTCCCTCTAGCTTTCTTTTTGATCAGCGTTTGCATGATATATCTTTTTACAACCTTTTACTTGTATTGGTGTTTTTATACTTAAAAAACATAATTTTAAAAGCAGTGTATATGAGTCTTGTTATTTTTATCCAATCTGATAATCGCTGCATTCCAACTAAAGTTTTTAGACCACATAAATTTAACGCTATTATTGATGAGATTGGGTTTAAATCTACCTTCAAGCTATTTGCTTTTTATTTATACTATCTGCAGGCAATTATTTTTTTTCTTTTTTCATTCTTCTTTGGTATTGAGTACATTATTCAATTTTTCCCTTTTTTGCTGACTGATTAGTTGCTATTTTTGATGTTTTATTTTAATGGATACTTTAAGGTTTTTAGTACACATTTTTAACTCTTTACCATCTACTTTCAAGCAGTGTTATGTTTTTCCCATAGAGTGTAAGAACTTTAAAATAATGTATAGCTGACCATTGAATAATGTAGGATTTAGGGATGCTGACCGCCTGTGTAGCTGAAACCAAATATAACTTTTGACTTCCCCCAAATTTAACTGCTAATAGCC